>NC_092717.1:126756491-127373006 GCF_047496885.1 Scyliorhinus torazame | reverse complement strand
ATCGGACAGAGCACAGAGGCAGCTTCTGTAGGTGTGAAAGTGATTTTAATTACAAACAGTTCATGCACATTCCTTTGGCCCTATAACTAGTCTGTGCCCTGCACCAGTGCCAACCTACTCAGTGTCAAATTTTCTAGCCTTAAGGGCCCTATGACTACGTCTAGGTGGTTCCCCAGACGGTACAGCAGAACTGGAGGTTGGACTCCTGTGTTTCTTGCCCTGTGACTAAGGTCCCCCTTTGGTGGCCGTTTCTGTGGCGGCCCGGCCTGGATGGACCAAGGCTGTGCCTCGGGCGAGGGGGGATGGCGAGCTGCCAGCCTGTTCTGCCCGTTGCCCACCAGATGCACTTGGGACGGAAGGGGGGAGTCCAAGGTGTCGCGGTCTTCCGGGAACTCCACTGCAGGGGCACCCAGAACGGGCCCCAGCACCTCCTCCTCCCCCGGGGTGCCCGTTGGCCCCCGGGGCTCTCCATGGGACGGGGGGGTGCGAGCGGATCCAGCACCCAAGACGCCCCGGTCCCCAATCCTGGAGGCCCGTCCTGGCATCAACGAGGGTCTGCATGTTTGCAGGCCATGGAGCTCAGGGAGTTGGCCATCCCTGCCTGTGTCTGGGCGACGCCGGCCAGCACCTGTTGCAATGGCGCCGTTGCCCTCAGCGATGGCCTGCTGAGACTGGGCCATGGCCTGCTGGGACCAGGCCACAGCATTGAGCGCCTCTGCGATCTGTAGTGATATGCATCACTGTATATACACAAGGGGTTAATGTAAATACACTACAGCTAAGTAACCATTAGAGGAGCACCAGAGATGTATATAATAGACAAACAGAAAGTCAAGCGCACTCTTTACAGGAATGGCAGCTAGTGAGCAGGACACAGGCAGACAGCTCAGATGTAACATCTAGTATAAGCGCTGGAGAGAGAACCAACTTACACAATAAAGCATCTACTTCAACTGTAAGACTACGAGCTTTATTCAGACACAAGGAATAATGCATGATCTGCAGTTGGCTCTCGCTCATGGCTGCCTGTGAGAGGGCAGCCATGTTGTGGGCCATGGACACCACCTGCAAGGAAAGCCCCAGGCGTTGAATACTGCTACCTATATCCAACACCATCGCACCCCATTGCCTCCACCGCGGTTGCCACCCATACGGTGCAGGCCTGGATGGCATGCATGACCGGCATCACTCACTGCTCCTGCACGCAGGTGGACTCCTCCACCTGCGTTTGCAGGTGCTGCAAGCCAGCCGTCATCCCCTCCACTTGTCCCAGGGTCCCTGACTGCATCGTGTCTAGGTGTGGGTGTGGGAACTCCAGGAACCCGGGACCCAACTGGGTGACAGCTGATTGCTGGAGCCAGGCTGCCCTCAGACCGCCCGGCCCGTCGGCTGCTCCTACCTCCACCTGCTGTTCTGGTACACCTGTGTTGTGTGTACCTGTGATTGTCCCAGATACCTCATCACTAAAGCACCCAACCGAGGTGAGTGTCTCTGCGATGGTGGAGGGTGTAGGAGATAGCAGTGGCGTTCTGTGGATGTCCTCATCGGACTCGAAGTCCGGGCTCGCCTGGGGTGGTGTGTCCTGTCCTCTGTGTCTGACTGTCCTGTCTGTCCGTCCACTCTGTCCTGCATGTCCTGGGTTTATGTGTCCTGGGTGTGTGTGTCCTGGGTGTGTGTGTCCTGGGTGTGTTTGTCCTGGGTGTGTGTGTCCTGGGTGTGTGTGTCCTGGGTGTGTGTGTCCTGGGTGTGTGTGTCCTGGGTGTGTGTGTCCTGCGTGTCCTGGATGTGTGTCCTGGGTGTGTGTGTCCTGTGTGTGTGTGTCCTGGGTGTCCTGGGTGTGTGTGTCCTGGGTGTCCTGGGTGTGTGTGTCCTGGGTGTGTGTGTCCTGCGTGTCCTGGATGTGTGTCCTGGGTGTGTGTCCCCTGTGTGTGTGTGTCCTGTGTGTGTGTGTGTCCTGGGTGTGTGTGTCCTGGGTGTGTGTGTCCTGGGTGTGTGTGTCCTGGGTGTCCTGTGTGTGTGTCCTGGGTGTGTGTGTCCTGGGTGTCCTGTGTGTGTGTGTCCTGGGTGTCCTGTGTGTGTGTGTCCTGGGTGTGTGTGTCCTGGGTGTCCTGGGTGTGTGTGTCCTGGGTATCGATGTCATCAGTGTAGGTGCCCTGTGTCGTGGTGGCTTGGGTCGACTGGGACGGGGTGCTGTTGGTGTGGCTGTCCTCCCCGTCGCTGGATGAGCCCCTACGTCGTGCCTGCCCCGGCACTGGATGGGAGCGGCCTACGCCTGATGGCCCAGGTCGATTCATGGCTTTTAGTCGCCCTGGCACGGCCTAGGGGCGGCCGCTGGCGGATGTCCCGGGTGGGTCCCTAGCTTGTGGTCGACCTGGCACGGCCTGGGGGCGGTCTGCATCCACAGGGACGAGTGGATCGCCGTGTGGTCCTGCAATACACAATACGGCATGCATGGTTAGATACGCAGACAGGGCTGAGGGAGGGGGTGGTGGGATGAGGGGAAAGGGGGTTGAGGATAGGGTAGAAGGGGGGATGAGGGGAGGGTGGAAGGGGGGATGAGGGGAGGAGGTGAGGGGGATGGGGCAATGAGGGGTTGGGGAAGGGGGATGAGGGAAGGGGGATGAGGGGAAGGGGGTAGGTGTGGGGGTGGCAGGCAGCGGGGGTCTCACTTGGTGGTGCGCCCCCGATTTCTGCATCCGCGACCTCCCGGCCCTCGGGTCCAGGGCCCTCTCTTCATGAACAGTGAGGGGCCGCAATTCAGATGGACCCCTCCGGTCCTGGCACGCTTCCGGTTGTTATAGGCGTGCTTCTCCTGGGCAGCGGGGGAGAGGGGGATAGAAGAGAGGAACATCATTGTTAGGTGGACATATACTTGCAGCTCAGCGGCTGGGTGTACGTTGGCATAGGTTCAGAGGCCATCCTGCCAATGCAGCTTGCATGGGTGGGTACAGCCCTGTGGATCTCAGCTAGGGATGTACCGCCCAACATGCGAAGGGGGGAGGGGGCAGTGCCACATGTGTGGGGGGGTTGGTGCCATGGGCACAGTGGAGGGTACTCACCCTGGCTTACCTAACTAGGTAATTGACCTTGTAGCACTGGCTGCCTGTCCTGGGGATTATCCCACGGCGCTGACAGCTTCTCCCACCTCCCTCCACAGGCACTGGCTGGTGTTGGGTGTGACTCTACGACCATGTCCGTGGTACAGGGCCTCCTTCCGCCGCTCCACGGCGTCCAGGAGCGCTTCAATGTCCCGGTCCTGGAACCTCGGCGCTGCGCGGCGGGCGGCCATCTTCCCGCGTTGCACTGTTTTTCTGCCGATGGTGTCCATTTAAGAACGATGCCGAACGGCGTTAATTACGCCACGTGCGTCTGTGGCGCCGTTCTGGGTTGCGCCACCGTGCTTCCTGTGACGCCCGTGCTGGCCCCTTCCTTGGCACAGAATTAGCACACTTTTGCTCGGTTCGACGCCGGAGTCGTTCGCTCCGGTTTTGATGCCGGCGTTGGAACTTGGCCGCGGCACCGGAGAGCCCCGGCTAAGGTATTGATAGATCAATAAAACAACACCGACAAATATTTAGGCCATTCACCCATCTTCTCCTATGTTTAAAAAAGCATTAATCAGACTAGTCAATGCAATCTACAATCCAAATTCTTCAAACAATATATAACTGGGAGAGAATTATGCTACTGTCATCTAATTGAGATATTTAAGTCATCATGAACCACACATTATTATATTGTCTCTTTTATATCTTATTACTGGCAATCATGGTGAAGGTTAGCAGCAAGTATTAAGTCAAATAACACCAACCAAATATCAAAATGAATCTCAGCAACATTTCATCTACATCAAACAGTAAAGAGTGATTAAAAGTACTACAGAGTGCAATGAGCAAAAGATCTGCACCAAAACTGACTTCACAGTTGGTTTGAATTGAAACTAGTGCAAGCCTATTTGCCCACCAGTAGTTTCATTAGTTGCTGAGCAATATTTTTGCATTGCAGCTGTTCATCTTTCAATCTCTGTTTAACTATTAACCCAAATTAGCAAGAAAATTGAGAAGAATTTCAAATCAAATGGTTTGTTATAGTGACTAGCTCTTACGTAGCTTTGTTTATGTTTAAAGCAGATCCAATTCAACTAGTTTATTTTTGAAACAAATCAAAAAAATCGAAGCAGTTCATGCATTAATATACACAGTGGGATTAAGACAGCTAATAGAGAACATAACAGATCCTGGGTAAAGATGGACATGTGCAGGTCCTGTGCACACTATAATGGAAGAAGCTGGTGTGTAACAGATAAACTGTTACTTTGCTACAGTTAGTAAATATCTGAAGCAAATGTCAGTCGTATTGGCAGCACATTGGAGTAGTGAACCAAGAAAATGTATTGTACAGTTTGACATGTATTATTATTTCATTTTTTTAATTGATTACCTGATTTACTTTGAACAAAAGAGGGTAGGTCTTGACTTGTAAATAAAATGGTGATAGCAAATTGGCAGCCTGTTTTATAGCTGTCCCAATTTTTATTTTCATTGAAGTCATGGTAATAAAATGTGAGAGAAATGTAAACAAGCTGCTGATTTGTTATGAGCCATTTTATTGTATCACACAATGTCACGATTTATCCCCAGTCATATATTACATAGCTTTGTCAAAAGAACTGTACTGAGGTATTATGGTGGCTGCGCTGGACTGTGACATTTGTAATTTACAGTACATGCATTCTACTGCTGAAAAAAGAGACATGCTATTGAAACTTTTTGTCTTACATTCATCAGGACAGATTCACAAGACAACCAAGGATTCTTCAGTTCCCCAGCTCCTTGGCAGCGCGCCATTCGCTGGCAACATGACTCTACACTCCTGCCATTTGTCAATGGGATTTCCCATTGAAACCACCTCACAGCAGAGAGATACCCGTGGGTGGGGTGCGCTGCTGGAGGGAAAAGTGAATTGCAACGGCCAGAGAATTCCGGTCCAAATCCCAAATGGGGAACAGCAACGTATACTACATGAAAAGAGGGTGCTGATTAGTTGGCATTCTCTTCTCATGCAATATAAATTGTTGTTGCCCTTTGAGATTTGGAATACTTGTAAATCTGGCAGGATGAGTGTAAGATGAAAATCTTGGATGACGCAGCCCTATTTTCAGCCGAACTCAAGTTCAGTGCTCCCAAGTAACTATATACATACAATAATGTACAATTTAAAAATATATTTTCTTATTCAAACAAGATTTTCATTGCAACAAAATAAATACACAAATCCCAACCCCATGCCATACCAAAAGTACACCCACCCAATCCCCAGTCCCTCTTTCCCCTCCCCCTCACCCCCCACCCATAGAGAAAACAGAACCTTGATAAAAAATAAATCACAACCCCATCCCCCAACAGTTGACGGTAATCAGTTCCCTGAAAAAGCAGATGAAGGACTGCCAACTTGAGGAGAGCCCTCCCACCAATCCCCTCATACTTGATCTTCTCAAGGTGCAAAAATTCCATCAGGTCCCACAACCAAGCCAAGGCCTTAGGTGGCACCGGCGACCTTCACCCAAGTAGAACTCGCCTTCAGGCTGTTAGTGAGGCGAAGGCTAGGACATCTGCCCTTAACCCCATCTGCAGCACCAGCAAATCCGATACACCAATAGGCACGGCTCCAGCTGAACGGCCAAAATCCCTGACATTGTATCAGAAAAGGAGACACAGAAACTTACCAATTTGGGGCAAGATCAAAGCACGTAGATGTGATTCGCCAGACCCCTAGAGCACCGCTCACACCTATCCTCCACTCCCGAGAAGAACCCACTCATACGCATCCTAGTCAGGTACGTCCTGTGCACCACCTTGAACTGGATCAGACTGAACCTCGCACACGAGGAGATGAAGTTGACCCTTTGAAGAGCCTCACTCCACACTACCCTCCTCAAAACTAATCCCAGCTCACCCTCCCACTTCCTCCTTACTTCCCCCAAAAATGCCTGCTCCATCGCCAACATCCGCCCATAGACATCCAAAATCTTTCCCTCGCCTAACTCTGCCAAGGACAGGACCCTGTCCATAAGCAAAGTCAACGGTACCAGGGGAAATGAAGGAAGCTCCTTGTGTAAAAAATTGAGCTCCTGAAATTACCTGAATACAGTCCCTCTCGGGAGTTGGAACTTCTCTAGCAAACTGTCTAGGCCGGCAAACCTGCCCTCCAGAAGCATGACCCTAAACCTCTCCAATCCCTCCCTCTGCCATGCCCGAAACAATCAATCAAAGCCAGACAGCACAGACTGATGGTTCCTGCAAATCTGAGCCAGCAGTGACATGGAACCCAGTGTAAAGTGCTGCCTGAACTGATTCCAAATCCTCAAAGTGGCTGTCAGGCTCGAAGAGAATCTGCAGGGGAAAACGGGAATGTTGCAGGACACGCGGACTCGACTCTCTGGACGTTACCTCCTCCATCCGCCCCACATAGAGTCCGGATACTTGAAACACCTTTGCACCTTATCAGTATTTGTCGCCCAGCAGAAACATAACAGATTAGGTAATGCCAACACACTCCCCCCCTCCCCCCCCCCACCCCCCACTGCCTATCCCTTTGCAAAAATATCCTACGAACCCAAGGAGTCTTATCAACCCAAACAAAAGCTGATAACAATTTGTTAACCCTGCAAAAGGAAGCTTTGAGAAGAAAGACTGGGAGACACTGGAACAAACACAAAAACTCAGGAGAATATTCATCCTCACTGACTGTACCCTTCCCGCTAAGGTCAGAGGGAGGGCATCCTGCCTTTCCAAATTGGCCTTCACCCCATCCACCTGACGAGAAAAGTTACGTTTATGGAGTGAGGGCCAGTCATGGGTCACCCGGATTCCCAGATATCAGAAGCTAGCCCTGGCCGGATAAAATAGCAGCCTTCCCAGACCAGCTCCCATCCCCAGAGGGTTCACCAGAAAATATTCACACTTGCCCCGATTCAGCTTGTACCCCGAAAAGGAGCCAAACCTGTGCAACTCCATTATCTCCCCCACATTGGAGAGGGTGCACGTGATATATGGTAAAAAAAAGTGTCCACATATAAGGACACCCTATCCTCCCCCCATGCTCTATCTCCTTCCATCTGTTAGGCGATCTCCTCAATGCAATGGCCAGCAGCCCGATTGCTAAGTCTATTGCTATTGGATTCAGGGTAAACCATTTCAGACAGAGATAAGGAGACATTTCTTCACCCAAAGAGTGGTGAGCCTGCAGAGTTCATTACCACAGGAAGTAGTTGATGCTAAAACATTGAATATATTCAAGAGGCGGCAAGGAATAGCACTTGGGGAGAATGGGATCAGAGGTTATGGGGAGAAAGCAGGATTGGGCTATTGAGTTGGATGATCAGCCATGATCGTGATAGATAGCGGAGCAGGCTCAAAGAGCCAAAAGGCCTCCCCGTATCTTCTATGTATCTATATTGTTAACACAAGTGGAGACAACGGACACCACTGCCTTGTAGCCCTGTTTAGTTGGAAATAATCCGAGCTCAGAGCATTAGTACACACATTCGCGGTGGGGGCTCTGTACAAAAGCCTAATCCATTGAATAAATCTTGGTTTGAAGCCAAACCGTCCCAGGATCGCAACGAGGTACTCAACCCTATTGAATGCCTTCTCCGCGTCCAACAAAATAATCACCTCTGGCTCAGCCCCTAAGGAAGGCGACAACACAACATTTAACCATCTTCTGATATTGGGCGACAACTGCCGACCCTTAACAAATCCAGTCTGCTCCTTCGAAATCACACCAGAGAGGCAGAGCTCCAAACGCATTGCCAACACCTCAGCTAACAACTTAGCGTCAGCGTTTAACAACGAAATAGGCCGGTGCGACCCTCATTTCCTGGGATCGTTATCCTTCTTCAGGATCAAGGAAATCGATCCTGCGCCAACGTGGCTGGCAACATCCGCCGGGACACGGAATCATGAAACCTATCCATCAGAAGTGGGATCTACTGACCAGCAAACTTTGTAAAATTCAATGGGTCACCCATCCGGACCCCGTGTTTTGCCCGTCTGCATTAACCAAATACAACTCATAATCTCCTCCAGCCCTATTGGCGTCTCAAACTCTGCCTTCTCTCCTGTTCCACCTCCGGAAAGGTTAACCCATCCAAAAATTACTTCATTGATGAACCCTCCTCCAGGGACTCTGACTCATTCAACCCACGTTAAAGGGCCTCAAACATCTCCAAAGCCTTCTCTGGGGCAGAAACCAACCTGTCACCCGAGTTCCTAACCTGCACTATCTCCCCAGAGACAGCTTGCCATCTCAGCCTGTGAGCCAGTAGACAAATGTCCTTCTTCCCATATTCATAAAAAGTCCCCCTCCACTCCCCCCGAGGCTTCGCAGCTGGCTCACCACCTTACCCGTTTAGAAATCCATTTGCAATTTACTTCTTTCCGCCAATAACACCAGTGTCGGGGCAATTGAGTACTGGCGGTCTACCTCGAGAATGAAGTCCACCAGCCTCTGCCTCTCCACTAACCTAGATTTATTCCTATGCACCTTACGAGAGATTATTTCTCCCCCCCCCCCCCCCTAATAACCGCCTTCAGGGCTTCCCAGAGTGTGGAAGGCGAGACCGCCTCATTCCAGTTGAACTCTATCTACTCCCCAATGGCAGAGGATTCACCCTCACAAAAGTAGGTCTCCTGTAGAAAAACCACATCCGCCTTCAAACTTCTCAGGTACAAAAACACCTGGGACAAAAATAGAAGCAGGAGGAGGCTATTCTGCCCTTTGAGCCTGCTCCGCCATTCATTATGATCATGGCTGATCATCAAGCTCAATACCCCAATCCCGCCCTTCCCTCCATAACCCTTCATCCCTTTAGCCCCAAGAGATATATCTAATTCCTTCTTACTGGGCCATTTAACCCCCTCACATTCCAATTTATCCCTCTCCCCCCCCCCCCCTTCCTCCCACACACCTCTCCCGGCCAAGGGTCAGCTATAGCCACCTTGTGAGGCAATCCAGCTGTGTCCCAACCTGTATCAGCTCCGAGCCTAACCAAGTGGCCACCACTTCCCCATCAAGCCAGTCCAAAAACAAAGGAAACATCACTGTCAGCTGTATACTTCTCCCTCCTTTCCCCCCACTCCCAACCCCACCCCACCCTGAAAACCAAACACCCAACAAAAGCCCCCTCCCCTTTTTCCTGTCCCCAAACCCAAATAGAACAGAAACAAAAAGCTTAAGCTCATTACCTTAAAAAAGCATCAAAAAACACCCCAATGGCAACAAGCTGCAGAAACCTCCCCTACTCCGCTCCCGTTAACTAGCTATACTGCAGCAGGGTGTCCCCCGCACAGGGTAGAAATCAATGTCAACTAAACAGTATATCAACGATCAGCCACCCCCGCCGTACCAAACTTTAACGCAGAACAATAGAGGGAAATCAACACCCAACCCTTAACCCCCAAAAACTCCAACGTAACAATATAAAAACCCCAACTTCGCCCAGAAAAAACACCCACCAACAAGTCCAGTTACAACCCCAAGCCTTCTCCCAGATTACAATATCCTGCAAGAAATACAAATATAGTAGAACTTAACAATGAATAAACAACAAACTCCATTGTTTAGTTCACCTATAGTCTGCGTTTCTTGGCAAACTCAGTCACATCCTCCAGCGCAGAGAATAGTCTCTGTCCTTGAAACTCACCTGAAGACGAGTCGGGTACACCACACCGAACCTCATGTTGCTCTTGTACAGCGGGTCCTTGGTCTTATTAAATGCCGCACACCTTCTCGCCAGCTCTGCCCCAACATCTTGATATATTCTGTAGGCATGGCCCTCCCATCTACAGTCTCGATGGTCCTTTGCCCACCTCAGGACCCACTCCTTATTCAGGTATCGCCGCCCATGGTGGCTCTTCAGATCTGGGCTTCTGCCTCAGCGATCGATGGGTCCAGTTCAACTCAGATAGGCCTACTCCCCCACCAACTTTTCAAATATCTTTGACATATAGTCCACGGAGTTTGAGCCCTCAAAGCCCTTCAGCAGCCCAACGATTCTTAAGTATTGGCATTTGGAACGGTTCTCCAGATCATCAACCTTGACCTTGAGCACTCTATGCTCCTCAACCAACAATGCCATCTCTGCTTCCAGGGAGACAATCTGATCAATTGGGGCCAAAGTCCCCTCCATTGCCTTCTCCAGATCCTCATCGACCATTTGCTTCTTAAATTCGTTGGTCAAGAAGCTGACCAATGTCTCAGTCAACCACTGAGGAGCAAACGACACAACAGAAGCCTCCGCCGTGTTGTCCTCTCCTGAGGCTCGAGGAACTTCTGGTCTGACGACAAGCCTTGCCCGACCTCTTACTTGTGTTATATTTACCAGATATTACTTGTATGAGGGGATCTTATTCCATCAAACTACACCAATCTCCTCCAAATAATCACCCATAAACTGGGCAAAAGGGCCAAAAACAAAGTAACCTGGCAGGATCCACCATGTGTGCAACTGCTCACCACATAGGCACAACCAGAAGTCCAAATTATGTCAATTAAACTTTGCTTTGTTCTTGCAAATCGGTCAAACATTTCAAAACTGGGTAATCTGTTCTTAGGGTTCATGTGACATTGAATAATTGCAATTATGATCATTTGCACCCTCCAGACTTGTATGAAAGATGCATTTAAGTCTTGGACTGTGTTTTTGGAACAGGGCATTTTTGCACAGGGCATAGCCTTAAAATGGCAGAGCTGAGTATGCGGTTGGAAACAGATTTTGGCCTCAGTTGAAAGTCAAGGTTATTTGGATGAAGTTCCATGACCTTGTTCATGGGTCAACATGCACAACCTGATAAAAATGCATGATTGGCTTAAATTTCAACATAAGGACAAAAAATAAATCAAAAATCTATATTGCAAAATAAAGCACAACAAAAGAACTGGAAAGCAGGTAAGAAAAAGAAACACGGAGCATTTCAAACTGGTTCCAAAAATATCAAAAATCTAATTTTATGGCAGTGTCATGCCCCAACTGGCCTGGAAAAAACATTTGGCACCATTGGAACACATTTTCCCTTTAAAATTGCCACTACCAATATTGCGCTTTTGTGTACTTCAGGGTTTTCCTCTAAAATGCAACTGATGGAATATAAAGCATTACTGTAGCTTCAGTCATGACATGTTAATGGCCCACTACTTATTTGTATCACATACATAAGGCTACCTGGTTTCAGATATCCAAGAAAAGTAAACTGAATTGTAGAATGTGATCGTAAAACACAAATAGAAAGGGTGGAATTTACCGGTTGTTCACGCTGGCAGGATATTCCAGTCCCACCGATGGCACACCCCTGCCTGCGGTGCGTTCAACAGGAAATTCCATTGACAATGGCGGGACCAGAAACTTCCACTGGCAGGCCACCTCCGCCATCCAAAAACACGGATTGGGTTGCTCGGTAAATCCTGCCCAGTGTATGAAATACAAATTAGGAATGAAGAAATTTAGCTAATTTGGGAGCCTTGAAGCAGTAGCCTTGGTTAGGGGCCTTCATTAAGGGGAACTGTTATTTATTTTTATGAGTTTTCAGCTTTTTGAATGTTTTATAGACTGACGTGTATCACCTGCTCCCTTTGTAACTTATTTTGTTGAGTTTTCTGCAATTTCAAATAAGCAGTAAGAGCCTGGGCTGGGGTTAGGAGGGAAAGCTGATGTGTGTATGGGCAAAAGACTCAGTGGCAAACACATCCCCACTGACAAAATGCTCTTTGAGTGTTAATTGACTAGATGCAACACTTCCTCAATTCACACAGAAAGCAGCTCTGCCCCAGATATCTGCATGCCAATCTGATTGGTGAGGTAATCCCAGCAGGGCCATTTGGAATAGTGGCCACTGCTGGTACTACAAGCAGTCCCAACATTCGCAGTCCTGGAGTCAGGATGGAGGCAAGTGTGTGAGTCTTGCAGCAAGCGTGGGAGGGGAGGTTTGGGGCGGGGGAGGGGGGGTGCAGGAGAGTCTTGATGGAGAAGATAGTGTTTAGAAACACCCAGGGAGGAGGAATGATCTTGGGACGTTGCCCATTTTCTGACCAAAGCAGGCTTGCCTGGGTCAGAAAGTGGGCAACGTCCCAAGATCAGTTTTGGTAGTGGCATGTTCAAAGGCTTGCCTATTGTCTTCTTGCTCATCCCTCACCTCCTTCTGCTTGTCTCAAAAGTGAGGGTGGGCAAGAAAAGACCCTTCGGTGATCATTCATTGGACACTTATAGAGCTCGACAGGGATGAGGGCAGGTTGGTGGGCTGCCTAGAACACGATCACTCGTGTAGAATTGAGGTCTGGTTGGGGGCAGGTAGGCCACGTGGGGAGTTTTACACTCCCAACACCTTCCCCCTGCCTGCAAATCCAACAGCAGGAGGCTGTAAAATCCACCCCTCATGGGCTCCAAAATACAACTAGACAACTTCCATGGCATCTTATCTGTCAAAGCAGGGAACAAACAGCCTGTTTCTGCATCTTTGGAACCCACCTGTGTGTTATTGGAAACAGATGGGGGAAATAGTTGTTTGGTAGTACAGAATGAATGGTGCTGAAAAAGGCATGTTGTTGAAGCTTTTTGTCATGCACTTATCAGTACAATTTACAAGAATACCAAATTATGAAGGGAACAACAATTTATACTGCATGAGAAGAGAGTGCTGATCGGTTGACAAGTAGACTCCATGATGTTGCCATGGGGAACGCACCAGTTAAATGATAACAGACAGTTTACTTTGCCTTGTGTAATCAACTAGCGAATGGCTGTCACCTATTTTGTTTAGTTGAAAAACCACAAAGTGTGTACATGTTCTTTCTATCAGTAAAGGACAGGGCCATGTGTATTTATATATGTATCTTCTAGCACAAGTAATTGCACCACACTGCGAGATTAACTGATGGTCTTAACTTGGTCGTTAATGTAATTCCTAGCACATTCAGGGTTGTTTAGCAAATGTTGTGCAATCCTTTGAACTGCAACTCTGTGTCCATCCCCACTGCCCATAGCTCCAGATAAAACAGCTGCTGTGGATATTGTTGCTGTGGCTGGTGTTTCTGGTGCTACCTCTCTTGTTTCTCATCAGAGGTCAATGCTATATATTTGTATAAGCTGCAATAAAGGCTGATAGAAGGAAGTTGAAATCAAGGTATACAAAGATAAGATTACTTCAAAAATGTTGGAAATCAACCTTTGAAGCAGTGAAATCTGACGCTCACACCAAGTGCGATGAGCACAAGCCTTTCACACAGCCAAGGCAGCAACCATGAGACTTGGCTCAGTTAAGACTTCCCAGCCCATCAGCTCCACCAATCATTGACTCACTGCTGTGCACTTATCTTGTTGTCCCTGGAAAATTCTGTGCAGCTCAGATAACTTGTGCACTGGTTGTTAAAGCCAGAAAGAATCCTGGGTTAAAACCACATTTTGCTAAATATATTTAAATTGCTGACCCTACAGCTCATTTCAAGTCTCCCACTCACTTCAAAATGCACTTGGATAGATAGGTGAGGTTTCCAGTATTCCAGTAGCGAGCAATATGCTCTCCGCCATAAAATTCACCCCATGAAAGAGGCTATATAAATGCAAATATTTTTCTTTCTGTAAAAAAGAAAATTAAGTATTTTTTTTAACTGTATCTCGAAGTCATCAGAAACATTTTTGCAACCTGAAATGACCAACTTCCAAGAAAAATAACTGTTTATATAGTGCCTTTCATGATCTCTGGACATCTCAAGGCGGGTTACAGCCAATGAAATATTGCTGAGGTGTAATCATTGTTGTAATGTAGAGAAAGGTGCTAGGTAGTGTGGTTTATCTGTTCCAATTAAGAATCCATCTTCAGGATTTCTATCTAATGAGGAATGCTGGGTGGATTGAGGATATGAGAGAAGCTTGAGTAACCGTCAGGCACCTCTGCACCCTGAGCACTGTCCGTGACAACAGTCTCCAGGAGATAATCTTGCCTCTGCGTATGGACAACCTCAGGCTTTTCACTGTTGATATCCAGATTGCATGTCATTTGCATGTCATTTGCATGCCTCTCTGACTTCTCGCTGTGCACTTGCCTCTAATGAGTTTAGGGGCTATTTACCTATTTAGGGCCAATCCACCTAATCTGCACATCTTTGGACTGTAATAATATAATAATTGTTATGGGTCCGGGTTTACAGAACCCCAAAGTGTTTCATAGAGTTCAACCGACCCACAACTTTTAATAGATTGTGGTGTGCGAAGCACACGTCGTACTCTCCAGGTGTGATACAGCAATTATGGACAAATGGTTTTTCAAACAAAACAATGTTTCTTCTATGAACTCAATTTAACCTTTAAAAAACAAACATTGAATATCTTAACACCTATTACTTCAAAGATAACCCCAAAAGACTACAACACTAAATAATCCTTCAAACTGTTCCTTTAAACATCCAAAAGACTTCAACCTTCAAAAACAGACATGAGGTTACATTCAATATATTTATAGTCTTTGGATTTGCAAACATCAACAGACCCGCTCTGTTTCTTCCTGCAGCTTTCAGCAAACTCTGTGTTCTCTTCCTGCAGCTGTCAGCAAAACACACATACACCCCCAGCTTTCTCCGCAAACTGAAACCAAAAGCAGAGGTGAGCTCAGCTCCCCCCACCCTCTGACATCACTTCAGTAATATGATCAGTTCTATTTCTTAAAGGTGCATTGCTTAAACATCCATTTCTTAAAAGTACTCTCACATGACATAATAATAATCACTTATTATCACAAGTAGGCGTCAATGACGTTACTGTGAAAAGCCACTAGTCGCCACATTCCGGCGCCTGTTCAGGGAGGCCGGTACAAGAATTGAACCCGCGCTGCTGGCATTGTTCTGCATTACAAGCCAGCTGTTTACCCTATTGTGCTAAACCAGCCCCTGAGGAAACCGGGGCACTCGGAGGAGGACACGGGGAGAAAGTGCAAACTCCACACAGTCAGTCACCCTGGAATTGAGCCCAGGTCCCTGGCGCTGTGAGGGAGTAGTGCTAACCACTGTGCCACCTGCCTTCTGTGAGTTGATGGGACTGTAGATACTGCAGTAGTCCCATGTGCTGCTGGTTGAGCACATTTTCCCTGGCAAATGGCTGTTAACTGATTCAATAACAAGCTCAATTATCTTCCAGCTGCTGCTCAACATTCCTGTCCAACATAATTCTTTTCTAATTTTCTCAGCCTCCCCACCTTGAAAACCACCTCCAAGGGCCGGGGAAAATTCCACCCACACCCTCCCAACTCTACCACAATATCTTCTTCACTTTCTGGGCTATCTTTAAAGATGGTTATGGTCACACAGAAAAGGGGTTATCCAAACAGATGTTTGCACTTAGCAAAGTTCTTGCACCTTTATTAAACTTGCATTTATATTGATTGTTTCAAAGTGTTTCACGACTTAATTATTTTTGTCGTAGAATTCATTATTCATGAAGGGAAACACAACTGTCATTCAGCATTAGCAACAAGGTGAATGGCTACTTTATTTTTTCAGCCAAAATGTTAGGGAGAGGAAGACCCACGACTCTTCGTGAAATAGCACCATGAGATTTTCAACGTCCACTTGTACCCTCAGAACAGTAGCCTTGGTTCAGCTCTTCCTGGTTAAACTCTGAACAAAACCAATAAGCGGGGTAATGAATAGGAAGTGTTGTCTTTGAATACTCAGATCTGGGTGTGTTCACGAACAAGGAGTAAGGTGGTCCAATTTTTTAGAACTTAGTCTATCTCCAAATAGAAGCTATTTGAGAGGTGAAATTATCGCATATTATGAGGTACAAGTAATGCCGTCTGAGAAGTCAATTACAATAATAATGTCATCACAATGATTGACTAGTTTGAAAACTATTAATTCAAAATTAATCTTTGTACTATTTTTAAAATACTGATTGACAAGATGGCACACTGGCGCAGTGGTTAGCACTCCTGCCTGACAGCACTGAGGACTTGTGTCACGCCGTGCGGAGTTTGAACATTCTCCCCGTGTCTGTGGAGGTCTCACCCCCACAACCCAAAGATGTGCAGGGTAAATGGATTGGTCACACTAAGTTGCCCCTCAATTGGAATTTTCTTTTAAAAATACTGATTGACATGTTTGCTTCAAATTCCCAAATGTGCTCTTTCTATGAAAGCAATCAATAACTTTATAAGAATAGTATACACGAGAATCTGATACAACTGTATTAACCAATCATATAATATGGGGAGGCAGTGGTGTCATGGTATTGTCACTGGACTAGTAAACCAGAGGCCCAGAGTAATGCTCTGGGGACCCAGGTTCAAATCCCCCCACTGCAGATGGTGAAATTTGAATTCAATAAAAATCTGGAATTAAAAACGTCTACTGATGACCATGAAACCATCGTCTATTGTCGCAAAAATTCATTTGGTTCACTAATGCCGTCCTTACCTGGTCTGGCCTACATGTGACTCCAGGCCCACAGCAATGTAGTTGACTCTTAACTGCCCCCTCAAGGGCAACTAGGAATGGGCAATAAATTCTGCCACAGCCTGCGTCGCCCATGTCCCATGAACAAATATAATAATAGGTCACAGTATTATGGTAAATCAAAAATAATCAGAGCATCTCGTTCATATGGGGAGGGAAGGTGGCCAGAGTTAGAACGGTGCTGCTGCAGAAGGGAAGGTAGGCAAGGGGTTTGGATCTTCTGAACCCAATGTATTATTACTGGGCGGCGAATGTGGAGAAAGCGCGGAGCTGGGTCAGAGGGGTTGATTCCCAGTGGGTCAAAATGGTGGAGAGTTTGTGTAGGGGGTCGGGATTGAAGGTGCTAGCAACAGCGCCGCTCCCAATAGCCCCAGGGAAATACTCAGGGAGTCCGGTAATAATAGCTTCATTGAGAATTTGGAGGCAGTTTCGCCAACACTTCGGGTTCGGGGCAGGGACAAGGGAAATGCCGATTCGGGGTAACCACAGATTTGAGCCAGGGAAGTGGGATGGAAATTTTCAGAAATGGGAGGAGAAGGGAATTAAGACACTAAAAGATTTGTTTCTTGGGGGTCGGTTTGCAGGATTGAAGGAGCTGGGAGCGCAGTATAGGCTGGAGTAGGGGGAAATGTTTAGATACATGCAGGTTCGAGATTATGCCAGGAAGGAGATACAGAGCTTCCCGGTGGAGCCGGTCTCCTCATTGCTGGAGGAGGTGCTGACGACAGGGGACTCCTGGAGAAGGGGGTAGTGTCGGCGGTTTACGGGGCTACTTTTGAAGAGGAGAAGGGATCAAAGCAAAGTGGGAGGAAGAGTTGGGAGAGGGTATGGAGGAGTGGTTCTGGTGTGAGGTGCTCCGGAGAGTGAACGCCTCCAGCTCGTACGTGAGGCGCGGACTGAAACAGCTGAAGGTGGTATATAGAGCACACCTCACAAGGGCGAGGATGAGCCAGCTCTTTGAGGGGGTAGATGATGTGTGTGAACATTGCGGGGGGGCGGGGGGGGGGGGGTGTTGGGAGGGTTGGGGGGGAGGAGGACTGTATGTATTAATGGTGACTATGGGTGATTCCTTTGTTATTTGTTTATATTAACATGTGGGCTGCTGTTTGGGGGTTTGGTGGGAGGACGGGATTGTTGTTGAAATGGGGATTGACATTGTATTCGTTACTGCTTATTGTTTATTGTTGGTGGGTGTAAATTTGGGAGAAAATGTGAAAAAGGAGAATAAAAACATTTTTTTGAAAAATAAATAAATAATCAGAGCATCTTAACTGTAATCTTGAAAGGGCACATCCATTTTCCAGTTTACAAGAGTTGATATTTGTGAATATCATGCCAAAGCAGACGGGGATGTATAAATTTAGACAGTTAATGTAAAGCAGGAACACACTTCTGAGAAAAAAACATGGAATTCAGAATTGATCATCTGTACACCTGCCTTCTGGAATTGTTTCAATAGAACGCCCCTTCTCCCAGGACATGGCAGAATCCCAGTTGGTGGAGGAGGTATTTAAAATGAGGGACGTTACTTACCTCCTTTATTCCTGTTGCCTTCCTATCTTGGTCTGATGCTAATCTGTTCTTTTGAGCAGGCAAGCATGACACCCAGAGGAAAGAACAGGGGTCTATCTTAAAGCATGCAGATCGAGCTCCATTAATCAATGGGCTCCAATCGTTAAATTAGTTGGAGGCAGGGAGCAGCGCCAGATTTTCCAAAAGGTCAAACCTGCCATGATTATGAGTCAGAAGATGTCTATCCAAGGTAGCTGAGTGGTTACATTTAATTTTAGACTTCATTGTGTGCTAGAGTAGTGGGAGTGTTCCATCCAGCATCACTAGGCCGCCTTGGGCGCTCCATGTTGGTTGTGGTGAAAGATAATTGAAACCACTCAAATCTGTAAGTTGCAGTAACTGAGACTTTATTCAGAAGCATATCTGTGAGACATAGCCCTGCTTCTACAAAACGTCTGACTGGTTCCAAGGCTGTGTAACATATTTAGATCTTTTGGTTATAGATAAACTGGAGGTCTCACACACATCAATAAATCAGTTACAGAATGTATGCAGGTGACCTCTTAACTCCGTAGTGTGGCCTTTCTGACTCACAGCAGGGATCACCCCATGGCTGTTTTACTATCTCCTTAATGCCTTGTTTTGGCTAGCTTTCCCATCATGCCTGAAAGGCTCCCAAAGCTGACTTTAAAAGTGCTAATATTAAAATTACATTCAGGTATTTTGAAAGCTGTAAATGTACATCTTAATATGAGTTTCATTATTGAGTCATTTCAATTACCCTACTTCAGTCACTCCTTTTGGACCCATGGTCGGGCCTTACCTGGCCAGGTGGGCCATCCCCAAGGTCTTCTGCTCACTAGAAATCCTGGTGACCCTGCTTCAAATCTGATACCCTATCATTCTCTTATGGCTTTGCCGAAGTCCGATTGACCTAATGGAGGCATGGAACTATCGTTTCATAGAATCCATAGAATCCCCACTAATCCTTACAATGCAGAAGGAGGCCATTCAGCCCATTGATTTTGCACTGACCCTTCGAAAGAGCACTCTTCCCAGGTCCAATCTCCAGTCCACCCACCCTATCCCCGTAACTCGGTAACCTAACATGCACATCCCTGGACACTAAGAGACAATTAAGCGGCGCCAATCGAGCTAACCTGCACATTTTTGGAGTGTGGGAGAAAACCGGAGCACCCGGAGGAAACCCACGCAGATGCGGGGAGAACATGCAGACTCCGCACAGTCACCCCAGGCTGGAATCGAACCCGGATCCCTGGCGCAGTGAGGCAGCAGTGCTAACCACTGTGCAGCCTTAATTTGCAAAACCTTGGTCAATGTTCCCAGCTTTGTATTTTCTGGGAGGGAAGTGTCAGTAGTAGTGAATACCGAGGCATAACATTTTTACACTGCAGAAGGAGGCCATTCGGCCTATCGAGTCTACACCGGCCCCTGAAAGAGCTCCCTACCTAAGCCCACACCTCCACCCTATCCCCGTAACCCAGCAACCCCACCTAATGTTTGGACACTACGGGGAAATTTAATGTGACCAATCCACCTAACCTGCACATCTTTGGACTGTGGGAGGAAACCTGAGCACCCGGAGGAACCCACTCAGACATGGGGAAAACATGCAGACTCCACACAGACAGTGGCCTAAGCCGGGAATCGAACCCGGGTCCCTAGCGCTATGAAGCAACAGTGCTAACCACTATGCTACCGTGCCACCCCACCTATTGGTCAACAATGCCATCTATGATGCTTGGAGCATCCAAGGAACATTTAGTCTCTGATAACAACAAATACAGAGACTAACTATTAAGATGGCAACATGCACCCTAGTCCGTAGGCGACCTGATCATTCCCAAGAGTGAAGGTTGGTACAAGGCACTCTCCCGCGCGTGCGTGATGACCAGCGCACAGCCCAGCCTTGCGCCGCCCTGCCCCCTCAAACGCCACAACCAATCGGGGACTGCCTGCAGCCGCCATTCTTAAAAGCCGGTCATGGCCGTTGGGGACTTCTTCCCGTGATCGGGAACACCACAATCGATCGCTCCATGACCCTCCTGCCACCCACCCGCGACCCACCACAGGTCGCGACCCTGAGTTTGAAAAACCTTGCGCTGGAACGTAGCGTAGGCTGAAGCAATGTTGAATGGCAGAATGGTTTATGGAAGAAGCCTTTGTGGGTATTGATTGTAGCAAACGTCTGAGATTTCTCATGCAGCTCTAGTTGCAGGTAGACATGAGTGAAGTCCAATTATGAATATGTAAGGTAAGCATGGCATAGAGGTCCTCGATTTAGGGACTTGGATACCGATTGACCTGGGCAACCTGATTTATGGTCAGTTTATAGTCCCCACAAATCCTTATTGAACTATCAGGTTTAAGGACGTGGACTATCGGCACTGTCCACTGGCTTGATTATACTGACTTGATTATACCCAGCTCTTCTAATCTCTTTAGCTCTGCTTCAACCTTCTGATGCCATTCATTTGGCACTGGTCTGGCTCTGAAGAACTTTGGCATCCAATACGGATTGACAGATATCTTGGCTATAATGTTCTTAAATCAGGCCAGTTCCTTGCGGAAGACATTATCGAATTAAAGCTATCTCATTCTCACATGCGTGAATTTGTATTCAAGTTAAAATTTCCACATGTTTGTCAAAAAGATTCTGTAATTATGATTCTGGCCATAACCTGGAAAAGAAACGTTATTAATTACACTTTTCTTTTGTCAGTTTTTTGACTTAATTCACTGAACCTACAGTCACAAAATCACAATGTCCGACAGAAAAACATTAAAGCTGGAAGCACAAACATTATCCACATGCAACCCGAGAAACATAGCACCTGCTTTAAAACAATAACCAAAATGAAGTAGGTCAGCGCTCTTGTGGTGTTTACACTAAACTTCTTAAATGCCAGTAATTAAAATTCAAGACAAGGTTAACTTAATAAAACCTTAACATATACAGCCCAAACCAATAATAAAACAAACCTATGAACATTCATGTAAAACAAAAGATTCTCACAGCTGTAAATTTTAAACAGTTAATCCTCAGCATTCTCTCGCAGTTATAGACGCTGAAAGACAGAACACTGCAAACTCACAATCCCTAACTAAAACTTTAGGCACACTCAACAGTCACATTCGTACTTTCATATTTCCTAGAAATATGAAATACACACATTAATCAAGCAAGGAAAAGAAGCTTCCAAAAAACATACAAGGCAGGGGGCTAACAAGCTATTAATTCGTTGACCCAAAACAGCACTTAAACAAGCAATCACATTCAGACAGGAAAATTATTTATTCATCATCAAAATGCACAGATCTTCACAAGTTATTTCTTCCTTTGTGTTGCCTTTTCACGCAGCATCTGAACTATACTGTGGACTATGAACTTAATTTCTTACTTTCTCCTAATTATCTTAACCTTACTTGGGACTAGGTGGGATTTAGAGAAACAGACTTTCTTATGTTTTGTTCAGGCACACAGACCGCTGGCGCGTCATCTCGTTGAAAAGGGAACTTGCTTCTTGTATCTGCCACTGCTAATGGCTCCTGTTTTCCCAATTCCTCACAACGGGAGTAATCAGCTTCTCTGTGAGGCTGCTTAACTGCTTCCCTTAAAGGTTCCCTGGCATCACACAGATCCACTCTCATTTCTCTTGTTACTTTCTGTGAGCACTTGCCTCAACCAAGGCAGCTCCTGCATGCAAACTGGATATTCTCTGCTGTTGTGATATTGTAGCTGAGTGCTCAGTTCCTAACCCTAAAGTCTGAACCTGCCTCTCTAAACCATCTTATCTCATGATCTTTCTGCTGGAATTGCTTTCTCAAATTCTCCATCTCCTGGACTGCAGCTTCATCTGCAGGGATGAGCAATAAATGCTGACCTAGCCTCCAACGCCCACATCCCATGAAATAATTTTTTTTTAAATTCCCACATTTGCCTGCCAGGTTTTAGCAGATCAGCATGGAGGTTTATGGAATCAGTTAAAATCGGGTGGGGAACACCCACGCCTCCAGACTGTTTGCAGTCTCCTTTGTGGCCATGTACACTCTCGTGTTTAAAATCAGGGCACAAATATTTTCATCCAGTTTTGCAACGCCGATGGACATCAGCAATATAATACAGGTTAGCATGAATTTAAGACAAATCACGTTTTGTGAAATGTATTTGAATAAACATATATATGAGAGGAATTATTTTCTAAATTGATGTTATGGAATTGATGAGGTACATTTTGGAAAGATCTTTCAGGAAAGGTTTCAACTTGAATTTGTCACATCTTACTTTACAGGAATACTGTTCAATGGTTCTGGTCTGACATTGATGATCTAAACTCACTTACTATTTGTGTACTTTTATCTTTTTACAGGCCTTACAGCTGCAGCATCCCTTGTATCCCTGGCCTGGGCTCTGGCTTCGTACCAAAAGGCACTTCGTGATTCTAGAAATGATAAAAAGCCCATCAGCTACATGGCTGTTATAATTCAGTTCTGTTGGCATTTCTTCACAATCGCAGCAAGAGTCATCACTTTTGCCTTGTTTGCATCAGTTTTCCAGCTCTATTTTGGGATCTTCATCGTCTTACATTGGTGCATTATGACTTTCTGGATTGTTCATTGTGAAACAGAGTTCTGCATTACCAAGTGGGAGGAGATTGTATTTGATATGGTTGTGGGAATAATCTACATTTTCAGTTGGTTCAATGTCAAAGAAGGAAGAACTCGGTGTCGGCTATTCATCTACTACTTTGTAATCCTTTTGGAAAACACTGCCTTGAGTGCACTGTGGTACTTGTACCGAGCACCTCAAATAACAGATGCGTTCGCCATACCGGCGCTTTGTGTTGTGTTTAGTAGTTTCTTGACTGGAATCGTTTTTATGTTGATGTACTACACCTTTTTTCATCCAAATGGACCAAGGTTTGGTCAGTCACCAAGCTGTGCTTGCAAAGAGCCTGTGGCCACTTTCAATTTGCCTGCAGAGGCAGCAGCAAATGCTTTGAGGGCTGTGTCCCAAAGCAGGGAACAGAAATTCACAGAAAGGGATGGTTGCATGCCTGTTTTTCAGGTCAGACCTACTGCACCGTCCACACCATCTTCTCGCACTCCACGGATAGAAGAAACTGTGATTAAAATTGACCTTTTAAGAAACAAGTATCCAGCATGGGACAGACATGTTTTGGACAGAAGTCTACGAAAGGCAATCCTTGCTTTTGAATGTGCTTCCTCACCACCCCAACTCCAATACAAGGATGAAGCCCTCATTGAAGAACGTCTGGAGTATGAAACAACTCTGTGATAAGTTAACCAGTTGTTCTGTCGATAAAACCAGTTGCCAAACCAGAGGTTGCAAGTAGGGTTGTGGTAATAGCAATGGGTGGAATATTTCCACTGTCTGCTGCCTCCAGTGAGATTGTAAACATATTCTTTATAAATCAGTTTATGATTTTGATGCACACATTACTTTAATGTATGTGTCATCCTGAGCATCAATGTTTATGAACTTGGTGAGGCAGACAAATGATTATCATTTTCTTATAACTTTAATAATATGGTGCTAATTCATCTGCCAACATTATTGGGCTGTCAAGAATTCAAATGCATTATTTACTGGCAGTATGAATATGCACATTTTCTAGTATCTAAAATGAACACCATTTACAAAATGTGTCTCTGATTTATGTAATCAAGAGTTAAAATGTGATTTTGTTTTTTTATATATATATTGTGAATTATAGTAGAAGGTAACTTTTTAAATTGATAAACGTGATATTGTGAACTAAATTTTATGCAGATGTTGAAAACAATCTTGGCAGCTTTCCATTCTGGAGTGTATCATGGTGAGAACGGAAATAAAATTATCTATGTAGATGTACAAAGCTTAAGGTGTCTGCACCAATGTAAATGTATAAAGCTTAAGGTATCTGCACCAAAACACAAATGTGCATTCTGTGGCTGTTGAGTAATTTGATGAAGTGTATTACTCTGGATTTTTGATATTAAATAGGGTTGTATGGAAGCCAAGGAAAGGTTGTGAATTTACTAAGACAGTCAAAATCTAATTTAGTTTCAACCTCTGCAAATTCAGGCACACATTATTAGTACAGTGGGTGATACTTACCGACATAGAAAATAAACGCAACTGCCAAACAGATTGTCAGCTATTGGACAGAGCTCTTGTTGAAGCCAGTTTTACTAACTGACTATAATACCTCCCTCAGTATTCTAAGTTCTGTTTCGGCTACAATTCCACCCTGTAGTCATGCATTCAGAGTGTGCACTCTATGGACAGGATAGTGAGGGATCCAGTAAGCCTAATTTTCTAACTTTTTGCAGACTGTTGCAGGAAACAAATGCAAAATTATTCCTACTTTGCATGTACAAATGCATTGCATTCTGTGGCAATATAATTATATAATTCAATGATGAACAATTGGATGCCACTGTGGTAGGGAAAAGTTTTGAAATGCATTGCATTGGACAAGGTTGATCCTACTTGTCAGTGGAAGCTGTTTTTACTTATTGTACTATAAAGTTTTTGTTAATAGTTGACCGATACAAGTGCTTTTCCGAAGAATCTAAATTCAAAGGAAATATGCAAAGAATAGTTTTAGAGAAGTTGCTTTGTCTTTTCAAAAAAGAATATTTCTGTTGTTATTAAGAATAAGACTTTTTTTAAAGGGAAAAAAAACTTGTTTCGGGATTTTGCTTTTTTGATTAACCTGTTACAATGTATATTTTACATGTTAAAGATGTTTTACATCTATTAATTCAGTGTAAGATACAATTCCTCCCATTTTCCATAATTTGTATCAATGTTTCAGTTGTACAGTATGTCAGCCATGGATAACCTAATGTGCAGATATTAAATGAGCTCGATGCCAAATAGGTTATTGTCAATCCTGTATTTCTCGATCTCTGTTGAAGTGTTGAAGCTGAAATGTTGGCCAATATTTCAAATACACAGCTTACTAAAGGCAGATTGACAATTATCAGAAATCCATGGAGTATGATTTCCAGAGCAGAGATTTTAGGTTAGGGGAATAAATTGGTTCATATTGCGCCATTTGATGTTTTGATATTTTCATCAATTAAATATTTATCTGACATTTTGACTAATTTGAGTAGTTTAGCAATCTTTACACAATGATATAAATTGCAGTAAAAATCATATGGCATTTATTCTTTGTCCATAAATGCATATATAAATAATACATAAAGTTATGAATTAGCAACTAAATGTTTGTTTGATTTTAATTTACATAGAAAGTAATTTAGAAGCATTCTGTTATGTCACTGGGGAAGGTTTACATTCACTTGTAAATACACACTGATGTTCTGTTTAAGATGGCCTTAGATTGTGACAACAAAAGTTATTTCACTGGACTGTGGCCTCAATCTCTGACTTAATTAACCAACTCCCCCGAGGAATTTTGCATCAAAGTCATGTCTTAAGGGGGGAACGTTTTACATGAATGCCAAATACTAGTAAAAGACCAACAAAGTTTAACTCAGGCCATCACTCTTCCCTGTTCGGGTCATCATAGCTGGAAGAAAAACCTGTCATTTAAATTATTAGCTATATTGAACTTTTACAGCTAAGCATTTTTATAAACATTCTGATGATTGCCAAAACTCTGATCCTTTCGCAACTTTCAAAAGGCAACTTGCTGGGTCAGGAAATGGCTGACGCAAGTAACTTAGATGCTTTGAAAAGAAAATTAAATAAATAGACAAGAGAAAAAGGGTAGAATCAGAAGGAGGTCATTGTACCTATGGCGGCTGTAAACGTTTTAATTGTCTCTCCCCTGCTCTTCCCCACAGCCCAGCAAATATTCCCATTCAATCATCATTTTTCCCAATGATAGCAGTTCCGCACTTCTGGAAAATTAGGTCTTGATCACTGCAGTGAAACATCCATCATTGCTTTCAATATTCATTAAGACTGACATCTTCTGAAAAAGCTACTGTCATGTGGAATCACACCAAAACTGGTTCATAATTTGCAGATTTCCACTCAACAAGCTCTGTAAGTGCTTTGCTAATAGCTTATTTGTGGTTCTTTCTTCATTAATTGAGGGCCATGTCTTGGTTCCTGGGTCGTCCTCTGTCACTATCCAGCCCTGACCACACTTTTGCCAATAATTTTCCGCAATGTTCCCTAACATCCTTCAGATGACACACCTTCGTTTTTTGCTACCTCAAGTTCTCTTGATGCAGAGGCTGAATTAATACACTATGCTCTTTTCCATTATCAATGGATACTTTGGGCACGATTCAGTGGACATGAAATTAAGTCCGCTTTCAGGCGCATTAGGCTGGGTGTTTCCCAGCGGCTGCAACAGTGAGATTCACTCCGCTATTCACCGGCACTTTGCCGGATTTTTGGGCCTGGGGGAGTTTCTCCCTGCGGAGGACACGCTTTACTTGATTTTCAGCACAGGCGAGGTGAGCTCGCAAGCAGGAACGTCTCTCCGCAAATCGGGGCACCATTTTGACCGACAGCCCCGATTTCTGCACTCCCCTCTTTCTGGACCTCCCTTCATCCCCAACCTTCTCGTGATCCCTGGAACCCTCCCCCAGGCCAGACCCCTAGCAGTGTCAGCCTGGCACCTTGGCATTCCAGCCTGGCACCCTGGAAGTGCCAAGGTCCCCAGGTACCAGGGGAGTGCCAGGGTACTACCCTGCCTTGTCCCTGATCACCTGGGATCTCTAAAGGCCTGTGACCCCCCCCCCCCCCCCCCCCCTGAGGTGCCATCACACCTGGTCCATGTTTGTGGAAACCAGTGCAAACGGAGCCTGGGTTGAAGTCTCACAGGCACAACCATTGAATCCCGTGTGCCAAGTGAAAGCAGCATCCAGGTATTTAAATCATAGAACTCCTATAGTGCAGAAGGAGGCCCATTGAGTCTGCATCGGCCTTCTGAAGGAACGCTCCATGTAGGTCCACTCCCCCACCCTATCCCTGTAATCCCACCTAACCTACATGTCCTTGGACAGTAATGGGCAATTTAGTATGGCCACTCCACCTAACCTGCACTTCTTTGAACTGTGGGAGGAAACCAGAGCACCCGGAGGAAACCCACACAGACATGCGTGCAACGTCCACACAGACAGTGACCCAAGGCTGGGATTAAACCCGGGTCCCTGGTGCTGTGATGCAGCAGTACTAACCATTGTGCCACCGTGCCTAATGGCTCATTAAAATATGCTGATCTGGATCATGCCCAGTGGAGTGAGTCGGGTAACTCACAATTAGTCCAGCGCCTGACGCGAAGCCTGATTTGGGGCTCTTGCAGGATTTACTCGTTGCACCCGGCTCCACGCCCCTCAACGTGGTGGCTGAATCATGCCCCTTATTCTTTTCACCTCTTCCCCTGATATCTTTGATTTATTGTAGAAGCTACCAAGCAAAGCAGGGTTGTCAGCTGGTCAAGTAATGCTGAAAGCACAAGAAATCCATCTAAATATCATCATATTTGGGCGTAGATAATTCTACCTTCAATCATAGCTGCTAACAAGCAAAAGAGCCATCCAATTCAATGGGATGAATTGGGTAGCTGTTTGATTAGAATAGGCATTAGCACCGCACTGTTGGAATATCCAATTGGAATATTTTGCACCTACCGTACTTTCAAATATCATTTCCATTGGCCAAGGAAGCATCAATGTGTGTACAAGTGAGACAGTAATGATGTGATCAATCATAGAATTTACAGTGCAGAAGGAGGCCATTCGGCCCATCGAGTCTGCACCGGCTCTTTGAAAGAGCACCCTACCCAAGCCCACACCTCCACCCTATCCCCATAACCCAGTAACCCCACCCAACACTAAGGGCAATTTTGGACACTAAGGGCAATTTAGCACGGCCAATCCACCTAACCTGCACATCTTTGGACTGTGGGAGGAAACCGGAGCACCCGGAGAAAACCCACGCACACACGGGGAGAACGTGCAGACTCCGCACAGACAGTGACCCAAGCCGGGAATCGAACCTGAGACCCTGGAGCTGTGAAGCAATTGTGCTAACCACCATGCTACCGTGCTGCCCAAATGTCATAAGTTGCATATTTTATATCTATAAAATGCATGTCCAAGGTCTCAAGACACAAGAGAAAAGGCAGGAGTTAAGTTCAGGCGCCAGTAGCTAAATTGGTAGGATTTCCAAAAACCTGGGTTTGCAACTGTGGTGGAACATCTGTGGAAAGCTCAGAGAAATTGTGTAAAAAAAAATTCTGAATCAATTTTATTGCTTCTTTCCCCTGTATTATTTTTTCCAGCTACCTTACCACCTGCCTTTATGTCATTTGTGACAATCGGACTACTATCTGCCCTCCCCATCCATAATTGAGGCTAAATAAGAGGAAGGGACCCAAACAAATGAATGGGAACAACAGAAAGCTTAAGAGATATCAGAAGAAAACCCAAAACTAACAACAATGGAAATTGGTACGAATTTCATAAAGGGGCACCTCTTGGCTTCCATGTCTGGCCATTGTATTGACAGCCCCTTCTACTCTACAGCTCACACTGCTCAACAGCCCATTTAGTTTTCAATTAGCTAACTAATGAAAAACAAGTTCCATGACGCTCCAAAAACAAATCCTGCACACATTAACTTTAGTATCATCATAAATTTACTTCCAACACGCTGTGTGGGAATGTCTAGTATTTTTGCGACATTGCTTCCCCAGTGTGTGAATTCTGAATTCCTAACATTAACCGACTGCTTCTCCTAGGCACTACCGAAGTGGCAGAAGCATATGTAGTGGGTAGCAAGCATGTGTCAATATTGACCAAATCTTAAAACAGACCCGCTTCATGCTGCCTCTCTCATGCATATCTTTACACTGTCTCCTTTCTGCCACATTTGCAACCATCAGTGGGGCTGACACTGAGATTCCATGTATGGGGTGGTTTAATTGGCACTGAAAGCTCTGGTCATCTCCATAAAAGACCTGTTGCACTTCTTGAAGCCATAATTTTGTTGGAGGAACTTTCCAGCCAAACCTCCTTCAGCATCAGAATCTGCACAGCTGATGAGGGGAAAGGGGCATGGTGGGGAGGCTCATACCCTGCAAGTGATCTCTCCAACAGTTAAATACTAATGGGAAGCACAAGTGATTAGCACTGTGGCTTCACAGCGCCAAGGTCCCAGGTTCGATTCCCTGCTGGGTTACTGTCGGTGCGGAGACTGCACGTTCTCCTCGTGTCTGCGTGGGTTTTCTCTGGGTGCTCCGGTTTCCTCCCACAGTCCAAAGACGTGCAGGTTAGGTGGATTGGCCATGATAAATTGCCCTTGGTGCCAAAAAAGGTTAGGAGGGATTATTGGGTTACGGGGATAGGGTGGAAGTGAGGGCTTAAGTGGATCGGTGCAGACTCGATGGGCCAAATGGCCTCCTTCTGCACTGTATGTTCTGTATGTATATTCTATGTGTAAGCTATTAAAGGCCTTTAAATCCTGCAGCAACATACTATTTTGTGTTTCCTAGCCAGCACTTACAATTATTCTAATTGTACTTAGAAATTATAATGCCACCAGTACCAATGATGTTGGGTGAGTAACATTCTTGGCTCGTCACACTTATATTGGTGATTCTGACCCCACCACCAAATCTGAGGAATACTTGCTGGATGGTTCCTGCAGACTTAGTCAATGTTTACCACCACCTGCCTGTGTTTGCTCCACTCTGACACATTTGTGTACCCTGTCACCACTGACCTCAAATGGAACTCCCATTTCTTCACCATTGCCAAACTTATACAGGTAGTTTTGCCTATTTTACCCATTGGGAAACTGGAACCTTCAAATTGGCGTCTTATTTCAGTGAAAAGTCATTTTGGATGGATTTTACAATGGTGATCCCACTGATCCCATCAGTTTCTCACTGTACAAGTTACATTAAAATGTGTGGGAAAGTTGCTTCTTCACCTTTGCCAAGAATCTGAGGGGAATTTCCCTTGGTCCAGCGCGGCATGTTGGACGGCGGCGGGATTATCTGCTTCCACCGCTGTCAATATGATTTCCCATTGAATCTGCCCCCATGCCACCAGGAAACCCAAGAAGATCCCGCTGCCGAGAACAGCCAGAAAATCTCCCCCCTTTATTTTTCCTTCAATGTGGATTGATTACTGTTCCCATATCTATTTCATAAACTGAAATTCTGTTCTGAACATTTCAGAAACTTATCTGGTCTAACCATATACATTCTGCGGTTACAAGAGCAGGTCGATGAATCCTGCAGTGAGTAACTCACCTCCTGACTTCCCAAAGCTGGTTTACAACCTACAAGATACAAGTCAGGAGTGCGATGGGTTTGCCTGGATGAGTGCAGTTCCAACAACACTCAAGAAGCTCGACATCATCCAGGACAAAGCAGCCCATTTCATTGGCATCCTATCCACAAATATTCACTCTCCACCACTGATGCACAGTGGCAACAGTGTGTACCATTTATAAGATGCACTGCAGCAACTCACCAAGGCTCCTTACACTGCAGCTTCCAAGCCCACGATCACTGCCATCGAGAGGGACAAGGGAAGCAGTCACATCACTACCTGGAAGTACCCCTCCAAGCCACGTACCACCCTGACTTGGAAATATATCACCGTTCCTTCTCTGTCGCTGGGTCAAAATCCTGGAACTCTATCCTGAACAGAACTGTGGGTGCAACGGTTCAAAAGTCTCACCACCACCTTTTCATGGGCAGTTAGAATGGGCAATAAATGCTGGCCTAGTCAGCAATGTCCACATCCCCATGAAGGAATTTCTAAAAATTTGTGGATGCTCCTCTGCCAGCTCTCCAATATTGCTTGACAGGGTACAAAAAGTACCTTGGCTCCAAATTCCTTTGGAGCCTTTCAATTGATACATGAATACCAGGCAGAACCTCTGTTCACCCTTGCCTGCAGTCAGGGATTGCATCCAAAACATTGGCAAAGGGATCATTTCAATGGCATTAATATAAGCTGATCAAAACTACCAACCAGAATGTCAGGGTGAAGTTGCACAGCTCCAACAGCTGAGAGGGAGACTCAGTTAGACTAATCAGGAGGGTGAACAAAAACTGCGTCAGAGTTGAGCTTTATGGAAGGTCTTAAATATGTCTCTTGTTCCCAACAGAATGGCAAGCTGTGCTGGGAATGATCACCTTTCTCTGGTGTGTAGCCTCTTAAAACCTCAGTTGGACTCATGGCAGCTCTCAACTTGTCTGTGAGGCCTCCAGATAGTGTAAACTGCAGAAGTGCACACTTGGTGTATGTAGTTCATAAGGAAGGTCCTTCTGAAATCCTTCCTGACCAGATCTCAGCACATATTACAGAATCCCTTGGTCTCTCACTGGAACTTCTACGTTACTCCAGGACTTCAGGGTGTTGGTCTTCCGATTGGAGATTGCTCACTCTCTTCCGATCTCTAATTTTCCTCTCTCCATCACAACTGTTTCTTTTCCTCTATTCAATCCAAACATATTCTTTGCCAGGTGCTCAAAAGTGTGAAGTTCCTGACCTCCCTTTTCCCTCACTCTTCCAACTTAAAACCCAAACTTGTCATCATTGGCCAGAAATTTACACTCCAACTTGGAGTGTTTTGAAGCTGGAGGTTTGTGTGTGTGTGTGGGTGGGGGGGGGGGGGGGGGGGTGGTGGGGGGGGGGGGGGGTGGGGGGGGGGTGTAAATGCATGGAAGGGATTCCCTCTGGGCTCCCACCTGCCCAAACCATGCAGTGATTCTACGCTGGCAGGTCCTCAAGTAGGAAGCCCACCTTGCGCCATTTAAAGCCCTTAAGTGTTTCCTGCTGGCAAGCAGATGAATGCTCAGGGGAGGAAACCTGGAAGTGAAGGAAGTTCGATATCAGGCAGGAAGTAGTGAGGAGGAACGCCTCCTTCAGAACCCCCTTTTCTTTTGTAATCCCTACAGTACAGAACAAGACCATCCGGACTATCGAGTCTGACTGGGGGCATCCTCCCCTGAAGATACAGTGACCTCTGGAACTCCTCCCACCCCTGGTCTTTCCCCTGAGATCTCAACCGCCCCCCCCCCCGGTGATTTCTAGACCTTCCCTACCCTTGCTCCTCTGGGACTCCTGACACTTGCCATTTCCCCAGTTCCCAGTCTCAGGCAACTCTGTACAGTGCCTCTTACGGCTACTGCAGCACTGTTGCTGGAGGGAACTGGGGAGCTGCCAACCTATCTGATTTGATGGCAACTCTCTAAGGCGGGACTTTATCCTGAGTGAGAAGCTGAAGTCCCACCTTATGTCAGTCAACGCTTGTTAAAGTGTAAAATGGCAGGAGGGCTGTCGGGAACACCTCTCCACTGACTCCCCACGAAGCCACCACTATCCAAAAAATTCAGGCCATTGTTGAATCACTAGGACTTGATTTACCCTGATTTCCTTTTGGGTATTTTCACCATTGCTTTTGGCTGTTCAATTGGTTTCTGAACAAAAATGCTTCCCGCATTGTCTTACAAGGAAAGAAACAACCCAATGGTAACAACTCAGGGGCAACAATACAGATTCACCAATAAGGCCTGTATGCCACAGCTTGTGCTTACTGTCAGATGTATATAAAGCTAAACCAAGATATAGGTTGCGATTCAGCGGACAAATGTTAAAGTCCGTTTTTGGGCGCATTTAGTGGGGTGTTTGCCATTGGCTGCAGCACAAAGAAACCCCCCGCTATTCAACGGCACTTTGTCGTTTTTATAGCCTCAGGGATTTTCACCCTGCCAAGGCCATACTTAGAGGACTTTTACAGATCCCTGATCTCCCCCCCCCCCCTTTGCTTTATCACTCTCCCACCCTCATCCCTCTAAATTTGTTAAAATCCCTGGGGATCCCGCCTTACTCCCCGTCCAATTGACGAGGCTCCACCAGGCCCAGCCGTTAGCACCCGGGAACCTTGGCACTGCCAGCCTGGCACCCTCTTTATTCCTGGGCTTCCTGGCAGTGTTGGATGCAAGCTGGTAGTGCTGAGGTGCCAGGGGAGGGCCAGGGTACCACCCTGCCCTGTCCCTGACCACCCTGGGGTCTCCAGTGGTATGTGAGATCCCCCTCCCCCACAAGGTGTCATTCCGCCTGTTCCACATTTGTGTGGGCCAGTATTAAACGGCGCCCTGGTGAGGTCCCGCAGGCACGGCCATTGAGTCCGGGGTGCCAGGTGAATCCGATGTTCCAGTATTTAAATAAGCCTTTTGGCTCATTTAAACGTGCAGATCTGGATCTCGTAGCGAGGGTGTGGTCCAGATCGCGCCGGGTAGAAGGAGTTGGGTGACTCACGATTCGCGCAGCACGGAGCCCGATTTGGTGCTCTCACGCAATTTCTCCATTGCACACAATGCGGGTCCGGGTGCAACGAGGTTGCTGAATCGCACCCAAAGTTTATGCGTTATCAAAAATGAAGAAAATTAAATGCTGTATTATCTTCATGAAAGCAAAACTTGTAACCTGCTTCATTGACCAAATAATATTCAGCTATCTATCTGAAGCAAAAGTAAGTTGTACCTGCAGAAATTTTACAGTGATCACATAGATATTTATTGAATAACGACTGGAGAGAAAAATACTTTTTAGATCAATGTTAAGAATGAAAATTTGTCCATGTGAGGTGGAATAGTGAAAAGTATTGTGAATTTAACATTAGCCTTGACTTTCAATGTACGTAATTAAAGATTCAGTTGGAGATATAGGGCGGGATTCTCCAATCCCGATCCCACGTTTAGTCAGGGGGTCAGCACGGCGCTGGAACAGTTTGTGCCGCTCCAGCTGCTGATCCCAGCATGAACTGTGCACCGCGGGATCCCAGCATGCGCAGTTGCAGAGGCCCCCAGCCACGGAGGCCGGCCCGCCGATCGGTGGGTCCCGATCGCGGGCAGGCCACATCTGAGGCCCCCCCCCCCCCCCCCCCCCCGGGGTCAGACCGCCCTCCCACCCCTACAGGTCGCCAGCCGACCCTTACGCGCCGAGGCCCCGCCAGCCCAGAGCAGGTTAGAATGGCGCCGGCGGGACTCGGCTCTTTTCCTACGGCCGCTCAGCCCATCCGGGCCGGAGAATTGGTGGGCCGGCCGCGCCAACCACGCCGGCGCCATTGGCGCCGATTCTCCGCACTGCGGAGTATCGTGTGCCAGCATCGGGGCGGCGTGGCCCGTTCGCGGGGATTCTCCGGCTCGCCGCAGGGCTGTGAGAATCCCGCCCATTATGTAAGTTTCCTTAGGTATTATATCTAAAATTTGGTTCTGGAAAAGTAGAAATCTTGGGCCCAAAATTCCACCTGAATCCTGGGTTCATTGCTGAGAATCCTGGTTCATTGCTGATGTAACTGCCAAATTGACTTCATCCAGTTAGGATTCTGCCCTGTGGAAATGAGGCTGGAAAATTCCAGTGGTGGGGAAAGACAAGGTTTTCTGCTCATCCCTCCCACAACAGGGGAGCTTGGAAAGTTTTGGGCTTCTTCAGGGAAGTCTTCCCAGTGCACCATCTGATTTGTCCAGTGAATCCCATGCCTGTAGGTTCTGTATGAGCCTGCCAAATGACACAAAGTGCCTGAAGAAAAATATAATCAGTTCTGGAGGGGAGCAGCATAGTGACAGTGTAACATTCCAGATCTGTCCTAACGCACACTTCTCATGCATTCACTTCAAATATTCTAATCGGCCCGTTCCTACAGTTTGGGAAAAGACATTTCCCAGAATCAAAAGACAAGGGCTCCAATGATAAGCATAAGGATGACTTATGTTTCTAATTGCACCTATTTCACTAATTAGATAATTTCACTAATATTCCTTGCCTAACCTCCTCCATCTCCCCTATTAAAGCCTTCCTTGTAAAACATTCCTGCCCAAGCATTTGGGGCTGGATTCTCCGGTTCCCCAGCCGCGTGTTTCTCAGCCGCGCACCATTCGCTGGCAGCAAGATTCTGTCTTCCTGCTGCTTGTCAATAGGATTTCCCATTTAACACATCCCACGCCGCCACAAATCCTGCTGGCGGGGGTGCACTGCCAATGGGAAAAGTGAATCCTGGCTACCAGAGAATTCCTACCTTGGTCATCCCTCCTGGTGTTTCACTTTTTTGGCTGAATGTCAATTGTTTTCATTATACATCTCTGAAAATGATTTCCATATTAAAGGGTCGATATAAATGCAAGTTATTATTGTGGCTATTGTATATGCTCCATTAATGAAGAACTCATGCCCCCAAAGTAAAAAGCATATTTCAGACATTTGGCCTGTTCATATAATAAGCCTAAAAATATTGGGATGCAATGGTCGCCCTACTAGCTTATTAGACTGAATGCTACAACAGGCTTCAGGACCCCAACATGAGCATGAAAAGCAGGTGCCAAGTCCACACTTGCAGGTAGTGGGACCAGTTTGGCAATTTTACCACAGGTAGTTTCCTAATTGTCTGCCTATGAGCTTGCCATCTAACTATGTACGATTGCTGGGCTCCTGCTGCTGCCAGCCAAGTCACCTGCGAGGAGAGGTGGGTGCTGTGGAAGTAGACAGGGCCAGCATGATGCTGCAAATTGTAGTCACACTTGGACTACTAGAGTAATAATTAAAATTTAGGGAGGCCACATGGGCTGCCTTGAATCCCTAGAGCACCCTCATTAGGCCATGGAACCTTTGGCTCTAATGTTCCCCTTGGGCTGCAGTGGGGAGGGTACCTCCTTGAAATTGGCAGCTCCAGAGGAGTGTGACACTCTGCTATTGGGAAAATGCTGGATACCCATGAAATGCCCTTTATCAAACATCAAATTATGCCAGTCAGCTGCTCACTTCTGTGCAGTGGGTAGCTGATCCAACTCACTGGCCACTGCTGGAAACATGCTGTAGTGATGGAAGAGTGACTGGGAGCCATGCAGATGCAGCTCTATGAAATGAAAATCACTTATTGTCACAAGTAGGCTTCAAATGAAGTTACTGTGAAAAGTCCCTAGTCGCCACATTCCGGCGCCTGTTCGGGGAGGCTGTTACGGGAATTGAACCGTGCTGCTGGCCTGCCTTGGTCTGCTTTCAAAGCCAGCAATTTAGCCCTGTGCTAAACAGCCCCTTTCATACTGGCCCCATCCCTCTGTTCCTGTCACCTGGGGGCCAGTAAAATTCAGCACATAGTTTCTCTCTTGCTGTCATGAGTAAAATTATGGCTTAGGCATATCAGAAGCTCCTAATATTTGCATTATTCAAATCTGTCTCACAATAAATTAGCACAGAAGAATAATAGATGTAATTCTCTGACTTTGCATGCCAAAGAACACAAATTGAAAAATAAGGGCAGCTGTAAGTAATTCTCTGGCCAGTAGTTTAAATGATCAAAAAAATCATGCATTGGACATGCCCAAATTTTAATGTGTGCAATTGGTATGTGAGTGGCAATTGATAGAAGTACATTGGAAAATTATCACCAACCATTATTTACTTCCAGGATCCACTGTGGGTACTAATTTGGTTATTAATTATGCTCATTTGATATTGCACAATATTTTTGATTTCTTGTCATTAAAACCTATCAAACGGTCATTTAATGATAAAGTGCAATATAAATACTTGTGCGGATTAACATAGCCCATAACTCAGTGCACCATTATAATATTTGCCCTCTCAAACCATTTCCCCTCAAGTTTCAAAATGATTATCCGTAGATCATAATCCATAGTTGTTTCAGAAGGACAGAAAGAAGCTATACAACAGTATCGGAACAAAGTCCATTATTCTATTGCATCAAGTGAAAGGGTCAGTTTTGCACAACTCAAAGAAATAAAATATATTTGTGTCAAAATGTACTTTTTTATTTATCCTCATTTTTGGGATCTGGGCATGAAGATCAACATTTAATGCCCACCCTTATTCACCCTGAGTAAGTGGTGGTGGGCTAACTTCTTGAGCAAATGCAGTCCATATGCTGAAGCTGCTTGCTGAATGCTGCTATGTAAGGAGTTCCAGAATTTTGACCCAGCACCAATGCAAAACCAGAGACAATTGAACATAATCAAACCTACCATAATGTAAAGTGTCCAGTCGTCACATAGTCTGATGAATGTGAAATGCTTTGTGCCATGTAGAATCAAAACTTACATACTGAATTTAGTTTACAATTTTATTATTTAATAACAGCATTTAAGTTCAAAAAATATATTAAAACATTAGGAGCTGCAGTGAATCACATTTAATTTGTATTTTAGCTCTAGTGTATCAGCAATTTTGTTCTCTTTGTAAATTGTACTGTAATCATCTTTTTACTGCAACTCATTTATAGAATTTTAATAAATCCAGTTTCGTCAATTGAAAGACTATTGTTTAACATTTGCATGATTGTTTTTAGTGTATACCACAAGGCTGCTATAGTAGAAATTATGAAGCACATGACTTCTTAGTCATACAACCATAATACATTTATTTTTCCATTCTAATTGTAAATAGTGGTTAGTCTTCATGATTTTTGCTTCTAGATTTGACCTCTCTTCCAGGTCAATGTGACCAAACATAATTCAAATATTTCCAATATTTAACTGCTCCTACCCAGAAATAGCTACTGAATCTGTGAAGCTATTATTTTTAAATCATGTGATGAGATTAAAGAATAACAAAAAGGATACGGAAAAATTTGGGGTCCACAATGTCAACAAGGGCTTCAGCAACCAGAAATCCATTTTGAAATTTGTGTTGTCTAGAACACTGTCTGAGCTCATCAAACATTTTGACTCCCAAATTTCCAATATGTGACCCCAGGGCATGATTTGCCATCTGTAGCATGGGTTCTTAATGTTATCCCCAATTTCATCCCACTTTACTTGTTCTACTGTGGAATAACTCATAGAATGCATTTAAAGTGAGGTCATTTTAAATTGCAAACCACTGTCCTTTTTTTAAAATCGCTGAGCCGATTTAACCACTGCCAAACATGGTTTTAAAAGGAGTCTGGAGCATATCTAAAAACACAACCACAGATAAGCAGCAGGGGAGCTATCATTGACCTCAGTATCAATGGGCTCAGGAAGAAATAAAATCACGCAGAATTCCCACTCTGCTTGCCGTTCCATGGCATTTATCATGAAGTGCACATGGTTGGACATGAGGTAAGAATGGGATCAGGCTCAGCAGTGATGCTTCCACAGTTCACTGTGAAAGCTGCTGACATTCACTGTACAAGTTGACTCATGGGAAAAAATGGTCACTTGAATGAGTTACCGAAAGGTTGCCACCACTGGAGACCCCTGGCCCAGCAGAGGTCAGCAGTTCAGGAGACGGGAGGAAAGATTGAAAACGCAAATGTTAAAAAATTGCACACAAAAAATGAAAAAATGCTTTTAAAGTGACAGTTTATGCTGTTCTACACAGCATTTTGTACAGACATTTACATTCTGTTGTATTAGTACATTGTTTTAACAAAAGACAAATCATGATTTGCATTATCATAGCCAATTACAACAGTGGCATGGTTGCCATTAAAACTATTTGCATTATAAGCAATGAAGTTTTAACCAACAAAAATAATGCTATAATGGGCACAGTCAAAATAAATAATTGTGTACTGTCATTGTTTTTTGTGTGAAATGCTTCTCATGTGAAAATATTCATTAGGAATTTTGTGATATTCAAGAGTTTTGACATGGTTGTAATGGTAACTAATTATGTCCATGGTTGCACTTCAAATTAATCTCTATATTGTCTACTTAAATGGTGGTCCATTTTGTGCTGTGAATGTAAATGTAAGCACTTAAAAATACGTATGATATCTTTAGTAACAGATTGAGTCATGTTATTTTGTTTCATTTGTGAATCAGTTTTCGTAATGCTTTGTACATCTCTTGTAAATATGCATCTTTGATTTTTCGGATTTTTAACTTTGTGTAAATATGGGCCGGAATTCTCTTTTCCCGCAAACAGCGCACCCCCACATGTGGATTTCCCGGCGGCGTGGTGTGGTTGCAATGGGAAATCCCATTGGCAAGCGGCGGGCGTAGAGAATTCCACTGCCAGCAAACGGTGCAATGCTGAGAAACACGCGGCTAGGGGACCAGAGAATCCAGCCCATGCATTTTTCACCTTGAAATGTTAATTCCATAATCAGCTATGCAAAACTAGAATCCTAGTTTAAGAAACTTAAGGGTTTCTAGATGTGATTTCCCTTTTTATTGACCCAAATGCTGTTGTACAGATATTCTTATTTTTTATTTTATTGTCAAAGATTTACCCTCCATTTTACAGGCCCTTCTTTGGTAATGTTACAACCTTATAAGTATAAATGCATAACATAAGAAAATTAAATATATTATACAAAGTGAAGTAAAAACAATTTTGGCAGTTTGACATGCAACTTTTAAAGGGCATTCGCCAATCAAAAGCATTAACCTGTACCGTTATATTTCAGTGATTTGTGCTGCTGGCGAAACATTTGCTATGGGTGTATTTTTATTGCAGCTGTGTAGATTAGTTCGCTTTGAAGATTTTCCCTTTATATGAATCTGATTGCATGTTCGCAAATCAAGAAGTTGAACTTGCATGGCCTTCCCCTTCTCAATTATTCTAAATTCTAATCAAATCAGTCAGCAAATTTTGTAACTAATTGCAAGTGGGAGGCCTTTTTAATTTAACGCATCAGAAGTCCCTCCTGACAATGAATTTTAAAAAACAGACAGTACAGGAAATACTCAGCAGGTCTGACACCATCTGCGGAGAGAGAAACAGAGTTAATGTTTTGAGCCGAATTTGACTATTCTTCTGAGGAAAAAGCAATCAATTCATGCTGAGTAATGTATACTCTGTTGTGAAATGTATAGTGCATGTTGTGTTACTTAGGTGAGTTAAAGTGTACATTTTACATAGGAACATAAGAACAGAAGTAGGGCATTTAATCCCTCAAGCCAATTTTGCCATTCAGTGAACATTAACCATCATTTTTCACCTTTTTAATGTTCGCAGAAAGATGACTATTCTATTGCTCTAAAAGAAGATATGCTGTCAAAGCTTTTCATCTTGCACTCATCAGGGCAGATGCAAGAATTCCAAATTTCAAAAGGAGCAACAATTAATACTGCAAGAGAAAAGGGTGCTAATTGGCTGGCACCTGATTGTTTGAGGTGTCATTATGAAGAATGCACTATGGAACTATTGTCCTCCATGCTTTTGTTTAATTTTTTTAAAAAGCACAATGCTTTGGTACATTCCTTTTGCCTGCAGAAAACAGGTCCCTGTGTAGGAATATATGTAGCTTCTAGCAAGCATATGTGAGCTACATTGCAAGCCTGATTGAAAATCATAAATTGGTTGTTAGTGTCATTTTTATCACACTTGGGATTATTCAGCAAATGCTGTCCATCGTGGATTCACATCTAATGTTATACATTGTGGTCTTGATTTTCTGGTCGGGCCCGTCCCAAGGCCGTAAATTCATGCACGAGGTCAACGGACCTTTATATGGTCTGCCAAATTTCCATCCCGCCTGCTACGACGCCCGCGGTGGGTGGGACAGAAAAATGTAACCCTATGTTTTGAGTTTTGTAAGTACAGGCTTGTTAATTACCTATTGTGAACAGCTGATGGGACATGCTGTCTGATATGATCGGCCAGTTGTTGGGATGTACCGCCTACATATCTGGCATCACACCAACACTGAAATTCATATGCCATATTACTTACTTGTGTGGTGGGCAAAACCCCTTTGGCTTGATGCCAGCATCCCATTAGTGGAAAATATCCTCATGGTGCTACTGCATAGTCGCTCCATGAAATGGCTAGCTTCACCTGTTGCTCAAATGTTCAAGAGACCTTAGCATTCCAGGGTAATTTGAGCTATACTGTACTTTTCAGGTCCTAAAGTAGCTTTATATCCCAAAGGCTGGTCAAATAGTGTGTCCCTTCAGTTGTTTGCAACAGACAGAATACTGACCATACTCAAACAGCCCATGCTTGTAAAACTCAGAACATATCTAATGTTAAATATGATTCATGATTGGGCAGAACTTGCGGACTAACCCACTGACCATGCTCAGAATCATACAAACAACCAATTTAAGATTATCAGTTAGGCTCCCAAAGTGGCTCACTGACATTTCCTAGAAGCTACAGGCACATGTTCTCTGCACGAAAAAGGAACATATTCAAGCATTGCTTCTTTTTTGAATTAAAGAAAAGCATATGGAACAATAGTTCTCTGGTGCATTTTCTATCACAACACCTCGACCAAGCAGAGCCGACTTACCAAGTTATCAGCAGTCTTTTCTCATATAAATTGTTCACTCTGAGATTGGGTATCTGTGTATTTCTGTCATGATGAGTGCAAGATGAAAAGTTTCAACAGCATGTCTCTTTTTTCAACAATACACAAGTTCTGTATTACCAAGCAACTATTTGATAACTATTCTATTAGCTCTACACTAACATTGAAATTGAACTAATATTTGGATGCGAATGAAATTCTGCACATACATATTCATCTACAGAATTTTGATTTTAAGGGAAGGGAGAGCTGCAGAGTTTGAACTACAGTTCAGTACTGCTGACCCTGCATCATTTTACCATGTACTGCTGTGAAAGCAGAATCTGTAATTGAGCGGCATCTTTAGAAGTATGATGATGTTCATTGATGAAAATCAAAAAGTCAAATCTCCATTATTTTGAGTACATCTCCTTAGAAATTTCGTCGTCTGAGGAACATTTATTTTTCTCCTAATGTTGCAGCTATCAAATTATTTTGGAAACCTTTAAGCCTTAAATATTTCCTGGTCATGTTTATTCCTAGGTCAGATTAGGATTAAAAATAATGGGCTGGATTCTCTGCCCCGCCGCTCCACATTTCTGCTTCGACCCGCCGGCGGGATCCTTCCTTACGCTGGTCGGTTAATGGGGTTTCCCATTGTGGGGCACCGCCCCGCCGTCGGGAAACCGCCGGGCACTGGCAAAACGGAGCATCCAGCCGGCGGAGAATCCTGCCCATAATGTTAGAGATATTGTTGCGATTTATATTGTATTGTTAGTTACAATAGCTGTTCTTTATCATTTTCAAATTGCAATTAGTATGAAATATCATCAATATGCATAATTAAAAATGTAATCTTAAATCTCATAATCATCTCAGAAATGAAGTTAAAATCATTGTTTTCTAATTCTGTTATAATGACCGGGATTTTCCAGCACCCTCCCTCCCTACCAGGGCGAGTTCCTCTGTAGCAGATGCAGCGATCCATTCAAAGCCCTGTTGACTTTGGAGGGAGGAGGGGTTGGAATAAAATGCATTTATTAGATAGTTCAGTTTTCAACAATCTTTTTAGATATTATTATAAGTTCCAGTGCTAAGATTCTAAGTCTCATCTTTTCCAATATTTATAAAGGGCAATACCTATGTTAAAAACTGTTTGGTAAATCCTTTCTTTATATATTTGATAATTCAAAATTCATAAAACACTGCCTAATTTTTCCCAAACTAAGCAAAACACAAGGCTTACCAAACACTTTTTCATGAAGACTGTGCCTTAAGCTATGAGCTTATACTAATTATAGCGATGCAATTATTTGACTCTAAAATGAAAAATGTCGGACTTGGTGGAAAATCCATATAAAATATACATTTTCTGCTAAAATGCTACGAAACATTGGTCATTAAAAGCAGAATTGAGGAAGCATAAAATGAGGAAAATGCAGAGGAAGGAAGGAAATGCAAAAAATGCTGAATTCAATTACTTGCATTTAAAATCAAGACAAGGCTCATAAAGCGGGTTAGCACCAATGATGCAAAAGCTAGAAGAGATGATTAGGTGGTTTCCGTATTTGGGTTCTAAAAGTCTGTAAATGTTTCCACTGAAAGGAGATTGAATATAATTTTATATATTGTTCCACCTGCATGCACACAGACACAAACATTTATATACATACACAATTGTTGATCTCCCAAGAGCTTGCATATGTGAAGCCAAGGCCTGGATTTTATGGCTCCACAGCCAGGCATGTTTGAGGTGGGGGTGGGGGAGGGGGTATAAAAACGGTGGCTAGCCCAACACCTTCCCACCCACCCTCGAGCTGACCCCATAATACTTTAGGTGACCAGGTATGAAATCAGCAGCTCACCTGACATATTTAAATGAGCGATTAAAAGTCAATTAGACTTGTTGGCATTATGCAGCCTACACCATAATACAATTGACATGGGCAGGCAGGTGAGAGTGAGAAGGTGTTTTTGTGTGGCTTGGATTAAAAATGGCAAGAAGGAAGGGGGGAGCATCTCATCTGGGAGGGTGCCCTATGTGCACTGGTAGCACCTCGCACCCCATAGATTTCAATCCCTGGTATCCTTCTTTGTTGCCTACACTCCAATGTAATTCAGTCCTTATTTTAAAGCCATATGTTCGGTCCTTATCTTTATATTTCCATTATAACTTCTGATGTCCACATAAAATGGGAGAAATCGCCTACTTAAAGTTGTCACAATGTGATTGCACCCTTCACCAGCAGTGATACTTGCAGCAGACTCCATTGTAAATCTGGCCACAGGGAAGTATCAAAGTAATGACAAAATGCATGGCTTTAAAATGTGGATTGAATTGCATCAATGGTTCCTGATCCAATTGTTCCTGTGGCCGACAACCCCAATGCACCTGACGGCACTGTTCTTAACTCCCCATGCACAGTGTCACAGGAGATTGAGGAATACTCATGTAAAATATACAGTATTCATAGGATTATGCCAATCAAAAGGGAAGCTGCAATTTTTACTTCAGAGTTTATGTGTTATATCTAAAGGCATAGGTCAAGAACAAATTTTGATTCTTAAAACGGTAAATAATAAATCCAAATTAATATGATGTTACTTGCCATGTAAACTAAACTCAAGGTGAATGTGCCAGTTATGTTCTGTTGTTTTTGGTGTTGCAGCAAATGATTTTTTGTAATATATTGTACATTGTAACTACCTCAACTGTGATTTATGCATACATTTGGAGATTAATTTTGTCGTAATTCATCTAATAATGGTATCAATTTCTGATAATTTATTTGTCTGCTCTGCTGAGACTCTTAATTTTGAGCATCTTTTATGCATCATCGAGTGGTGTGTCGATACATGTCAATGGGGTAGATTTCCAATTTTCTGCCCTAAAATGAAGCTGGCATTAGGGATTAGCCAACCATCATAGAAAATTCCTGATTAGAAAATGGGCAGTTCCTATAATGGGTAGCTGATGCACAATGTCAGTTTTAGAACCTCCTATAAATTTATACAAATGTGTTCCCTTTCACAATTTTAATTAGGTTCACATAGGAAGTAGAAATCATTAGATGTAATGTTGCATATATGTGCCATTATATGAAGATTTTACCTTTTTTATATATTTCATCAAACGTTACAGTCCTTACTCATATACATATAACTAATGTTTCTTTTAATGTCTAAATATACACTCGTCAAATCGTAATAATATCAGCTGTATGGAAGGGATTTAGAACTCAAAATATGTTGTCACTTGCCAAATATTAACAGTCTGATCTCAGTGAGTTATTCATTGGTCTAAAGTGTGCTTACAATACTTGATTCTGAAAGTGCTTTTTCCATTCTTCAGGTAATATATCAGCTGATTAATCTAAAATACCTGGTGACTTTTTTTTTAAATGCTTCTGGTTAGCCAATAATAGGATGAACATTTAGGTTAGTTCAAGTACAGCAGTGAAACATGCAGTAGAAAAACAAATGTGCTTTTAGTAATCTCTTATAATATACCTGGAATAATATGGGAAGAAAAGATCTTACTGTGAATAATCAAAAACTGATTGAAAATAACATGATCCTTTTCTGTCAAACATTCCATTAATAATACGGATTGCAAAGACGTATTGGCTAGTGACTGCTAATGTAACGCTTTTCGGTAATTGAACAAGCTGTAGTGAACACAAAAGTATCAGAAAATGCATTGTGTATTTGCTATCTTAATTGTGAAGTGAGTTAATAATTACAGTGATGGAAATTTAAGGTAATATTTCAAATAAAAATTAGTTCACTTTTTTCTTGTAAAAGCAAAGAATTGGAATACTTGAAATTTTGTATACTGTATTTCAAAGTTTTTGTACACTTTTTATTTTACTGCAGCACAAGGTACCAAAATCATTGAATAAATACACTGTGGTCATTTTAGCAGCTGAATTTGGTAGTTTGTGTCCTTTTTGACAGCCATTGCAGATGGCAATTCTACAATTTCTAATAACACGGTCTGCACGGTAGCACAGTGGTTAGCACAGTTGCTTCACAGCTCCAGGGTTCCAGGTTCGACTCCCGCCTTGGGTCTCTCTCTGTGCAGAGTCTGCACGTTCTCCCTGTGTCTGCGTGGGTTTCCTCCGGGTGCGCCGGTTTCCTCCCACAGTCCTAAAATGTGCAGCTTAGGTGGATTGGCCATGCTAAATTGCCCTTAATGTTCAAACAAAAGATTAGGTGGGGTTACTGGGTTACGGGGATAGGGTGGCGGTATGGGCTTAAGTAGGGTGCTCTTTCCAAGGGCCGGTGCAGACTTGATGGACCGAATGACCTCCTTCTGCACTGTAAATTCTATGATTCATCCGTCTACCTTCTTTCTAAACATTCCTCAGGGTGCACCCATTCAATTGAACCTTGACCAGATGCCTCACTGCACACTGTCATGGCAGACCAGTGTGACTCAAAGAGAGCGGCCAGCAAGGTCATTAGTAGTCAGGAGCTTTGCCACCTGGGAAAGACAGCAACAAAATCCAGGCTACCATACACTCATCCAGAACTAGTTCTCCAATCCTGCAACATTAGTCACTGATGGGATAGAGAACATGTGCGGGTTAGGTGAATTGGCCAATGATAAATTGCCCTTAATGTCCAAATTGCCCTTGGTGTTGGGTGGAGGTGTTGAGTTTGGGTAGGGTGCTCTTTCCAAGAGCCGGTGCAGACTCAAAGGGCCGAATGGCCTCCTTCTGCACTGTAAATTCAATGATAATCTATGATTAATCTAGGACAAAGGTTCGGCACAACATCGTGGGCCGAAGGGCCTGTTCTGTGCTGTATTTTCTATGTTCTATGATGCTTGTGTGTAAGTAGACATAGATGTGCGAGATCATTGGCAGCCAGATCATTTTATATTTCCATTGCCAGAATGTCTCACCAAGGAGAGGGTGGAGAAAGATTGGAAGGAATTGTGCCCCACTTTAGCAACCAGCACCTCCAGATCCTGATGGAGGAGTTCCAGAGGTGGTGAGAAATATTGTACCCAATTGGCTACCGGAACCTATTTGAAACTACAAAGAGGGTCTGGTTGGATATAGAAATTGCCATGGGATTGGGCTGGGGGACAAATGGGGACCAGAATATGGTTTCGAAAGAGGCCACAACCTACTGCACGCTGGAAAGAAGAGTTGTTCAGCAGAAGCACATAGAGGTACTATTGATGGTTCAAATCTGAATGCTGGACCTATGGTGGGAAATCTAGCACATGCCACTACCATTTTCGTTCATGGGACGTGGGAGTCGCAGGCTGTGCCAGCATTTATTGCCCATCCCTAATTGCCCTTGAGGGGGCAGTTAAGAGTCAACCACATTGCTGTGGGTCTGGAGTCACATGTAGGCCAGACCAAGGATGGAAGATTTCCTTCCCTAAAGGGCATTAGTGAACCAGATGGGTTTTTACGACAATTGACAATGGTTTCATGGTCATCATTAGACTTTTTAATTCCAGATTTTTATTGAAGTCAAATGTCACCATCTGGAGTGATGGGATTTGAACCTGGGTTCCCAGAGAACAAGGTGCGTGCATTACTCTGGGTCTCTGGTTTACTAGTCCAGTGACAATACCATTACACCACTGCCTTCCTGGCTTGAATGTGCAAGCTTCTCCTGTAGCTGTACACAGCAGAGAGGTGCACATACCTAATTGATACTCGGAAGGATTGGGTTGTCTTACAAGGAAAGGTTGGACAGACTGGCTTGTTTCCACTGCAGTTTAGAAGAGTGAAGGATAACGTGAAGTAAATAAGATCCTGAATGGTCTTGACAAGGTGGATGTGGAAAGGTTGTTTCTTCTGTGGGAAAGTCCAGAACTAAGGGGCACTGTTTTAAAATTAGGAGCCACCCTTTTAGGACAGAGGTGAGGAGGATTTTTTCTCTCAGGGGATATTGCGACTTTGGGACTCTCTGCAACAAAAGTCAGTGGAAGCGGGGTCATTGAATATTTTTAAAGCGGATGTAGATAGATTCTTGTTAGGCAAGAGAATCAAAGGTTATTGGGAGTAGATGGGAATGTGGAATTAAGAAAACAAATGGATCAGCTATGATCTCATTGAAGGGCGGAGCAGGCCCAATGGTTTAAATGACCTACTTCAGCTCCGACTTCATGGCCGGGTTTCTCCTGGGATTGGCAGGGTGGCCCATACCGGCGTGAACCACTCCGGCGTCGGGCCGCCCGGAAGTTGAGGAATCCTCCGCACTTCCGGGGGCTAGGCCGGCGCTGGAGGGGTTGGTGGGCGCCAACCGGCCCCGAAGGGCCGCCGCCGGACGGCAAGTGTTGGCGCATGCGCAGGACCGCCAGCGTGTTTCCTGCGCATGCGTAGGGGGTTTCTTCTCCGCTCCGGCCGTGGCGGAGACTTACAGAGGCCGGCGCAGAGGGAACGAGTGCCCACACGGCACAGGCCCGCTCGCAGATCGGTGGGCCCCGATCGCGGGCCAGGCCACCGTGGGGGCCCGACTCCCCCCCCCCCCCCCACCCCCCCCCGAGGACCCCGCTAGACGGTCGACAAGCCAGGACCCACCGGGACGGACCATGTCCATTTCACGCCGGCGGGACTGGCCAGGAACGGGTGGCCGCTCGGCCCATCGAGGCCTGGAGAATTGCCGGGGGGGCCGCTGCCCACGGCCCCCGACCGGCGCGGCACAATCCCCATCCCCTCCCGAAAACTGGCGCAGGAGAATTTGGCAGCCGGTATGGGCCACCCTGCCAATTCCAGGAGAAACCCAGAAAGGCAGGGCGGGGTTCACACAGACCCCCGGCGAATCTCCGACCCGGGGGGGGGGGGGTCGGAGAATCCCATCCCATATGTTCGCCTACATACAAGATTTCTCCCAAGCAACAAGATACATTAGACTAACATTAGTTTATAAAAACAGAAAGTGCTGGAATACTTCTGCAGGTCTGGCAGCATCTGTGGAGAGAGGAACAGAGTTACTGGGCGCAATTTGGTTGTCGAGACACATCCCGCTATTCAGAGGCACTTTGCCGTTTCTTCTCGCCTCAGGGAGATTCTCTCCACCGAGGCCACACTTAGAGGGATTTCCGACTGGCTCGACAGCAGGAAAGGCTCCTCGCAGATAAGGGCACCATTTTGGAAGGCTGACCCGATCTTTTCCCCTCCCCCCCACCCCGGTTTTTCAGCCCCCCCAAACCTGGTAAGGCCCCCCAGACCAAGTTTTGGCAGTGTCAGGTGCCATTTGATGCCAGACTGGCAGCGCCAAAGTGTCAGAGGGAGACCCAGTGTGCCACTCTGCCCTGTGCCCAACTGCCCAGGGGTCTCCAATGCCCTGGGAGACCACCAACCCCAGTGCCGTTATGACTGGTACACCCTGACTAGGTCTCCCAGGCATGGCCGGTGAGTCCCGGGCGGCGGGTGAATCTGGTGAATATATATTTAAATGAGCCAGGTGGCTCATTTCAACATGCTGGTCTGGATCATGCCCAGTGAGTTTCAGGATCGCTTTGGGGACTCGGAGATCGGGACGCCATTTTGAACCGATCTCTCGCTACACTGGGGTCTTCCGGCGAGCAGAGCTCCCCACTGTACAAAATGGGCTATGTGCGGCCAAGGCCGCATGTTCCCTGTTGAGGCCCCTTATACAATAGTTGAATAGCTAAGCGTTTCTCTGCACTGCGAATGCCGGGAAACACGTGGCTAAACGCGCTTGCAATGGGGCTTTGTTCCCATTTGGTTGAATCAAGCCCTATATGGTTTATTTGGAGGTGACAGCGGCGTAGAATGCCCAGAGAGGGTCTAGGTGGGGAGTGGGTCTTTGTGGCTTCGAACGATGAGGAATGTGTTGGAGATGGTCAGTTTTTCCACCCATTGGCTGTCAGGGTGAAAATCACTCATAGTAGGTGATAAAGGTATTGGTAAAGGCACTTTAACATGGTGCTAATGGCTGAGGAGGTGCTTTTACTTTATTCAGCACAAGAGAATGTTAGCATGAGAGGGAATGCAATGGTTAGTTTTCATGAAAAGATCAACTCAATTAAGGTTGAAGATAATGGCTACATTATTCAAAAATACTAATTAGGAGCAGGAGTAGGCCACGTGACCCCTCGAGCCTGCTCCACCATTAATAAGATCACAGCTGACCTGATTGTAGTCTGAACCCCAAATTCCTGCCTCCCACCATAACCTTTCACCCCATTGTTAATCAATAATCTATCTTAATCTGTTTTAAAAATATTCAAAGATTCTGCTTCCACTGACTTATGTGGAAGAGAGTTCCAGAGACTCACGAACCTCTGAGTGAAACAAATTCTCCTCATCTAGGTCATAGAGTGTGGTGGCTTCAGACATACACTGGAGGCTTCTAGTAGTAAACAAAAGGGTGTATTGATGAAAGGCAAAGGCTTTAACATAAGAAGCACAGGGCACTTTACAAAAGTTCCCTGGTCCAAACTGCCTGGAGTCCTTCTCCAAGGGTCCTGCATAAATTCCCCACTGGCTGGGGTTCACACACTTCTGCGTGATTGGCTGTGAGCAGGTCATGTAATCAGTGGAACTTGCCTCCTTAAAGGGCAGTGCTACAACATCCCTCCTTCCTTAAGGCCCTTAATGCACTATCACAAAACCTTTGTACATAAGTCACAATTGTTAACAGGGACTACCAAGGAAAGAGGGGCCATCAAAATCAATTGGTCCGGAAATCTCTGGGATCTCTTGGGCCTCCATAGCCCAGCCACAGGTTCACCACTTTTTGGGTGACCATGTGGCCCACAGTCGATGGCACCTTAGGCAAGACCATTTCAATGACAGGCAAAGTAGCCTCATTGGCCTCGACAGTTGCAGCTGGTTGAACAGAAGCATGACCCCTGGCTCTCCTTGTCTGGACCAAGTCACAGGAGTATGCCTGGTGCTCGCTGGACTTGTCAACACCACATTGGGGGTCACCATCCCACGACTCCTAAGGTGGTTGACGTGATTCTTGATGGTCTTCCAATTAACATCAACCACATAAGACACCTGCCCCAACTGGAACACAACTCGTCCTGCTAACCAATGCAAACCTGCTGCAAAATTCCAGACCAAAACTGGGTCTCCCACCTGGAATGACCTGTCGGTTCTCTGCTCTGACCGCTGGCTCTTCTGGGCAGCCTGACATGCCTCCACCTTCCCTGAAAAATTTGGAAATATTGAGTTCTCAACCAGTGGCCCATAAACATCTCAGCTGTTGTGACCCCCATGGTTGAATGATGGATTGAGTTGTGCAACAACAAAATATTAGCTAACCTCTGGCAAAGTGGTTTACCTGACATATTTTTCATGATGTTCCTGAAAGTTTGAATGGCCCACTCAGCCAGACTGTTCGACATTGAGTGATGAGGGCTATTCTTATATGTCATGTGCCATTTGCTCTTACAAAATCCTTGAAATAATCTTCAGTGAAGGGGCTAACATTGTCCAAAATAATTGCCCATGATTGACAAAAACCCGGTGCAAGTCATCTACCGTGGGCACCAAGGTAGTGGTCCCCATCTCCTGGACCGACGACCACTTTGAGTGGACAGCGATCAGCAACAGAAATATCTTACCCAAAAAGGGCCCGCATAATCCACGTGGACCATGCTCCACAGGCGACCCGGCCATTCCCAGGGGTGAAGGGTGGTGGAAGGTGGCAAAGACTGCTGCATTTGGAAAGGGTGACCCTGCTGCAGGAGCTCATTAAGTCTATTCCTGGCCACCAGACGTAGCTGCCAACACCTTCATCTTTGTCTGCCCTGGGTGGGCGCTGTGTAACTCCTGAAGGTGGGGCCTCCGCCTGAGGAGGGGCGACCACCTGTGATCCCCAAAGAATCATGCCATCTTCACATTGTCAAATTGTCTTGACGAGTGAAAGTAGGGCCTCAGCTGTTCAGACTTCTCTTGATGCCAGCCAGACTGTATCGTTCGTTTAACTTTTGAAAGAACAGGGTCTCTTTGGGTCCAGTTGCGGATGTGCCCCGCAGATACTGGCAGGGTGTCTCGGTAGTTTAGGACTAGAGTGATCTCCTGGGGTGCCAGCGCTGGCAGAATGCTCCTCACAGAGGCAGGCAACTTAATACATCCACATTAGCAATTTATGTCCCAGGCCGATATAAGCTTCCAACAGCAGGGTCTAATGCTGCAGCCTCGCTGAGACTAAGGGAGGAATGGGCTTACCTTCCAATAGCAGGCCCAGCAATGGGTTGTGGTCAGTCTCTATGTCAAACCGTCGACCGTACACATACTGGTGGAATTTCTTCACACCGAATATAACCGCTTAGACTTCTTTCTCAATCTGGGCATTGTTTTGATCTGCTTCAGAAAGGGTCTTTCAGACAAAGGCAATAGAGCATTCTGAACCATCTCCTATTTTGTGGGATAAAACTGCCCCTTAACCATAAGGGGATTATCATAGAATTTACAGTGCCGAAGGAGACCATTCGGCCCATCGAGTCTGCACCGGCTCTTGGAAAGAGCACCCTCCCCAAGGCCAACACCTCCACACGATCCCCGTAACCCAGTAACCCCACCCAACACTAAGGGCAACTTTGGACACTAAGGGCAATTTATCATGGCCAATCCACCTAACCTGCACATCTTTGGACTGTGGGAGGAAACCGGAGCACCCGGAGGAAACCAACGCACACACGGGGAGGATGTGCAGACTCCGCACAGACAGTGAACCAAGCCGGAATCGAACCTGGGACCCTGGAGCTGTGAAGCAATTGTGCTATCCACAATGCTACCGTGCTGCCCATATGTCAGCATGATTGGTTTTTCCAGATCAAAATACACCAAGAGGTTTGCTTCACAACTCGATGGCTTCTTTTTGAGGGCCCTTCCATTGCCACCGCTGATTCTTCATCAATCGTTGGTGTAATGATGCCAATGTTGTGGCTAGCTTTAGAATAAACCTTCCATAGTAATTGACCATACCAAGGAAGGACTTAAGCTCATTGAGATTTTTGGGTGCAAGGACATCTCGTATAGCCCTAACCTTTTCTTCCAACTCTGTCACATCAACACAAAATCCTAAGTACGTCACTTCACACCCCTGGAGAGTCCAGTTTTCATGTTTTGGACAGACCCGGCATCACAAAACCACTTCAATATCTCCTCTAGACTGGCCATGGGTTCTTTTGGTATAATACCGGCGACTAACACGCAATCAAGGTAAACCATCACTTTGGGAAGTCCTGGGAGGAGATTTTCCATCGCGCACTGGAAGATAGCGTAGGTTGAAGCGATGCCGAATGGCAGTCTGGTATGTGGAGGAGGCCTTTGTGGGTATTGATTGTAGCAAACATCTGAGACTCATCATCCAGCTCTGGTCGCAGGTAGGCCTGACTGAGGTCCAACTTTGAATAGGTTAGGCCCCCTGCCAACTTGGTGTAGAGGTCTTCAATTTGGGGAATCAGGTACCAATCAACCTGGGCAGTCTGATTTATGGTCATCTTAAACTCGCCACAAATTCTTATCAACTGATCAGGTTTAAGGACAGGGACTATTGGCGTCGCCACTCTGAAAACTGAGCCGGCTTGATTACCCCCAGCTCTTCCAATGTCTCTAGCTCTGCTGCAATGCGCATGGCACTGGTCTGGCTCGGAAGAATTTAGGTGCAAAATCTGATTCACATGTATCTTAACTTTTACGCTATTAATTCAGCCCAAATCTTTGTAGAAGAGGTCTTCATACCTCCTCACGACATCTTAAAGATGCCGCCAGATATTTTGACGATTTCCAGCCTGTTGAACCTAACCTCCTGCAGCCACGCTCTTCCCAACAGACTGGGTCTATGTCCTTCCACAACAACCAAAGGCAGATTTGCCTCCTGCCCTTTGTAGGCCACTGGGGTATGGACTGATCTGAGGATCTTCAAAATCTTCCCAGTGTATGTTGAAAGGTTGGCTGTAGTACTCTTTAAGCTAAAGACAGTCTTCCTGCACATAGATATTGGAAGGTCTGCTTAGCCACTACAGTCAAAGAAGCCCCCTTATCTACTTCCATTTGAGGTGCTGTGAACAGCTGTTGGTATTGTTTTTTTTTTAAATGGCACACTTTCCCTTGCATGGCAACATACTTGAACATGCCTCCTTCGGTTGCAAAGAGGCAGACAAACTCCTGAACATGGCAGGGGATCGTTTTGAGTTGGGTGCCTCTGGGGATATGAGGGGTGGGATTCTCCGTTAATCAGCTCAGTGGTCCGAACCCGGTGCCAAAAACGGCGCGAATCGCTCCGGTGTCGGCCCTCCGAAACGTCGTGAATTCTCCGGCCAGGAATGGGCAAGTAGCGGCGTGACGCCATTTGCGACGACGTCACTGGTCACGGACGCGCGCACCGTCAGTGATGCGGTGCAGTGTCACTGCACAAAAGACCCCCCCACCCCCAGAGACCCGGCAAAATGGACGCCCGCTGCGCAGCGCCAAGTGAGACCCCCCACTGCCTTTCCCCTTCCCCCCCTTTCCCATCCTCCCTTCCCCCATATCCCCCCTTCCCGCATATTCCTCTTCCCCCATATCCCCCCTTCCCCATGTCCCCATCCCGCCATATCCCCTTCCCCATATCCCCCCATATCCCCGTTCCCCCATATCCCCCTTCCCCATACTCCCCCTTCCCTCATATCCCCCCTTCACCCATATCCCCCCTTCTCCATATCCCCCCGTCCCCATATTCCCCTTCCCCCATATCCCCCTTCCCCATATCCCCTTCCCCCATATCCCCCCTTCCTCCACATCCCTCCATATTCTCCTTCCCCCATATCCCCCTTCCCCATATCCCCCTTCCCCCATATCCTCTTTCCCCCATATCCCCTTCCCCCATATCCCCTTCCCCCATATCCCCATCCCCCCTTCCCCCATATCCCCCCTTCCCCATAACCCCCATCCCCCATATCCCCCCTTCCCCCATATCCCCCATACCTATTATCCCCCCTTCCCCCATATCCCCCTTCTCCTATACCCCCTTCCCCATATCCCCCTTCCCCCATATCCCCCTTCTCCCATATCCCCCTTCCCCCATATCCCCCTTCTCCCATATCCCCCTTCCCCCATATCCCCCTTCCCCCATATCCCCCTTCCCCAATATACCCCTTCCCCATATCCCCCTTCCCCCATATCCTCTTTCCCCCATATCCCCTTCCCCCATATCCCCATCCCCCCTTCCCCAATATCCCCCCTTCCCCATAACCCCCATCCCCCATATCCCCCCTTCCCCCATACCTATTATCCCCCCTTCCCCCATATCCCCCTTCTCCCATATCCCCCTTCCCCATATCCCCCTTTCCCCATATCCCCCTTCTCCCATATCCCCCTTCCCCCATATCCCCCTTCTCCCATATCCCCCTTCTCCCATATCCCCATTCCCCATATCCCCCTTCCCCCATATCCCCCTTCCCACATATCCCCCCTTTACCCATATGGGGGATATGAGCGAAGGGGGCATATGGGAGAAGGGGGATATGGGGGGGAGGGAGGATATGGAGGAAGGGGGGACAGACCCGGTCCATCAGGCATAGGACACCCCCAGGATGTTCCAGGGCGGCCACGAGCCCCGGAGCACCAGGCGGCCGCCACCCACATCTAGTGCGAGTGCGGCGACGCCGGCGGGCCATACCCAGCGACGAGGAGGGCAGCCACAGCAACAGGCCCCCATCGCAGCCGACCCAGGACACTGACGCACAGGACACTGATGTACAGGACACCGACACACAGAGCCGTAACACACAGGACACCGAGGCCCAAGATACTGACGCACACGTCACACACACAGGGGACGGATGGACAAGAATCACCACTCCAGGGGACCCGGAATTCGGGTCGGATGAGGAGCACGCCATTACGCGACTGCTATCTGCTACACCCTCCACCATCGCAGAGACACTCACCTCGGTTGGGCACTTTAGCGATGAGGCATCTGGTACACTCACTGGTGCGCACAACACAGCCGTCCCGGTACAGCAGGTGGAGGCAGGAACAGCCGAGGGGCCGGGCAGTCGGAGGGCAGCCCAGCGCAAGCAACTATCTGCTGCCCAGACAGGTCCCGGGTTCCTGGAGTTACCACACCCACCCATAGACCCGATGCAGGCACGAACCAAGGGACGACCGAAGCGGCAGCTGCAGACGAAGGTGGAGGAGTCCACCCACGTGCAGGAGCAGGTAGTGGTGCCGGTCATGCGCGCCACCCAGGCTGACACCGCACGTGTGGCATCCGCAGTGGAGGCAATGGGTGCGACGGTGTCAGATATGGGTCGCAGTATGCAAGGCCTGGGGCTTTCCGTGCAGGCGGCATCCGTGGCCCAGGACATGGCTGCCTTCTCACAGGCAGCCATGAGCCAGAGCCAGCTGCAGATCACAGAGGCGCTCAACGCCGTGGCCCAGTTTCAGCAGGGAGTTGGCCAACCCTGTCTGGGCGCCATTGCCCAGGTGCTGGCTGGCGTCGCCCAGACACAGACAGCGATGGCCAACTCCCTGAGCTCCATGGTTGCAAACTTGCAGATCTTTGCTGATACCAGGGCGGGCCTCCAGGACTGGCAGCTCCAGGTGTCGGGGGGGGGGGGGGGGGGGGAGGGGGGGGGGGGGGGGGGCGGTGGCGTCGGGTGCTCGGTCCGTTCGCAGCCCCGACCCATGCAGAGGCCCGGGAACCATCGGGCACCCCGAGGGAGGAGGAGGTGCTGGTGCCCGTTCCGGGTCCCCCTGTAGGGGAGTCCCGGAACACCATGACACCTCGGACTCCCCCCGCTGCCGTCCTCTCCCCCCCTTAGTTCTGGGGCTAGGGCACGTGTATGAACTGTTTGTTATTAAAATCACTTTCACACCTACAGAAGCTGCCTTCGTGCTCTGTCGATGGGTGCGGGGGTGTGGTGTGAGGTGAGCGCCAGTGTGTGTGTGAGGGGTGATAGAACGTCGGCCTCAGGTGAGTGTGCCCCCCGAGTCGCCCTCGCCATCCCCCCGGGCGGACGACGGGACCGTGCGCTGCAGTGTCATGGCTGCATGCAGGGACGGTCTGGGTGGAGGGTGGTACTGTGGCCAGAGCTCATCGCAGAGCGGGTTGTCATCATCCTCCATGGCCTGCAATAGACACGCTTCCACCGGCGACCGTGTGAGCCCGGCCCATTGTGCCGCAGGTGGATGTGCAATGGAGGGGCGGTGTGCATGCGGGTGGGGTGAGGGTGGTTGGTGTTGGGTGGGTGGGGTGAGGGTGGTAGGCTGGTGCCATAGTGTGCAGTCTGTGCCCATACTCGGCGATTCCCACGCCCCCCTAGCCCATGAACTGGGTGGCTATCAGCCTGTCCCATGCCCGCTGGCCCAGCCGGTAACTGTGGGCAGCCTCCCGTCCATGTCCAGACCATCTGTCCTGACCATTGGCCCCATCCTCCTCATCTGGGAGGTCTGCGCCTCGTCTTGCTGCTCCTCCCCTTCCCCCTCCTCCGCCTGCAGCACATCGCCCCTCTGCTGGGCTACGTTGTGCAGGCCGCAGCAGACCACAACGATGCGGCTGATCCTATCTGACGGGTACTGGAGGGCCCCTCCAGAGCGGTCCAGGCACCTGAAGCGCATCTTCAGCAGCCCACAAGATATCTCTATCACAGCCCTGGTCGCTGCATGGGCATCGTTGTAGCGGTTCTTCGCGTCAGTCTGTGGTCTCCATAGAGGTGCCATCAGCCACAACCGCAACAGGTAACCGCTGTTGCCCAGCAACCAGCCCCTCAGCCGGGGGAGGAGGCGTCCCTCGAACATGATGGGGATGAAAGATTGCGCCAATACAGATGAGTCATGTACACTGCCCGGGTACCGGGCGCAGACGCGCAGGATCCTCATGCGGTGGTCACAGACCACCTGCACGTTCATGGAATAGGTCCCCTTCCTATTCGTGAACACGGCCCTGTTATCCGCTTGTGGCTGCACGGCGACGTGCATCCCATCGATCGCCCCCTGGACCATGGGCATCCTGGCCACGGCAGCAAAGCCCGCTACCCGGGCATCCTGGCTGCCCGGTGCACAGGGAACTGGATGTAGCGGTCCGCAATGGCATAAAGGGCGTCCACCACTGCACGGATGCACCGGTGCACCAACGCCTGTGAGATGCCGGACAGGTCCCCACTCTGCGCCTGGAATGACCCCGTGGCATAAATGTTTAGGCTCACCGTAACCTTGATGGCCACGGGGAGAGGGTGTCCTCCCCCAGTGCCACGGAGTACAGGTGTGCCATCAGGTGGCAGATATGGGCGATGGTTTCCCGGCTCATCTGGAGTCCCCTCCTGCATGCCCAGTCCGTGAGGTCTTGGTATGACAAGCGGGGCCGGTACACATTTGGCCTCATCGGGCATGTCCGTCGCCGTGGCACCACCACCACCTCCTCCTCCCCCTCCTTGTCCTGTCGTGCGGCTGCCACCTCCCTCCCTGCAGCACACTCCTCTGCGGCAGCCCCCGCCGCCTCCCTGGCAGGCTCCTCCACCTGCTCCCCCAGGGCAACATGTAGAAGTGCGGCTCCCGCCAAGGTGCCCAACATCGCTGGGTGATGACCAAACATAACGTCGTGCAGGAGTTGGGGGTTGGGTGGGTGTGGGCGTGGGGGGGATAGGCGACATGTCATCATTGCCCATACCCTCCCCCCCGCAGCCAGGTGCCATGGGCTGCATGGTCGCGGCTGTTGCCAGCTGGCACATGGCCAGGCAGACACCCCCCCCTCCCCAGCACGTAGCGTCCCCAAACCCCCCACCTCTCCTCCCTGGCACGCACCCTCCCCAACCCCAACCCCCCACCCTCTCCTCGCCTCCCCGGCATGCACCCTCTCCATCACTCGCCCTCCCCGCCCCCCCGCCCCACCCCGCTCCCCCGCCGCTTCCCTGACCCCCCCGCTCCTCACCCCCCCCCGCCCATCCCCGCTCCTCCCACTCCTCCCCCCCACCTGCTCCTCCCCCCCAGCTCCTCCCTACCAGCTCCTCCACCCCAGCTCTTCCCCCCCCCCCAGCTCCTCCCCCCCCAGCTCCTCACCCCCCTCCAGCTCCTCCTCCCCCCAGCTCCTCACCCCCCGGCACGCACACTCCAACGGCTCCTGCGACCACCCCCCCCCCCCCCCACCACCACCTGCGGCCGTGCCGTCACTTCTCCGGCGGCCGCCCTACGCCGACCCCTACCTCCATGTTGGCCGGTGTCAACCAGCACAATTGGTTGGCGCCGTTAAAGTGGTGGTTCGATTTACGCCGGCGTGACCCATTGTCACATCGGCGGGACTTCGGCCCATCCGGCCCGGAGAATTGGGGCGGCCCCGGGGCCCGTTGCGTCGCACCGGTCCTCGACATTCTCCGAGGCGCACGGCGCGATTCACGTTGACTCGATTTTTGGGGGGCCGGAGAATATCGCAGGACGGCCGGGCGGGAGATCGGAGAATCCCGCCTGAGGTTCCTGATCAAATTAAAAGTCTGGGGTCTGCTAGCTGTCAGAAGTATCACCTTCTGCTTGTCCTCGCCTGTGATCTTGTTCGCAGTAATATAGAAGTGCAGTCATTCGATGTATTGACTCCATGACTCAACCCCTTCATCATAGAATTTACAGTGCAGAAGGAGGCCATTTGGCCCATCAAGTCTGCACTGGCCCTTGGAACGAGCACCCACTCAAGCCCATGCCTCCTCCACCCCATCCCCTTAACCCAGTAACCACAATTAACCTTTTTGGACACTATGGGCAATTTAACATGGCCAATCCACCTAACCCGCACATCTTTGGACTGTGGGAGGAAACCGGATCACCCGGAGGAAACCCACGCACACAGGGAGAACGTGCAGACTGCACACAGACAGTGACCGAAGCCGGGAATCGAAACTGGGACCCTGGAGCTGTGAAGCAACTATGCTAACCACTAGGCTGATGCACTATCAATTAAGACGAGACGAGAGTAGAATGTAATCGAGGCTTTATTACACAGAGATGTGTGGCCTCCTACAGCTGCTGCCGAAATGGCTGCAGTTCGGAGAGCACACACATTTATACTCCGCCTACTGGGCAGAGCCAGCAGGCAGGGTTCTACCCCCGTACCTGTAGTACAGGGGCCTTACCGTAATACCCATATATACAATATAATACAACAGTGGTGACTACCACATATGCTACCGTGCTGCCCTTGGTCAAATGAGTCCCAATGATAGATATTTCACTACACTGGTGGGGGTGCAGAGTAGATTCCGCAGGATGTTGCCTGGGATGGAAGAGTTAAGTTATGAAGAGAGGTTGGATAGGCTGGGTTGTTTTCATTGGAGCAGAGAAGACTGAGGGGTGATCTGATTGAGGTGTACCTGGTCATGAGGGGCATGGACAGGATGGATAGAGACCAGCTGTTCCCTTAGTTGAAGTGTCAGTTGTGAGGAGACACTAGCTCATGTTGAGGGGCAGGAGGTTTAGGGGGGGATGTGAGGAAAAACATTTTTACCGAGAGGGTGGTGATGACCTGGAATGCACTGCCTGGAAAGGTGGTAGAGGCAGGTTGCTTAACATCCTTTAAAAAGTACCTAGATGAGCACTTGGCATGCCATAACATACAAGGCTATAGGACAAGTGCTGGCAAATGCTATTCGATAGATAGATAGGTCAGGTGTTTTTCACATGTCAGTGCAGACTTAATGGGCCAAGGGGCCTCTTCTGCACTGTACTGTGTGATTCTGTGATTCTACCCATGCCAATATGTTACCTCCTACATTATTTTATTCCCTATGAAAGATGTGAAGTTAACTGGTTTGTAGTTTCCTGCTTCCTTTCTCCCTCCCTTTTGCTATTTCCAATCTAATGGAACCTTTCCCGAATCTAGGGAATTTTGTGAAAAATAAAACCAATGCATCAACTATCTCACTAGCCATCTCTTTTAAGACTTCAAGGTGAAGCCCATCCTGACCCAAAGATTTGTCAGCCATCCACCCCGACAATTTGCTCAATGCCACTTCCTTGGTGGTTGTAATTTCCGTGAGTTCCTCCCGCCCTTCCATTTCCTGATTTACAGCTATACCTGGAATGTTACTTGTGTTCTCTACGGAGAAGACCAATGCAAAATACTTGTTTAATTCATCTGCCGTCTCCCTACTTTATCAATTCCCAAGACACACTTTCTGTAGGGCAAATGTTCACTTTGTTAACAATAGAATCTCTTACTGTCCTTCTCACTCATTTTATTTCACTCACTAGCTATCCCCCATACTCCCTCCTGAATTTTTCTCTCTTTATTAATCTTTTGTTATTCTTTGCTGTTCTTTATATTCTTTACAATCTTCTGACCAGTACTCATATACTTTTTCTTTAAGTTTGATACTGTCAGTGATGAATATAAGAAATTGTCATGTTTTATATGTCTTTTGCAGTAATGTTATTAAAATGTGGGTTAAGATGCATACAGACAGTATGACTACTAGAACGGTGATTAATGTGTCATTAAAGCAAGGTAATCATTGATTTAAAAGTGAAGTATTCTGCTAATAGATCTTGAGAACCATTTACTTGTTTACAGATAGCTGGCTAATGGAATTTTGTTTAGGATTTGGCTATGTTTTACCGCCGTAGTTGAATTGCAAACGGCTTACGATCCCCCTTGGAGCACAAACTGACAAGCAATTCAGTATTCCATGTCGTGTAATACGAGGGATTCCCAAGGAATCCCGATATCGAGCCGCCATCTTGAGCAGGCGGCCCGATAATGAAGTCCTGCGGCTGAGCAACCATCTCCAAACTGCAAATTGGCCCTATTGCAGGGGTCCCTGGGTACCCCCCTATTACAGGTGCCCCTGGGAGGCAGGCCCTCTATTACAGCGGTTCCTGTGTGAGGTACCCTCAATAATGATGCTTAGAGATTAAACTGTAAAGAAGGCTTTATTAGGCTAATAACTGTGCTACAGATATGGACGAGAGCTGACTGCTATACAGACCATGAGGCAGGCCTTTATGAATGGCTCCCAGATTGGCGGAGCCAGAGGCGGAGTCCCTAGGGTTCCAAGCCTGGTCTTAAAGGGGACATCACCTTACATGATGATAAGGCAGTAACCGTTCATCACATTCACCCCCTGTTTAAAAAGGAGTCCGGCGGGGGTGAAGTGCCATCATAGGTCCATCCGTCTCGGCGGCCGGATCGTCCTCCTCGATCTCCTCAATTCGGGCGGTGGTGCGGCGGGCATGGGTGTCCCGGTTGAGGGCACATCCGGGAGCACAGCGGTCGGAGCTTCGGTCCGGGTCGGGGCAGAGGAACTAGGCAGGGCCGGGGGTAGCGGAGCCGGCGGGGTGTGTAAAGGGGGGGCGCAAGGGGGGGCGCACGGTAGGAGCTCACCAACGGGTGGTAGGGCCGGAAGGGGGTGTGTTGTAGGGGGCGACGGGTCCTGCAGGGGAGCGGCGCGGGAAGGGGCGTCTGTGGTGGAGGATCCAGCGGGCGCCAGATCCCGGAGGGAAACCGTATCTTGCCTGCCGTCGGAGTACTCCACGTAGGCGTAACTGGGGTTGGCATGGAGAAGTCGGACCTTTTCAACTAGGGGGTCCGTTTTATGGCTCCTCGCATGCCTCCGGAGAAGAACAGGTCCCGGAGCCGTCAGCCAAGGTGGATGCGAGACCCCGGAGGTAGACTTCCTGGGGAAGAGAAACAATCGGTCATGAGGGGTCTCATTTGTGGCCGTGCAGAGGAGTGACCTAATGGAGTGTAGGGCATCGGGTAGGACCTCCTGCCAGCGGGTGGTTGGGAGATTTCTCGACCGCAGGGCCAGAAGGACAGCCTTCCACACGGTCGCGTTCTCCCTCTCCACCTGCCCGTTTCCCCGTGGGTTATAGCTGGTCGTTCTGCTCGAGGCGATGCCTTTGCTGAGCAGATACTGACGCAGTTCATCGCTCATGAACGATGTACCCCGGTCGCTGTGGATATAAGCAGGGAAACCGAACAGGGTGAAGATGCTGTGCAGTGCCTTAATCACGGTGGCTGAGGTCATGTCGGTGCAGGGAATGGCGAATGGGAAACGGGAGAACTCATCGATGACGGTGAGGAAATAGGCATAACGGTTGGTGGACGGGAGGGGCCCCTTGAAGTCCACGCTCAGTCGCCCAAAGGGGCCCGAGGCCTTCACGAGCCGAACCTTGTCTGGCCGATAGAAGTGCGGTTTGCATGGCAGGCCCTGACCATGGCCTTGACCTCCTTGGTTGAGTAAGGTAGGTTGTGGGACTTGATGAAATGGACGAGCCGGGTAACCCCCGGGTGGCAGAGGTCATTGTGGATGGCTTGCAGGCGGTCCTCCTGCGCGTTGGCGCATGTGCCGTGGGACAGCGCATCTGGGGGCTCGTTGAGCTCCCCTGGACGATACTTGATATCGTACGAGTAGGTGGAGAGTTCGATCCTCCACCTCAAAATTTTATCGTTTTTTATTTTGCCCCGTTGCGTGTTATCGAACATATAGGCGACCGACCGTTGGTCGGTGACGAGGGTAAACCTCCTACCGGCAAGGTAGTGTCTCCAGCACCGCACAGCCTCCACAATGGCTTGTGCCTCCTTTTCGACTGCAGAGTGTTGAATCTCGGAGGCGGTGAGGGTTCGGGAGAAGAACGCTACTGGTCTGCCTCCTTGATTGAGGGTAGCAGCCAGGGCGATGTCTGATGCATCGCTCTCTACCTGGAAAGGGATGGTTTCGTCCACCGCGTGCATGGCGGCCTTGATGATGTCGGCCTTGATGCGGTTGAAGGCCAATTGAGCCTCAGCCGAGAGGGGAAAAGTGGTGGTCTTTAGGAGTGGGCGGGCTTTGTCCGCATACTTGGGGACCCACTGGGCGTAATAGGACAAAAGCCCCAAGCACCGTTTGAGGGCCTTCAGGCTGCGGGGGAGAGGGAGTTCCTTAAGGGGGCGCATGCGGTCGGGGTCGGGACCTAGGACCCCGTCTTCCACGACATAGCCGAGGATGGCCAGCCGAGTGGTGTGGAAAACGCATTTGCCCTCGTTATAGGTCAGGTTAAGGGCTCGGGCGGTCTGGAGGAACTTTTTGAGGTTAGCGTCATGGTCCTGCTGATCATGGCCGCAGATGGTGACATTGTCCAAGTACGGGTATGTAGCCCGCAAACCGTACTGGTCCACCATTTGGTCCATCGCCCTTTGAAAGACGGAGACCCCATTTGTGACACCAAAGGGGACCCTGAGGAAGTGGAAGAGCCGGCCGGCTGCTTCAAAGGCAGTATAGGGGCGGTCTTTTGGTCGGATGGGGAGCTGGTGGTAGGCAGATTTGGGGTCGACCGTGGAAAAGACTCGGTATTGGGCGATCCGATTTACCATTTCCGCGATGCGAGGAAGGGGGTACGCATCAAGCTGCGTGAATCGGTTTATGGTCTGGCTATAATCCACGACCATCCGTTTCTTCTCCCCGGACCGGACTACCACCACTTGCGCTCTCCAAGGGCTGTTGCTAGCCTCGATGACCCCCTCTCCCAGTAAACGCTGGACCTCTGACTTGATAAAAGCCATATCTTGGGCACTGTAGCGCCGGCTCCTGGTGGCGACGGGCTTACAGTCGGGAGTGAGGTTAGCGAATAGCGAGGGGGGTGCGACTTTCAGTGTCGCAAGGCAGCACACCGTGAGGGGGGGCAAGGGTCCGCCGAACTTCAGTGTCAGGCTTCGGTGGCTGCACTGGAAATCCAGTCCGAGCAGCAGGGGGGCACAGAGGTGAGGGAGGATATAAAATTTGAAACGGGTGTATTTGGCACCCTGGATCGAGAGATCCGCAATACAGTACCCCGTGATTTGTACCGAGTGGGACCCAGATGCGAGGGCTATGGTTTGGGATGTGGGCTGGGTGCGTAGGGAGCAGCGCCTTACCGTTTCAGGGTGGATAAAGCTCTCCGTGCTCCCGGAGTCGAAGAGGCATGCAGTGTCATGCCCGTTGGCCTGGACCTGCATCATGGAGTTCTGCAGGTGTTTTGGCCGAGTTTGATCGAGGGTGATCGCACCCAGTCGCGGGTAGTCGGAGTCGTAAAATGGCCGCTGCCGTTGGTCGCACGTGTCGGGTCGAGAAGATGGCCGCCGACCAGATGGCCGCTCCCATGATTCGCACGAGGCTGATGACGCGTCAGAAGAGGACGTGTCGGGTCGGTGCGCAGCAGCATTGCGAGGCCTGCGGGCCTGAGAGCCTGATTTTCGGGCCGTCTGTTCTTTGTTTTGCTGGCCCCTGGGTCTGGCCAGGCAGACCCTCGCAAAGTGCCCTTTCTTCCCGCAGTCGCTGCAGATCGCGGAGCGGGCTGGGCAGCGTGGGCGTGGGTGCTGGCCCTGCCCGCAGAAGTAGCAAGGTGTGCCCCCATGGTGAGCGGGTCGCAGCGTGGCGCAGGCCTGTAATACGGGCGAGTCTGAGGAAGTCCGGGGGGGGCTGGCAGAGTCCGCGGGGTACGTACCCAAGTTACGTCAGGCCACCTCCAGCGAGGAGGCGAGCGTTAGCGTCTCCTGGAGGTCTTTTGCCCCGTTTTCGAGCAGTCGCTGCCGGATGTAGGTCGAGCGGATGCCGGACACGAAAGAATCTCTGATGTGCAGGTTCATATGGACTTCCCCTGTCACATCCTGATGGTCACAGTCCCTGGCCAGCGCGGTGAGTTTCTCAACAAACTCGTCGAGCGATTCCCCCGAGCGCTGCCGGCAGGTAGAGAGCAGATGCCGGGCGTGCACCTCATTGACGGGTTTGACAAACCGCTTGCGGAGCAACTCAATCGCTTCCTCATAAGTCATCGCCTTTTCGAGCGTGGCGGAGATTCTGTGACTCACCCGGGCGTGGAGTAGACGCAGCTTGCGTGGCCCCAGGATGGGAGTCTCTGCAGGGTCCAGGTAGGCCTCGAAGCACCGCAGCCAGTATTTCAAAATTTCCTTTGCCTCCGGCGTTCGTGCTTCCAGATTGAGCTTCTCTGGTTTTAGGCCTGCGTCCATCCTGAATCTAGTTTAGCCTAATAAATTGAGGTACCCTCAATCATGATGCTTAGAGATTAAACTGTAAAGAAGGCTTTATTAGGCTAATAACTGTGCTACAGATATGGACGAGAGCTGACTGCTATACAGACCATGAGGCAGGCCTTTATGTATGGCTCCCAGATGGGCGGAGCCAGAGGCGGAGTCCCCAGGGTTCCAAGCCTGGTCTTAAAGGGGACATCACCTTACATGATGATAAGGCAGTAACCGTTCAGCACACTGTGTAAGGGTCTGGGGGGGGGGGGGGGGGGGGGCCTTGGTAGAGAGGGTGTGGGCAGGCAGTGCAGGGGTGCCCCCCCTCAAGGTCCCGCATTCCAGGGCCATGCTGGTAGAGACCACAAGTAATCCACACCCATGTGATTGCCAGCCGCAGGGACCGGAGAATCACAGAGGGCCGGAACATAGGGGCCTCCCTCATTATGACTCATTTGCATTTATTTACATGCTCCCACTGGCGTGCGATGTGGACCTCGTTCCCGCCACCGGTCAGAGCATCGTGATAGGGCCAGCGCCCGATTCTCCATCCCATCGGGGAACGCGATCTGGGCGTCCCGGGACGGAGAAACTGTCCAACATCTTCACTGTCTTACACTTTAAAATCAGAGGCGGAATTCTCCCAGCCCTGGGCTGGGCCGCAGAATCCCGGTGACCGGGCCACGCCACCCCGACGGCGGCACGCGATTCGCCGCAGAGTGGAGAATCGGCGCCATTGGCGTCGCCGTGGTTGGCATGGCGCCAGTCGTGGGTCGCTCTATGCGGCTGGCCTGCTGATTCTCCGGCCCAGATGGGCTGAGCGGCCATAAGAAAAGAACTCAGTCCTGCTGAGACCTCGGCATTGAAGGGTCGGGTGGCGGCCTGTGGGGAGGGAGGGAGGGTCCGACCCCCGGAGAGGGGGGGCGGGGGGGCCATCCGATGTGGCTTGGCACGCGAGCGGGGCCCACCGATCTGTGGGCCGGTCTCTCTGGCTGGCGGCCTCCTTTCCGATGCGGCGGCCCCTGTAACGCTGCGCTATCTTGCGTCGGGGCCGGCGCATTTGAAGGAGGCCACTGCGCATGCGCGGATCCTGCGGCGCACGGTTCCGGCGCTAACCGCTCCAGTGCCGTGCTGGCTCCCTGTAGGGGCCAGAATCACTCCTGGCAGCGGCCCGTTTACGACGGTGTGGACACTCTGCCGCCGGATGGGGGAATCCCGCCACAGGTGTAATGCCTGCTGTTGTCAGCTTGGATCTGGTATGTCTCTTTTGTGGGGACCATGAATTCAATTTGAATTTGAATTGTTTTTTGAACAAGGAAGGAAATTGGTTAAGGGTTTTCCCTGTCCACTCTACACATTTGCTTCATAACTCTGTGAAAAGAGTTAAATTAGAAACAAAAAAAGTTAGGGAACCATTCTAATTGAAATATCTATGTGTTGGAACTAACCTTTAATACTACAGGGAGGGATTCATGCTGAGATTTATTATGAGACCTTGATTGTGTCTGTAAAACAAAGGGGTGCTGTGAACATTCTAAACAAGCTAACTCTTATCAGCAAGACAGTTCTTCACAACACTGATAGCCTAGAATTGTTTTTAAACTGTCTCACAGCTGCATTTGCTAGCAGCATAGTCTTTAACTGTTTAATTACCTTTCTCTCAGCAGGCAAGAGCTTCAGCTAGTCAATTTAAAGTGTGGTTAGTATGAGAACCCAAAATGTTAGTGCTAATTAGTATACAATTTTAAATTAACATATTATCCACATCGTACAATATGAAAGCAGTTGACCGTTAAAATGTTGGCACCAGAGGAACAATAGTTATGAGATGAGAAAAGTAGAAAAATCATTATAAAAGCATCAAATAATTGCACCTTTTTCAACATTTTGAATGCATCCTTTTACATTATACTTTTTGTTTCAATTTGATTACCCCACTGTGAATCAACATTCCTGTTTTGTAACTTAGCACTCTATTAAAAGCAGCCAAAGGGACTTTTGGTAGTACATAATAATATCCATTCAACAATTCCCATGGTCTGATAGGGATTTGTGTTGGGCCAGGTGGAGACAGATGTGAAGGGACCCATTTGATTTAAGATCTCGGACCATTCCTGAGCACCATCCTGCTATCTTATTGATGTGGAGGTCAAGTTGCAGTTGTATCTGTTTCATGAGTGGGTATGGTATCTACCTCGGTATGAAAAGACACGCAGGTTTAGCATCTTTCCTCAGCATTATGCTGTATTCAGTTTTCAGTCTTTGCAGAATCTTTAGTCTAATTGCTGGAAGTTACTATTAAGCTCTGTTTACTGCTTTTCTCCCATTGGGTAATCGTGTTTAAGCAAATTTTTAAAAACTGTTGCCTCGCGGTTGACACATGTAATGGTGCGAATCTTGAACCCAGGCTGTAGGACGTATGGAATCTCGTGGTCGCTAGAAATAGAATTTTCCCAGTGCTGTTTGCCTACTGCACTGTTCATTTGAAGATTCTGAGCTTTTTTCAAGGTTTGGGCCTGCTCCCTCAAACATTGCTAGGTTCAGTAACGCTGCTGCTGGATCGGGGCTTTTAACAGACCACCATGTGCTCTGGTCCAGCCCTTAGTGAGCTGAACAGTTGATTTTTTTCTCTGCTCTCAGCCTTCAGGTTTTCAATGGAACTCTTGGCAATTTTCAAATGCCTTACTGATGTTCAGTTTTGACGCCTTTTTTCAGGTCAGACTTGCAAACTGATTTAACGTTGATTTTCAGAGATTCAGGTTTCTGTCACAGTTTCATTCTTCAGAGAAAAGCTAATCTGGGGTACTCGCCAGCGGATTGTTGGTTACCTGCTCGAACCGAGCATAGAATGCATTGAGTTCATCGGGGAGGGGTGCGCTGTTGCCAGAGATACTGTTCGGCTTCGCTTTGTAGCCCGTTATGTTGTTTAGTCCTTGCCACAACTGCCGAGAGTCTGTCTGTGACTCTAGCTTGGTTTGATATTCTCTCTTGGCATCTCGGATGGCTTTGCGGAGATCGTACCTGGATTTCTTGTATAGGTCAGGGTCGTCTGCCTTGAACGCCTCAGATCTGCCCTTCAGTCGGGAGTCAATCTCGCGATTGAGCCATGGTTTCCGGTTGGGGAACGCACGTACTGCTTTCTTTGGCACGCAGTCGTCCACACATTTGCTGATGAAGTCTGTGACGGTGGTGGCATATTCATTTAAGTTGGTCGCTGAGTTCTTAAATATGGACCAGTCCACTGTCTCTAAGCAGTCACGTAAGAGCTCTTCTGTCTCCTCGGACCAGCACTGCACAACCTTCTTAGCTGGATTCTCCCGCTTGAGTTTCTGCTTGTATGCCGGGAGAAGGAGCACCATCTTATGGTCTGATTTCCCAAAGTGCGGTCGGGGGATGGACCTGTAGGCGCCCTTGATTTTTGAGTAGCAGTGGTCAAGAGTGTTGTCGCCCCTGGTGGGACAGGAGATGTGCTGGTGGAATTTTGGCAGTACACTCTTGAGGTTGGCCTTGTTGAAGTCTCCGGCCACGATGAACAAGGCCTCCGGGTGTTCTGTTTCGTAGTTGTTTATTACTGTGTAGAGTTCGTCCAGCGCCTTCCTCACTACTGCCTGGGGTGGGATGTAGACTGCTGTGATAATGGCTGAAGTGAACTCACGTGGAAGATAATATGGGCGGCACTTCACGGTCAGGTATTCCAGGTCTGGGAGCATTAGGTCGCCAGAGTCGCCACATCCAAGCACCAGGAGGAGTTGATGAGGAGGCAAACCCCTCCACCCTTCGCTTTGCCTGATGATGCCGTGCGGTCCGCCCAGTCAATTGAGAAACCTTCAGGTTGTATGGCACAGTCCGGGGAGGCATCTTGTCTGCACTGACCTTCCGAAAGAGCACTCTACCTCGGCCCATCCCCCACCCTATCCCTGTAAATCCACATATTGATCAAGGCCAATCCACCTAACCTGCACATGTTTGGACTGTGGGAGGAAACCGGGGCACCCTAAGGAAACCTACGGAGACACAGGGAGAACATGCAGACTCCACACAGACAGTCACCCAAGGCTGGAATCGAATTGGGGTCCCTGGCACTGTGCCATTTTGGTGTCCTTGGTCAAGTGTCTCTTAAATCATCAGGTGGGCAGTATGGTTTTCACAACCCACATTTCAGCCCTGACCACCCAAATGAACAGGGATCTTGGGTTTGGAAGTTCCTCTTGAAGAGCCTTAGTTGCTGTAGTGCCTCTTGTAGATGGTACACACTAGTGCCACTGTGCATTGATGGTAGAGGGAATGAATGCTGAAGCTGGTGGATGGGGTGCCAGTCAAGCAGACTGCTTTATCCAGGTTAATATTGTAGCCATCTGACATGGCCACTTCCAATTAAGCACAGAGCAACTCGCAAAGACTGATGGGTAAAATGGACAAGCCAAGAGTCAGGCAGGTTCTGAGCCTGAAATGCATATCTGTCAGCAAATTCCAGACGTATCGAAACCCCGTCCCATTAGCATGTTAATCAGGCCGATTAGCAGGTGATGGCCCATCTCCCCCAACACAAAGGACTGGTACTCCAGCAACCGGAACAGTCCCAGACATTTCGGTGCCACTCCCTGTCCAAGGGAAATGCAAACAACAGGGTCAATGACCGCTTGAGACACGCCCAGTCATCCAGATCCCCGCCCACTTATTGACTAAGGAATCGAACGGAGTGATCAGGGGTCACCCAATTACTAAGGCCCAAATCGAAGGACCACCCAAAAGAGCGTGAAAGCCCCCAAGTATAAAGGAAGAGTTCGCCATATGCTCGCTCTCTTTTGGCCTTGGTACCCCGGTCACGGCCATTGCCAATTGCAGCAACACCAGAAGCAAGTTCGAGTTCAATGCCCACTACCATAAGGACGAGCCCAGCCGTGCAGCAGTTACGACTTCAAACCCAAGAGATCCTGAACAGCGGCCACTGTTTCCTGACCTAAACCTGGTGCCTGAAGTTAAGTACAGGTTGTCTTAGTAATAGGTGTAGTTAACTAGTAGTGTTTATGTTGCATGACTAATTGTGTGTAAATAAAGTACCCTTGAACTTGAACTAACTAACTGGTGTTTGGCTCTTTGATCGATAGCCGGTTGAAACTTGTGGTGGTATCATTCGATACCTGGCGACTCTAAGCATTTGGACATAGACAATATAGAAAGAAAGGCAAATTCACTGATTGCCCTAATTGGAACAGAGACAGAGTAAAGAGCATAGTAAAGAGAAATCACACAACAGTATTGAGCTTCTTGAGTGTTCTTGGAGTTGCACTAATCCAGGCAAGGTAAGAGTATATCAACACACTCCTGACTTGTGCCTTGCAGATGGTAGATAGGCTTTGGGGAGTCAGGAGGTGAGTCACTTACCGCAAGATTCATAGCCTCTGACCCTAACCCCTGCTTGGAGCTATATTTAAAAATCTCAAAAAGGTAACAGTTCCTGCTTTGTTTTGGGGGTTTGAGTCTTACTGCTATTCCTCCAAAGAGTAGTTACCCACTTTGGCATTTAATAGTGGTTTGGGGAATTCCTACATTACCTGTGTCCACCCCTACAACCTCTGATAGTCACCCATTTCCTAATCTCTTGCACCCTCTGTAACTGTGGGTTGACCACATCTGGAATACATGTCCAAAGCAACTTTCAAACACCCAGCAATGCTAAAGTGACTTCAGCACTCCTCAAGGTCCAAAAACCAGAGCTTGAGCACGGAGCAACTGGCAACATGGGCATCCAGCACACAGAGCAGGATGCACATTCAATGGGTCCCAGTTGTCCTGCCATATTAATCAATCCTTTAAATCACTGAGATGTTTGTGACTCCAACACTTTGATGCTGAACTTTAAAAAGAGAAGAAATTGACGTCTGAGACACTGGCCTGTGAAATTCTATGAAACGAACCTCTCAAAAAGATTGACATATGAAAATAATTAAAAACTAACTAAAGGCATCAGAAAATATATCCAGCAATCAGAAACACAACACAATCTATAATCAAGTGAATTTCAGCAGTGATAAATGAATAATTCAATCAAATTTGCCTGTTATCCTCAAATCCACTTGCTCCTCAGCAGTGATGTTGTGACATCGCTTTCTAACTCTTTTTCAGGTTTCTGCATCCAGTGCCCACTCTGACTCTGATTTCTCTCTGCTCTTATTGACTTTCTTCCTGTTGTCCATACAGTGTACCACCCCTCCCCCCCCCCCCCCCCCGCCCCGCGCGCTTATAAACATCTTCCGATATCCGGGTTTTTGGGTTGGCTTTAAGTCAGGTGATGCGCTTCAGGAGCCCAGAAAGTTCTGATACACACACAAGTGCAGAAACTGACCAGAAAGTTTAAACTTCCAATGGGCTGATTTCCATGGCTGAGGACCCTCTGTGAACGTCACCGACACGAAGCTCACTGTCAGAGACATTGGCCAGATCTACTGGATTGACCCAGTTATATACCCAGGAAATGTTCCGCTGGTGAATACCTGGTCTGACTAAGTGATTAGTCAATGTGACTAAACTGAGCACGATAACCGGTTCCCCCAATCAGTCTCCAGTCCAATCTGAGTACAACACCCCCCCAACTGACTCGCCTACCCCACCTGACTATCCACCATCCGACTCGACAACACTGCATCGACTATCACCTTGACCAGACCCGACCTGATTACCCCAGAATCAACTAACGCCCATCCAACTACTCCACCAACCTGACCAGGGTGCCCCACTGCACCTGACTACCCCACAATCAGTCCTCCCACGTGAACCAACTACCCACGACCTGACCTGACTACATCTCCGACCTGACCTATCTAAGCCCCCCACCCAACTATGCCCCCCCCAAACCCAATCTGACTACAACCTCAACCAATGGCTAGCCTGATCCAACCCGACTACCACCCCAGCAAATAACCTTCTCATCCATCCAACCTGCCTAACCCCCGGTTCACTCGCTCCCTCGCTCACTCACTCATCCGCTCACACTCACCCGCTCACACCTACCCACTTACACACACCCTCTCACACCCACCCACTCCCACTTACACACATACACACCCGCAATCGCCCATATACATCCACTCACCCCCACACACTAACTCCCAGCCGCTCAAACCACCTGCTCATATCCACTGACACCCACCCTATCACACCCAGCCACGCCCACCCACTCACTACCCACTCACACATACACACACCACACCCCTGCACTCACCCGCATAGACCGTACCACTCACATCCACCCACCGGCTCACACCCACCCGCTCACACCCATCCGCTCACACACCCATTCACACTCACCTGCTCATACCACCCACTCACACACCCATCCTCTCACAACCCCACCGACACACACCCTCATCCACTCATGCTCACTCACCCACTCACACTCACCTACTCACACAGACCCTCTCTCACCCACCCACTACTCCTTACACACACTCGCACTCACCCACAAACACCTACTCACCCCCACCGACTAACTCACACCCACTCACCCCCCCACCCACACAGCCCCATCCACTCACACCACCACCAACATGGCAGCACGGTAGCATTGTGGATAGCACAATTGCTTCACAGCTCCAGGGTCCCAGGTTCGATTCCGGCTTGGGTCACTGTCTGTGCGGAGTCTGCACATCCTCCCTGTGTGTGCGTGGGTTTCCTCCGGGTGCTCCGGTTTCCTCCCACAGTCCAAAGATGTGCAGGTTAGGTGGATTGGCCATGATAAATTGCCCTTAGTGTCCAAAATTGCCCTTAGTGTTGGGTGCGGTTGCTGGGTTGTGGGGATAGGGTGGAGGTGTTGACCTTGGGTCGGGTGCTCTTTGAAAGAGCCGGTGCGGACTCGATGGGTCGAATGGCCTCCTTCTGCATTGTAAATTCTATGATAATCTATGAAACACACATGCAGTCACCCACTCCACACACCCCTCACACACACACAGACACCCACTCACACCCACCCACTTACACCCATCCACTCACTCTCCTACACCCTCACTCGCACTCACTCACTCGCACTCACCCACTCACTCACACCCACCCACTCACTCACACCCACCCACCCACTGACTCACTCAGACCCACCCACCCACTGACCCACTCAGACCCACCCATCCACTTACTAACACCCACCCCTCACTCACACCCACCCACTCACTCACACCCACCCACTCACTCACACCCACCCAGTCACTAACACCCACCCACTCGCACCCACCCACTCACACCCACCCACCCCCTCACATCCACCCACTCGCTAACACCCACCCACTCAGAGCCACCCACTCACTCACACCCACCCACTGACCCACTCACACCCACCCACCCACTTACTAACACCCACCCACTCACTCACACCCACCCACTCACTCACACCCACCCACTCACTCACACCCACCCAGTCACTAACACCCACCCACTCGCACCCACCCACTCACACCCACCCACCCCCTCACATCCACCCACTCGCTAACACCCACACACTCAGAGCCACCCACTCACTCACACCCACCCACTGACCCACTCACACCCACCCACCCACTTACTAACACCCACCCACTCACTAACACCCACCCACTCACTCACACCCACCCATCACACCCACACACGCCCTCACACCCACCCATTCACTAACACCCACCCACTCACTCACACCCACCCATCACACCCACACACGCCCTCACACCCATCCATTCACTAACACCCACCCACTTACTCACACCCACTTACTAACACCCACCCACTCACTAACACCCACCCACTCACTCACACCCACCCACTCACTCACACACACCCATCACACACACCCACTCACTCACTCCACCAACTCACACCCACCCACTCACACCCACACACTCACACCCCCCATTCATTCACACCCACCCACTCACACTCACCCACCACCCACTCACACACTCTGACCCACCCACCCACACCCACGCACTCACACCCATCCACTCATCACATGCACCCACCCACTCACACCCACTCACACCCACCCACCCACTCACTAACACCCACCCACTCACTAACACCCACCCACCCACTCACACCCACTCACACCCACCCACCCACTCACTCACACCCACTCACTCACACCCACCCACTCACTCACACCCACCCACTCACTCACACCCACCCACTCACTAACACCCACCCACTCACACACCCACCCACTCACTCACACATACCCATCACACCCACCCACCCCCTCAAACCCACCCACTCACTAACACCCACCCACTCACTCACACCCACCCACCCCCTCACACCCACCCACTCACTAACACCCACCCACCCACTCAGAGCCACCCACTCACTCACACCCACCCACTTACCCACTCACACCCACCCACACATTTACTAACACCCACCCACTCACTAACACCCACCCACTGCCCCACTCACACCCACCCACCCACTCACTCACACCCACCCACTCACTCACACCCACCCACTCACTAACACCCACCCACTTACTCACACCCACTCACTAACACCCACCCACTCACTCACACCCACCCACTCACTCACACCCACCCACTCACTCACACCCACCCATCACACCCACCCACTCACTCACTCCACCGACTCACACCCACTCACTCACACCCACCCACTCACACCCCCCATTCATTCACGCCCACCCACCACCCACTCACACACTCTGACCCACCCACCCACACCCACTCACTCACACCCACCCACTCACTAACACCCACCCACTTACTCACACCCACTTACTAACACCCACCCACTCACTAACACCCACCCACTCAGTCACACCCACCCGCTCACTAACACCCACCCACTCACTCACACCCACCGACTCACTCACTCCACCGACTCACACCCACCCACTCACACCCACCCACTCACACCCCCCATTCATTCACACCCACCCACTCACACTCACCCACCACCCACTCACACACTCTGACCCACCCACCCACACCCACGCACTCACACCTATCCACTCATCACATGCACCCACCCACTCACACTCACCCACCCACCCACTCACACCCACACACTCAAACCCCCCATTCATTCACACCCACCCACTCATACCCACCCACCCACTCACTCACACCCACTCACTCACACCCACCCAGTTACACCCATCCACTCACTCTCCTACACCCTCACTCGCACTCACTCACTCGCACTCACCCACTCACTCACACCCACCCACCCACTGACCCACTCACACCCACCCACCCACTGACCCACTCACACCCACCCATCCACTTACTAACACCCACCCCTCACTCACACCCACCCACTCACTCACACCTACCCAGTCACTAACACCCACCCACTCGCACCCACCCACTCACCCCCACCCACCCCCTCACACCCACCCACTCGCTAACACCCACCCACTCAGAGCCACCAACTCACTCACACCCACCCACTGACCCACTCACACCCACCCACCCACTTACTAACACCCACCCACTCACTAACACCCACTCACTCACACCCACCCACTCACTAACACCCACCCACTCACTCACACCCACCCATCATACCCACACACGCCCTCACACCCACCCATTCACTAACACCCACCCACTTACTCACACCCACTTACTAACACCCACCCACTCGCTAACACCCACCCACTCACTCACACCCACCCACTCACTAACACCCACCCACTCACTCACACCCACCCACTCACTCACACACACCCATCACACACACCCACTCACTCACTCCACCGACTCACACCCACCCACTCACACCCACCCACTCACTTCCCCCATTCATTCACACCCACCCACTCACACTCACCCACCCACCACTCACACACTCTGACCCACCCACCCACACCCACGCACTCACACCCATCCACTCAACACATGCACCCACCCACTCACACCCACTCACACCCACCCACCCACTCACTCACACCCACTCACTCACACTCACCCACTCACTAACACCCACCCACTCACTAACACCCACCCTCACACTCACACCCACTCACACCCACCCACCTACTCACTCACACCCACTCACTCACACCCACCCACTCACTCACACCCACCCACTCACTCACACCCACCCACTCACTAACACCCACCCACTCACACACCCACCCACTCACTCACACATACCCATCACACCCACCCACCCCCTCAAACCCACCCACTCACTAACACCCACCCACTCACTCACACCCACCCACCCCCTCACACCGACCCACTCACTAACACCCACCCACCCACCCAGAGCCACCCACTCACTCACACCCACCCACCCATTTACTAACACCCACCCACTCACTAACACCCACCCACTGACCCACTCACACCCACCCACCCACTCACTCAGACCCATCCACTCACTAACACCCACCCACTCACTCACACCCACTCACTCACACCCACTCACTAACACCCACCCACTCACTCACACCCACCCACTCACTAACACCCACCCACTCACTAACACCCACCCATCACACCCACCCACCCCCTCAAACCCACCCACTAACTAACACCCACCCACTTCCTCACACCCACTCACTCACACCCACTCACTAACACCCACCCACTCACTCACACCCACCCACTCACTAACACCCACCCACTCACTAACACCCACCCATCACACCCACCCACCCCCTCACACCAACCCACTCACTAACACCCACCCACTTACTCACTCCCACTCACTAACACCCACCCACTCACTCACACCCACCCACTCACTCACACACACCCATCACACCCATCCACCCCCTCAAACCCACCCACTAACTAACACCCACCCACTTCCTCACACCCACTCACTCAGACCCACTCACTAACACCCACCCACTCACTCACACCCACCCACTCACTCACACCCACCCACTCACTAACACCCACCCACTCACTAACACCCACCCATCACACCCACCCACCCCCTCACACCAACCCACTCACTAACACCCACCCACTTACTCACACCCACTTACTAACAGCCACCCACTCACTAACACCCACCCACTCACTCACACCCACCCACTCACTAACACCCACCAACTCGCTCACACCCACCCACTCACTCACACCCACCCATCACACCCACCCACTCACTCACTCCACCGACTCACACCCACCCACTTACACCCACCCACTCACACCCCATTCATTCATGCCCACCCATCAACCACTCTCACACTCTGACCCACCCACCCACACCCACGCACTCACACCCATCCACTTACACCCACCCACCCATCACTCATACTCACCCACTCTGACCCACCCACCCACACCCACTCACTCACACCCACCCACGCACTCACACCCATCCACTCATCACACCCACCCACCCACTCACACCCACCCACTCACACCCACCCACTCACATTCACCCACCCACTCACACACACACCCACCTACTCACAGCTACCCACTCACAACTACCCATCACACCCACCCACTCACTCACACCACCCACTCCCACCCACCTACTCACACCCACCCACTCACACCCACTCACTCACATTCACCCACCCACTCACTCACACCCACCTACTCACAGCTACCCACTCACAACTACCCATCACACACACCCACTCACTCACACCACCCACTCCCACCCACCTACTCACACCCACCCACTCAAACACCCCCATTCACTCACACCCACCCACTCACACTCACCCACTCACACTCACCCACTCACACTCACCCACTCACACCCACCCACCCACTCACTCACACTCACCCACTCATACCCACCCACTCACACCCACCCACTCACACCCACCCACTCACACCCACCCATCACACCCACCCACTCACACCAACCACTCACACCCACCCACTCACACCCACCCACTCACACATCCGCATACACTCACACCCACCCACTCACACCCACCCACTCACACCCACCCACTTACACCCACCCACCCATCACTCATACTCACCCACTCATACCCACCCACTCACACCCACCAATTCACACCCACCCACTCACACCCACCCATCACACCCACCCACTCACACCAACCACTCACACCCACCCACTCACACCCACCCACTCACACACCCCATACACTCACACCCACCCACTCACACCCACCCACTTACACCCACCCACCCATCACTCACACCCACTCACTCACACCACTCACTCACACCCACCCACTCAGAACTACCCATCACACCCACCCACTCACTCACACCACCCACTCACACCCACCCACTCACACCCACCCACTCACACCCACCTACTCACACACCCCCATTCACTCACACCCACCCACTCACACTTCCCCACTCACACCCACCCACCCACCCATCGCACCACCCACTGACACACCCCCATTCACTCACACCCACCCACTCACACCCACCAACTCACTCACTCACACCACCCACCACCTACTCACACATTCTGACCCACCCACCCACACCCACGCACTCACACCCACCCACTCACACACACCCACACACACCCACCTACCACTCGGGATCAAAATTCCCAGCTGAAAATTGTCTAATAGATAAGGTCACAGAAATGTTCACAGGTAGTTTCAATGCATGCAGCATCGACACTGCTTGTAATGACACATTGTCTGAGCCATTATTCAGGAACTATAGAATATTTGACCATTTTTGTACTTTGGATTCATTGGAAACTGAATCAAATTTGTGCGCATAAACCATTAATAATCATGAAATAAAGAAGATTCTTACCCCCTCTATCCAGGCTTGATTTGATGTCACTGGCAATTTCTGTGAACCTCCTACAATTGCAACCTTTGTCAGACCCACCACATCTTGTCTGAAACCGTCCTCATTTACTGTACTCTTCTGCGTAGCATTGTGCCATTTTGAGTTCGGAGCAAAGGATGGGTTATCTCGGCTGCTTGCCAAACAGGTCTACAATATTCCATCAGTAGCATTTAAGGTAACATTTTCACTTCCGGGTGCGGCGATATGGAGCTAAGCCGCACGAGTCGGCAGCTCCCGCTACCACGGACTTTCGGGCTCGCTAGAGGAGCCCCAACTGAACTTTTTTTGACAAAAACCCGTGGGGAAGGGAAGAGAAGGTCCCCCTCCAACGCCTATGAAACAGACCCGAAGGGCAACGGCGAGAAAAGTGGCACTGGAGCAACGGGAGAAGCAGGGTAAAAAAACCAAAATGGCGGCGGCCAGCAACAAAGGGGAGCTGCAGGTGTTCATCAAGCGCTGCTTCGAAGAGCAGCGCGAGGAGATACGCAAGGAGATGCTGGCGCCTATGCTTTCGGCAATTGAAGGACTCGGGATCACCCAGTAGGCCCACGAGGTTAAGATCCAGGAGGTAGAGAAAAGAGTCTGTGGGTCCCATGGAGGTTTGCAAGACCGCAGGCCAGGGAATTTTCTTTCTTCTCCCACGTGCACAAGGCATACTCCCGGATAGACTTCTTTGTACTGGGCAGGGCGCTCATCCCGAGGGTGGAGGGGGCGGAGTATTCGGCCATAGCCGTTTCGGACCATGCCCCGCACTGGGTGGAAGTGGGGCTGGGAGAGGAGAGGGACCAACGCCCGCTGTGGCGGTTGGATGTGGGACTGCTGGCAGATGAGGTGGTGTGTGGGAAGGTAAGGGGGTGTATTGAAAGGTACCTGGAGGCCAACGACAACGGGGAGGTGCGAGTGGGGGTGGTATGGGAGGCGTTGAAGGCGGTGATCAGGGGAGAGCTAATCTCCATCAGGGCTCATAGGGAGAAGACAGAGGGCAGGGAAAGGGAGAGGTTAGTGGGGGAGATTTTGCGAGTGGACAGGAGATACGCAGAGGCCCCGGAGGAAAGATTAGTTGGGGAAGGGCGACGGCTCCAGGTGGAGTTTGACCTGTTGACCACGGGGAAGGCGGAGGCACAGTGGAGGAAGGCGCAGGGGGCGACCTATGAGTACGGGGAAAAGGCCAGTCGGATGCTGGCACACCAGCTCCGTAAAAGGGCGGCGGCGCGGGAAATAGGGGGAGTCAAAGATGGTAGGGGAGCCATGGCCCAGAGTACAACGGAAATAAACAAGGTATTCAAGGCCTTCTATGAAGAGCTGTACAGATTCCAGCCCCCAGGGGGGGAAGAGGGGATGAGAAGATTCCTGGACCAACTGCGGTTCCCGAGGGTGGAGGAGCAAGAGGTGGCTGGTTTGGGGGCACCAATCGGGTTGGAGGAGCTGAGTCAGGGTTTGGGGAGCATGCAGGCGGGGAAGGCCCCGGGGCCGGACGGGTTCCCGGTGGAGTTCTATAGAAAGTATGCGGACCTGTTGGCCCCGCTACTAGTGAGGACCTTTAATGAGGCAAGAGAGGAGGGGACCTTGCCCCCGACAATGTCCTTGGTTCTGAAGCGAGACAAGGACCCACTGCAATGTGGATCGTACAGGCTGATTTCGCTCCTTAATGTGGACGCTAAGCTATTGCCAAAAGTGCTGGCCACGAGGATTGAGGACTGTGTCCCGGGGGTGATACATGAGGACCAGATGGGATTTGTAAAGGGCAGGCAATTAAATACGAATGTGCGGCGGCTCTTAAACATGATAATGATGCCATCGGAGGAGGGAGAGGCGGAGATAGTGGCAGCCATGGACGCGGAAAAGGCCTTTGACCGAGTAGAGTGGGAGTACCTCTGGGAGGTGTTGCGTAGGTTTGGGTTCGGGGGAGGGTTTATTAGCTGGGTTAAGCTCCTTTACAGCGCCCCGGTGGCAAGTGTGGTGACGAACCGGCGGAGGTCGGAGTACTTTCGGCTGTACCGAGGAATGAGGCAGGAGTGCCTTCTGTCCCCCCTGTTGTTTGCATTGGCGATCGAACCCTTGGCCATATCACTGAGGGAGTCTAATAAATGGAGGAGGGTGGTCCGCGGGGGAGAAGAGCATCGGGTGTCGCTATACGCGGACGACCTGCTGCTGTACGTGGCGGACCCAATGGAGGGGATGGTGGAGGTCATGCAGACTTTGAGGGAGTTTGGGGAGTTCTCTGGCTATAAGCTCAATGTAGGGAAGAGCGAGCTTTTTGTACTACAGGCAGGGGACCAAGAAAGAGGGATAGGGGACCTACCGCTGAGGAGGGCGGAGGGGAGATTTTGGTATCTAGGGATCCAGATAGCCAGGAGCTGGGGGGCCCTACACAAATTGAATCTGACGAGGTTGGTGGACCAAATGGAGGTGGACTTCAAAAGATGGGACATGGTGCCACTCTCGCTGGCGGGTAGAATGCAGTCGGTAAAAATAGTGGTCCTTCCGAGGTTTTTGTTTGTGTTCCAGTGCCTCCCCATCGTGATTACCAAGGGCCTTTTCAAGAGAGTAGGTTTGTGTGGGCGAAGAAAACTTATGGGGTCCCGGCGAAGGATCTTGCTAATTATGGGGTTTGTGTGGGCGAACAAAAACCCGAGGGTAAGGAGAGGGTTCCTGGAACGCAGCAGGGACCGAGGAGGGCTGGCGCTGCCAAACCTAGGGAGCTACTACTGGGCAGCAAACGTGGCGATGATCCGTAAGTGGGTTATGGAGGGAGAGGGGGCGGCATGGAAGATGATGGAGATGGCGTCCTGCAAAGGAACGAGCTTGGGGGCGCTGGTGACGGCACCACTGCCGCTCTCGCCATCAAAGTACACCACGTGCCCGGTGGTGGCGGCAACGTTAAGGATCTGGGGCCAGTGGAGACAGCATAGGGGTGCAGTGGGAGCCTCGGTGTGGTCCCCGATCAGGGGTAACCACCGATTTGTCCCGGGGAAGATGGACGGGGGGTTCCAGGGCTGGCACCGGGCGGGGATTAGAAGAATGGGGGACCTGTTCATCGACGGGACATTTGCGAGCCTAGGGGCACTGGAGGAGAAGTTTGAGCTACCCCCGAGAAATGCATTCAGATATATGCAGGTGAGGGCCTTTGTGAGGCGACAGGGCAGGGAATACCCGCTGCTCCCGACACAGGAAATTCAAGACAGGGTGATCTCGGGTGTATGGGTCGGGGAGGGCACAATTTCGGCAATACACCAAGAGATGAAAGAAGAGGGGGAAGCGCTAGCAGAAGAGTTGAAGAGTAAATGGGAGGAGGAGCTGGGGAGGAGACCGAGGAAGGTTTGTGGGCTTTTGCCCTGGGTAGGGTTAATTCCTCCTCCTCATGTGCCAGGCTCAGCCTGATACAATTTAAGGTGGTTCACAGAGCGCACCTGACGGGGGCGAGGTTGAGTAGGTTCTTTAGGGTAGAGGACAGATGTGGAAGATGTTCAGGGAGCCCGGCGAACCATGTCCACATGTTCTGGAAATGTCCGGCACTGGAGGGGTTCTGGAGAGGAGTGGCGGGAGCAATATCTCAGGTGGTGAAAGTCCAGGTCAAGCCAAGCTGGGGACTAGCAATATTTGGAGTAGTGGATGAGCCGGGAGTGCAGGAGGCGAAAGAGGCCGGCATTCTGGCCTTTGCGTCCCTGGTAGCCCGGCGAAGGATCTTGCTAATGTGGAAGTAGGCGAAGCCCCCTAGCGTGGAGGCCTGGACAAACGACATGGCTGGGTTCATAAAGTTGGAGAGGATTAAGTTTGCCTTAACGGGGTCTGCGCAGGGGTTCTACAGGCAGTGGCAACCGTTCCTAGACTACCTCGCGGAGCGTTAGCGGAAGGTCGGTCAGCAGCAGCAGCAACCCTGGGGGGGTGGGGGGAGGTGGGGGGGAAGAACGAGAGATTGCTTGAGGGGACGGAGGAGCGGGGGATAACATGGAGGGTGGGGGAAACTGGCACGAATGGGCGAGAGCCAGTGTATAAAGCTATGTAAATATATCATCTTACCATGTATATACCTTGCTCAGGGCAATTTTGTGTTATTTTGTTACGGGGGGGGGGGGGGTTTATTGTTTGTAAGGGGGGAAAAATTGTTTTGTTGAAAAACTTTAATAAATATATTTATTAAAAAAAAGGTAACATTTCATTGAAACTGCTGGCAAAGGAGAATAGAGCTAGAGGTTTTTTGTGGCAACTCATTTCTTCCAGTAGCTTTTGAAGTCATCTTGTGACCTTAAGCATAGTTCGATGTGATTAACAAGCTAAATATTTGTAACTGAAGAGAGTTTTTTCCTATTCGAGTGGTTTGTAGTAGGTAGCTTGTAATGAAGATAACTTCACCACTTATTGAATTGATGTCCAATGTAATATTAAAAACAGAAAAAATTAAAATGGAAAGTAAATGAACAGCGGTGAGGGAAAATATAACTGCAAAAGTTGGCATAAATGAAAGAAAATAAGCAATTTTGCTTCTGCTACAAAATACAGAATGAGAATTGAAGCCATCAGAAAACCTGGTGAACTGAATAGATTAGTGAATGCTATGAACTATATCATAAACTTAAAATACTCAGAATGCCGCAATAGAATGAGAACTTGTAACCACTTCCAGCCATCCATCTATATATGCAAAAGCTGCACATAATATGGAAAGTCTGAACTAAAGTATTTTATGCTGTAATATGTAATATTATAAGTGGGGTGAGAGAAGACTTGTGTGGAGCATAAACACTGGCATACTTCTGCTGAGATGAATAGCCTATTCCTGTGACTTAAATACAACGTAATACTGCCTGGGAATTTTCCGGCCCTTCCTGCCAGAGGGATCTTCTTGTCCCGTCGAAGGTTCCCAGCAATGGGGCGGGTAAGTCATACAAAATGCCTTAGGCATCGAAGGGATTGGAAGATTCTGCCAGCAGCCAATGGCAAGCTGCCTCCACTGCTGGAAAATATGCCGCGGAGCAGGGGACTGGAAAATCCCCCTCACTACGTAAAGTATCTTGGCAGCTATATTGGCAAAACTTAACTGAAGCTGAAGGCCGCAGAGACGTTTATATAGAATTGACAGCATCAAAGCAGTTTTTGGCCCAACTTGCTCCACAAGGGCCTTCTCGCACCCTACTTCAGATAACTCTATCTCCATAGCCTTCTATTTCTCCATCCAGCTTTCTCTGAAAGACACTTATTCATCCCAACTATACCAGGGGCGGCATTCTCTGTTTCTTTGACTAGGTGTTGACGCCAACGCAGAATCCGTAGACTTTTATGACAGAAAAACGGGCGCCGCTACTGGACCGATTCTGCTACTATTGAGGGACTAGCACTGGTGCCGTATGGAACACAATGGATTCCAATGAAAAACGGTGCGGGATTCGCCGAGTCTGTGATCAACACTCGAGAGGCTGACATGCTGCTGCTGCACATACACAATACATTCCCAACACAGACTCATCCCAGCCGAGGGCAGCACGGTAGCCTTGTGGATAGCACAATTGCTTCACAGCTCCAGGGTCCCAGGTTCGATTCCGGCTTGGGTCACTGTCAGTGTGGAGTCTGCACATCCTCCACGTGTGTGCGTGGGTTTCCTCCGGGTGCTCCGGTTTCCTCTTACAGTCCAAAGATGTGCAGGTTAGGTGGATTGGCCATGATAAATTGCCCTTAGTGTCCAAAATTGCCCTTAGTGTTGGGTGGGGTTACTGGGTTATGGGGATAGGGTGGCGGTGTTGACCTTGGGTAGGGTGCTCTTTCCAAGAGCCGGTGCAGACTCAATGGGCCGAATGGCCTCCTTCTGCACTGTAAATTCTATGAAAACAAAATGGCACAGGTTGTGCTGGAGCATGCCCATAGAGCTGATAGTCAACTGGAGCCAGAGGACATGCAGGGTGGTGCCTTGGGGGGACACCTATACGACCCGTGGCACTAGGTTCAAAATGGGCTGTTGGCGTTGTGGGCAGCTGCATGGCTGCCTTGCCGACTGCAGCAATGGTGTTCCGTACTCGCCCACCCCGACCCCACAGCCCACCTCCTGGCCACCCCCCCACTACTCCCCACTCCCCTGGCAGAAGCCCACTGGCCAGTGGCACAACTGTCAGCAAACTATGGCGATGTTGGACATCTTCCGTACCCCCTCTCTCTCCCTCAGCAGGAGCCACGCCGGTTTCACGATTTTTAAAAGCTTAAGTGACCCACGCCGTCGGGAACTCGGCCCATCGGAGGTGGATCAGGCCGACAAACTGCTCCCATGCAGTAAGGAAGCCTTCCTCTGACCCTCGGATGGCGTATTTTATCTTCTCCAGATGGAGAAATTCCAAAAGGTCAGCGAGCCAGTCTGCAGCTGTGGGAAGTGCTGCCGATCGCCAGCCGAGCAGGATTCTCCAGAGTGCGATTAGAGAAGCGAAGGTTAGGGCGTCGGCCCTCTTCCCCATGTGTAGCTCTGGCTGGTCTGATACCCTGAAGGTTGCCACATTTGGCATGGCTTCTCCCTCAGCCCCACAACCTTGGACATTGCCTCTGAGAAAGCTGTCCAGAACTCGGCAAGTTTGGGGCAAGCCCAGAACATGTGGGTGTAATTGGCCGGGCCCCTCTGGCACCGTTCACATTTATCCTCCCCCTCCTGGAAGAACCTGCTCATTTGGGTTCTGGTCAGGTGTGCTCTGCGCTGAGCCTTGCGCTGTTCTGTACCCTTTCTGAAGGTCACAATGAAGTATAATGCTCAGAATTGTCCACATAGTCGAGCTGAGGCCTAACCAGCGATTTATAAATAAATTCTGGCATGATCTTTTTGCTTATAAACCCAAGTAACCTTTTTTAAGCATTTTATCAGCTGCATTAAAGGATTTGTGTGTATGGACACCATGGTCTCTCTGCTCACCTAAACATTTCAACATTGTACCATTCTGTAATGCACTGGTTCAAATCTACCGTGTTCTTTGAGCTGACTTTGACAAACTGGCTGTATTTATTGCTTCTGTATAAAAGTCTATCGGTGAACAAATGTGTTCAGTAATTTAATTTAATATAAAAGTGCCTGGCATGACTGATATTAATCATCTTGTGAAGTGATGTGGATATACAGTTGAAACCCAAGCATAAATCCAGGGAAAATAATGATAAATGAGTACATTGTTTGTCCGGGAATGCGACGTTATAATACTTTGTGCACCAGGTCATGCTTCAGTTTGTAGCGAGCGAGGGAGCTCACCTATGGCAGCTGACTTTTATATTAGGTCCATGAAAAGCATGAAATGTAACCATGGGGGTAAAATTGGCTGTAGGCTGATAATTTGGCACAGGGATTGCAATGCACAATTAACCCGCGTCCCTTCGTAGCAAAGCAGCAGTGTGCAGATTTCATGTTGCCTGCTATTTTAAATGATAGTGGCATACTGCCCCATGCTGTGCGTGCAACTGACTGGCTGAATGCCTCAACGGGGAATCTGAGTTGTTGCTTAATACTAGTCTGCGCTGTTTAAAACCAGCCTTCATCTCTTAAAAAGAGAGTTTATGGGCAGAAGGAGTGGGATGCTGCAACAGGCTAGAACGTGTGCCTCTAGGTTATAATACTGCACTGGAGTCTTTGATGCAGGAGGAGAGGTCCTCTTCCCTTAAGGTACCCACGACAATGAAATTAAGAAGTCAATGGGAAAAGACGGTTGTCTTGTTTTTATGATGCAGGAAGACCTTGATCATTATTGCAAACTAACTTTATTAAGAGCAGAACTTGGACACAATTGCAGGCCTGCAGTCTGCTTACAGCTTACAGGTGTTCTCAGGTGACCCAATGAAATACAGAGTGTACTGTATTATATCTAATACTGTAGTACAGTATACAGTCTAATATCATGACAACGCTCATCGTAGTCAATAGGAGTAGTCTAGTTTCAAGAACCTTGATGCAGCGCCATAAAGAGTGAGGACATGTGGTCAAGGTTAATGAATGCGGGGGGCATGTGATATAAGTGCGGGAGCGGCTGCGTTTTCATGAGCTCCGGCTCTGCTAGTCCTTTACTCCTGTATTTTACCTGAGTGCCCAGTTCATAATTGTCTATTTTTGGGGGATAGATGTCTTGCAATATGCCTCTGGTTGATCCTGACTGGAGTTTTGTGAGGAGAAGCTGAGTTAAATCGTAGAGAATCCTTGTTTGACCGTGGTGGTCGGAGTTGGCTGGGGTGGGGTCCAGCTTGCAGTCGCCTTGTTGCTGGCGAGTGGGCCTTCGCTCCGGTGATGCTGTGAAGGTGGTCAGAGTTGGCTGGGGTGGGGTCCAGCTTGCAGTAGCCTTGTTGCTGGTGAGCGGGCCTTCGCTCCGGCAGTTCTGTGTGCATCAGGATGATGGCTGCCATTGAGAATGTGTTCTAGAAGATGAGGGTCTCGGCTCATTAATGTAGGCCTTTGGAACTCACTTTGAGGAATTGTGAAGCACCCTTGGAAGAATGGTGGAGGCGCAGAAGAGAATCCTTAGATAGAGCACTTTACCAGGTAAGGGCCCTGTCTTCCATTTGTTGAGACCCTGCTGCATGGTCTGTCATCTATCCTGGGAGTTAGGGGCCGGACAAGGAGTGTCCGTGAACCTGGTCCCTGATAAGAAGTGGGAGGCGGGTTCCTGATTCAGTTTGAAAATCGGCTACCATGTTTATTAACCTTGATCTGGAGGTTGGGCATATCAGGTTCGACAGAGCATACTGTATCCAATCTTTTTTTAATAACTTTAGAGTACCCAATTCATTTTTTTTCCAATTAAGCGGCAATTTAGTGTGGCCAATCCAACTAGCCTGCACATCTTTGGGTTGTGGGGACGAAACCCACGCAAACACGGGGAGAATGTGCAAACTCCACACAGGCAGTGACCCAGAGTCGGGATCGAACCTGGGACCTCGGCGTCATGAGGCAGCAGGGCTAACCCACTGCGCCACCGTGCTGTCCTCTACTGTATCCAATCTTTGAGGCCTGGGGTCAGTTGGGCCTCCAAACCTCTGGCCCTATATTATCCTGTTTTCAATGCTTGTTGTGAGGGGTTTGAGGTGGCCAGTCATGTCCACTCATTCCACCCCCTCCCCCACCCTCCCTCTCCACCGGGGCCTAGGTCGCGGACAACTTGGGCATGGTGGAAGTGAAGTTGCTTTATTCAGTGGTACCCTTGAGAAATCCTGAAGAATGTTTGATAATTGTGTCACTGCTTTGGCCTTTTTGAGCAACATAGATGGTGTTATTATCCTGAAATTCTTCAATAATCCTGGATTTTACTCCCTTGTGATTATAGAACAGTACAGCACAGTCCAGGCCCTTCGGCCTACGATATTGTGCCAACCATTTATCCTAATCTAAGATCAACCTAAACTACACCCCTTCAATTTACTGCTGTCCATGTGCCTGTCCAAGAGTCGTTTAAATGTCCCTAATAATTCTGACTCCACCACCTCCACTGGCAGCGCACTCCACGCACCCATCACTACCCCTGACATCTCCCCTATACCTTCCTCCAATCACCTTAAAATTATGTCCCCTCGTGACAGCCATTTCCAACCTGAGGAAAAGTCTCTGACTATCCTCTCTATCCATGCCTTTCATCACCTTCTGCACCTCTATCAAGTCACTTCTCTTCCTTCTTCGCTCCAGTGAGAAAAGTTCTAGAACCCTCAACCTTTCTTCATAAGTCATTCCCTCCAGATCAAACAGCATCCTGGTAATCTCCTTTGCACCCTCTCCAAAGCATCCAGGGTCATTCAGTGTCGTCACACCAGCGACACCGCCCTATTTCTGAACTGGAGGCTAAAGCACCGATAGCTCCACCCCCCCTCCCCCCCCCACCCCAAACCACCTCTTAACCTTACACCCCTCACCACAATGATAGCTCCACCTCGGAGGTTCATCTCAGCATCACAACAAGGTCTGAGTTGGCAGAATCAGCGGATCTTGTCTGCGAGATGGAGGAATGATGACAACTCGCCGTGAGATGAGCTCTCGTTCTCCTCATTGCGTGACTAAGTCTGACTCCTGACTTTTAGATAACAAACCACTGTCCACCCGGATGATCCCTGGTTGTACGATGGTGACTCCTTCTCATGAGCCCCGAGCTCTTGCAGACAGCTGGAGGTGGGGGGGTTGCTGCAAAAGAGTTTAATGGTGTGGATTTGCAAATTGTTCCCTTCTCCCTGACTATGTATGATCTCCTCCACCCTTGTCAACTGATGTGTCATCTATTTGTTTTATCAGTTGTGCCCCTTCCAGGTCTTCCCCTAGATTATACATTAGGAGTCTGGGTTTGGATGGGTCCGCCTGACATGTCATGGGTGATGAGGTGCCACCCTGTTCTGCCCACTGCACATGAGGTGCGCCAGTGTCAGGTGGGGGGATTCGGAAGAGGTGGGAGGCATTGGCATGGGCCCCATCACTTCCTCCTCCCTCGGGGTACTCACTGGCCCCTGTGCTACTCCATGGGGTGCCACTCCGATTATTTATTGTCTTTTCTCCTGCAAGGGTGTGCGGGGTGTGAGCACGAGGGGAGAGTTGCCTGTCATCCTGTTCTGGAAAAAGCCATATTGAGTTGATTATGTGAAGTGTGGGCCTGGATTCTTCGTTGTGAGTCCGTCCCATTATCGCTAGTAGCGAAGATGGAGAACGTGGTGCTCAGCCAAACCTTCCATTCACTGCAGTGGGAGCGGAGAATCCCACTGCCGTGAATGGACAGAGAAGCACGCCCGTGGCCCGTGCACAGTTTTACTCCTTTCATATGCTGTAATCCTTGTGGTTAGGGGAAAGGAATGCTTTCTGGACACCTCTTATCTTGTTTATAATAAAGATGAGTGGACGCATGACAGGGTGATGGGTGGTTGGTTGGTGTGGAGTTGGGTGGTAGGATTAGTTAAGTCCTCACTGAGATTGAGGATAGCCCTCCCAGTTAGAGCTAACTAAACCAGATCTTTATTTTAATAGTAAGAAGTCTTACAACACTTCATTCACCTGAGGAAGGAGCAGTGCTTCGAAAGCTAGTGACATCGAAACAAACCTGTTGGACTTTAGCCTGGTGTTGTAAGACTTCTTACTGTGCTCACCCCAGTCCAACGCCGGCATCGCCACATCATTTATTTTAATAGAGAGACTGTTTGGCATGCCTCTACATTGTTGGAGCCCTTCCCTCACGTGGGGGTAGTTTTGAAGGGGGGAGTTAAGTGCCCTCCTCGAAGTGGTCTTATATGTTGGCTTCCTGAGTGTCCTCCTCGTTGTGGTTGGGTTTTCCACATGGAAGCAGTGTTTATGTTATGAGGCATGCAGCAGGCCGTCTCCACTCCTAATGTATAATCTAGGGGAAGACCCGGAAGGAGCACAACTGATAAAACAAATAGATGACACATCAGTTGACAAGGGTGGAGGAGATCATACATAGTCAGGGAGAAGGGGACAATTTTCAAATCCGCACCATTAAACTCTTTTGCAGCAACCCCCCACCCCCAGCTGTCTGCAAGAGCTCGGGGCTCATGAGAAGGAGCCACCCAGATCGGATGGGGTGTATGTTTTGGGGTGTGCTGGAGGTCCTGGGCGTACTGATTCCTGTGTGTCAGAATGTGCTGGGCTAGGCCAGGTGCGGTGTTGGGCTTGGTATCCTGTCCTATTTCCCTGGGAGCTTGGAATGTCCCTTATCAAAGGCACTTATTAGGGACATCCTGAGAGGCTGGGTTTTGCTTCTTCGATGCACGGGGGCTTGGGGTTAAGCCGAGTCCTGTACTTTGATTTAACGATCTAGATGACGGGACAGGGGCATTCTGGCTAAGTTTGCTGATGATACAAAGATAGGTGGAGGGGCAGGTAGTATGGAGGAGGTGGGGAGGCTGCAGAAAGATTTAGACAGTTTAGGAGAGTGATCCAAGAAATGGCTGATGAAATTCAACGTGGGCAAGTGCGAGGTCTTGCACTTTGGAAAAAAGAATAGAGGCATGGACTATTTTCTAAACGGTGACAAAATTCATAATGCTGAAGTGCAAAGGGACTTGGGAGTCCTAGTCTAGGATTCTCTAACGGTAAACTTGCAGGTTGAGTCCGTAATTAAGAAAGCAAATGCAATGTTGTCATTTATCTCAAGAGGCTTGGAATATAAAAGCAGGGATGTTCTTCTGAAGCTTTATAAAGGCCCCATTTAGAATACTGTGAGCAATTTTGAGCCCCACACCTCAGGAAGGACATACTGGCACTGGAGCGGGTCCAGCGGAGATTCACACGGATGATCCCAGGATTTGTAGGCCTAACATACGATGAACGTCTGAGGATCCTGGGATTATATTCATTGGTGTTTAGGAGGTTGAGGGGAGATCTAATAGAAACTTGCAAGATAATGAATGGCTTAGATAGGGTGGATGTAGGGAAGATGTTTCCATTAGCAGGGGAGACTAGGACCCGGGGACACAGTCTTAGAATAAAAGGGAGTCACTTTATGAAATGAAATGAAAATCGCTTATTGTCACAAGTAGGCTTCAAATGAAATTTCTTCAGCCAGAGAGTGGTGGGTCTGTGGAATTCATTGCTACAGAGGGCGGTGGAGGCCGGGACGTTGAGTGTCTTTAAGACAGAAGTTGATAAATTCTTGATTTCTCGAGGAATTAAGGGCTATGGAGAGAGAGCGGGTAAATGGAGTTGAAATCAGCCATGATTGAATGGTGGAGTGGACTCGATGGGCCGAATGGCCTTACTTCCGCTCCTATGTCTTATGGTCTTATGGTTGATATCCTGATGCCCACCTAATGGTCAGGACGCTTTCTTGTTTGAATGAGCAGCTTGTTCTCCTCTTCATTATCCTGTGACCCACTCCTGGTAGTTTTAATTCTCCTTCCTTCTGGTTTTTCTTGGGTGGTGTTGGCAGCCCCCATCCTAATCCAAAATGAATGAAATGATGTGGTTCTGTACTGGGCCGGAGACTGAGGTTAGATTGCATTGTGTTATATATGGAATGCACTTTTAGAACTGGGATTCTTGCTTTTATTGTTATATTTTTCCTTTATTTTATTGAAGGGGTGAGTATAAAGAATCCGTGATTGGCTCCTACATGGGTGCAGACGGGTCTGATATCCGAGCAAGGGAGATGGTGGTGCCTCTGGCGCTGCTGGAGATGAGGGAGATGTATGTTGGTGCACGCCCAAACATGGCGTGAAAGTTGTATTCTGAACTCTCGTAGCAATTGCAAGCAATTGCTGTGTGGGATGGTGTGCACCATTTTACCAAGTTTTCATGGCCTTATCCTGTTTCTCTCTTGTTCTCTGGTTGGGCTTATAGAGACATGAAGTTGTGTCTAATGATTATATTGAGCTTGTTATACTGATGTTCACTGGATTGATTCCTGAGATGAGAGGTTTGTCTTGATAGAGGAAGATTGAGCAGTTTAGGCCAAGACTCTCTCGAGTTTAGAAGAATGAGGGGAGATCAAGTTGAGGTATACAAGATGATAAAAGATATGAATAAAGTAGACGTGGAGTGGATGCTTCCTCTCGTGAGGCATTCTAGAACGAGAGATCTCAGGATAAGGAGTAGCAAATTTAAAATAGAGATGAGGAGAAACTACTTCCTCCAAAGGGTTGTCAATCTGTGGAGCTCCCTAACCCAGAGTGCAGTGGATGCTGGGCCAGTGAGAAAATTTAAGGAAGAGTTAGACGGATTTTTAATCTGTAATGGATTGAAGGTTTATGGAGAACAGGCAGGACAGTGGATGTCATGATATGCAAACATGCAATCAATGAACACTCAGAATAGGACACAACCAATGGGCAGTCAGGACACTCAGAGGTGGCATCACCACAAGGGGGCATGACATAAACACTATAAAAGAGATGGGGCACTCAAACCCGGCCTCTTTCCACAGGCAGACATCTAGAGTCAGACAGGGTTGATCAGCAGCATCACACCCCAGCACGTGGCTTAGCGCAAACTGGTACAGTCAGACTGAGTTACTACAGTTAGATTAGCAGAGAGTCAAACTCATTTGAGAACTGTGTTAATAGTTCAATAAACACGTTGAACTCAGAGTCTGGAGCATCCTTTAGTTAAGACTGCATCAAGTAGCAGCCTGTGTTATCCGAAGCAGCATAACACAACAGTGGAGTTGAGGCCATGATGCGATCAACCATAATTGTATTGAACATGCTTGAGAGGCTAAATTGCCTGTTCCTAATCCTAGTTATAATAATAATCTTTATTGTCATAAATCGGCTTACCTTAACACTGCAATGAAGTTACTGTGAAAATCCCCTAGTCGCCACATTCTGGCGCCTGATCGGGTACGCAGAGGGAGAATTCAGAATGTCTAATTCACCTAACCACATGTCGGGCTAGATTCTCCCAAAATGAGGCTGAGTGTTGACGCTGTCATGAAAACCGTGTAGTTTCACGACAGCATCATCGGGCCCCCAGGTGGAGCTATTCAACGGCCCACAAGGGGCTATCACGGGCCTATCGTGCAACGCCCAATGGACCTGCCGCTGATTCGCCGGTTCCGTCATTGACGCAACGCCGCGGCTGAACTTAATAATTCTCCACCCCGCATACAGTGTCGCAGGCAAGATGGCCGCCAGGAAAGCAGCGCCGCAATTTCGGGAAGGGCGAACTCGAGACCCTTCTGGACGCCGTGGAGGAGAGAAGGCTGGTGTTGTACCCCGGGCCGGGACGGAGTACAGCAGGCACCATCGTTCGCTGTTCCTGGACAGAAATTGGAGACATCGTCAGCGCCGTTGAGGCGGTGGCCCGGACTGCAGACCAGTGCAGAAAAAAGCTGCACAACCTCTTCAGGGCAGCCAGCGTGAGTACCCAGCACTGTGCCCCTGACACATACCCCTCTACCCCCCACACACAAGTGACCCACTCCCCCCCCCCCCGGGGGACGGTCGGACCCCCACCCTGACCCACATGCTGCACCCACCCATGCCAGTCGCAATGACCGGGTGCCCTGTGCACTAATGTCATCAGAGACCCAACCCCTGTGCTGCATGCGTCGGGTCATCTAACACCGTTGCTGTTTGTGTTTGCCCCCCCCAGGACAAGTCCGTGCATAACCAGCGGGAGAAGACCATTGGGGGACCGGAAGACCTGCGTCCCCTCACCATGGCCGAGCAGAGGGCACTCGACATTGTCGGCGGGCCGGAGGAGAGGGAGGTCGCCGTTGCGGATGTCGGAGGCGTGCCACCAAGTGAGACCCCCTGCCTGGTTGCGGGTCTTCACAACACATGTGTGCCCACCCCTCATCCCCTCAACCCTCACCCCCATGCCTCTCACCCCACACATCAACAGCCCTCACAACCTCACACCTCACCCTCATCCGCCTGTCTAACCATACATGCTGTCTTGTGTCTTACACGACCGTCCAGTGATGGGCCCGGCCTATCTGGGCCCCCAGCCAGTGCCAGAGCCAGTGCCCCCATGACCCATTGCACCGATGGGGAGAGCAGCCGGAACACCAGCCCTCTGCCCGAGACGAGTCAGGAGACCACGACACAGGGGCTGACCACACAGGGGACAGACACACGGGACAGACACACTGGGGACAGACAGACAGGGGACAGACACAGGGGACAGACACACTGGGAACAGACACACTGGGGACAGACAGACAGGGGACAGACACAGGGGACAGACACACTGGGAACAGACACACTGGGGACAGACAGACAGGGGACAGACAGACAGGGGACAGACACACTGGGGACAGACGCACAGCGGACAGACACACAGGGGACAGACGCACAGCGGTTAGACACACAGGGGACAGACACACAGGGGACAGACACACAGGGGACAGACACACAGGGGACAGACGCACAGCAGACAGACACACAGGGGACAAACACACAGAGGACAGACGCACAGGGGACCACGACCCAGGGGACAGACATGCAGGGGACAGACACGCAGGGGACAGACACGCAGGGGACAGACACACAGGGGACAGATGCACATGGGACAGGCACACAGGGACAGACGCAAAGGGGACAGACACACAGGGGACAGACACACAGGGGACAGACATATAGGGGACAGATGCACAGGGGACAGACGCACAGAGGACAGATGCACAGGGACAGACGCACAGGGGACAGATGCACAGGGGACAGACGCACAGAGGACAGATGCACAGGGGACAGACGCACAGGGGACTGACGCACAGGGGACTGACGCAGAGGGGACAGATGCTGTGGTAAACCACTGTTACTGTGTTATATATATATATTGTGGTAAACCACTGTTACTGTTTTGTATATATTGTTTGTTGTCTCTGCTGGCTCCGCCTGTGGCTCCTCCCCTCATGCTCTGTATAAAGGTGGCCGACCTTTGGCCCTACCCCAGTTTGGGATCAGTTGCCAGCAGGATCTCGTTTACCTTATTAAAGCCACAGTTTACTCTTCCAGCTCTTGTCTGTCGTCATTGATGGTACATCAGACGCACAGGGGACAGGTGCACAGGGGACAGGCACACAGGGGACAGGCACACAGGGGACATACACGCAGGGGACAGACACAGGGGACAGATACACAGGGGACAGGCGTGCAGGGGACAGGCAGGTAGGGGACAGACGCACAGGGGACAGTCACACAGGGGACAGGCACACAGGGGACAGTCACGCAGGGGACAGACACACAGGGGACAGACACACAGGGGACAGACACACGGGACAGACGAATAGGGGACAGACGCATAGGGGACAGACACACAGGGGACAGACACTCAGGGGACAGACACACAGGCAACAGTCACACAGGGGACAGACGCACAAGGGGACAGACACACAGGGGACAGGCACACAGAGGACAAATACACAGGGGACAGACACACAGGGGACAGACGCACAGGGGACAGACACACAGGGGACAGAAACCAAGGGGACGAACATTCAGGGGACGAACACACAGGGGACCACGTTCCAGGGGACAGACACGCAGGGGACAGTCACACAGGGGACAGACGCACAGGGGACAAACACACAGGGGACAGACGCACAGGGGGCAGACACACAGAGGACAGACGCACAGCGGACAGACACACAGGGGACAGACACACAGGGGACAGACGCACAGGGGACAGACACGGGGGACAGACACACAGGGGACAGAAACCAAGGGGACGAACATTCAGGGGACGAACACACAGAGGGCCACGTCCCAGGGGACAGACACGCAGGGGACAGATACACAGGGGACAGACACACAGGGGACCACGACCCAGGGGACAGACACGCAGGGGACAGACACACAGGGGACAGATGCACAGGGGACAAGCACACAGGGACAGACGCAAAGGGGACAGACACACAGGGGACAGACATATAGGGGACAGATGCACAGGGGACAGACGCACAGGGGACAGACGCACAGGGACAGACGCACAGGGGACAGATGCACAGGGGACAGACGCACAGAGGACAGACGCACAGGGGACAGATGCACAGGGGACAGACGCACAGGGGACAGATGCTGTGGTGAACCACTGTTACTGTTTTGTATATATTGTTTGTTGTCATGCTGGCTCCGCCTGTGGCTCCTCCCCTCATGCTCTGTATAAAGGTGGCCGACCTTTGGCCCTACCCCAGTTTGGGATCAGTTGCCAGCAGGATCTCGTTTAACTTATTAAAGCCACAGTTTACTCTTCCAGCTCTTGTCTGTCGTCATTGATGGTACATCAGACGCACAGGGGACAGGCACACAGGGGACAGGCACGCAGGGGACAGGCACACAGGGGACAGACACACAGGGGACAGGCACAGAGAGGACAGGTGCACAGAGGACAGGCACACAGGGGACAGGCACGCAGGGGACAGACTCACAGGGGACAGGCACACAGGGGACAGACACTTAGGGGACAGGCAGGTCGGGGACAGGCGCACAGCGAAGAGGCACACAGTGGATAGGCACGCAGGGGACAGACACACAGGGGACAGGCACACAGGGGACAGACACACGGGACAGACGAACAGGGGACAGATGCACAGGGGACAGACGCACAGGGGATGGACACCCAGGGGACAGATACACGGGAGAGACGCACAGGGGACAGACACAAAGGGGACAGACGCACAGGGGACAGACACACAGTGGACAGACGCACAGGGGGCAGACACACAGGGGACAAGCACACAGGGGACAGACACACAGAGGACAGATGCACAGTGTGGTGATACACCACTGTACTTCCCTAGCCTTGTACATAGTTATATAATAGTTGTGTGTAACGTGGCCCTGTAATCCTGTGTATTGTACTGTGTATTGTACTGTAGCTCTGTAGAGGTTCGGTCACCTGTACGTAACCTGACCTGGCCACGGAGAGCTCCGCCTTGGCCACTCCCCCGGGAATAGGTATAAGACCCCGCTTCTGAGACCGGACCCATTTTGTCTGGGGTCGTCTGTGTCGGGTAAGCTTCCTATGTAGTGTATTAAAGCCTTGGTTAAAGTCTCACATGTCTTTGTGGTTCTTGACGCTTACTGCATCACACAGGGGACAGACACAGAGGAGACAGACACACAGGGGACCACGACCCAGGGGACAGACACGCAGGGGACAGTCACACAGGGGACCAACGCACAGGGGACAGACACACAGGGGACAGACGCACAGGGGGCAGACACACAGGGGACAGACACGCAGGGCACGAACACACAGGGGACAAACACACAGGGGACGAACACACAGGGGACAAACACACAGGGGACGAACACACAGGGGACAAACACACAAGGGACGAACACACAGGGGACAGACACACAAGGGACAAACACGCAGGGGACAAACACACAGGGGACGAACACACAGCGACCACGACCCAGTAGACAGACACGCAGGGGACGAATACACAGGGAACAGACACACAGGGGACAAACATACAGAGGACAGACACACAGAGGATAGACACACAAGGGATTGACACACAGGGGATAGATGCACAGGGGACAGACACACAGGGGACAGACACACAGGGGACAAACACACAGGGGACAGACGCACAGGGGACAGACACACAGGCAACAGATGCACAGGGGACAGATGCACAGGGGACAGACACATGGGACCACGACCCAGGGGACAGACACACAGGGGACAGACACACAGGGGACAAACACACAGGGGACAAACACACAGGGGACAGACGCACAGGGGACAGACACACAGGGGACAGACACACAGGGGATAGAGACACAGGGGACAAACACACAGGGGACAGGCGCACAGGGGACAGACACACAGGGGACAGACGCACAGGGGACAGACGCACGGGACAAACACACAGGGGGCAGACACACAGGGGACAGCCACACAGGGGACAGACACACAGGGGAAAGACACACAGGGAACAGATACACAGAGGACAGACACACAGGGACAGGCACACAGGGGACAGATGCACAGGGGACAGACGCACAGGGGACAGACACACTGGGGACAGACGCACAGGGGACAGACGCACGGGACACATGCACAGGGGGCAGACACACAGGGGACAGCCACACAGGGGACAGACACACAGGGGAAAGACACACAGGGAACAGACACACAGAGGACAGACACACAGGGACAGGCACACAGGGGACAGATGCACAGTGGACAGACGCACAGGGGACAGACACACAGGGGACAGGCACACAGGGACAGGCACACAGGGGACAGATGCACAGGGGACAGATGCACAGGGGACAGACACACAGGGACAGGCACACAGGGGACAGACACACAGGGACAGGCACACAGGGGACAGATGCACAGGGGACAGACGCACAGGGGACAGACGCACAGGGGACAGGCACACAGGGGACAGACACACAGAGGACAGATGCACAGGGGACAGACGCACAGGGGAGACAGACACACAGGGGACCACGACCCAGGGGACAGACTCGCAGGGGACGAACACACAGGGGACAAACACACAGGGGATAACGACCCAGTGGACAGACACGCAGGGGACCATGACCCCGGGGACAGACACCCAGGGGACAGACTCACAGGGGACAGGCACATAGGGAACACACAGGGGACAGACGCACAGGGAACAAACACACAGGGGACAGACCCACAGGGGACAGACACACAGGGGACAGACACACAGGGGACCATGACCCCGGGGACAGACACCCAGGGGACAGACGCACAGGGGTCAGATGCACAGGGGATAGATACACAGGGGACAGACACACAGGGGACAGACGCACAGGGGATAGACACACAGGGGACAGATGCACGGGGATAGATACACAGGGGACAGATGCACAGGGGATAGATACACAGGGGACAGGCGCACAGGGGATAGACACACAGGGGACAGACACACAGGGGACAGACGCACAGGGGATAGACACACAGGGGACAGATGCACAGGGGTTAGATACACAGGGGACAGACACACAGGGGACAGACACACAGGGGACGCCGCACAGGGGACAAACACAAAGGGGACTGACACACAGGGGACAGATGCACAGGGGAAAGACACACAGGGGACAGCCACACAGGGGACAGACACACAGGGGAAAGACACACAGGGAACAGACACACAGAGGACAGACACACAGGGACAGGCACACAGGGGACAGATGCACAGGGGACAGACGCACAGGGGACAGACACACAGGGGACAGGCACACAGGGACAGGCACACAGTGGACAGATGCACAGGGGACAGACGCACAGGGGACAGACACACAGGGACAGGCACACAGGGGACAGACACACAGGGACAGGCACTCAGGGGACAGACACACAGGGACAGGCGCACAGGGGACAGACACACAGGGGACAGACACACAGGGACAGGCACACAGGGGACAGACACACAGGGGACAGACACACAGGGGACAGATGGACAGGGGATAGACACACAGGGGACAGACACACAGAGGACAGACACACAAGGGACAGACACACAGGGGACAGACGCACAGGGGACAGACACACAGGGGACAGACACACAGGGAACATACGCACAGGGGACAGACACACAGGGGACCGACACACAGGGGATAGATGCACAGGGGACAGACACACAGGGGACAGACGTACAGTGGACAGACGCACAGGGGACAGGCACACAGGGGACATACACGCAGGGGACAGACACAGGGGACAGACACACAGGGGACAGGCGTGCAGGGGACAGGCAGGTAGGGGACAGACGCACAGGGGACAGTCACACAGGGGACAGGCACACAGGGGACAGTCACGCAGGGGACAGACACACAGGGGACAGACACACAGGGGACAGACACACGGGACAGACGAATAGGGGACAGACGCATAGGGGACAGACACACAGGGGACAGACACTCAGGGGACAGACACACAGGCAACAGTCACACAGGGGACAGACGCACAAGGGGACAGACACACAGGGGACAGGCACACAGAGGACAAATACACAGGGGACAGACACACAGGGGACAGACGCACAGGGGACAGACACACAGGGGACAGAAACCAAGGGGACGAATATTCAGGGGACGAACACACAGGGGACCACGTTCCAGGGGACAGACACGCAGGGGACAGTCACACAGGGGACAGACGCACAGGGGACAAACACACAGGGGACAGACGCACAGGGGGCAGACACACAGAGGACAGACGCACAGCGGACAGACACACAGGGGACAGACACACAGGGGACAGACGCACAGGGGACAGACACAGGGGACAGACACACAGGGGACAGAAACCAAGGGGACGAACATTCAGGGGACGAACACACAGAGGGCCACGTCCCAGGGGACAGACACGCAGGGGACAGATACACAGGGGACAGACACACAGGGGACCACGACCCAGGGGACAGACACGCAGGGGACAGACACACAGGGGACAGATGCACAGGGGACAAGCACACAGGGACAGACGCAAAGGGGACAGACACACAGGGGACAGACATATAGGGGACAGATGCACAGGGGACAGACGCACAGAGGACAGACGCACAGGGACAGACGCACAGGGGACAGATGCACAGGGGACAGACGCACAGGGACAGACGCACAGGGGACAGATGCACAGGGGACAGACGCACAGAGGACAGACGCACAGGGGACAGATGCACAGGGGACAGACGCACAGGGGACAGATGCTGTGGTGAACCACTGTTACTGTTTTGTATATATTGTTTGTTGTCTCTGCTGGCTCCGCCTGTGGCTCCTCCCCTCATGCTCTGTATTAAGGTGGCTGACCTTTGGCCCTACCCCAGTTTGGGATCAGTTGCCAGCAGGATCTCGTTTAACTTATTAAAGCCACAGTTTACTCTTCCAGCTCTTGTCTGTCGTCATTGATGGTACATCAGACGCACAGGGGACAGGCACACAGGGGACAGGCACGCAGGGGACAGGCACGCAGGGGACAGACACACAGGGGACAGGCACAGAGAGGACAGGTGCACAGAGGACAGGCACACAGGGGACAGGCACGCAGGGGACAGACTCACAGGGGACAGGCACACAGGGGACAGACACTTAGGGGACAGGCAGGTCGGGGACAGGCGCACAGCGGAGAGGCACACGGTGGATAGGCACGCAGGGGACAGACACACAGGGGACAGGCACACAGGGGACAGACACACGGGACAGACGAACAGGGGACAGATGCACAGGGGACAGACGCACAGGGGATGGACACCCAGGGGACAGATACACGGGAGAGACGCACAGGGGACAGACACAAAGGGGACAGACGCACAGGGGACAGACACACAGGGGACAGACACACAGTGGACAGACGCACAGGGGGCAGACACACAGGGGACAAGCACACAGGGGACAGACACACAGAGGACAGATGCACAGTGTGGTGATACACCACTGTACTTCCCTAGCCTTGTACATAGTTATATAATTGTTGTGTGTAACGTGGCCCTGTAATCCTGTGTATTGTACTGTGTATTGTACTGTAGCTCTGTAGAGGTTCGGTCACCTGTATGTAACCTGACCTGGCCACGGAGAGCTCCGCCTTGGCCACTCCCCCGGGAATAGGTATAAGACCCCGCTTCTGAGACCTGACCCATTTTGTCTGGGGTCGTCTGTGTCGGGTAAGCTTCCTATGTAGTGTATTAAAGCCTTGGTTAAAGTCTCACATGTCTTTGTGGTTCTTGACGCTTACTGCATCACACAGGGGACAGACACAGAGGAGACAGACACACAGGGGACCACGACCCAGGGGACAGACACGCAGGGGACAGTCACACAGGGGACCAACGCACAGGGGACAGACACACAGGGGACAGACGCACAGGGGGCAGACACACAGGGGACAGACACGCAGGGCACGAACACACAGGGGACAAACACACAGGGGACGAACACACAGGGGACAAACACACAGGGGACGAACACACAGGGGACAAACACACAAGGGACGAACACACAGGGGACAGACACACAAGGGACAAACACGCAGGGGACAAACACACAGGGGACGAACACACAGCGACCACGACCCAGTGGACAGACACGCAGGGGACGAATACACAGGGAACAGACACACAGGGGACAAACATACAGAGGACAGACACACAGAGGATAGACACACAAGGGATTGACACACAGGGGATAGATGCACAGGGGACAGACACACAGGGGACAGACACACAGGGGACAAACACACAGGGGACAGACGCACAGGGGACAGACACACAGGCAACAGATGCACAGGGGACAGATGCACAGGGGACAGACACATGGGACCACGACCCAGGGGACAGACACACAGGGGACAGACACACAGGGGACAAACACACAGGGGACAAACACACAGGGGACAGACGCACAGGGGACAGACACACAGGGGACAGACACACAGGGGATAGAGACACAGGGGACAAACACACAGGGGACAGACGCACAGGGGACAGACACACAGGGGACAGACGCACGGGACAAACACACAGGGGGCAGACACACAGGGGACAGCCACACAGGGGACAGACACACAGGGGAAAGACACACAGGGAACAGATACACAGAGGACAGACACACAGGGACAGGCACACAGGGGACAGATGCACAGGGGACAGACGCACAGGGGACAGACACACTGGGGACAGACGCACAGGGGACAGACGCACGGGACACATGCACAGGGGGCAGACACACAGGGGACAGCCACACAGGGGACAGACACACAGGGGAAAGACACACAGGGAACAGACACACAGAGGACAGACACACAGGGACAGGCACACAGGGGACAGATGCACAGGGGACAGACGCACAGGGGACAGACACACAGGGGACAGGCACACAGGGACAGGCACACAGGGGACAGATGCACAGGGGACAGATGCACAGGGGACAGACACACAGGGACAGGCACACAGGGGACAGACACACAGGGACAGGCACACAGGGGACAGATGCACAGGGGACAGACGCACAGGGGACAGACGCACAGGGGACAGGCACACAGGGGACAGACACACAGAGGACAGATGCACAGGGGACAGACGCACAGGGGAGACAGACACACAGGGGACCACGACCCAGGGGACAGACTCGCAGGGGACGAACACACAGGGGACAAACACACAGGGGATAACGACCCAGTGGACAGACACGCAGGGGACAGACGCACAGGGGACAGATGCACAGGGGATAGATACACAGGGGACAGACACACAGGGGACAGACGCACAGGGGATAGACACCCAGGGGACAGACTCACAGGGGACAGGCACATAGGGAACACACACAGGGGACAGACGCACAGGGGACAAACACACAGGGGACAGACCCACAGGGGACAGACACACAGGGGACAGACACACAGGGGACCATGACCCCGGGGACAGACACCCAGGGGACAGACGCACAGGGGACAGATGCACAGGGGATAGATACACAGGGGACAGACACACAGGGGACAGACGCACAGGGGATAGACACACAGGGGACAGATGCACGGGGATAGATACACAGGGGACAGATGCACAGGGGATAGATACACAGGGGACAGGCGCACAGGGGATAGACACACAGGGGACAGACACACAGGGGACAGACGCACAGGGGATAGACACACAGGGGACAGATGCACAGGGGTTAGATACACAGGGGACAGACACACAGGGGACAGACACACAGGGGACGCCGCACAGGGGACAAACACAAAGGGGACTGACACACAGGGGACAGATGCACAGGGGAAAGACACACAGGGGACAGCCACACAGGGGACAGACACACAGGGGAAAGACACACAGGGAACAGACACACAGAGGACAGACACACAGGGACAGGCACACAGGGGACAGATGCACAGGGGACAGACGCACAGGGGACAGACACACAGGGACAGGCACACAGGGGACAGACACACAGGGACAGGCATTCAGGGGACAGACACACAGGGACAGGCACACAGGGGACAGAGGCACAGGGGACAGACACACAGGGGACAGACACACAGGGACAGGCACACAGGGGACAGACACACAGGGGACAGACACACAGGGGACAGATGGACAGGGGATAGACACACAGGGGACAGACACACAGAGGACAGACACACAAGGGACAGACACACAGGGGACAGACGCACAGGGGACAGACACGGACAGGGGACAGACGCACAGGGGTCAGACGCACAGGGGACAGACACACAGGGGACAGACACACAGGGGACTGACACACAGGGGACAGATGCACAGGGGACAGACACACAGGGGACAGATGCACAGGGGACAAACACACAGGGGACAGACACACAGGGGACAGACGCACAGGGGACAGACACACAGGGGACAGACGCACAGGGGACAGACACACAGGGGACAGGCACACAGGGACAGGCACACAGTGGACAGATGCACAGGGGACAGACGCACAGGGGACAGACACACAGGGACAGGCACACAGGGGACAGACACACAGGGACAGGCACTCAGGGGACAGACACACAGGGACAGGCACACAGGGGACAGAGGCACAGGGGACAGACACACAGGGGACAGACACACAGGGACAGGCACACAGGGGACAGACACACAGGGGACAGACACACAGGGGACAGATGGACAGGGGATAGACACACAGGGGACAGACACACAGAGGACAGACACACAAGGGACAGACACACAGGGGACAGACGCACAGGGGACAGACACACAGGGGACAGACACACAGGGAACATACGCACAGGGGACAGACACACAGGGGACCGACACACAGGGGATAGATGCACAGGGGACAGACACACAGGGGACAGACGTACAGTGGACAGACGCACAGGGGACAGGCACACAGGGGACATACACGCAGGGGACAGACACAGGGGACAGACACACAGGGGACAGGCGTGCAGGGGACAGGCAGGTAGGGGACAGACGCACAGGGGACAGTCACACAGGGGACAGGCACACAGGGGACAGTCACGCAGGGGACAGACACACAGGGGACAGACACACAGGGGACAGACACACGGGACAGACGAATAGGGGACAGACGCATAGGGGACAGACACACAGGGGACAGACACTCAGGGGACAGACACACAGGCAACAGTCACACAGGGGACAGACGCACAAGGGGACAGACACACAGGGGACAGGCACACAGAGGACAAATACACAGGGGACAGACACACAGGGGACAGACGCACAGGGGACAGACACACAGGGGACAGAAACCAAGGGGACGAACATTCAGGGGACGAACACACAGGGGACCACGTTCCAGGGGACAGACACGCAGGGGACAGTCACACAGGGGACAGACGCACAGGGGACAAACACACAGGGGACAGACGCACAGGGGGCAGACACACAGAGGACAGACGCACAGCGGACAGACACACAGGGGACAGACACACAGGGGACAGACGCACAGGGGACAGACACAGGGGACAGACACACAGGGGACAGAAACCAAGGGGACGAACATTCAGGGGACGAACACACAGAGGGCCACGTCCCAGGGGACAGACACGCAGGGGACAGATACACAGGGGACAGACACACAGGGGACCACGACCCAGGGGACAGACACGCAGGGGACAGACACACAGGGGACAGATGCACAGGGGACAAGCACACAGGGACAGACGCAAATGGGACAGACACACAGGGGACAGACATATAGGGGACAGATGCACAGGGGACAGACGCACAGAGGACAGACGCACAGGGACAGACGCACAGGGGACAGATGCACAGGGGACAGACGCACAGGGACAGACGCACAGGGGACAGATGCACAGGGGACAGACGCACAGAGGACAGACGCACAGGGGACAGATGCACAGGGGACAGACGCACAGGGGACAGATGCTGTGGTGAACCACTGTTACTGTTTTGTATATATTGTTTGTTGTCATGCTGGCTCCGCCTGTGGCTCCTCCCCTCATGCTCTGTATAAAGGTGGCCGACCTTTGGCCCTACCCCAGTTTGGGATCAGTTGCCAGCAGGATCTCGTTTAACTTATTAAAGCCACAGTTTACTCTTCCAGCTCTTGTCTGTCGTCATTGATGGTACATCAGACGCACAGGGGACAGGTGCACAGGGGACAGGCACACAGGGGACAGGCACACAGGGGACATACACGCAGGGGACAGACACAGGGGACAGACACACAGGGGACAGGCGTGCAGGGGACAGGCAGGTAGGGGACAGACGCACAGGGGACAGTCACACAGGGGACAGGCACACAGGGGACAGTCACGCAGGGGACAGACACACAGGGGACAGACACACAGGGGACAGACACACGGGACAGACGAATAGGGGACAGACGCATAGGGGACAGACACACAGGGGACAGACACTCAGGGGACAGACACACAGGCAACAGTCACACAGGGGACAGACGCACAAGGGGACAGACACACAGGGGACAGGCACACAGAGGACAAATACACAGGGGACAGACACACAGGGGACAGACGCACAGGGGACAGACACACAGGGGACAGAAACCAAGGGGACGAACATTCAGGGGACGAACACACAGGGGACCACGTTCCAGGGGACAGACACGCAGGGGACAGTCACACAGGGGACAGACGCACAGGGGACAAACACACAGGGGACAGACGCACAGGGGGCAGACACACAGAGGACAGACGCACAGCGGACAGACACACAGGGGACAGACACACAGGGGACAGACGCACAGGGGACAGACACAGGGGACAGACACACAGGGGACAGAAACCAAGGGGACGAACATTCAGGGGACGAACACACAGAGGGCCACGTCCCAGGGGACAGACACGCAGGGGACAGATACACAGGGGACAGACACACAGGGGACCACGACCCAGGGGACAGACACGCAGGGGACAGACACACAGGGGACAGATGCACAGGGGACAAGCACACAGGGACAGACGCAAAGGGGACAGACACACAGGGGACAGACATATAGGGGACAGATGCACAGGGGACAGACGCACAGGGGACAGACGCACAGGGACAGACGCACAGGGGACAGATGCACAGGGGACAGACGCACAGAGGACAGACGCACAGGGGACAGATGCACAGGGGACAGACGCACAGGGACAGACGCACAGGGGACAGATGCACAGGGGACAGACGCACAGAGGACAGACGCACAGGGGACAGATGCACAGGGGACAGACGCACAGGGGACAGATGCTGTGGTGAACCACTGTTACTGTTTTGTATATATTGTTTGTTGTCATGCTGGCTCCGCCTGTGGCTCCTCCCCTCATGCTCTGTATTAAGGTGGCTGACCTTTGGCCCTACCCCAGTTTGGGATCAGTTGCCAGCAGGATCTCGTTTACCTTATTAAAGCCACAGTTTACTCTTCCAGCTCTTGTCTGTCGTCATTGATGGTACATCAGACGCACAGGGGACAGGTGCACAGGGGACAGGCACACAGGGGACAGGCACGCAGGGGACAGGCACGCAGGGGACAGGTGCACAGGGGACAGGCACGCAGGGGACAGACACACAGGGGACAGGCACAGAGAGGACAGGTGCACAGAGGACAGGCACACAGGGGACAGGCACGCAGGGGACAGACTCACAGGGGACAGGCACACAGGGGACAGACACTTAGGGGACAGGCAGGTCGGGGACAGGCGCACAGCGAAGAGGCACACAGTGGATAGGCACGCAGGGGACAGACACACAGGGGACAGGCACACAGGGGACAGACACACGGGACAGACGAACAGGGGACAGATGCACAGGGGACAGACGCACAGGGGATGGACACCCAGGGGACAGATACACGGGAGAGACGCACAGGGGACAGACACAAAGGGGACAGACGCACAGGGGACAGACACACAGGGGACAGACACACAGTGGACAGACGCACAGGGGGCAGACACACAGGGGACAAGCACACAGGGGACAGACACACAGAGGACAGATGCACAGTGTGGTGATACACCACTGTACTTCCCTAGCCTTGTACATAGTTATATAATAGTTGTGTGTAACGTGGCCCTGTAATCCTGTGTATTGTACTGTGTATTGTACTGTAGCTCTGTAGAGGTTCGGTCACCTGTACGTAACCTGACCTGGCCACGGAGAGCTCCGCCTTGGCCACTCCCCCGGGAATAGGTATAAGACCCCGCTTCTGAGACCGGACCCATTTTGTCTGGGGTCGTCTGTGTCGGGTAAGCTTCCTATGTAGTGTATTAAAGCCTTGGTTAAAGTCTCACATGTCTTTGTGGTTCTTGACGCTTACTGCATCACACAGGGGACAGACACAGAGGAGACAGACACACAGGGGACCACGACCCAGGGGACAGACACGCAGGGCACAGTCACACAGGGGACCAACGCACAGGGGACAGACACACAGGGGACAGACGCACAGGGGGCAGACACACAGGGGACAGACACGCAGGGCACGAACACACAGGGGACAAACACACAGGGGACGAACACACAGGGGACAAACACACAGGGGACGAACACACAGGGGACAAACACACAAGGGACGAACACACAGGGGACAGACACACAAGGGACAAACACGCAGGGGACAAACACACAGGGGACGAACACACAGCGACCACGACCCAGTAGACAGACACGCAGGGGACGAATACACAGGGAACAGACACACAGGGGACAAACATACAGAGGACAGACACACAGAGGATAGACACACAAGGGATTGACACACAGGGGATAGATGCACAGGGGACAGACACACAGGGGACAGACACACAGGGGACAAACACACAGGGGACAGACGCACAGGGGACAGACACACAGGCAACAGATGCACAGGGGACAGATGCACAGGGGACAGACACATGGGACCACGACCCAGGGGACAGACACACAGGGGACAGACACACAGGGGACAAACACACAGGGGACAAACACACAGGGGACAGACGCACAGGGGACAGACACACAGGGGACAGACACACAGGGGATAGAGACACAGGGGACAAACACACAGGGGACAGGCGCACAGGGGACAGACACACAGGGGACAGACGCACAGGGGACAGACGCACGGGACAAACACACAGGGGGCAGACACACAGGGGACAGCCACACAGGGGACAGACACACAGGGGAAAGACACACAGGGAACAGATACACAGAGGACAGACACACAGGGACAGGCACACAGGGGACAGATGCACAGGGGACAGACGCACAGGGGACAGACACACTGGGGACAGACGCACAGGGGACAGACGCACGGGACACATGCACAGGGGGCAGACACACAGGGGACAGCCACACAGGGGACAGACACACAGGGGAAAGACACACAGGGAACAGACACACAGAGGACAGACACACAGGGACAGGCACACAGGGGACAGATGCACAGTGGACAGACGCACAGGGGACAGACACACAGGGGACAGGCACACAGGGACAGGCACACAGGGGACAGATGCACAGGGGACAGATGCACAGGGGACAGACACACAGGGACAGGCACACAGGGGACAGACACACAGGGACAGGCACACAGGGGACAGATGCACAGGGGACAGACGCACAGGGGACAGACGCACAGGGGACAGGCACACAGGGGACAGACACACAGAGGACAGATGCACAGGGGACAGACGCACAGGGGAGACAGACACACAGGGGACCACGACCCAGGGGACAGACTCGCAGGGGACGAACACACAGGGGACAAACACACAGGGGATAACGACCCAGTGGACAGACACGCAGGGGACCATGACCCCGGGGACAGACACCCAGGGGACAGACTCACAGGGGACAGGCACATAGGGAACACACAGGGGACAGACGCACAGGGAACAAACACACAGGGGACAGACCCACAGGGGACAGACACACAGGGGACAGACACACAGGGGACCATGACCCCGGGGACAGACACCCAGGGGACAGACGCACAGGGGTCAGATGCACAGGGGATAGATACACAGGGGACAGACACACAGGGGACAGACGCACAGGGGATAGACACACAGGGGACAGATGCACGGGGATAGATACACAGGGGACAGATGCACAGGGGATAGATACACAGGGGACAGGCGCACAGGGGATAGACACACAGGGGACAGACACACAGGGGACAGACGCACAGGGGATAGACACACAGGGGACAGATGCACAGGGGTTAGATACACAGGGGACAGACACACAGGGGACAGACACACAGGGGACGCCGCACAGGGGACAAACACAAAGGGGACTGACACACAGGGGACAGATGCACAGGGGAAAGACACACAGGGGACAGCCACACAGGGGACAGACACACAGGGGAAAGACACACAGGGAACAGACACACAGAGGACAGACACACAGGGACAGGCACACAGGGGACAGATGCACAGGGGACAGACGCACAGGGGACAGACACACAGGGGACAGGCACACAGGGACAGGCACACAGTGGACAGATGCACAGGGGACAGACGCACAGGGGACAGACACACAGGGACAGGCACACAGGGGACAGACACACAGGGACAGGCACTCAGGGGACAGACACACAGGGACAGGCACACAGGGGACAGAGGCACAGGGGACAGACACACAGGGGACAGACACACAGGGACAGGCACACAGGGGACAGACACACAGGGGACAGACACACAGGGGACAGATGGACAGGGGATAGACACACAGGGGACAGACACACAGAGGACAGACACACAAGGGACAGACACACAGGGGACAGACGCACAGGGGACAGACACACAGGGGACAGACACACAGGGAACATACGCACAGGGGACAGACACACAGGGGACCGACACACAGGGGATAGATGCACAGGGGACAGACACACAGGGGACAGACGTACAGTGGACAGACGCACAGGGGACAGGCACACAGGGGACATACACGCAGGGGACAGACACAGGGGACAGACACACAGGGGACAGGCGTGCAGGGGACAGGCAGGTAGGGGACAGACGCACAGGGGACAGTCACACAGGGGACAGGCACACAGGGGACAGTCACGCAGGGGACAGACACACAGGGGACAGACACACAGGGGACAGACACACGGGACAGACGAATAGGGGACAGACGCATAGGGGACAGACACACAGGGGACAGACACTCAGGGGACAGACACACAGGCAACAGTCACACAGGGGACAGACGCACAAGGGGACAGACACACAGGGGACAGGCACACAGAGGACAAATACACAGGGGACAGACACACAGGGGACAGACGCACAGGGGACAGACACACAGGGGACAGAAACCAAGGGGACAAACATTCAGGGGATGAACACACAGGGGACCACGTTCCAGGGGACAGACACGCAGGGGACAGTCACACAGGGGACAGACGCACAGGGGACAAACACACAGGGGACAGACGCACAGGGGGCAGACACACAGAGGACAGACGCACAGCGGACAGACACACAGGGGACAGACACACAGGGGACAGACGCACAGGGGACAGACACAGGGGACAGACACACAGGGGACAGAAACCAAGGGGACGAACATTCAGGGGACGAACACACAGAGGGCCACGTCCCAGGGGACAGACACGCAGGGGACAGATACACAGGGGACAGACACACAGGGGACCACGACCCAGGGGACAGACACGCAGGGGACAGACACACAGGGGACAGATGCACAGGGGACAAGCACACAGGGACAGACGCAAATGGGACAGACACACAGGGGACAGACATATAGGGGACAGATGCACAGGGGACAGACGCACAGAGGACAGACGCACAGGGACAGACGCACAGGGGACAGATGCACAGGGGACAGACGCACAGGGACAGACGCACAGGGGACAGATGCACAGGGGACAGACGCACAGAGGACAGACGCACAGGGGACAGATGCACAGGGGACAGACGCACAGGGGACAGATGCTGTGGTGAACCACTGTTACTGTTTTGTATATATTGTTTGTTGTCATGCTGGCTCCGCCTGTGGCTCCTCCCCTCATGCTCTGTATTAAGGTGGCTGACCTTTGGCGCTACCCCAGTTTGGGATCAGTTGCCAGCAGGATCTCGTTTAACTTATTAAAGCCACAGTTTACTCTTCCAGCTCTTGTCTGTCGTCATTGATGGTACATCAGACGCACAGGGGACAGGTGCACAGGGGACAGGCACACAGGGGACAGGCACGCAGGGGACAGGCACGCAGGGGACAGGTGCACAGGGGACAGGCACGCAGGGGACAGACACACAGGGGACAGGCACACAGGGGACAGGCACGCAGGGGACAGACACACAGGGGACAGGCACAGAGAGGACAGGTGCACAGAGGACAGGCACACAGGGGACAGGCACGCAGGGGACAGGCACGCAGGGGACAGACACACAGGGGACAGGCACAGAGAGGACAGGTGCACAGAGGACAGGCACACAGGGGACAGGCACGCAGGGGACAGACTCACAGGGGACAGGCACACAGGGGACAGACACTTAGGGGACAGGCAGGTCGGGGACAGGCGCACAGCGGAGAGGCACACGGTGGATAGGCACGCAGGGGACAGACACACAGGGGACAGGCACACAGGGGACAGACACACGGGACAGACGAACAGGGGACAGATGCACAGGGGACAGACGCACAGGGGATGGACACCCAGGGGACAGATACACGGGAGAGACGCACAGGGGACAGACACAAAGGGGACAGACGCACAGGGGACAGACACACAGGGGACAGACACACAGTGGACAGACGCACAGGGGGCAGACACACAGGGGACAAGCACACAGGGGACAGACACACAGAGGACAGATGCACAGTGTGGTGATACACCACTGTACTTCCCTAGCCTTGTACATAGTTATATAATAGTTGTGTGTAACGTGGCCCTGTAATCCTGTGTATTGTACTGTGTATTGTACTGTAGCTCTGTAGAGGTTCGGTCACCTGTATGTAACCTGACCTGGCCACGGAGAGCTCCGCCTTGGCCACTCCCCCGGGAATAGGTATAAGACCCCGCTTCTGAGACCTGACCCATTTTGTCTGGGGTCGTCTGTGTCGGGTAAGCTTCCTATGTAGTGTATTAAAGCCTTGGTTAAAGTCTCACATGTCTTTGTGGTTCTTGACGCTTACTGCATCACACAGGGGACAGACACAGAGGAGACAGACACACAGGGGACCACGACCCAGGGGACAGACACGCAGGGGACAGTCACACAGGGGACCAACGCACAGGGGACAGACACACAGGGGACAGACGCACAGGGGGCAGACACACAGGGGACAGACACGCAGGGCACGAACACACAGGGGACAAACACACAGGGGACGAACACACAGGGGACAAACACACAGGGGACGAACACACAGGGGACAAACACACAAGGGACGAACACACAGGGGACAGACACACAAGGGACAAACACGCAGGGGACAAACACACAGGGGCCGAACACACAGCGACCACGACCCAGTGGACAGACACGCAGGGGACGAATACACAGGGAACAGACACACAGGGGACAAACATACAGAGGACAGACACACAGAGGATAGACACACAAGGGATTGACACACAGGGGATAGATGCACAGGGGACAGACACACAGGGGACAGACACACAGGGGACAAACACACAGGGGACAGACGCACAGGGGACAGACACACAGGCAACAGATGCACAGGGGACAGATGCACAGGGGACAGACACATGGGACCACGACCCAGGGGACAGACACACAGGGGACAGACACACAGGGGACAAACACACAGGGGACAAACACACAGGGGACAGACGCACAGGGGACAGACACACAGGGGACAGACACACAGGGGATAGAGACACAGGGGACAAACACACAGGGGACAGACGCACAGGGGACAGACACACAGGGGACAGACGCACGGGACAAACACACAGGGGGCAGACACACAGGGGACAGCCACACAGGGGACAGACACACAGGGGAAAGACACACAGGGAACAGATACACAGAGGACAGACACACAGGGACAGGCACACAGGGGACAGATGCACAGGGGACAGACGCACAGGGGACAGACACACTGGGGACAGACGCACAGGGGACAGACGCACGGGACACATGCACAGGGGGCAGACACACAGGGGACAGCAACACAGGGGACAGACACACAGGGGAAAGACACACAGGGAACAGACACACAGAGGACAGACACACAGGGACAGGCACACAGGGGACAGATGCACAGGGGACAGACGCACAGGGGACAGACACACAGGGGACAGGCACACAGGGACAGGCACACAGGGGACAGATGCACAGGGGACAGATGCACAGGGGACAGACACACAGGGACAGGCACACAGGGGACAGACACACAGGGACAGGCACACAGGGGACAGATGCACAGGGGACAGACGCACAGGGGACAGACGCACAGGGGACAGGCACACAGGGGACAGACACACAGAGGACAGATGCACAGGGGACAGACGCACAGGGGAGACAGACACACAGGGGACCACGACCCAGGGGACAGACTCGCAGGGGACGAACACACAGGGGACAAACACACAGGGGATAACGACCCAGTGGACAGACACGCAGGGGACCATGACCCCGGGGACAGACACCCAGGGGACAGACTCACAGGGGACAGGCACATAGGGAACACACACAGGGGACAGACGCACAGGGGACAAACACACAGGGGACAGACCCACAGGGGACAGACACACAGGGGACAGACACACAGGGGACCATGACCCCGGGGACAGACACCCAGGGGACAGACGCACAGGGGACAGATGCACAGGGGATAGATACACAGGGGACAGACACACAGGGGACAGACGCACAGGGGATAGACACACAGGGGACAGATGCACGGGGATAGATACACAGGGGACAGATGCACAGGGGATAGATACACAGGGGACAGGCGCACAGGGGATAGACACACAGGGGACAGACACACAGGGGACAGACGCACAGGGGATAGACACACAGGGGACAGATGCACAGGGGTTAGATACACAGGGGACAGACACACAGGGGACAGACACACAGGGGACGCCGCACAGGGGACAAACACAAAGGGGACTGACACACAGGGGACAGATGCACAGGGGAAAGACACACAGGGGACAGCCACACAGGGGACAGACACACAGGGGAAAGACACACAGGGAACAGACACACAGAGGACAGACACACAGGGACAGGCACACAGGGGACAGATGCACAGGGGACAGACGCACAGGGGACAGACACACAGGGACAGGCACACAGGGGACAGACACACAGGGACAGGCACTCAGGGGACAGACACACAGGGACAGGCACACAGGGGACAGAGGCACAGGGGACAGACACACAGGGGACAGACACACAGGGACAGGCACACAGGGGACAGACACACAGGGGACAGACACACAGGGGACAGATGGACAGGGGATAGACACACAGGGGACAGACACACAGAGGACAGACACACAAGGGACAGACACACAGGGGACAGACGCACAGGGGACAGACACACAGGGGACAGACACACAGGGAACAGACGCACAGGGGACAGACACACAGGGGACCGACACACAGGGGATAGATGCACAGGGGACAGACACACAGGGGACAGACGTACAGTGGACAGACGCACAGGGGACAGAAGCACAGGGGACAGACACACGGGACCACGACCCAGGGGACAGACACGGACAGGGGACAGACGCACAGGGGTCAGACGCACAGGGGACAGACACACAGGGGACAGACACACAGGGGACTGACACACAGGGGACAGATGCACAGGGGACAGACACACAGGGGACAGATGCACAGGGGACAAACACACAGGGGACAGACACACAGGGGACAGACGCACAGGGGACAGACACACAGGGGACAGACGCACAGGGGACAGACACACAGGGGACTGACACAGGGGACAGATGCACAGGGGACAGACACACAGGGGATAGACACACAGGGGACAGACACACAGGGGACAGACGCACAGGGGACAGACGCACAGGGGGCAGACACACAGGGGACAGGCACACAGGGGACAGATACACAGGGGACAGACACACGGGACAGACACACAGAGGACAGATGCACAGGGGACAGACACAGAGGAGACAGACACACAGGGGACCACGACCCAGGGGACAGACACACAGGGGACAGACACACGGGACAGACACACAGAGGATAGATGCACAGGGGACAGACACAGAGGAGACAGACACATAGGGGACCACGACCCAGGGGACAGGCACACAGGGGACAGACACACAGGACAGACACACAGAGGACAGATGCACAGGGGACAGACACAGAGGAGACAGACACACAGGGGACCACGACCCAGGGGACAGACACACAGGGGACAGACACACAGGACAGACACACAGAGGACAGATGCACAGGGGACAGACACAGAGGAGACAGACACACAGGGGACCACGACCCAGGGGACAGACACACAGGGACGAACACACCGGGGACGAACCCACAGGGGACAGACACACAGGGGATGAACACACAGGATACGAACACACAGAGGACAAACACGGGATGAACATACAGGGGACGAACATACAGGGGACCACGACCCAATGGAGACACGCTGTCGTGTTATCAGGTATTACAGTACCCGAGAGGCTGAAGATCATTGGTTAAACCTAGGAGTTTTCCATTGGCTGTTGGTATGTGGCTCCGCCCTGACAGGCGGGTATAAGAACCGGTGCCGTCCCAGCAGCCCTCATTCTGTACCAAAGCTGCTGGGGAACAGATCTAGTCTATTAAAGCCTTCAGTTATGTTACTGCTTCGTCTTTGATTGTAATTGATCGCGCATCACATGCAGGGGACGAATATACAGGGAACAGACACACAGGGGACCATGACCTCGGGGACAGACACCCAGTGGACAGACGCACAGGGGACCATGTGGTGAACCGCTGTATTAGGAGATGTAAGGTAGGACCTGCACTACAGGTTCGCCGGTAGCTCCTGCCGGCTGGCTCCGCCCAGGGAGAACTGTATAAATGTGCATGACCTCCAGTGCCCTGCCATTTCGCCAGCTGCAGCAGGAGGCCACGCATCTGACTGTAATAAAGCCACAGTTGTACCCAACTTTAGTCTTTGTGCAATTGATCGTGCATCAATTTATTACAGTCAGATTTTCCAGGGGACAGACACGCAGGGGACGAATACACAGGGGCCCAGTCAGATATCCGAATTAAGCCCGATCGCCTGCAGCTGGATCTGTACTCGCCCGACGCCAGGAAAGACCTACTCACTGGCGAGCATGTTTCGAGGCCTACATCAACGCGGCAGACCCTGCGCCAACGGAGGCTCAGAAAATAAACGTCCTGTACTCCAGACTGAGCTCAGCGTGTTCCTGTTGATCCAAGATGCCACGACTTACACAAAAGCAATGGAACTCCTCAAAGTACATTACGTGCAGAAGACAAACACGCTCTTCGCAAGGCATGGACTTGCCACCCGCTCGCAACTACCTGGTGAGTCCATCGAAGACTTCTGGCGGGCCCTAATTCCACTCGTCCGGGACTGTGACTGTCAGGCCGTCACGGCCGCCGAACACACGAATCTCCTCATGCGCGATGCCTTCTTGACGGGGATTGTGTCGGACCACATCCGAGAACGATTGCTGGAGGGGGCCACGCTCGAACTGGCAGAGACGAAAACCTTGGCGTTCTCCATGACGGTCGCATCCCGTAACGTACACTCGTACCTCTCCCGCCGCGCTGCCCACCCTTCTACCCCTTCCTACCCCTCCTGGACCCCGCCGATGACCTCCTCAGCCGGGGCCCTGCCTTCCCAGTACGCCTGCGCCGCATGCCGATCCGCGCACCCCGGGGGTCCCCGCTGCTACTTCTGCGATCAGCAGAAGCACCCCCGCCAACACTGCCCGGCCCGCACAGCAGTTTGTAAAGCCTGCAGTAAAAAGGGCCACTTCGTGGCTGTGTGCCAGGTCCGCGCAGTCGCTGCGATCGCGCCCGCTATCGCCCCCTCCCCCACGCCAGACGCACAATGGGAGACGCCATCTTCTCCTCCCGGATCCATGTGCGACCAATGGGCGCCGCCATCTTGTCCCCCTTCGTCCACGTGCGCCCCATGGGCGCCGCCATTTTGTCCCAACCCCGCAATGTGCGTACCATGTGCGCCGTCATCCTGTTCCCCACAGGGTCCCCGGACATCCCGACATTGGAACCGAACACGCTCGCCACCCGAAGCATCCGATGTCTACCCGCAGCTCGCTTCGATGACGCTGGACCAATCACGCCTGCACAACCTGGCCACTGCATCGACGACGGTTAAAATCAACGGCCACGTGACCTCGTGCCTGCTGGACTCCGGGAACACCGAAAGCTTCGTTCACCCAGATACGGTAAGGCACTGCTCCCTCGCGGTCCACCTGCCAATCAAAGGATCTCCCTAGCATCAGGATCCCACCCCGTCCCGATCCGAGGCTTTTGTACTGTCACCCTCACGGTCCAGGGCGTAGAATTTAGTAACTTCCGCCTCTATGTCCTTCCTAATCTCTGCACTGCACTCCTGTTGGGCCTGGACTTCCAGTGCAACCTCCAGAGCCTGACCCTCAAATTCGGCAGGCCCTTACCCCCCCTTACTGTTTGCGGCCTCGCGACCAATCTAACTGCAGATTGCAAGCCCGTTGCCACTAGGAGCAGAGGGTACAGCACCCAGGACAAGACCTTCATCGGGTTCGAAGTCCAGCGGCTGCTTGAGGAGGGAATTATCGAGGCCAGCAACAGCCCCTGGAGAGCCCAAGTGGTAGTGGTTAAAACTGGGGAGAAACACAGGATGGTCGTGGACTACAGCCAGACCATCAATCGGAACACGCAGCTCGACGCGTACCCCCTCCCACGCATATCTGATATGGTCAATCAGATTGCACAGTACCGGGTCTTCTCAACAATTGACCTGAAATCCGCCTACCACCAGCTCCAAATCCAGAAGTCGGACTGGCCATACACTGCCTTCGAGGCGGATGGTCGCCTCTACCACTTCCTTAGGGCCCCTTTCGATGTCACAAATGGGGCCTCGGTCTTCCAAAGAGAGATGGACCGAATGGTCGACCAGTACGGTTTGCGGGCCACCTTTCCGTACTTAGATAATGTCACCATCTGCGGCCATGACCGGCAGGACCACGATGCCAACCTCGATAAATTCCTCCGCACTGCCACTCTTCTTAACCTGACCTACAACAAAGAGAAGTGTGTGTTCAGCACGACCCGGTTCGCCATTCTCGGCTATATAGTCCAAAACGGACTTCTCGGGCCCGACCCCGAGCGCATGCGCCCCCTCATGGAACTTCCCCTCCCCCACTGCCCCAGGGCCCTCAAACACTGCCTGGGGTTCTTTTCCTACTACGCTCAGTGGGTCCCAAACTATGCAGACAAGGCCCGCCCACTCATCCAGTCCACCCAATTCCCCCTCGCGGCCGAGGCACAACACGCTTTCGCCCACATCAGAGCAGACATCGCTAAGGCCGGGATTCGCGCAGTGGATGAGTCACTGCCTTTCCAAGTAGAAAGCGACGCTTCAGACGTCGCCCTTGCCGCCATTCTAAACCAGGCAGGCAGACCCGTGGCATTCTTTTCCCGCACCCTTCATGCCTCTGAAATTCAACACTCATCCATCGAAAAGGAGGCCCAAGCCATCGTTGAAGCTGTGCGGCATTGAAGGCGTTACGTGGCTGGTAAGAGATTCACTCTCCTTACAGACCAACGGTCGGTAGCCTTCATGTTCAATAACACACAGCGGGGCAAGATCAAAAATGATAAAATCTTGCGGTGGAGAATCGAGCTCTCCACCTATAATTACGAGATCTTGTATCGCCCCGGTAAACTCAACGAGCCCCCAGACGCCCTTTCCCGAGGTACATGTGCCAGCGCACAAGTGGACCAACTCCAGGCCCTGCACGATAGCCTTTGTCACCCAGGGGTCACTCGATTGTACCATCTTGTCAAAGCTCGCAATCTGCCCTCCTCCGTCGAGGAAGTAAGGACAGTCACCAGGGACTGCCAGGTCTGTGCGGAGTGCAAGCCGCACTTCGGCCAGACCGTGTGCGCCTGGTGAAGGCTTCCCACCCCTTTGAACGCCTCAGCGTGGATTTCAATGGGCCCCTCCCCTCCACCAACCGTAACACGTACATTCTCAGTGTGGTCGATGAGTACTCCAGATTCCCCTTCGCCATCCTATGCCCCGATATGACGTCTGCCACCGTCATCAAGGCCCTCAGCACCATCTTCGCTCTGTTCGGTTTCCCCGCCTACATCCACAGTGACAGGGGATCCTCATTCATGAACAATGAGCTGCGTCCGTTCCTGCTCAGCAGGTGTATAGCCTCCAGCAGGACGACCAGCTACAACCCCCGGGGGAACGGGCAAGTAGAACGGGAGAATGGGACGGTTTGGAGGGCCGTCCAGCTGGCCCTACGGTCCAGGAACCTCCCAGCCTCTCGCTGGCAGGAGGTCCTCCCTGACGCTCTACACTCTATCCGGTCACTATTGTGCACCGCCACTAATAATGCACCCCATGAACGTGTTTTTACCTACCCCAGGAAGTCCACATCTGGGGTGGTGCTCCCGACTTGGCTCGCTGCTCCAGGACCGGTCCTTCTCCGTAGGCACGTCTGACTCCACAAGGCGGACCCCTTGGTGGACAGGGTTCACCTGCTCCACGCCAACCCTCAATATGCCTACGTTGAGTTCCCCGACGGCCGCCAAGATACTGTCTCACTCAGGGACCTGGCAACGTCAGGTTCCACCCCAACACACCACACCACCAATGTGCCCCCCCCCACCTCCCACCGCGCCGCCAATATTGACCCCACCAGAGCACCCACCCCCCACCCCCCTCCCCTTTTCCGCACAAGAGGACGAAGAGGACTTCTGCACGCTCCCAGAGTTCCCCGATGACTGGCCAGAATCAGCACCGCCACCACCGCCATCGGTGCCACCTCCACCACCGCCAGCACCGACTTCGCCGCCACCATTACGCCGTTCCCAACGAAGCACCAAAGCACCGGACCGGCTGAACCTTAGACGGACTCTGGTCCGTCAACATGGACTTTTCTTTCCCTACCACTGTACATAATTGTACTAATTTTATATAGTTTCACGTCACCCCCGCCGGACTCATTTTTAACAGGGGGTGAATGTGGTGAACCACTGTAATAGGAGATGTAAGGGAGGACCTGCACTACAGGTTCATCGGTAGCTCCTGCCGACTGGCTCCGCCCACGGAGAACTGTATAAATATGCATGACCTCCAGTGCCCTGCCATTTCGCCAGCTGCAGCAGGAGGCCACGCATCTCACTCAGGGACCTGGCAACGTCAGGTTCCTAAACGTTCCAGGATTTAGATGTTTCAGGCGGGATAGAGGGGGATGTAAAAGGGGAGGCGGAGTTGCGCTACTGGTTCGGGAGAATATCACAGCTGTACTGCGAGAGGACACCTCAGAGGGCAGTGAGGCTATATGGGTAGAGATCAGGAATAAGAAGGGTGCAGTCACAATGTTGGGGGTTTACTACAGGCCTCCCAACAGCCAGCGGGAGATAGAGGAGCAGATAGGTAGACAGATTTTGGAAAAGAGTAAAAACAACAGGGTTGTGGTGATGGGAGACTTCAACTTCCCCAATATTGACTGGGACTCACTTAGTGCCAGGGGCTTAGACGGGGCGGAGTTTGTAAGGAGCATCCAGGAGGGCTTCTTAAAACAATATGTAGACAGTCCAACTAGGGAAGGGGCGGTACTGGACCTGGTATTGGGAAATGAGCCCGGCCAGGTGGTAGATGTTTCAGTAGGGGAGCATTTCGGTAACAGTGACCACAATTCAGTAAGTTTTAAAGTACTGGTGGACAAGGATAAGAGTGGTCCTAGGATGAATGTGCTAAATTGGGGGAAGGCTAATTATAACAATATTAGGCGGGAACTGAAGAACATAGATTGGGGGCGGATGTTTGGGGGCAAATCAACATCTGACATGTGGGAGGCTTTCAAGTGGCAGTTGAAAGGAATTCAGGACCGGCATGTTCCTGTGAGGAAGAAGGATAAATACGGCAATTTTCGGGAACCTTGGATGACGAGAGATATTGTAGGCCTCGTCAAAAAGAAAAAGGAGGCATTTGTCAGGGCTAAAAGGCTGGGAACAGACGAAGCCTGCGTGGAATATAAGGAAAGTAGGAAGGAACTTAAGGAAGGAGTCAGGAGGGCTAGAAGGGGTCACGAAAAGTCATTGGCAAATAGGGTTAAGGAAAATCCCAAGGCTTTTTACACGTACATAAAAAGCAAGAGGGTAGCCAGGGAAAGGGTTGGCCCACTGAAGGATAGGCAAGGGAATCTATGTGTGGAGCCAGAGGAAATGGGCGAGGTACTAAATGAATACTTTGCATCAGTATTCACCAAAGAGAAGAAATTGGTAGATGTTGAGTCTGGAGAAGGGTGTGTAGATAGCCTGGGTCACATTGAGATCCAAAAAGACGAGGTGTTGGGTGTCTTAAAAAATATTAAGGTAGATAAGTCCCCTGGGCCTGATGGGATCTACCCCAGAATACTGAAGGAGGCTGGAGAGGAAATTGCTGAGGCCTTGACAGAAATCTTTGGATCCTCGCTGTCTTCAGGGGATGTCCCGGAGGACTGGAGAATAGCCAATGTTGTTCCTCTGTTTAAGAAGGGTAGCAAGGATAATCCAGGGAACTACAGGCCGGTGAGCCTTACTTCAGTGGTAGGGAAATTACTGGAGAGAATTCTTCGAGACAGGATCTACTCCCATTTGGAAGCAAATGGACGTATTAGTGAGAGGCAGCACGGTTTTGTGAAGGGGAGGTCGTGTCTCACTAACTTGATAGAGTTTTTCGAGGAGGTCACTAAGATGATTGATGCAGGTAGGGCAGTGGATGTTGTCTATATGGACTTCAGTAAGGCCTTTGACAAGGTCCCTCATGGTAGACTAGTACTAAAGGTGAAGTCACACGGGATCAGGGGTGAGCTGGCAAGGTGGATACAGAACTGGCTAGGCCATAGAAGGCAGAGAGTAGCAATGGAAGGATGCTTTTCTCATTGGAGGGCTGTGACCAGTGGTGTTCCACAGGAATCAGTGCTGGGACCTTTGCTCTTTGTAGTATATATAATTGATTTGGAGGAAATTGTAACTGGTCTGATTAGTAAGTTTGCAGACGACACAAAGGTTGGTGGAATTGCGGATAGCGATGAGGACTGTCGGAGGATACAGCAGGATTTAGATTGTTTGGAGACTTGGGCGGAGAGATGGCAGATGGAGTTTAATCCGGACAAATGTGAGGTAATACATTTTGGAAGGTCTAATGCAGGTAGGGAATATACAGTGAATGGTAGAACCCTCAAGAGTATTGAAAGTCAAAGAGATCTAGGAGTACAGGTCCACAGGTCATTGAAAGGGGCAACACAGGTGGAGAAGGTAGTCAAGAAGGCATACGGCATGCTTGCCTTCATTGGCCGGGGCATTGAGTATAAGAATTGGCAAGTCATGTTGCAGCTGTATAGAACCTTAGTTAGGCCACACTTGGAGTATAGTGTTCAATTCTGGTCGTCACACTACCAGAAGGATGTGGAGGCTTTAGAGAGGGTGCAGAAGAGATTTACCAGAATGTTGCCTGGTATGGAGGGCATTAGCTATGAGGAGCGGTTGAATAAACTCGGTTTGTTCTCACTGGAACGAAGGAGGTTGAGGGGAGACCTGATGGAGGTATACAAAATTATGAGGGGCATAGACAGAGTGGATAGTCAGAGGCTTTTCCCCAGGGTAGAAGGGTCAATTACTAGGGGGCATAGGTTTAAGGTGAGAGGGGCAAGGTTTAGAGTAGATGTACGAGGCAAGTTTTTTAAGCAGAGGGTAGTGGGTGCCTGGAACTCGCTACCGGAGGAGGTGGTGGAACCAGGGACGATAGTGACATTTAAGGGGCATCTTGACAAATACATGAATAGGATGGGAATAGAGGGATACGGACCCAGGAAGTGTAGAAGATTGTAGTTTAGTCGGGCAGCATGGTCGGCACGGGCTTGGAGGGCCGAAGGGCCTGTTCCTGTGCTGTACATTTCTTTGTTCTTTGTTTGTTCTTTGTTATCTGACTGTAATAAAGCCACAGTTGTACCCACCTTTAGTCTTTGTGCAATTGATCGTGCATCAGACCATGACTCCGGGGACAGACACCCAGGGGACAGATGCACAAGGGACAGGCACATAGGGAACACACACACAGGGGACAGATGCACAGGGGACAAACGCACATGGGACAGTCACACAGGGGAGAGAACACACAGGGGACAGACACACGGGACAGACACACAGGGGGTAGACACACAGGGGGTAGACACACAGGGGACAGACGCACAGGGGACAGACGCACAGGGGACAGACACACAGGGGACAGACACACAGGGGATAGACACACAGGGGACAGACGCACAGGGGACAGACACACAGGGGATAGACGCACAGGGGACAGACACAAAGGGGACCACGACCCAGGGGACAGACACGCAGGGGACGAACACATACGGGATGAACATACAGGGGACGAACACACAGGGGACAGACACACAGTGGACGAACACACAGAGGACGAACACACAGGGGACAGACGCACAGGGGACAGACACACAGGGGATAGACACACAGGGGACAGACGCACAGGGGAGAGACACACAGGGGACAGACACACATGAGACGGACACACAAGGGATGAACACACAGGGGACGAACACACAGGGGACCATGACCCAGGACACCCCAGACTTCGTGTAGGATGAGGACATTGACTTTCAGTCACAGCTGTCTCCAACACCCTCCACCATCTCAGACTATCACCTCAGTTGGGCAAATTAGTGAGGAGGCTTCTGGGACACTCACTGGTGCGCACCAGACAGCCGATTCAGTACAGCATTTGGAGGTAGGAGCAGCCGAGGGGCCGGATGGTTGGAGGGCTGGTGCACTATCAATTACGACGAGACAAGAGTAGAGAGTAATCAAGGCTTTATTAAGCAGAGATGTGTTGCCTCCTGCACCTGCTACCAGAATTGGTAGCAGCTCGGTGTGCACACACATTTATACTCCGCCTACTGGGTGGAGCCGGCAGGCAGGGATCTACCCCCGTACCTGTAATACAGGAGCCTTACCGTATTACCTCTAATACACGTATTATACAAACAGTGGTGACTACCACATTCACCCCCTGTTAAAAAAAGAGTCCAGCGGGGGTGGTGGAAAACTTTACAGGTTTGTGAGAATTTTAAATTTACAGTCTGGTAAAAATTTACAAATTTAGCCAGTCGGGTTCCTTGATCCTCCGGTGTGAGCGCCTCGGTTTCGGTGGTGATGCAGGCGCCGGCTTGGTCGCCTGTGACTCCGGGAGCGTGTTGTCCTCGTCTTCATCCCCAAGTGGAACCAGTGGGAGGACGGATCGTCCTGGGGCAGGGGCTGTGGTGAGGTGCGATGGGGGGAGGGTGGGTGGCGCCGGGGCAATCAGAGGGGGGGTGTCGAGTGGTGTGGGGCCGTGGGTGGGGATCCAGCTGGTGCCAGATCCCTGAGGGAGACTGTGTCCATGCCGCCGTCGGGGTACGCCACGTAGGCGTACTGTGGGTTTGCATGCAGCAGTTGTACCCTTTCGACCAACGGGTCCGACTTGTGGAGCTGCACGTGTTTGCGGAGGAGGACGGGTCCTGGAGCTGCCAGCCACGTTGGGAGCGAAACCCCGGAGGTGGACTTCCTGGGGAAGGCAAGGGGACGTTCATGGGGGTTTCATTAGTCGCCGTGCAGAGTAGCGATCGGATGGAGTGGAGCGCGTCGGGGAGGACCTCCTGCCAGCGGGGGATCGGGAGATCTTTACACCGCAGGGCCAGCAGGACAGCCTTCCAGACCGTCCCATTCTCCCTCTCCACCTGCCCGTTTCCTCGGGGGTTGTAGCTGGTCGTCCTGCTCGGGGCAATGTCCTTGCTGAGCAGGAACTGACGCAGCTCATCACTCATAAATGAAGATCGCCGGTCGCTGTGGACGTAAGCGGGGAAACCGAACAGGGCGGAGTTGCTGTTGAGCGCTTTAATGACCATGGCAGACGTCATATCGGGGCATGGGATGGCGAAGGGGAATCTGGAGTATTCATCAACCACGTTCAGGAAGTACGTGTTTTGGTCGGTGGAGGGGTGGGCCCTTTGAAGTCCATGCTTGTGGTAGTCGCCACTGTTGTATTGTATATACCGCATACAAGAGGTATTACGGTAAGGCCCCTGTACTACAGGTACGGGGGTAGATCCCTGCCTGCTGGCATCACCCAGTAGGCGGAGTATAAATGTGTGGGCTCTCCGAGCTGCAGCCATTTCTGCAGCAGCTGCGGGAGGCTCCACATCTCAGCGTAATAAAGCCTCGATTACTCTCTACTCTCGTCTCGTCGTAATTGATAGTGCATCAATTTACAACGATGGATCTCCGCATCCAGCCTAATCGCCTGCAGCTGCACCCTCAAGCAGACAACGCCAAGCCGGCCTTCGCACATTGGCTAGCTTGCTTTGAAGCATACATCGGATCTGCGACAGAACCACCCTCAGAGGCACAGAAGCTCCAGATCCTTTACACGCGGCTGAGCTCCGATATCTTTCCCCTCATCCGGGACGCGCCGACCTACGCTGAGGCCATGGCATTACTGAAGGAGAACTACACTCAGCAGACCAACAAAATCTACGCCAGGTACCTCCTGTCCACGCGGTATCAACTCCCCGGTGAGTCTGTGGAAGATTTCTGGCGTGCCCTGCAGGCCCTAGCGAGAGACTGTGATTGCCAGGCCGTTTCGACCGTTGAACATTCTGACCTGCTAGTTAAAGACGCGTTCGTTACGGGCATAGGGTTGGCCTACACCCGCCCGTGCCTCTTAGAAGGGGCTACCCTCGACCTCGCGGTGACCAAGAAACTAGCGATCTTGCACACAGTCGCCTCACGCAATGTACAGGCGTATGCCCCCGACCGCACGGGCCACCCCTCCTGGGCCCTGCCAGCGAACACCCCATCGTGGACCCCACCAGCGACCGCCCCCAAGCCAACCCCCGGCAGCGCTGCCCGGCGCGGAGCGCGCTCTGCAAGGCCTGCGGGAAGAAAGGACATTTCGCCGCTATTGTCCCGGTACCCCGCACGTGTGACCCGTGGGCACCGCCATCTTCCTTAGCTCCAACCACGTGCGGCCCGTGGGCGCCACCATCTTGATCGCCATCTTGCCTGCCTCAGGACACGTGCGGCCCGTGGGCACCGCCATCTTCTCCGCCTCAGGACCCCTGCTCGCCGGCCACCTCATCGGGCCGCTCGTCCCCTTCAACCGCTGCCGTCCAGCCGCGTCTCGCCTCCATTACGATCGACCAGTCCTGACCGCACAACCTCCTGACCACGTCGACGACAGTGAAGGTCGACGGGCACAAGATATCCTGCCTTCTGGACTCTGGGAGCACTGAGAGCTTCATCCACCCCGATGCGGTAAGGGGCTGCTCCCTCACGGTACACCCCATTAACCAGAAAATCTCCCTGGCCTCCGGATCCCACTCTGTGGCGATCTGGGGGTACTGCACCGCCGCCCTCACCATCCAGGGCGTAGAGTTCAGCGGCTTCTGGCTCTACGTCCTCCCCAACCTCTGCGTTGCCTTCCTACTCGGCCTGGACTTCTAGTGCAACCTCCAGAGCCTAACCCTGAAATTTGGCGGGCCCCTACCTCCCCTTTCTGTCTGCGGTCTCACGACCCTTAAGGCCGACCCGCCTTCTCTGTTTGCAAACCTCACCCCGGATTGCAAACCCGTCGCCACCAGGAGCAGATGGTACAGCACCCAGGACAGGGCCTTCATCAGGTCTGAGGTCCAGCGGCTGCTGTGGGAAGGTATCATCGAGGTCAGCAACAGCCCCTGGAGAGCCCAAGTGGTAGTTCTGAAAACCGGGGAGAAGAACAGGATGGTCGTTGACTACAGTCAGACCATCAATCGGTACACGCAGCTCGACGCGTACCCCCTCCCACGCAAATCTGATATGGTCAATCAGATTGCACAGTACCGGGTCTTCTCGACAGTGGACCTAATGTCTGCCTACCACCAGCTCCCCATTCGTAAGGCGGACCGCCCGTACACTGCGTTTGAAGCAGACGGCTGCCTTTACCACTTCCTTAGGGTTCCCTTTGGCGTCACTAACGGGGTCTCGGTCTTCCAATGGGAGATGGACTGAATGGTTGACCGGTACGGACTGCTGGCCACCTTCCCGTACCTGGATAATGTCACCATCTGCGGCCACGACCAGCAGGACCACGACGCTAACCTTTCCAAATTCCTCCACACCTCTAAACTCCTCAAACTAACCTACAACAAGGAGAAGTGCGTGTTCAGCACAAACCGATTAGCCATCTTTGGCTATGTGGTCCAGAACGGAGTGCTAGGGCACGACCCCGATCGCATGTGCCCCCTCATGGAACTTCCCCTTCCTCACTGCCCCAAGGCCCTCAAACAATGCCTGGGCTTCTTCTCGTACTACGCCCTGTGGGTCCCTAACTATGCGGACAAGGCCCACCCACTTATTCACTCCACCGTTTTTTCCCTGACGGCCGAGGCTCACCAGGCCTTTAACCGTATCAAGGCCGACATCGCCAAGGCCACAAAGCACACGGTCGACAAGACGCTCCCCTTCCAAGTCGAGAGCGATGCATCAGACGTCGCTCTGGCCGCCACCCTCAACCAGGCAGGCAGGCCCGTGGCATTCTTTTCCCGCACACTCCATGCCTCTGAAATTCGGCACTTCTCCGTCGAAAAGGAGGCCCAAGCTATCATTGAAGCGGTGCGGCATTGGAGGCATTACCTGGCCGGCAGGAGATTCACTCTCCTCACAGACCAATGGTCGGTTGCCTTCATGTTTAACAACACACAGCGGGGTGAGATCAAAAATGATAAGATCTTGAGGTGGAGGATCGAGCTCTCCACCTACAATTACGAGATTTTGTATCGCCCCAGTAAGCTCAAAGAGCCCCCCGATGCCCTATCCCGAGGTACTTGTGCCAGCGCACAAGTGGACCGACTCCGGACCCTGCACGACGATCTCTGTCACCCAGGGGTTACCCGCTTTTATCACTTCATAAAGGCCCGCCAATCTGCCCTACACCATCGAGGAAGTCAGGGCTGTCACCAGAAACTGCCTGGTCTGCGCGGAGTGTAAACCGCACTTCTACTGGCCAGACCGAGCGCCCCTTTGAACGCCTCAGCGTGGACTTCAAAACGCCCCTCCCCTCCACCGACCGAAACACGTACTTTCTGAATGTGGTCGACGATATTCCAGATTGCCCACTTCGCCGTCCCATTCCCCGATATGACGTCTGCCACTGTCATCAAAGTCCTCAACACCATCTTCGCTCTGTTCGGTTTCCCCGCCTACGTCCACAGCGACCGGGGATCCTCATTTATGAGCGATGAGCTGCGCCAGTACCTGCGCAACAGGGTCATTGCCTTGAGCTGGACGACCAGCTACAACCCCCGGGAAACGGGCAGGTGGAGTGAGAGAATGGGACGGTCTGGACGGCTGTCCAGCTGGCCCTACCGTCCAGAAATCTCCCAGCCTCCCGCTGGCAAGAGGTCCTCCTCGACGCCCTTCACTCCATTCGGTCGCTCCTTTGCACTGCGACTAACGAATCTCCCCATGAACGTCTCCTTGCCTTCCCCAGGAAGTCCACCTCCGGGGTTTCGCTCCCAACGTGGCTGGCAGCTCCAGGACCCGTTCTCCTCCGCAAGCACGTGCGGCTGCACAAGGCGGACCCTTTGGTTGAGAGGGTACAGCTACTTCACGCAAACCCGCAGTCCGCCTACGTAGCGTACCCCAACGGCCGCCAAGACACAGTCTCCTTCAGGGACCTGGCAACAGCTGGGTCCCCCCCCCCACCCCCCCTCTGTCCCAGCGCCACCCTCCCTCCCCCCAGTGCACCCCACTACAGCCCCCGCTCCAGGACGATCCGTCCTCCCCTTGGTCCCACCCGGGGATGAAGATGAGGTCGACACGCTCCCGGAGTCACCGACCACCGAACCGACGCCGAAATCGCCACCAGAACTGCGGCGCTCGCAACGACGGATCAAGGCGCCCGATCGTCTGAATTTGTAAACTTTTCCTTAAAATGTTAAACACCTGAATGTAAATAGTTTTCCACCATCCCCGCTGGACTCTTTTTTTAACAGGGGGTGAATGTGGTAGTCACCACTGTTGTATTGTATATACCACATACGAGGGGTATTATGGTAAGGCCCCTGTACTACAGGTACGGGGGTAGATCCCTTCCTGCTGGCTCCGCCCGGTAGGCGGTGTATAAATGTGTGTGCTCTCCGAACTGCAGCCATTTAGGCAGCAGCTGCGGGAGGCTACACATCTCTGTGTAATAAAGCCTCGATTACACTCTACTCTCATCTCGTCGTAATTGATAGTGCATCAAAGCTGAGGCGTTCAAAGGGGCGGGAGGCCTTCACCAGGTGCGTTCGGTCTGGCCGGTATAAGTGCTGTTTGCACTCCGCGCAGACCCGGCAGTCTTTGGTGACCGCCCTGACTTCCGCAATGGCGAGGGCAGGTTGCGGGCCTTTATGAAATGAAAGAACCGGGTGACCCCTGGGTGACAGAGACCATCGTGTAGGGCCCGGAGTCGGTCCACTTGTGCGTGGCACATGTACCTCGGGATAGGGCATCGGGAGGCTCGTTGAGCTTCCCGGGGCAATACAAAATCTCGTAATTGTAGGTGGAGAGCTCGATCCTCCACCTCAAGGTTTTATCATTTCTGATCTTGCCCCGCTGTGTATTATTAAACATGAAGGCAACCGACCGTTCGTCAGTGAGGAGAGTGAATCTCCTGCAGCCAGGTAATGCCTCCAATGCCGCACAGCTTCTACAATGGCTTGGGCCTCCTTTTCGACAGAGGAGTGCTGAATTTCGGTGGCATGGAGGGTGTGGGAAATGAATGCCACGGGTCTGCCTGCTTGGTTGAGGGTGGCGGCCAGAGCGACGTCCGATGCATCGCTCTCGACCTGAAAGGGGAAACTTAACTGGTGTCTAACTTTCTGGCCTTATGGGCCCTCAGTTACGTCTCCGTGGATCCCCAGATGGTACATCAGGAGTGGAGGTGGCCTGCTGTGATTCCTGCCCTGCTACCTGGGTCCCCGTTGGCAGCCGTCTTCTGGGGCGACCGGGTGTCATGATTCTCACCAGAGGCTTCCGCCTCCCCACCCCATGAGAGTCCACCATCATCACCCTTAGGCTCCGCCCATCCATCTCCATTCAAGATGTCCCCCCCCCCACCACATACATGACCAAACGCACCCTCCACAACTCCTATGCCGCTTCCCCCATCCTCCCCCACCTTCCAGCCGCCCTCTCCTACACCTCCCTCATCCCCCCGTCCTGGTTAACATGCTGGCTATCCACTGCAGACCCCCCCCGCCCAACCTCCCCCCCCCCCACTTCACTTCTGTTCACTAGCATTTCTTTCTAGTGTGGCGTCTCCCACCCTCTGGCAGGTGGCAAGGCCAACAAACCTCTTCAAAATGTAATTTATCCTCTCATCATGGTTATAATAATAATCTTTATTGTCACAAGTAGGCTTACATTAACACTGCAATGAAGTTACTGTGAAAAAACATCCCCTAGTCGCCACATTCTGGCGTCTGTCCAGGTACACAGAGGGAGAATTCAGAATGTCCAAATTACCTAACAGTACGTCTTTTGGGACTTGTGGGAGGAAACAGGAGCATCCGCAGGAATCCCATGCAGACACTCCGCACAGATAGTGATCCAGCCAGGAATCAAACCTGGTGCTGTGAAGCAACAGTACTAACCACTGTGCTACCAGGCAGCGCAAAGAGGTAAAAGGCTGGATTCTCCGTTTCAGCGGCTAAGTGCCGGCTCAAATGGAGAATTCGCGGGCGTTTAGCACGTCAAAATCGGCAACGAATCCTCACCGATTCCGGGACTGGTCAGAGGCTAGCAGCAGTGCCGGGTGAAACTCCCGTGCCAAAAACGGCCGGATCCCTGGCTGTGCATGCGCACGCCGAAGACCTGCAGCCGTCACGCCGTACAACATAGTACCGGACATGCGTGGACCTGACCTGCCATCCACAATCCCACAGACCACCCCCTGGCCACCCCCCACCAGTCCGGCGTTGCTGGACACGTTCTGCAGCCGCCACGCCGGGTTCCCGAGCACTCAGACCACACGGCAAACACGCAGTCGGGAGCTCGGACCATCGGGGGCAGAGCATCATAGAAGGGCCTGCCAAGGATGTACCAACGCCGTTGCAACGGCGTGTGGTGAGCAAAGCGAATACACCACTTCCAATGGGCAGAGCATGGCTGACCGGCGCCGGCCCTGATTTGGGCGTCAGAGTGGATTCTTCGCCTGATCGCTGATTACGATATCGCCGTCGGGCAACAGAGAACCCCGCCCAATATCTAATTCTGGGAAGATTAAGGTTTAACTAGAAAATAGGATGTATGCAAGTAAAGCAGCTTGGAGTCTATTGCATTTAAATGTTGGGGCCATATTGAATTAAGGAGTTAACAGTTGGAAATATAAGATTTGAACCGAGCAGATGGGCTTACTTAGAATCATAGAAAAGTTACAGCACAGAAGGAGGCTATTCAGCCCATCTTGTCCATGCCAGCCCGAGGACATCCGGGTACACTTTCTAATCCCACCTTCCTGCACCCGATCCATACACATGTATCTTACAGCACTTAAGCTGCACATCCAGGTACTTTTTAAAAGAGTTTAAGATCTCTGCCTCCACCACCAACTCGGGCAGCGAATTCCAGACTCATACATTTAATGATAGGAATCTTTTTCTTAGTGTCACAAGTAGGCTAACATTAACACTGCACTGATGTTACTGTGAAAATCCCCTAGTCAGGAAAACTGAGGGAGAAATCAGAATGTCCAATTCACATAACAAGCACGTCTTTTAGGATTTCAGGTAGAAACCAGAGCACCCGGTGGAAACCCACGCAGACACGGGGAAAACGTACAGACTCCGCACAAGCTGTGATCCAAGCTGGGAATCGAACCTGGAACCCTGGTGCTGTGAAGCAACAGTGCTAACCACTGTGCAGCCATGCTGCCCATAAGCCGGGTGTCAATGGGCTTGCTGCCCTGTGCTCGAGGGGAGAGGGGGTATCACCCTCGGCTGAGGTGGTCCGCCATGGGGGGGAGAAATCGGAGCTTCGGGGTGGGCGGGTGGGGGTAAATGCCCTGTTCTGTGGGCAACCTGAGTTCCTGCCTCTGCCCCATCGACCACCCATAAACCCCACTGACCACGGAAACCTCTGGCCATGCATCTGAAGGTATTGGTAATAGGGAATTGGCAATCAATATTAAATGAGCACTTCAAACATCCCAAATGGATTCCTGTGGGTGGACGGGCCATTTAGCATGTGGGAGGTATTACCGAGCATCCCAATATCCCAATCAGACTGTGATGCCTGGACACTGGGCCTGAACACAGCAAGAGGCAACACCACGGACACAGCAGCCAACATCCGAACACCCAGAAGAAGGGGGCCCACCCGGGGACATTTTCACGCCAGAGGATGGGTGAGTGCAATGGGGAGGGGACCAGGGTCCAGTCCAGGTAACGTTGTGTGTGGGCGTCAGGGGTATAGAGCCTAGGGTCCGGTGAGCGGGCCCCCGCTCCGGCCGGGTGTGCGTAGGCAGGACGTTCTGTGTGTGGGAGAGGGGCGGATCAATGGGGAATGGAGGATCCCGGGTGGAAGACATCGCTGTTTGTCAGTCTTACACCCTCTCCCAATTCCTTACAGATAGTGAACGACATGGATGGTATTTTGGACCCCGTGGAATTAGCCCGAGTGGTGCTGCTGGCAGACCGGGTGGCCAGGCGCCGGAGATGGCAGCAGTAGCAGCGTTGACAAAGTCTCAAGGTAGCGGCCCACGTGCCACTCTCCGAGGGTCTGTTACATCACTCCAGAGTGCTGGGACTCTGTTGGCACAGTCAGCGGGTCACTGTCGAGGGCAGGGGGGGTGATGATAATCCGCAGAGAGGTGAGCACTGGTGCACTTCAATCTATGCGATAGTCTGACCCCTGCCCGTCTGCTGGGTGCTTGTTCACAACCATCACCTGCACGCAGTGTGCCCAGGCCCGGGGGGGGGGGGGGGGGGGGGGGGTGGGGGGGGGTCCAGCACCCCGATGGCTGGGGAGATGGGGCAAGAGTTTGATGGTCAGTCCGCATTGCGGAGGAAAGTGAAAGAGGCGTGGTTCTGGAGAAGCATTTTTAATGTATTACACATAAGTGTCCACCACCATCGCTGGACGAAGCCGGACAAAAATGGGATGACGAACTGGGGGCAGAAGTGGGTTGGAGACTATGGAGCGAGGCACTGAGTACGGCCAACTCCACCTCCTCCTGTGCAAGGCTCAGCCTAATGCAGTTCAAAGTGGTGCACAGAGCACACCTGACCAGAACCCAAATGAACAGGTTCCCCCAGAGTTGAGGGATAAATGCGAACAGTGCCAGGGAGGCCCGGTCAGCCACGCCCACATGTTCTGGGCCTGCCCCAGACTTGCCGGGTTCTGGACAGCCTTCTTCGAGGCGACGTCCAAGGTTGTAGGGCTGAGGGTGGAGCCGTGCCCGAAAGTGGCAGTCTTCCGGGTATCAGAACTTCATATGGGGCAGAGGGCCGATGCCCCGGCTTTATCTTCCTTAATTGCTCGCCAAAGAATCCTGCTCGGCTGGCAATCAACAGCACCACCCACAGCTGCGGACTGGCTGACAGACCTGTCGAAATTTCTCCACCTAGAGAAGATCAAGTACACCATCCGAGGGTCGGACAAAGGCTTCCACAAAGTGTGTGGGCCATTCATCAGCCTGTTCCAAGACCTGTTTGAAGCCAATAGTGATTGGGAGAATGTGGGGAGGGGGTATCAATGAAGACAGACAAGATTACACAGAACAAATAGGAACAAGGGGGGAGGGGGGGGGGGGGCGGCAAGGAACATGGGAAAGGAGTGAGGGGTGGGGAGAGGCAGAGAGCCCCCTCCAGCTAAGCCAGGGGGGTAACAGCAACAACCACAAAATGAAAGAAACAATATAAAAATGCAACACCCATGGCGAAAAACAGGCCAAGATGGAGCACGACTATCAACGGAGTGGGGAGGGGAGAGGGGGAGGGGGAGCAAGGAAAGGGGGAGGGCCGATGGAAGGAGTACATGTCAATTGTACATAGGAAACTTTTCACTCTGTAACATTTACATGTTTTTTACTTCTAATTGGTAAATTGTTAAAATTGGAAAATTCTAATAAAAATATTTATAAACAAAAGTGTCCACCACTACCCCACTCTCCCCAACACCCCCTCACCCCAATGCACACTCCCCCACTTACCCCCTACCTACCCCCCTTCCCACCCTACCCCAGTGCCCTCTCAGTGATCCTCGACGTGTTTGGCCTCCCTTGCTCTAGTGCTGCATCTAGATGTTTCTCCAGGATGCACATCGGATGTGGAGTCAGTATGCTGCTTACCATGGCCCGTGGCCTTCGATGCCCCTGGTGGATATCCTCTGGGGGCTCTGGGGCTGGAGGGCCCAGGTGCACTTGTCTGCAACACATGCACAGCCATGACGCCCAGTCCCAGATGCTGACTGTGAGATGCGGCGTTGTCAGCGGGGTGGATCTCGGGGGAGCTAATGACCACTTCGCAACTCCATGGGACTGGTCCGGGTTGGCACCCAGTACCCCCTCCTCCTGGTCAGTGCCCATAGGGCCTTGGGGTTCACCTCGGATGGAGGGGCAGGTGGATTGAGCCCCGGTTGCCCCTGTATCATCTGGCCCTTCCAGCCCTGGTGGCTCCCGAATGTCTGTGCCATGGTGTTGACGCCCTTGGCGATGCTCCTCAGTGACTGGGACATGCTCTGCAGCACCTCAGCAATGTCCACCTGAGACAGGGACAAGCTCTGCAGCGCCTCGGCTATACCCATCTGAGACTGGGACATGTTCCACAGCACCTCATCAAGGCCCACCTGGTACTGGGTTACATTCCCCCAGCGAGTTGGGCAGTCTACCAAGGCCCTCAGCCATGGCTGTCACCGACTGCGCCACACCTTGGACACCTCCACTCATGCCGCTGACGTCGTGCACCAGGCTCTCCACGGCGGACGCCACCCTAGCAGTAATGGCCTCAGTGCCACCCATTGCCGGTGCCATCTCCTACGCCCGTATCATCTGGGACTTCCCCAATTGGCTATGGACCTTGCTGGAGTGTCGCTGACATCTCCATCTGAATCTCACAGCCGTACCCTAACGTCTGCAACAGCTTCGGGTAAACCTGATCCAGAGGTTCAACATCTGACTGGAACCCAGCTGAGTCCTGGGATCCAGCAGACCTCCAACTGTTGTTTCACCTGGGCGTTCCTGCCTTCAACTGATGTGCACCTGCAACTGTGTGGTGCTCAGCAGAATGTGACCCAGAAGCCTGACCACTAACGTTGCCCACCAAGGTACATGTCCCTGCACTGGTGGAGGGGGGAAATGAAAGCTACGACGCATCGATGGTGATATCCTTGAGCTCTCCTCCAAGGGGTTCTCATGGGAGGCGGGGGGGGACCACACCGGATGGGTTGCCGCCATGCGTGGCGGTGCTGCGGGAGAATGGACATGTGGGAGGGATGGGTCATTCTGTATGGCAATAACGCACGTGTGACAGTACATCGGGGTGGGGCCCACCTCACCTCTGCACCATGTGCCAAACTCCCCTTTGGTGACTGCTCTGTCCTTGGCCATTCCGGTAACCTCCAGGGCCCTTTCCTCGAAGATGGTGAGGTTCTAATGTCCAGCACTGCGCCAGCAGTCTGTGCCCTCTCCTGACCGTTGTGGGACAACTTCTCCTGCGTGGACACAGAGAGGGCATCATTAGCCGCATGTATGGTTCAGCGCATGGGTGGAGGGGTGGAGGTTCTGTGAGGGGCGGGTGTTTGGGGAGGGGGCTTGAGGTGGGGGGAAAAAGGTTTCAGAGAGGAATTTGGGGAGGGGGTGGCGTGGGCGGCCTGGGTGACCTTTTTGCAGAACCTCCAAGGGATGGCCTGGGCTGGCAGCTGCTGCCACTTTCTCCCAAATGGCACTGACTGCCCTGTGGGTGACTCTCTGGAACCCTCAATGCAAAAGGACATCCCTCCTGCGTCGATCACCTATAGGAGCCTCTCCAGGTCTGCATCACAGAATCGTGGGGCCGGTCGTCTCGGCGTCATGGCTGCGAGCTGAGTGAGGTTGGCTGTGCAAGAGTAGTTTACGCTCTACTTTGTTAGCGGGGAGCTGGTGAGCGCGCACCCGGCGGATCGGCAGGCGAGCCGTCATTTATAATAATAATCTTTATTGTCACAAGTAGGCTTACATTAACACTGCAATGTAATTACTGTGAAAAGCCCCAGGTCGCATTGTTCCAGCGCCTGTTCGAGGACACTGAGGGAGAATTCAGAATGTCCAAATCACCTAACAAGCATGACTTTCGGGACTTTGTGGGAGGAAACTGGAGCACCCGGAGGAAATCCACACAGACACGGGGAGAACGTGCAGACACCGCACAGACAGTGACCCAAGCCGGGAACCTAACCCAAGTCCCTGCGCGGTGAAGCAACAGTGCTAACCCCTGTGCCTCCGTACGTTTTTACCATGCCGTCATTTGCAGCATTAAGCCCGTGAGGCCTCCTTAAGTGGACCGGTTAACATTTTATGTGGTGACGGTCTCGCCGAGCCGAGCGCCAGGAAGCTTGCGACAGTTCCCACTCGCTACCATACTTAGAAACGTTTTGAAAGAATCGTGCCCTATAATGAAGAGGGCAATGATTTATTGTCAGAAATTGGAGTCTATTTCTAATTAATTACAACTGCTCATTGTTTTCTTTTATCACTTTCTTGTCAATGGCCAGGAAGATTTGATGTTAAAATGCATAACTAATTTTGAAATGCACAGTTTTCTTCTCCCCAGCTTTTAAATCCTACTGCACACACCACACGTAATTCCCCCATCAAGTGGAGATCATTTTCACCGATATCACTGCTCAGCAGACTGCTGAAAATGTGAAAATAACACAGGTCAGCTCACTAAACGGTTTTCTTCTTTTTCCTGTGTTTCCCTTCCCTCCTCCCCCAACAGCCCTGTAGAGATCATAAACTCCTTTATGTAGCAATTACAGTCGACAGCACATTTACGATAGCAGCTTGGAGCGGCCTAACACTTACCTTGATAAATAGGTAAAAAGATGATAGTGGAAAGGTAATTCAGCTGTGATCATTACAATAACACAAGAAATACTAGAAAGATCGCACTAATAGCATAGTACATATGAAACCACTCTACATAGCACTAAACTATCCAGGCCAAAAGGTTCAGGTTTGATTTCCAGCCTGTGCTGAGTTAGCTAATCTCAGATAGTACAGCAATTTGGGCATTAAATTTGATCTCTGCACCTCAGGTCAGCAAAGGAAAAAAACGGTAGCCAAGTTCCCATTGCTGATTGCTTTCTTGTGTCCATTGGAATGTGCACTGTGTGCAGATGTTGGGTAAAATGCTCAGGTGTGATGCCCTTCACTGTCAAATACATTCACTGCCTAGGCTTATATATGAAAGGGTGGCTAAGGCATGTGTGTGCTACAGCACTTGTGGAATCACACACCACAAGGGGTTAGCACACCACAAAATGGAACAAAGAACAAAGAAAAGTACAGCACAGGAACAGGCCCTTTGGCCCTCCAAGCCCGTGCCAACCATGCTGCCCGTCTAAACTAAAATCTTCTACACTTCCTGGGTCCGTATCCCTCTATTCCCATCCTATTCATGTATTTGTCAAGATGCCCCTTAAACGTCACTATCGTCCCTGCTTCCACCATCTCCTCCGGCAGCGAGTTCCAGGCACCCACTACCCTCTGTGTAAAAAACTTGCCTCGTACATCTCCTCTAAGCCTTGCCCCTCGCACCTTAAACCTATGCCCCCTAGTAATTGACCCCTCTACCCTGGGGAAAAGCCTCTGACTTTCCTCTCTGTCTATGCCCCTCATAATTTTGTAGACGAAGGGAAAACACACAGAAAAATATCCTCATAAGCATGAAATATGAAGTGCCTTCACTTCTTTGATAGAGCAAGGTTTAACTTAGCAAAACACATCATATTTATCACTCTACCTGGAAGGAGGAACAAAGTGCTGTGAGCCCAGGGGGACAGAAGGTTTGGCTGAACACTTGCCAATGAAAAAAACATTGCTTAAAATTTCTGCTGCAAAGTGTTGGATGAGTGTTTAATTAAGCTCTGCTCTATGCATACCCAATTCCAAAGCCTATCATCGACGTATGTCGTGAAACAATTATTGTTTACTTACTAAGAATGAAAGGACAAAATATTCATCTTCTCATCAACTGTAAATACCAATAAGTTTACCTCTCCAGTTATATACCATGAGTACAGTATCTGAAAATAACTAGATCACAATGTGCTCCTATTAAAAATTTAGCTGAAAAGTCAAACCTGTGATTTATCCATATGATTTTGGCAAACTCACTATGTTACCACTGAGGTAAGAGTTGAAGTCTACTCAGTTTGAATTTAGAATCTAGGTGCTCAAGAGACATAGCAGGCGGGCACTTCTCTACCATATTACTGCTGCCTTGAAATGAGTAAAGCACATGAAAATCATTTGCTGAAGTCCAACTGATAATCTTTACTCAGGGTCGATACCAGTGTCATGTCAAATCACTTGTAAACTTAACTATCCGCATCACAGTTTGCTGGAGAAATAATCAATTTATTTTATAATTAACTTCCATTCATTACATTTTGCCGGAGAAATCAGCTTGCATTTAATGTGCTGGCGCTGCAACAACAGTTGCAGTTTGCTTTATGTGGCTGATATTTCATGCCTTTGCTACAGTATCCGGAGATTCCAGCTTCAGGTGACCTGCCTGTAAAAGGGAATTGCTGGCTGAGCAGAATCATCTGCAGGAGACACCGGGGTTCAAACAACCTGTGAAATCTCGCTAGGAGTACGGAGGAGTCCACCAGCTGAATCTGTGAAGCCGTGGGTGAATAATTGCTCTGCAGACCTCTGTGCAATGTACAGCAAATCGAGGAAAACATGTGGCAGAGCCCATAATGGCAGAGGTCTTGAACCCGTTTGGGAAGCTCTCAGTTAATGTTCAGACTGCAGCTATGGAGGCTTTCAGCTTCAGAATGGTGGGCGACCACATTTAGGGATTTTGTAGTAGGGATTCAAAATTCTCATTACTATCTGGACCTGTGCTCTGTGTACCTACTAATTGGGTAGTTTTCAACAACACATTATTTGACCTAAACTGAAATTGGGAGGAGGAAATTCAACCTGTAATTGTTGTTGATCTGCTTCACTGTCGGGATTCTCCATTGCGCCGGCAGGCCGGGGGTTTCCCGAAGTCGTGGGGCTGCCCACAATGGAAACCCCATTGGCCGGCTGGCGAGATGGTGAATCCCGGAGGCGCGCCGCACCCCACCCAGTGTGTGACTTCAGTGATGATGTGGGGATGCCGGCGTTGGACTGGGGTGAGCACAGTAAGAAGGCTTACAACACCAGGTTAAGGCCCAACAGGTTTGTTTCGATATCACTTTGTATTCGAACCTGAGGAAGGAGCAGCGCTCCGAAAGCTAGTGATATCGAAACAAACTTGTTGGACTTTAACCTGGTGTTGTAAGACTTCTTACTGACTTCAGTGAGTAACGGACGGTCCTTCATGATAGATTCCCTAATGTTGGCCTCCCTATTTTCGTGGAAGAGCTATTGCAATGCAATACTGTTCGAGAGTATAACAACTTATAACATTCTATGCAAGCATAGCAACACATAACTGACATGGTGGGTGCAATGTCTGCCACACAACACACTTGAAGGAAAGTGCAAAACAGGATGAATGACCTGAAGAGCAATACAAATTGGGTGTCCTTAGCTGAGGTCACAGTTTCCCTTATTTGGACCGAATGGTTTGTCATGATTTCCATGAAAGACATACTTCATAAAGATTCCTTGATAGGAAGTAGCATCATAACTTGTCCTGATGAAGAGTGACAGCTCATTCAACTAACACTGCAGCAGTTTCCATATTATTAACCACAATATTATTCGCCACATTGTGCAAATATTATTGTGAAGAGAACTAACTCACTGAACCAATTTCTTTATTTTTTCCTTTTTCAGAATAAGGTAGCATTTAGTAAAACAAAGAGCTGCAGGCAACTGGCAATAAAATAACCAGATAAGCACGCTAACCATGCTTGAAAAGGTAATTGTCAATGTATTAGTTTCAAAGACCTCAGAGGATATGACTGAAGCTGAGACAGGTGTAATAGTCTGAATTTGCTGGGAAGGCCTTTTGGTAGCACTTAAATGGTAACTGCGGCATCCCACAGCTGCCAACACACTCAATCCTTAAGCGTTTCAGGGAAGATGGCATGTGAACTCATAAAATTGATTCTTTTTCCAGAGGTATCATAAGGCAGAGAGCCAGAGCCTCCTCCACACAGGGCACACAATGTATCCAACTGAAGAATCATTCCAGCCACATTCACAAAGAAATTCAATGATCTAAAGTAGTCACAAGATGGTATATGAAGCATGGATGAGAAAGAGAGAAAACAACTGAGATTTATGGCAATGCAGCTGTCTGATTGCTGGTCTGCTTTGTAAAGAAGGAAGGATGCTGAGATCATTGAAACTAATACATTGACGATTGCCTCTTCAAGCATGGTTAGCATGCTTATCTGGATACTTTACTTCCAGTTGCCTGCAGCACTTTTTACTAAATGGTGCCATATTCTGAAAAAGGAAAAATTTACAAATTGGTTCAGTGAGTTTTCTTTACAATAATAGTTATACAATATAGCTAATAATATTGTGGTTAATAATATCGAAACTGCTGTACAGCTTGTTGAATGAGCTGTCACTCTTCATCTGGACAGGCTATGGGCCAGAATTTTGAGTTGCTCAGGCAGGTGCGCACCCAACCCGGGAGTGAGGAAAATTGTGTGAGAAGACATCGGCCGCATATCCCGATGTTATTATGCCCTCATGCGATATTTTGGTCGGCGGGCGTGGGCACAAGTCGGAAACACGCCCATCAACATCAAGAAGCCAACTTAAATTAATTAAACAGCAATCGACTGGGGTTTTATATTGCCCGTCTGCCTTTAGGGTTGGCGGGTGAGCTGATTGGCAAGGCGGCCTTTACTTTTTAGCTGGGAACTTGATCCAGGACGTGATGAAAGTCAGGTCTCAAATAAAATTAACAAATCTGCATGGAGTCCGCATACAATTGTGCCGCCCAGACACTAGGAGCATAGTTTTTATACTGATATTTATTATTTACAGGTCAGTAGCTGTCCCCCTGAGGGAGCACATTGAAAGCATCAGCCCGCATGCTCCTTTTTCTCAGCTCCCGCACACCTCCTGCTAATCCGGCAATGCTCAGCCTTTCACAGAGCGTGTTTCATGGTGGATAGCCGTTAATTGCCCAGCCAGCATAATATTGCGGTAACATCACGATCTTGGGTGGGAGTGGATTTCACATCTGTTTCCACCCGTGTCAACTTCGGGCACGCCCAGAACATAATATTCAGGCCAGAATATTACTTCCCGTAGAGGGTCCTTAATGAAGTATGTCTTTCTCTGGAAGTCATGACAAACTATTAGGTCCAAATAAAGGCAACTGTGACTTTAGCTAAGAACTCTTCAAATCACTCATCCTTTTTGCACTTTTCATCATGTGTGTTGGATACCAACACACTTAGTAGCAGTAGCTGAATCACTAATAGCTCCAAGAGTGACCTGCTGGAGAGCAGTATTCGTAAAGTATTGGAGCAAGACACACACACCTCAACATCGTCAAGAAAAACCTAATGGCTGCCATCAAGATAACTGGCCTACAATTGGCCTTTACCAATTTACTGGCGTCAATCACAATTGCAATGGACTATTTAGGTGTATATGTGCATAGAAGGCACTTTTTACATGAATGTTAACATTGATGTCTTGTAGGCAACAATCTAAAAGAATACAGGCATCAACTTTGGCATACTTCAAATGCCGGTGGCGGGGGAACATCTGATGCCCCCGGAAGCAATGACATTAAGCTGTTTAAGCACATTTAAACCCATTTAAATTTATGGTAATCAGTTTCACGCCCATCGCCGGCAGGGGCCAGGTGTGGTAAAATGACCAATGGCCTGAATTTTAGGCCCGACACAGAATTGCACATATTAAATTAAGAATTGGACACTTTAAATTAAAACCACAGACAGGCCTGATGGGAAGTCAAACAGCCAAGCTCAATTACACTGGACAGAGACAACCAGGGCAGGTCTGGGCCTGCCCCGTAAACAAGACAGCGGAAGATAAATGGCCCCATTCAAATGGATCGATTATTATGGATTGCCCAGATGAAACCAGACTTTCTGGTACCTAGATTTCCTGCCCTACTTTATATGGGATAAGGTTATGTGCAGACCATACAACTGAGGATGGACCCCAGGGGGGTAAGTTCTTGGGTCCCTGCAGAGTTGTGATCGGCAACTCCATTGGGTGTTGCGACCCCCGCCCAATGACTTCATTGGCTGAGAGCCAGTGAAACATCTGGAAAGTTGTGAAGAGGGGGATAAGAATAGGACACCTAAAGATCCTCCCCTATGAAGACTCGACGCAGAGGCAATGGGGAAGATTCGATGGCAGACCAGAGAACGGATGGAAGAGGAGCATGAGACCCACCTTCAGACGAGAGCCCTGAGACAACTGAGGACCAGAGTATCAGACCCACAACTCGATCCAGTTCATCAGCACGGGTAGTATTAGAATCACGGGCAAGCTCTATTTGGGGTATTTTTGAGAGGATAACTGTTTTATTAATAAATTTGGGTTGAATTGTGAACCTGTGTTTATCCTTTGTTCATCTCGCAAATAAATCTCGCTGGGTAAAACATGTTATTAATAAACTGGTCGAAGTGTCTGATCATTTACTTTTTATTTATTTATTTTTAAATAAATTTAGAGTACCTAATTCATTTTTTCCCAATTAAGGGGCAATTTAGCATGGCCAATCCACCTAGCCTGCACATCTTTGGGTTGTGGAGGCAAAACCCACGCAAACACGGGGAGAATGTGCAAACTCCATACGGACAGTGTGCAAGAGCCGGGATCGAACCTGGGACCTTGGCGCCGTGAGACAGCAGTGCTAACCACTGCGCCACAGTGTTGCCCATCTGATCATTTACTGACAACACGGAGAAGATCTCAAACTGCCACAGGTTCCACTATGGCCTACTGTGTACCCAAGGATAAAGCGGCCCATAAACATCAGGAATACCAGAGGACGGGAGGGGGCATCCCAGATTTTTGGATCCACATCTCCTCAGAGGGAAGGGCCCAGCAACTCGCACGGGAGACCAAGGAGAGGGCAGTGGCTGCAATGGAGTTTGGCATGCACAAAATAAGTGAGAGTCCAATGCTGCACAGGTACCTTTGTAGCAAGTGATTCCCCCTCTCCCACAGACCAGTCCTTCCCAAGATCTCACCTCATATCTTTTGTCTTGCAGGATCCCATTAGACCAGGCCGGAGCGTCCGGGGTCGCTGTCCCCGATCCAGACCCTCAGAACAGTCCAAAGCACGACTCCAGGAAAGACACCAACATCTCGGCACTGCTTTCACCTGCACCATCCACCATCCACCATCGCAGAGACTATCACCTCGGTGGGTAATGTTTGTAATAATCAGGCTCCTGAGTCACTCTCTGATGAGCACCACACACATGCTACAGCACATCAGGTGGAGGCAGGGACTCCAGACAGTCAGAAGGATGCCCAATCCCAGGGAACAGCTGTTGCCCAGACACATGCTACGCTTCTGGAAAAGATGATCCCTTCATTAATACAGATGCACTTGCAGAGCCAGGATCTAAAGGAGGAAGTGTCAGCAACATTCCAGTGCCTGCAGGTCCAGCTGGATGAGTCCAGTCACCTTCAGGCAAAGGCAATGGTGCTGACAATGCATGGTACCCAGGCCAACACTGAAAGGGTTGTGTCCATGACGGAAGGCCGGGGGCAAGAAGTCAGAGCCATGTGTCAGGACGTCCAAGGCTTGGGGCACACTGTGCTGACCATGGCTGAGGCGCAGGACAGGAGAACCCAGTCACAGGCAAACATGTCCTGGGCATAGATGAATTTTTTTGCAGTGCTCCGGATCTTGGCCACTCACAAAGGGTCATGGCTGAGGGCAACAAGAGCATTGGCCAGGTGCTGAGAGACCATAACCAGACACAGAGGAACATGTTCGAGGCTCTGAGGGCCATGACACAATCGCAGAGGGATATGTCCAAAGCAGTGAGGGGCATGGCTCAGTCACTGAGGGACATGTCCCAGTCTCAGTATGCCATGGCTGAGGGCATCGAGACCATGGTTAAGAGGAGGGTGAGCCCTCCAGGACTGGCAATTCCAGATGATGATGGGGCCTCCGGAGCTCACTTTGGCATCTCCTCCATCCCATGGAGTAACCCGGGAGCCAGCGAGCACCCAAGGGAGGAGGAAGGGATGGGATCCATACAGGTGCTCCCACAGGGGAGGCGCTGGAACACCTCAAGCTTCCAAATCATTCCCACCGGGCAGAACATGCTGACACAGCATCACCGCACCCGGAAGTAAGTCAGGCCAATTCAGTTCCAGGCCCTCCAGAGGATGAACACCAAGTTCATCACCGGGCTAAGGGTGAGACAAGCAGCAGGCGACCTCCACTTCTGATTGCTGGCTTGTGGAGCACCCAGAAAAAGCGGTAGGCCATGAAAAATTAGGAAGATCGATGACATTTCCGCTAACATGGGAGTAGTAGAGAGTAGATAGTAAGGGGGAAGGGAACATATGTTGTAAACAGTCGCCATTAAACACTTTTGCACCAGCAGTCCATTCTGCCTCTTACCTCTGTCTCACGGGTTTGAAGGATGGGCTGGAGCTGGGTGTTGTGCAGTGGCCGGGGTGGGGGGGGGGGCACGACACATGAACGTCCAACATGGTTTCACCCTCACTGAGAAGTAGCAGGACATGGGGGCAGCAGTGTGAGCACACCTTGTATGATAGCATTCCCCCGTGCGTCTGTTCCAAGTGTTCACCATCTCCCACCAATGCCAACACACCCCAAACGTACTTTTACCCGTGAGAAGGAATCGCAGTAGTATGTTGTCTGAAAGAAAGGAGTCAGAATTTATCAGACCATGAGGAGCACCTCTCACAGAGAGTCATCATCACCCTCCACCCCGTGGACAAGACACGCTGCCTCCAACCTAGGACCAACACCCTGTAGTGATGCTGGGATGACCGTTGGAGGGGTAGGGGGGAACTGTTGGAGTGGGGAGGAGTGGAAGGCTTGGGGGAAGGTGGAGTGAAGGATTAAGGGACAGGGAAGGATTGAGAGGCTCAGGGGAAGATGGATTTCAGATGGGGGGGTTGAAGTAGGTGAGGGTGTGGGTAGAGGTTGGACGAGGGGGGAGGGGCATGGAAGGAGGTGGGACAGGGTAGCAGCGCTTCCGGTGGTCTGGCCACCTAGTTGGTAAATCAGGAATAATTGGGTAGTCCCGTGTGTGGCGGCCCTGGATCACACGCTGGAAAGCATGCCGAGCGAGCTCTGGCTCCATGCCCGGGTCTTCTTGAAAATCATCCCCATTCTCCTTGTGGGATGAGGTCTGCTGCTCTTTCTCCTCCTCCAGCATGCCACCCTGCTGTTGCGCAATGTCATGAAGGATGCAGCAGGCCACCAAGATTCTCGAAACTCTCTGGGGACCATATTGGAGATCGCCACCAGAACGGTCCAGGTATCGAAAGCATGTCTTGAGCTCACCGATGCACTGCTCAATGACACTGTTGGTTACAGAGTGAGCGCCATTATAATGGTTCTCTGCTTCGGTCTGGGGCCTCTGCACAGGCGCCATGAGCAAACCCCTGCGCCCGAGGGAGTGCCTCGAAGGTGTCGGGAAAAAGTGCGCCACAGATGTAAGCGTCGTGCACGCTGCCTGGATATCAGGCGCAGATCTGCAGATTGTGTATCTGGTGTCACACACCAACTGCACATTCATGGAATGGAAGCATTTCCTAATGATGAAGGGCAGCCCTTGCTGAACAAATGCTCGGAGGGTGCTTGTGTGCCATCTATCGTCCCTTGGACCTGAAGCACGCCAGCATCCTGTTAAGCTCAGCCCAGGTTGAAGGCACATCGGGAATCTGTGACAGATTGAATTAACCTGTGTGTGTGCGTTTGTGGGATCCCACACAGGTCCCTGCTTGAGCCCTGGTATGAGCTAGAGCATAAATGTTCAGGACGACCATCACCTTGACCGAAACTGAGAGTGGCTGTTTTCCTCCATACCCCCTCAAGGTGGCACACGGTCTCCCTAGTGAGTCGAGAGTCATCGGTGGCACACACAGTCCAGCAGCCCCTCAAAGGACAGGCGGCAACAGTATAAATGTGGCCTGATGCAGCACCTCACCTCCTTTGCACCTCCTCCTCAGCCTATTGGCCGACACTAAAGCCTCACCAGCTGATCCCTTGCTCTTCTGGGGAAAGCTCCACTCATGCAGAGTCCTCCCTGGGCTGGTCCTGTCACTCTCGTTGGCATGCATCTTCAAGGGCAACAGCAGCCAGGTAGATAGCTAGCTTTTCTGGATAGCCTGAAATCCATGTCTCTTCAGGTGGAGGGGGAAAGACTGAGAATGTCAGCAAGATGAGGATTTCCTTGACCATCAACTGCCATCAGTTTACATGGTGACTGTACTACTGCACCACTCTCAACATGTGCCCCCACCCCCCAAGGAATTTTGAGATGATGCATCCCTGTCGCCATCAGTGACTCGCACCAGGGCCTATGTTGTGGGCAGCCTCTATTCTCACCACCCATGTCTGCAAACAGTGGATGCCGCAACCTGTGTTGGCAATAGCGGGGCCACATAGACACTGCTGTGGCACGCCAGAGTGTGGCCCAATCACAACAGGCCATGGGTGCAGGTGTTGAGAGCAATGGCCTGGCGCTGGCTGACCTGAACCAGACGCAGGAGTACCTGGCACAGTCGCTGAGTGAGGGACATGTGCTCCACGAGCATGGAGACACTGGTTGGGCCTCTAGAAATGGCAGCGCCGCAGATGGTGGGACCATTGGGCACCCTGAGAGAGGAGAAGGTAATGGCACCCCTGTCGGTAACACCCACAGGGAGGTGCTGGAACACTTCAGTGTCTCGGAAACACCACCCCCCCCCCCCCCCCACCCCCCCCACCCCCACCTGTCCCTGGCACATCCGATGGACACCGGGCAGCACAGCGTGGCACCACACCACCTGCCACACTGTTAGATTGGCCCGGTGGCTCGAGAGGATGGCCCCCAAAGAGGGCACAGGTCACAGGGTGGGGATCACTGCAGGCTGCCTCCACTTCTGATGTACTGCCTGGGGACTCACCGAGAGAGAGTGTCAGGGCATGTAAGTCCAGAAAGCTAGACACCAGTTAGCTTGGCAAGGGTGAAGAGCATTGATTAGTGATAGAGTCTGGGGCACAATACTTGTATATGTCACAATAAATAAATACCTGTTCACCAATGTTCCAACCTGCCTCGTTCCTCTATCTAAAGGCTATGAGGGATGTACTGAACGGTGCTGGGTGCAGAGGTTGTGCCGGGTGTGGTGAGTGGGGTGCAGGTGGGGGGGGGGGGCATGGGCTTTCGGGGTGGACACAGACCAGGATCCCACGGCAGTTGAACGCCACCCTTGGTGTCACCCCCGGAAGTGGCACGGGATGGAGCTAGATATGTGGGGGCCGACCGGTGCATGACCCACTACAGCACACCACCACCGTGCCCAACCCCGTAACTTCCCTCCCCCATCCCGGACCCCGTCCCCACCCAGCCACCCAAGAGTTTGACCGTGAGATGGAACGGCCTGCACGCATGCAGGCATCAACCGGGCAGATGGTGAAAAGTGCCACCAAGGGCAGGAGTCAAACGTCAAACAATGTGGAGCATCAGAGCTCATCACGGAGCGGGTCATCATCATCCTCTAACCCATGTACCAGGCTCGCTGATACTGCCAACCCAGGGCCAGCACTCCATGGTGAAGCAGGTAAGAAGCACGGAGAGGGATGCAGGTGCGGGGAGGGGGTGCAGGGAGGGTGGACACGGGAAGGGTGACTGCCCTGGGGGAAACAGTGATGTGTGGGGTTGGGATGGCTGCTGGTGGCCAGGTTGCCTAGTCCCCAAACTGGTGGTGATTAGATTTTCACGTACGCGGCAGCCCTGGCGCACATGGTGTGTGGCCTTCTGTTGCTGCCCAGGCTCCATGCCCTGCCCATCCTGGCTCTCCTCTGCATCTTCTTCGTCAGACAAGGCCTGGTGTTGATCATACACTTCCAGTATGTCGCCACGCTGCAGTGTAATGCTGTGGAGGGTTTGATTTGATTTATTGTACCAGCCTCCCCGAACAGGTGCCGGAATGTGGCGACTAGGGGCTTTTCACAGTCACTTCATTTGAAGCCTACTTGTGACAATAAGCGATTTTCATTTTCATTTCATTTTGTTACATGTATCGAGGTACAGTGAAAATTATTGTTCCACGTACAGTCCAGACAGATTGTTACATTAAAAAAAACTAAGGACATTAGGAAGATTCTGAGCAGGAGTGTTCTCAGTCTTAGCCAGGAGAGTGGAGGAGGAGGTGGACCTGGACCCTTTGGTGGCGATATTTGGGGTTTCAGAGAAGCCGGAGCTCATGGAGAGGAGGAAGGTCAATGTCGTAAGCCTTCGCCTCTTTGATTGCAAGATGGCGAATTTTGTTGGAGTGGCGGTCGGCATCGTCACCGGGGGTAGCGACATGGTTGGGTGACCTGTACGCAGTTGGAGAACATAAAGTATGCATTAAGGGGCTGAGGCACGATCAATTTGATTTAAAGACGAAAGTTGAATCCAAACTGAGGCTTTATTGGTATCAGATGTGTGGCCTCCCACAGCAGCTGACGAAATGGCTGCGAGCTGGAGGACACGCATATTTATACCCCGCCTCCTGGGTGGAGCCAGCAGGCAGGGGTTACAGGCGAATCTGTAGTGCAGGTTCTATCGTACAACCTCTAAGAAAGGACAACAGTGGTTTACCACATTCACCCCCTGTTAAAATTGAGTCCGGCGGGGGTGGTGGATAACTATATACAATCATGATTTTAATATTTACAGAGCAAAACAAATGTCTCTTGGCGTCCGGTGGACCGGTCAGAGGTTCAGCCGGTCCGGGGCCTTGAAGGTCCTTTGAGAGCGACAAAGTGGTGACGGCGATGTTGGTGCTGACCTGGTCGAGGTTGACTCCGGGAGCGTGCCGAAATCCTCTTCATCGACGGACGTGGGCAGGGGGAGGACGGACGGTCATGGGGGGGTGGTGTTGCGAGCGACGGGGGAGGGGAGGGTGGCGCCAAGAGCGACGGGGGTGGTGTGGGGGTGGAACCTGCTGGTGCCAGGTCCCTGAGGGAGACAGTATCCTGGCGGCCGTGGGGGAACACAACGTAGGCGCACTGGGGGCTTGCGTGGAGCAAGTGTACCCTCTCCACCAATGGGTCCGCTTTGTGGAGTCGCACATGTTTACGGAGAAGCACGGTTCCCGGAGCTGTGAGTCAAGTCGGGGGCGACACCCCGGATGTGGACTTCCTGGGGAAGGCAAAAAGACGTTCATGCGGTGTATTGTTAGTGGCAGTGCAGAGTAACGAGCGAATGGAATGTAGTGCATCAGGGAGGACCTCTTGCCAGCGGGCGGCCGGGAGATTTCTGGACCGTAGGGCCAGCTGGACGGCCCTCCATACCGTCCCATTCTCCCTTTCTACCTGTCCGTTTCCCCGGGGGTTGTAACTTGTCGTTCTGCTGGAGGCAATACCCCTACTGAGCAGGAACTGACGCAGCTCATCACTCATGAATGAGGATCCCCTGTCACTGTGGATGTAGGCGGGGAAACCGAACAGAGTGAAGATCGAATTGAGGGCTTTAATGACGGTGGCAGACGTCACGTCGGGGCAAGGGATGGCGAAGGGGAACTGGGAGTATTCATCGATCACACTGAGGAAATATGTGTGACAATCGGTGGAGGGGAGGGGGCCTTTGAAGTCTATGCTGAGGCGTTCAAAGGGGCGGGAGGCCTTCACCAGACGCTCGCGGTCCGGCCGGTAGAAGTGCGGCTTGCACTTCGCACAGAGCTGGCAGTCCCTGGTGATTGTCCTTACTTCCTCGACGGAGTAGGGCAAATTCTGTGCCTTAATGAAGTGGTACAACCGTGTGAGCCCTGGATGACAAAGGCTGTCGTGCAGGGTCCAGAGTTGGTCTACCTGTGCGCTGGCACATGTACCTCGGGATAGGGCGTCTGGGGGCTCGTTGAGTTTGCCAGGGCGATACCTAATCTCGTAATTATAGGTGAAGAGCTCGATTCACCACCGCAAGATTTTATCATTTTTGATCTTGCCCCGCTGTGTGTTGTTGAACATAAAGGCTACCGACCGTTGGTCAGTGAGGATAGTGAATCTCCTGCTGGCCAGATAATGCCTCCAATGCCGCACAGCTTCAACAATAGCTTGGGCCTCTTTTTCGACAGATGCGTGCCGAATTTCAGAGGCATGAAGGGTGCGGGAAAAGAATGCCACGGGCCTGCCTGCCTGATTGAGGGTGGCGGCAAGGGCGACATCTGATGCGTCGCTTTCTACTTGGAAGGGCAGTGTTTCATCTACAGCGTGCATTGTGGCCTTGGCAATATCAGCTCTGATCCGGGCGAAGGCCTGTTGGGCCTCGGCCGTCAGGGGAAACTGGGTGGACTGTATGAGTGGGCGGGCCTTAGTTTGGGACCCACTGTGCGTAATATGAAAAGAACCCCAGACAGCGTTTGAGGGCCTTGGAGCAGTGGGGGAGGGGGAGCTCCATGAGGGGGCGCATGCGGTCGGGATTGGGCCCCAGAACTTCGTTCTGGACCACACAGCCGAGGGTGGCTAAGCGGTTCGTGCTGAACACACACATCTCCTTGTTGTAAGTGAGGTTTAGGAAAGCAGCAGTGCGGAGAAATTTGGCAAGGTTGGCATTGTGGTCGTGCTGATCGTGGCCGCAAATGGTGACATTGTCTAGGTACGGAAACGTGGCCCGCAAACCGTACCGGTCGACCATTCGGTCCATCTCCCTTTGGAAGACCGAGACCCCGTTAGTGATGCCGACGGGGACCCTGAGGAAGTGACATAGACGACCGTCTGCCTCGAAGGCGGTGTATGGACGGTCCGATTTACGGATGGGGAGCTGGTGTTAGGCGGATTTCAGGTCCACCGTTGAGAAGACCCGGTACTGTGCAGATATGCACGGGAGGGGGTACGCGTCGACCTGCGTGTACCTGTTAATGGTCTGGCTGTAGTCCACGACCATTCGGTGTTTCGCCCCAGATTTAACCACTACCACTTTTTAAAAAAAATATGTTTATTCAAATTTTCCAACAAAATTTTTAACAAACCCCCCCCCCCCATTACAAAAAGAGAGAAACACAAACACAACAGTCAAGAATTATACAAAACTTTTACATTGGGTTTCCCCATATACAGTAACCCCCCCATATGGCATTCAAAGGTACCCGTAGGGAAGCCCCCCCCACCCACCCGAATTCTCCCCCCCCGAAAGAACCCCCCACCCCCTCTCCCCCTCCCACCCTTGGGTGCTGCTGCTGCTGACCTCCTCCTAACGCTCCGCGAGATAGTCTAGGAACGGTTGCCACCGCCTGAAGAACCCCTGCACAGACCCTCGTAAGGCAAACTTTATCCTCGCCAGTTTAATGAACCCTGCCATGTCATTTATCCAGGCTTCCACACTGGGGGGCTTTGCGTCCTTCCATAATAGCAAGATCCTCCGCCGGGCTACCAGGGACGCAAAGGCCTCTTTCGCCTCCTGCACTCCCGGCTCGTCAGTTACCCCAAATAGTGCCAACCCCCAACTCGGCCTGACCTGGACTTTCACCACCTTGGACATAGTCCTCGCGAAACCCCTCCAAAACCCATCCAGTGCCGGGCACGACCAGAACATGTAGACGTGATTCGCCGGGCTTCCCGAGCACCTCCCACATCTATCCTCCACCCCAAAGAACCTACTCAACCTCGCCCCTGTCATATGCGCTCTGTGAATAACCTTGAATTGTATTAGGCTGAGCCTGGCGCAAGAGGAGGAAGAATTAACCCTACTCAGGGCATCAGCCCACAGACCCTCATCTATCTCCTCCCCAAGCTCCTCCTCCCACTTGCCCTTTAATTCCTCTACCGAGGCCTCCTCCTCTTCTTTGAGCTCATGGTAGATCGCCAAAACCCTGCCTTCTCCAACCCATACACCCGAAATCACCCTGTCCCAAGTCCCTTGTGCCGGGAGCAGCGGGAATTCCCTCACCTGCCGCCTCACAAACTAACCACTACCACTTGAGCTCTCCAGGGGCTGTTGCTGGCCTTGATGATGCCTTCCCGAAGCAACCGCTGGACTTCGGACCTGATGAAGGTCTTATCCTGGGTGCTATACCGTCTGCTCCTGGTGACGACGGGTTTGCAATCTGGAGTTAGATTAGCAAAGAGGGAAGGTGGGTCGACCTTTAAGGTCGCAAGACCGCACACAGTAAGGGGTGGTAAGGGTCCGCCGAATTTAAGGGTTAGGCTCTGGAGGTTGCACTGGAAATCCAGGCCAAGGATAAGTGCAGCGCAGAGGTTAGGGAGAATGTAGAGGCCGAAGCTGTGGAATTCTATGCCCTGGACCGTGACCGTACAGTACCCCCGGATCGCTACGCAATGGGATCCGGAGATTTTTTGATTGGCGGGGTGTATCGTGAGGGAGCAGCGTCTTACCGTATCCGGGTGTATAAAGCTCTCAGTGCTCCCGGAGTCCAGCAGGCAAGAGGTCACATGGCCGTCGACTTTCACGCTGGTGGATGCGTTGGTCAGGTTATGCGGGCGAGACTGGTCGAGTGACATGGAGGCGAGCCTTGGTTGGTCGTCGGGTAATGGGGCGGCCGTTAAGTTCCGATCTTGGAACGCTGGTGGTGTCCATTTGCTGAGGGGTAGACAAGATGGCAGCGCCCGGAGATCTTGGGTGTTACAAAATGGCGGCGCCATGGAATGCACGTTGCGGGGGTGGAGCAAGATGGCGGCGCCCATGAAACGCACGTGTTGTGCGGACGGGAAGATGGCAGCGCCCACTGATCGCACATGGTCTGGGGGGAGGAGAAGATGGCGTGCCAATTGTCCGTGACTGGGGCGGGTGGGGCGATCGCGGCCACTGAGCGGGCCTGGCACACCGCGGCGAAGTGGCCCTTCTTGCTGCAGGCTTTACAAAGGGCAGCGCAGGCCAGGCAGCGTTGGCGGGGGTGCTTTTGCTGGCCGCAAAAGTAGCATTGGGGCCTCCCGGGGTTTGCTGGCTGGCGTGTAGCACAGGAGTAATGGGTGGGCAGTGCCCCCGCTGGGGCGGCTGCCTGTGAGGTCCATGAAGCGTCGGAGGGGTGGGCCACGCGGCTGGGGGCGTAGGACTGGGCGTTGCGCAGGGCGACTGTCATGGAGAGCTCTAGCGTTTTAGTCTCTGCGAGGTCGCGCAAGGCCCCTTCTAAGAGCCGCTGACGTATGATGTCTGACCCAATTCCGGTCACAAAGGTGTCCCTCATAAGGAGGTCTGAGTGTTCCTTAGCTGTAACGTCCTGGCAGTCACAGTCCCGGACTAGTGGGATTAGGGCCCTCCAGAAGTTTTCTGTGGACTCACCCGGTTGTTGAGAACGAGCTGCGAGCGCGTGCCTGGCGAAGAACGTGTTTGTCTTCTGCTCGTAATTGTCTTTGAGTCAAGTCATGGCTTCGGTGTAATTTGACGCATTCTGGATCAGCGGGAAGACTTTGGAGCTGAGCCTGGAATTTAAGATCTGGATCTTCTGAGCCTCCGGAACAGGGATCGGGGCCCTGTTGATGTACGCTTCAAAGCAAGCAAGCCAGTGCTGGAAGTCCTTTTTGGCGTCGCTTGAGTGCGGATCCAGCTGCAGGCGATCTGGTTTAATACGGAGGTCCATCCTTCAAAACTGATACCAATAAATTGAGGCACGATCAATTTGACGAAAGTTGAATCCAAACTGAGGTTTTATTGGTATCAGATGTGTGGCCTCCCACAGCAGCTGGCGAAATGGCTGCGAGCCGGAGGACATGCATATTTATACCCCGCCTCCTGGGCGGAGCCAGCAGGCAGGGGCCCCAGGCGGACCTGTAGTGCAGGTTCTACCGTACAACCTCTAATACACGTACAACAGTGGTTTACCACAGGAGCTCAGTAGAGGAGTTTGAGAAAAGGTGGGAGATGTTTGCGACCATGGGCGGGATTCTCCGACCCCCCGCCGGGTCGGAGAATTGCCGGGGGCGGCGGCATGAATCCCGTCCCCGCCGGCTGCCGAATTCTCCGGCACCGAAAATTCGGCGGGGGCGGGAATCGTGCCGCGCCGGTCGGCAGGCCCCCCCACGGCGATTCTCCAGCCCGCGATGGGCCAAAGTCCTGCTGCTGTCATGCCAGTCCTGCCGGCGTGAATCAAACCACCTATCTTACCGGCGGGAGTGGCGGCACGGGCGGGCTCCGGGGTCCGGAGGGGGGGGTGCGGGGCGATCTGGCCCCCACGATGGCCTGGCCAGCGATCTGGGCCCACCAATCCGTGGGCGGGCCTGTGCCGTGGGGGCACTCTTTTCCTTCCGCCTCGGCCATAGCTTCCGCAATGGCCGATGCGGAAGTGACCCCCCCCCTTGCGCATGCGCGGGATGACGTCAGCAGCCACTGACGCTCCCGCGCATGCGCAGACTTCCGCCGGCCGGCGGAGTCCCTTCGGCCCTGGCTGGCATGGTGCCACAGGCCTTTCCCGCCGGTCGGCGCCACGCCAACCACTCCGGCGCGGGCCTAGCCCCTCAAGGTGAGGGCTTGGCCCCGAAAGGTGCGGAGAATGGGAGGCCCAACGGCGGAGTGGTTCCCGCCACTCCATCCCGGCGGGACCCCCCCCCCGACCCACCGGGTCGGAGAGAATCCCGGCTCATGTTTGAGGAGCTGTTTGTCGCAGAGTGGTGGGGGGGAAGGTGAAAAGGAGGAAAAATCTGTACAGACTATTAGGAAGTATGTTTCCCGGGGTATTTATTTGCTGTAACCTGCTTTGATACATGTTTGTAATAAAATACATTTTTTTAAAACGAAAGACAAGTAATAAATACACAAAGTAAATAAATAGACACAAACATCGGGTGAAGCATACGGAGTGTTGTACTACTCAGTAGAGAAGATGTGTGAAGAGATCAGTTCAGTCCATAACAGGGTCATTCAGGAGTCTGGTAACCTTGGGGAAGAAGCTGTTTTTGAACCTGTTAGTGCGTACTCTCAGACTTTTGTAACTCGTGTTAAGGTTGGAAGAGAGATTAACCTGGGTGGGAGGGGTCTTTGATTATGCTACCCACTTTCCCATGGTAATGGGAGGTGTAGACAGAGTCAATGGAAGGACGGCGGGTTCACGTGATGGACTGGGCTGTGTTCGGGGCAGCACGGTAGCACAGTGGTTAGCACAGTTGTTTCACAGCTCCAGGGTCCCAGGTTTGATTCCCGGCTTGACTCACTGTCTGTGCAGAGTCTGCACGTTCTCCCCGTGTCTGCATGGGTTTCTTCTGGGTGCTCCAGTTTCCTCCCACAGTCCGAAGAGGTGCAGGTTTGGTGGATTGGCCATGCTAAATTGCCCTTAGTGTCCCAAAAAAAATGTTAGGTGGGGTTACGGGGATAGGGTGGAGTTACAGGGATAGGATTGAAGTATGGGCTTAGGTAGGGTGCTCTTCCCAAGAGCTGGTGCAGACTCTGGGCCGAATGGCCTCCTTCTGCACTTTAAATTCTATGATTCACTACTCTCTGTAGTTTCTTATATTCTTGGGCTGAGCAGTTGCTACGCCAGGCTGTGATGCAGCCTGATGCTTTCTATGGTGCATCTGTAAAAATTGGTGAGAGTCAATATGGACATGCCGAATTTCCTTAGTTTTCTGAGGAAGTATAGGTGCTGTTGTGCTTTCTTGGTTGTAGCGTCGACATGAGTGGACCAGGACAGATTTTTGGTGATGTGCACACCTAGGAATTTGAAGCTGTCAACCATCTCCACCTCAGCACCATTGATGCAGACAGGGATGTACGTTGCTTTCTGAAGTCGATGCTCTTAGTTTTGTTGATGTTGAGGGGGAGATTGTTGTCGTTACACCACGCCAATAAGTTCTCTATCTCCCTCCTGTAGTCTGACTCATCATTGTTCAAGATCCGACCCACTACGATCGTGTCGTCAGCATACTTGAAGATGGAGTTGGAGCCAAATTTTGCCACACAGTCATGTGTGTATAGGGAATATAGTAGGAGGCTCAGTGTAGCACAATCAAACACTCACGAGATGAGATGAGAAGGAGTCGAACGATGGCTTTATTACGCAGACTTGTTCCCCAGCAGCACAGTTACAGAATGCGGCTGCTGGGAGAACCCGGGCTCTTATACTCCGCCTTACTGGGTGGAGCCAGTAGGCGGCTGATCCAAACGGGACCCAGCATCTATCCACCAATAGCCTCTCGGCATCACAGGGTACCGTAATACCCCTAATACATACCACCACACTAAGTATGCAGCCTTGTGGGGCCCCGGTATAGAGGGCTATCATGGACACCCTCCTGGGGCTATACTGGAGGGCCCTCCAGAGCAGTCCAGGCAGCTGAAGCACATCTTCAGGATGACAGTGCACCGCTTGATTACGCTCCTGGTCACGGCATGGGTGTTACTGTAGCAACTTTCTGCATTGGTCTGTGGTCCCTGGATAGGCGTAATCAGCCAGGACTGCATCGGGATAACCACTGTCGCTCAGGAGCCAACCCCTCACCTGGGAGACGGTTCATGGCATTCATTTGGGTACCCAGCACTAGCCTGGACTTTTGGCTGACATTCGATTCTCCACCCAATCGCAATTCCGGCGTTGCTGGACGGAGAATCCCGTTCACTTACTTTCGGAATATGTCCTCGCCTGCCTTCAGCTGCTGGATTTCCTGAGGCCAGAGAAACCTAGCAGTTAAATAGGAGTATGCGAGCCTCATTAAAATACTTAGAATGTACTCTCTCCCACCCCTCGCCTCTCCTGGGAGCAGGTTAGGTCACCCTACCTTGTTCCACCACTGTTCTTTCTGCTTCTGCGCACGTTGAGGGTCAGGTTTGATATTTGCTTAAATCTTAACATTTGACCACCCTGTTTCGGGTGTTGAATTAATGTCTTAATTAAATTGTAATAATCTTGCTGCTTTGAAAATATAACATCAGATTGCGCCCTTAGGCCTTTCAAATGCCCCATTTGCATTTACATCCTGAAAGATGTAAAATATGGCTATTTCAAATGTTTAAGCAGCAAAGGGTTGAGCAATTTATTGATTATGTCTGTAAGAAATTAGGCCCTTTAATAAACTAGTATTTTCTGTACAGTATAGAGCTCTCATGAGATTAGCTAACACAGAATTGATTTTCACTCTCCGGAAAGGCAATTTCTAACCAGGCAACAATTCTCAGCAGTCCCTGGAAATATCACGGTCATTTGGTTCGGCTTCCGTATTGACATTCATAAGCTGGTAGGATGGCGGCTTGTGTTCCACTTAATTATGCAAGTGTTTAGAGAGGGCCAGGAAATTATCCTCAGCATGATGTAAGCTGAAAAGCTGATCTCAAGTAGGGTGAAGAACGGTGGGGGACTATGACGCTCTTGCTCTTTCTCACTATCCTCATCACTATCCTCAGACTGTACGTTTCTCTTTACCTCTCTTTACCTCCGCATTCACGTTTCATGGCCAGTTTCTGAAGTTCAAAGTCTCTGTCTTTCTTCTCTCTCTTTTTCCCTGATCTGTACCTCCCTTTCTGTCGCATTTTAATCTGCTAGGGCTATTCGTTCTTTTTCCCTCATTTCGAATTCAAGCTGCTTTAATTCTTTTTCATGCTCAAGCCGCTTTATCTGTAAATGAATTCTTGCCATTTCCACTGATTCTGATCAGGCAATTTTAAATGCTCAGCCAGCTCCGCAATTATCTCTTCTTTCTGTATTTTGTCAGGCAACATTAACTGCAAAGTTGTTGCCAAATCTAAAAGCCTTTTTTTAGTCTTTGTTTGTAAGGTATTGCGTGTGACCTTCTCCACCCCCAAAAACTTCCGAGCCTCTGAAAGAGCCATTGTCCACAACACACTCCCTTTTTAAACTTGAATACAACACCTGAAAAGCAAATACAAAAATGCTCACCCTTCACTGTCTATAAGTTCATTAAGCCCACCCCAATCACGATAGACTTTTATCCCACGAGCCCCCAATTTTGTTATGGGCCAGGGCTTAGAAACTCCAAAGTATATTATGAAGTCCACCTGACTTACAACCTTTATGTTGAATTTGGCTAGGATGAGCACAAGAGCCTTCTCTTCAGGTGTGATTCAACAGTCTTCCTACACACTTTAATGAAAATAAGCTTTATTCTAAGAACTTAGTTAACATTTATATAAACACACGGCAAGAATTATTATCAATCACAAACATTAAAGACACCACACAGCTACAGTAATCTATGTATAAGACTTAATGAATTCCCCCTTAACTGTTCCAATTCAAAAACAAAATCCCATAAACCAAAAAACCCTTTTCAAGGGCGTGGCCCAGCACTCTGCATTCTCATTTGAATAAGACTGGCTTTTCCTGAGATTCTGACCCCGTCTCACCAGCAGGTTTAAACCCTTCCGGAAAGTAAACTATATCTTTTAAATTACCAAGCAGCTGGCGATAATCAATGGTTTTCTTTCTGGAACAACTCTTTAAAATGAAAATAATGAAAGACAAGAACAAAACACTTCTTTCTCCCTGCATCCACAGCAGTCAAATGTGAAAGCAAAACTAAGAAAAACTCACAGCCGCAGCTCAGCTCCACCCACAAAATGGCATCACTGAAGCCATGTGGTAAGCCAAAAAACCTTACTTAAAGGGACACTCCCATGACACTGGTCAAGGTGGCAGTGCTTGTCAGACAGCTGCCTTCTTCAGATGGAAGATGGACCAAAGGAGGAGGAGGACCGAGGGAACAGTTCCCTACCTGGAGATAAGCACAATGCTGCTATCACAAGCTACAGAGAGCATTCTCCTAACTGTCCATTTGTCCTCTGGGATCAGTAAACAACACACAGCTGTCATAGTTTGTATGCCTTTTCAGTCTAATAAATTCATGCATCATGTCTAAACTGTTCCTTCTTAATAACCTTAATAAACTATCTTAAAATGATTTATGATCAGTTGACTGCCTATCCCAGGTATCTGTGGCACACAAATCCAAAATCTTGCAATCTATTTAAAGGAGCATTTTCTCTGGCAAGAATTAATTCTGGAATGTTGGGTTCATTTGATAAGATGAACAATGACCGGAGCAATTTACATTGGGGGCAGCACGGTAGCCTTGTGGATAGCACAATTGCTTCACAGCTCCAGGGTCCCAGGTTCGATTCCGGCTTGGGTCACTGTCTGTGCGGAGTCTGCACATCCTCCCCGTGTGTGCGTGGGTTTCCTCCGGGTGCTCCGGTTTCCTCCCACAGTCCAAAGATGTGCAGGTTAGGTGGATTGGCCACATGATAAATTGCCCTTAGTGTCCAAAATTGCCCTTAGTGTTGGATGGGGTTACTGGGTTATGGGGATAGGGTGGTGGTGTTGACCTTGGGTATGGTGCTCTTTCCAAGAGCCGGTGCAGACTCGATGGGCCGAATGGCCTCCTTCTGCACTGTAAATTCTATGATCTATGACATGAGAGTCAAAGATTATGGGGCTAGACAAGAAAGTACAGGTGAGACAGCATTCAGATGAGCAATGGTCTTATCAAATGGTGGAGCAGAGGGGAGTCTGAATGGCCTGCTCCTGGTTCTAATTCATATATTTGTATGTTCACATAAACGTACACTAAGTAATTACTCACAAGAACAGAAGAACACAAGCAATAGGAGTAGCCCATATGGCCCATCATGCCTGCTCCGCCATTCAATACGATCATGGTTGATCTGTGATCATACACATATTAAAGCTGCAATAGAGCTTTATCACTTATTTTAACTTTTCTTCATTTTTGTGTACTTTTGCCATCAATTGTGATTGTGCAAAACATATTTTAATGCTGAATATTAATGCTGTTCAGACATTCATTTCCAACACCACGGAACTGTGGGAATGCCTTATTTCCCTATGGTCAGATTTTTAAGCCTCTGGAACAGAGATGAAGGGTTTTAAAAATGGTGGAAAGGGCACGATTCCAGGTTTCCCGCCCCCATTACCTTTTCCTGATGCAGGCGAACGGTGCTGGTAGCAAGCCTGAATACACAACTCCTGACCATGCTAGCTCCATTCATGTGGGTGAGCATTTCAGACCCCCCAGTTTTGATGGTGTCAGGTTGGGTTTTGCACAAGCCATGGTTCACAGCTCCTCAGAGGACTCGTGAGCCATAGGGGATCTCACATTTGGATTCAGGAACCAAAAAAACAATCAGGTATTCAACAATCATTTGGATGCCTGGCTGTCTGATCAGCATTCATCTTTTGACACAGTTGCCAAGTGACTTCCTTATAAATGCTCGACTGAGCTCCAAGAATGACTAATGGAATGAGCCCAGCAGGGGTTTGTTATACACTGCAAAGGAGACTTCTTACTTTGTTTGCTGGACAGTGTTATTACCTTGTAATGACTTGATCTTTCTTTAAGGTATTTTAAAAATACCTGTATGTTTATTTAGGCAAGATTAAGAGATGAGAAGTGGGCTAAAGGCATGGTGATATGCATGTAAGCCATGTTGTAGTTAGCTGGTGGTGCAACCTCCAACCAGCAGGTGGTGGTACAGACCCACCATGCAATCACGAGACAGTGGTCATGTGACAAGGCACTCAGATATAAGTGTGGGCAGATCCAGTGATCCGCAGATGGTTATATAAGAACATAAGAACATAAGAACTAGGAGCAGGAGTAGGCCACCTGGCCCCTCGAGCCTGCTCCGCCATTCAATGAGATCATGGCTGATCTTTTGTGGACTCAGCTGCACTTTCCGGCCCGAACACCATAACCCTTAATCCCTTTATTCTTCAAAAAACTATCTATCTTTATCTTAAAAACATTTAATGAAGGAGCCTCTACTGCTTCACTGGGCAAAGAATTCCATAGATTCACAACCCTTTGGGTGAAGAAGTTCCTCCTAAACTCAGTCCTAAATCTACTTCCCCTTATTTTGAGGCTATGCCCCCTAGTTCTGCTTTCACCCGCCAGTGGAAACAACCTGCCCGCATCTATCCTCTCGATTCCCTTCATAATCTTATATGTTTCTATAAGATCCCCCCTCATCCTTCTAAATTCCAACGAGTACAGTCCCAGTCTACTCAACCTCTCCTCATAATCCAACCCCTTCAGCTCTGGGATTAACCTAGTGAATCTCCTCTGCACACCCTCCAGTGCCAGTACGTCCTTTCTCAAGTAAGGAGACCAAAACTGAACACAATACTCCAGGTGTGGCCTCACTAGCACCTTATACAATTGCAGCATAACCTCCCTAGTCTTAAACTCCATCCCTCTAGCAATGAAGGACAGAATTCCATTTGCCTTCTTAATCACCTGTTGCACCTGAAAACCAACTTTCTGCGACTCATGCACGAGCACACCCAGGTCTCTCTGCACAGCAGCATGTTTTAATATTTTATCATTTAAATAATAATCCCTTTTGCCGTTATTCTTACCAAAATGGATAACCTCACATTTGTCAACATTGTATTCCATCTGCCAGACCCTAGCCCATTCACTTAGCCTGTCCAAATCCCTCTGCAGACTTCCAGTATCCTCTGCACTTTTTGCTTTACCACTTATCTTAGTGTCGTCTGCAAACTTGGACACATTGCCCTTGGTCCCCAACTCCAAATCATCTTTGTAAATTGTGAACAGTTGTGGGCCCAACACTGATCCCTGAGGGACACCACTAGCTACTGATTGCCAACCAGAGAAACACCCATTAATCCTCACTCTTTGCTTTCTATTAATTAACCAATCCTCTATCCATGCTCCTACTTTCCCCTTAATGCCATGCATCTTTATCTTATGCAACAACCTTTTGTGTGGCACCTTGTCAAAGGCTTTCTGGAAATCCAGATATACCACATCCATTGGCTCCCCGTTATCTACCGCACTGGTAATGTCCTCAAAAAATTCCACTAAATTAGTTAGGCACGACCTGCCCTTTATGAACCCATGCTGCGTCTGTCCAATGGGACAATTTCCATCCAGATGCCTCGCTATTTCTTCCTTGATGATAGATTCCAGCATCTTCCCTACTACCGAAGTTAAGCTCACTGGCCTATAATTACCCACTTTCTGCCTACCTCCTTTTTTAAACAGTGTTGTCACGTTTGCTAATTTCCAATCCGCCGGGACCACCCCAGAGTCTAGTGAATTTTGGTAAATTATCACTAGTGCATTTGCAATTTCCCTAGCCATCTCTTTTAGCACTCTGGGATGCATTCCATCAGGGCCAGGAGACTTGTCTACCTTTAGCCCCATTAGCTTTCCCATCACTACCTCCTTGGTGATATCAATCCTCTCGAGGTCCTCACCTGTCATAGCCTCATTTCCATCAGTCACTGGCATGTTATTTGTGTCTTCCACTGTGAAGACCAACCCAAAAAACCTGTTCAGTTCCTCAGCCATTTCCTCATCTCCCATTATTAAATCTCCCTTCTCATCCTCTAAAGGACTAATATTTACCTTAGCCACTCTTTTTTGTTTTATGTATTTGTAGAAACTTTTACTATCTGTTTTTATATTCTGAGCAAGTTTACTCTCATAATCTATCTTACTCTTCTTTATAGCTTTTTTAGTAGCTTTCTGTTGCCCCCTAAAGATTTCCCAGTCCTCTAGTCTCCCACTGATCTTTGCTACTTTGTATGTTTTTTCCTTCAATTTGATACTCTCCCTTATTTCCTTCGATATCCAAGATATCCAAGTTATGAGACATACATGAGGATAGTCGTGCATAGGAGTAGTTCCAGGGAAATACAAAGAAACTCCAAGATAACTTGTTCTGTGGCTGATCGTTATCTTACCATGTGTGGTTTAAAAAGATCCTGGTTTGGACAAGTCACAAGCTGTTGTGTGGATTCCTTGCTACACATCGAACAGTGAGCACAACGTGGTACCAGAGTGCTGAAGATTTGAAGATAACGACGGCAGTGACAAAGTTATGAATTCGGCAGCAGGGTCAGCCTGGTGAACAGCAGCCTTTGGCAACTCAACGCACTAGAAGACGGTGAAGCGCAAGATGGAAGGACTGAAAACCCCCCACCAGCTTCAAGTATCCAGTAATGTAGACAAAAACTGGTGGCTCTTCAAGTAGCAGTTCAAACTCCATGTTTCGGCCCTAAGCCTGCAGGCACAGCATGACAAAAGGCAAATAGCGTTGTTGCTAATGGCAGCAGCTCCACAAGCAATTGAGCTAAATATAATACTTTTGCTTTTGACAATGAGGAAGATAGCAAGAGATACAATTAAGTCATAGGGTACTTTGATCGACATTACCTCCCCAAAAAGAATGAGACATTTGAGAGATACATGTTCAGTATGCATACCCAGAAAGCTGGTGAATCGTTCGACAGTTTTGTCATGGACTTGAGGCTGAAGGCCCAGTCATGCAACTTCAGTCGCCTGAAATCCTCTCTGATCCGTGACCAAATTGTCTTTGGTGTATCAAATGATAAGCTTTGTGAGCGGTTGCTGCGGGAAGATGATTTGGTACTGGAACAAGCAATAAAGATTTGCCAGGCGAGCGAGGTAGCTGCACAGTAAATCAGCACACTCTGCTTGAAGCATTTTGGCGCCAACTCAGAGGAAGACACCAGCGCCATTAGTGCTGTGACACATGTCATGAAGAAATGTTGTCTCAGTGTAGGCGGCCATTTTAATAGGCCGACAGGAGCCACCATCTGGTGCCAAAAGTGTGGCACTCAACATGGCACACGGCAATGACCGGCCTTTGGAAAAGTCTGTTCCAGGTGCGGCCATATTGGGCATTTTGCAAAACAATATTTTGCGCATCCTACAATGGTCCATAAAAGATCAGTAAATGTGGTTGATCAGATACATACCGACGTACAGTTCTTCATCGGATCTCATCGCAGCCAAGAACAAAAGAGTCCGAACAAAAAAGCTGAAGACACACTTTCAAAAAAGAAAGAAGCTAGTGAGAACTCTCCGGAAACCATCAAAACCCGATGGAAATCAATGGTGTTCCTAAATAACCCATTATTACGATGTGACTTTGACATTAAAACAAGAGCCACCCTCCTCAGTCGGTCTGCTTTGCACAAGATGAACGTGCAGCTGCAAGTCGCTGATCGGCCAGGACTGCCGGTGTAATACAGAACAAAAAAGATGGAGACTTTGGATGAATGTGAACTTCAGCTCTCTGTGGACGATATGAGGTACAAGTTACTGTTATATATTGTAGACATGAACATTGAATCCATCATAGGAGCGGATTCATGTGAATCCCTGAAATTAGTTGAGCGACTGTGTCCCAGAAGATGGGTGCCCAGCTGAATACTGCAGATCCCTACAAGATATCAGAGTGTGCACGTGTTATGCGGATTCAGAAGAAATCCAGGCGGAGGACATAAATCAGACAAAGAGACGGAAGAACCAGCGAGCATTCCGCAATTCTGGTTAACAGTCTTCAAGAATGTACATGTGCCAGTGGCATGATACAGGAGCACGGTGAACCCACATTAAAGCATCTGCAAGATGTGAATGTTAAATGGTCAGAGCATGAGAAGCCATGGAGCTTTACTCTGGAATTTAAGTTCGAGCCAATGAGTATTTCACGAATGGGTTGATCATAAAAGTATATCAGATGGATTCGCGGCCACTTAACCACTTAAATCATTCTTTGATGAACCGGAAATCATGGGGAGCATAGGCTGTTAGATCGACTGGAGAGAGGGCAGAAATGTAGCGTTGAAAACAATTCAAACAAAACCAAAGCATAAAGGTGGGAGTATTCGCAGAACAGTTACAAAAACAGTACCAAATTAATCGTTCTTGAATTTCTTCAGTCCTCCTGAAGTTCCACAGCGTGGAATGTTAAGCAAACATTCGGCAGCAAAATTCAATGCTGACTTTGAACTTGGCTGCCACCTGTGTGAACACATCATTCCATGTGCAATGTTGTATTTTACAGGAGAAATCATTGCAGACGATGCTGAATCCGATGATGAGTACTACGAATATCTATATGGTGACTTCAAAGAGGATGCGGAAAGTAATGGCGGGAAGATGAGACAGATGAAGATCAGTATGAACTGCCCGTCGATTTTTCGCAGGAACAAGGACGGGCTCAATGAAAAGGCCCAAGAAGCCCTACTCCGGTGGTTTGAAAGGTATGATGAGGTAGTCACGGGGGATGCCCAGACCGCGCTGGACACTGAGAAGAGCGGGAGCTCTGAGATGGCGCACTCCAAAATAAAAACTGAGATCAAAGTTGCTGATACCTTGGAGGACAAGCCACTGAACAAGCTAGACACAGATGCCATTGTGGGTGCCCTCATGCATGAGTCGCAAAAAGGTGGTTTACAGATGCAACAGGTGATTAAGAAGGCGAATGGAGTTTTGTCCTTCATTGCTAGAGGGGTGGAGTTTAATACTAGGGAGGTTATGCTGCAACTGTATAAGGTGTTAGTGAGGCCACACCTGGAGTATTGTGTTCAGTTTTCGTCTTGTTGCTAACTTTTGGTTGGTTCAATTGGCTCTATTTTATAACCTCTGCTCTCGCGTCGCCAGGTATCTTTATGATACTGCCACGAGGTTCAAATTCAAGTAATGATCAATAACTCAATACACCGATTAGTAAGATTCAAATCAAAGCACATTCATTATACACAGTAATCGCTACTCATGCACAAATTCTACTTCTAAGCTACTTCTACAACTAACAGGCCTATACTTAGCTTCGGACTGGCCCACCAGGTCAGGTGAACAAATGGCCTTTCGTTCGGGTTCTGAGTCTGGTAATTCGAAGTTGGTACAGATTAGTAGCTAGGAGCGCCTATCTCGTAGCGAGCATTGACTTAAGACTTACTGGATATCGGCGGCAGCTGCACCGGTCACTGTCAAGGGTTGGTTCGCGTTGCTGAGTGACCCGGTCAAGAAGAACAATTTGAACTTGGGGGCTTAACTTTATAGTCCCCAGGTGCTTCCCGCCTTTCGGGGCGGACCCTGTACCTGGTTCCAAGTGATTGGACTTCGTTCCAATCGCTTGGTTCGATTTCTCCAATACTGGAGCGGTTCCCTGATCGATGGGCGGTCTGGAGGTGTCCGTTAACCTCTTTTGTGTTGGCTCCTACTGGCGCCGAGGAGTCTGGCTTGGCTTTGTTTATCCCAAATGTTGCGATTGTTCCCGGGGATCGCTCATTAGTATGTAGATGGCTGCTACATTATTATGCAGATGGCTGCTTGTATCGATGCTGTCTGGGAGTTTTGCAGAGTTTAATACACAGTAAACCTGCACCTGCTAGTTTCTGCCTGTGTTGGCTGAATTTCCCTGCAGCCTTTGCTGTCCTCCATTTTACGTCGGGAGTTGGCCAACCCAGGTGGCTACACGCCCTCCTTGTGATCCTAACGTGAAATGTGAAGGATCACATAACTACGTTGTTGTCCATTCCCTGACCCAGCGAGCACTCTTCTATGGCCTCTACACTGATCATAACTATGCAAAAAAATTTTAGCTGACAATTCTGAGGGGCGCTATGTCAAACAGGGACATGCATTACAAAACAAGGAAATCGGAACCTCTAACTATCCTTAATAAACTACACTTACTCAAACATTTCATCACACTAACTTCCTAAACCATACCAACAAATCATAGCAGTATTATACACATTTTCTGGCTTGGCTGTCAAGCTCAGGATCGTACAATTGCTCATGAACATTTTTTTATTTACAACAAATCGCAAACGAATGTTCTTTATTATAGACCGCGGGGGTCGGGGGTCTGGTCATATCCGAAAATAGGGGATCTTATCCTATATACCGGTGTGCGAGCGCGGTAGGCTCTCCTTCTCCGTTTTCTCAGACGAATAGTCTGCACGATGCAGCAGAATATCACCAATACCAATAGGGATTCTATCAAGTAGGACAGGGAGTACCAGGTTATAAACCTGTCACACCAAGATGGTGTGGTGTCGCTTGTGACTGGGCTCTGGGTACTGTGGGGAAGTGAATCATTAACGGCTGGGGGTGGGTTGAGGTCAGGGTGTTCGCGTTCGCGCACAACCAAATGTCCATTAGGGTTATGAGCCACGCGGAGGATGTCCTCATGGTTCTTCTTCTTTCACTCTTTTCTTCTCTTCTCTTCTCTGGTCCTGGAGCTTCTGGAGTTCTGTGGGATCAAGCATAGTGTCTGTTACCACCTTGGTTTAATATCTCGTATGATAGCCTGTCTGTCCTTTAGTGCCAATTACTCCCTTTATAATTGGTCACTATGTGTGACTCCCTCATTTTTTTCCAAAAACCGAATTTCGGGACAAGACACACTTACAAATAATGAAACTGTGCGAGCCGTCTCGCAGACTGTGCGATTTACCATCCAAATGTTTGAGGATGTAAATAGCAGAGGGTTGGCAACCTATGGGTCACCTGAAAACAAAACAAAACTTTGTGAACAAAACTTGCCGAAATGAGGTGCGTATGGGCCGCGACGGGTACGATTTGGATGGAGTCCCTGGGTAGGACGGCGACCAATGCCGTGTGTGCCCTACCCGAGCGTAGCTGACCAGAGGGGGGTTCCCAGGCAGTGCGGGTCCCAATGCCGTTTCTCCACTTCCTGAGCAACCGACAAGACGGGCAAGAAATTAGTCATCGTGTGGGGCTGCTGTATTGGTTCCTCCTTCGAACCAGAAGGGCAGTTATGAACGGGGGTCTGTGTTTCAGTCGACAGACGAGTTCGGCTGAACTGGCGTCTGGGACATTTACAAGTCTCTGCGGACAAGTTCTCAGAGGTTTCGGCCGAAAGGGCGTGGGGCTGTGGGAAAAAAGATTTCCGGTCTAACATACAACATTTAACAGTACAAGTACAAACAACATCAAACATGCTGCAGGTTCCATCAGAATACAGGACATCATAAAGGGAGTGTAGCGTGACCGAAGAAGAAAGGAAGGAGGAGTGAAACAAAAATGAAGCGGCCTTGCAGAGGTAACGCTGCCATGAGAAGTGGTGGGTAAGCGCTCACAGTTTGCATGGGGCAGCTGGGGCCTTGTAGCTGCTGTGGGTGGTGTTCTCTTTCATATCTGGGGGCTAGTCTAACTGGTTGGGGTCTCCTGCAATCTCGGCGAAGTGTCCTGACTGCCCACAGTTGTAACATGACCCCTGGGGCACATAAGATGGAGCAGGCTCTCTGGTGCATTGTTCCCTTGGGTATGGTTCCCTGGGTGGGGGGTCGGGGCTGTTGGTGTCTTTGCTGGTTCGGGGGCATTTGTGGGCTGATTCTGTTGCTGTTTCAGGGGGGCTTGACATTCTCGTTCGTAATGTCCTAATTGTTCGCAATTGTAACATTTCAGTGGTTTCTGTGGGGGGCTGTTCCTTCCTTCGTTTACCCGTGCGGGATTCTGGTGCGTTTTAACTGGATGCATGTCTGCCTGCTGTTCCTCGGGTTTCCTAACTGCGGGTTTGTTTTGTACAGACTGCTCCCAGGCGCGGGACAATCTTTTTAAAACCCATTTCTCATTGTGGGCTTCCTCTGAGGGGTCATAATTCGTACAGGCTTTTTGTCCTGTTTCTGTGGCATGGGAGATAAGGGTGCGGGTCCATTTGGCCATGTTGTCTGGGGACAAATGGGCGTGGTCTAAGTCTCCGAAACTGCTGCAAAATGGATCCACAGGCATCCAGCAAACGCTGTGGGGTGCTCAGTTTTTTTTTGCCTGCACTTACTGAGGCCATCTACGGGGTCACCCCGGTTATACCCGATCACGTCTGGGACCGCGGTATGCATTTCTGCAAGGGTGCCTCCTCCTACATTCTGTGGGTCGGGAAGGGCTGCTACGACTGAAGGGTCTAGACTCAAAACTGTGAGCTTTACATGCTCTCGCTCATCCAGGCCGTACATGGTCGCCTGCTGCTTTACTCTGGCAAAGAAGTGGTGGGGGTCTGAGGTGGGGAGGAATAGTGTGATTTTCTCGCACGCGCCCCGTAATTGGGTCACTGTTAAGGGGGTGATGTACAGAAATTCCGTATCGTCCGATGTGGCTGTGCGGTGGGTAGTGGGGTTTTCCCTGCGCACATGTTCCCTGAACATATCTCTGCACTGTCTCATTCAACTCTTCCCAATCGTCTTCCTCACCTAATTTTGCTCCAAAGGTTTCCTGGAATCCTTATTGAACTGAAAGCAGAGATTGCAGTTCTGCAATCTGCTTCCGGCACTTTGCGTGGTCTAGTGAGCTTTGTCTTTGCTCTGTGGTAGCAGCATGGAGTGCTCTTATCGCTACCTTCAGGTCACTACACTGCCTCTGCAATGCCTCTACCTGCTTATCGGTTTCTTCTCGTACCAGGACTGCACGTTGCGTGTCCTGATAAGCCTTTTCATACTGGGACTGGAAGCTGCTTAAGTGCGCCAGACAAGACTGGTGTGGCCTCTTGGCATCATCCATCTCTCCGTCTTTTGCTGCCAACTTCCTCTTTAACTCTACGTTCTCTCTTTCTACCTCACTAACATCGACCTTGCTCATTTGATGTATGCCTTCTATCTCTTTCCGGAGCATCCTAACGACCTCCTCTGTGCCTCGCAATTGTGCCAAGCAGGACACGATTGCCATCGGCTTGCGAGCTTTTCCTAAGCTCTTCCTGTGAATCTCGCTCAGGTTCTCCCACCAAGTATGTCCTATACACCCGGGACCTGTTTCCTCATTGCTACAGAATTTGCTCCAAAGGGGCCATCCTTTCCCTTTGGGGTACTTCCTGATTTCTTCTTCCCATACGTGACACTGTCCTACTCTACTGCTACTGGTTGCTGCGACCGCAAATTCTTCTGGGTTCATGAGGCGCTGCATTGCCTGCATTGCCATCTTTCTTATCTGAATGCTTCTTTTAAATTTGGAACAGGGGTATTAAGGCAGTGCTGTAATTACGGGTAAGGCTTTCGCTATTTTCCGAAATACAAACTCCCGACAGTTTTGTCGCCACAAAAAATCTATCAGTTTACCTTATTGCCCTGTTAGTTACGTATGCGCATACACACACTTCCGAATTATGAGGATTGATCAGAACTGCTTGAACACTTGTGGTTTTCTGTTCCCAATTGGATCTCTAATTCAAATTTTTGGTTCTCCCGGAGTGGTTAAGCCATTTCTAGATCAGATCCCATCAGAGTCACCAGTAATATGTTGCTAACTTTTGGTTGGTTCAATTGGCTCTGTTTTATAACCTTTGCTCTCGAATCGCCAGGTATCTTTATGATACCGCCACGAGGTTCAAGTTCCAATCGCTTGGTTCGATTTCTCCAATACTGGAGAGGTTCCCTGATCGATGGGCGGTCTTGAGGTGTCCGTTAACCTCTTTTGTGTTGGCTCCTGCTGGCGCCGAGGAGTTTGGCTTGGCTTTTTTTATCCCAAATGTTGCGATTGTTCCCGGGGATCGTTCATTAGTATGTAGATGGCTGCTACATTATTATGTAGATGGCTGCTTGTATCGATGCTGTCTGGGCTTTTGCAGAGTTTAATACACAGTAAACCTGCACCTGCTAGTTTCTGCCTGTGTTGGCTGAATTGCCCTGCAGCCTTTGCTGTCCTCCATTTTACATCGGGAGTTGGCCAACCCAGGTGGCTCCAGTCTCCTTACCTGAGAAAAAAAATACTGGCGCTGGATGGTGTGCAGAGGAGATTCACTAGGTTAATCCCAGAGTTGAGGGGGTTGGATTACGAGGAGAGGTTGAGTAGACTGAGACTGTACTCGTTGGAATTTATAAGGATGCGGGGGGATCTTATAGAAATATATACAATTATGAATGGAATAGATAGGATAGATGCGGGCAGGTTGTTTCCACTGGCGGGTGAAAGCAGAACTAGGGGGCATAGCCTCAAAATAAGAGGAAGTAGATTTAGGACTGACCATAGGAGGAACTTCTTCACCTAAAGGGTTGTGAATCTATGGAATTCCCTGCCCAGTGAAGCAGTTGAGGCTCCTTCATTAAAAGTTTTCAATATGAAGATAGATAGATTTTGAAGAATAAAGGGTTATGGTGTTCGAGCGGAAAAGTGGAACTGAGTCCACAAAATATCGTGTAGTCAACTCCATGATCCTCGAGGATACTGAGGATGATTGGGAAGACATTGGCGATGAATACAATGATAGCAATTCTGATGTTGAAGAGATTGACAGCGGAGGAGCTGATGACTATCTCGCTATGCAGCTCAACAGGTCACTCTTATAATCTCAAATAAGACCATGAAGACCCAACGCCTGGATCGTCACGACCACAGAGTGCCAGCATTGTTATTTCCAGTGATAAGAAGCCAGTGAGCTTTGCTCCTGTGAGCCAAGAAAGGGCAGCACCTGTTGTCGTGGATCTAACCTCCACCCATGCACCAGAACGTGAGGCGCTCCAACATCCAGTTGAGGCCGGAGAAGTGGGCGTGGTCCCACAATCCAGTAATGACGCATCAGCGCCTCAGGATCCACCTGACACTCCGCAGACCTCCAAGCACTGGGTGCAGATTAGCACCGAACCAGGGGCTGCCAAGACTAAACATCAACACAAAAGAATTTGCAAACCAATTATCAAAACAAGGAGGAAACAGAGAAGAATGGGAGACCCAACTCATCCCACTGACAAAAATAAAACATTCATCAGGTGAGTGATGAAAGAGCTGCGCTCCGAAAGCTAGTGATTCCAAATAAACCTGTTGGACTTTAACCTGGTGTTGTAAGACTTCTTACTGTATCAGATTGTTATCTTACCACATGTGATTTAATGAAGGTCTTGGTTTGGACAAGTCACAAGCTGTTCTGTGGATTCATTGCTAGATATCGTTCCCCAAACAGAACAAAAGGTTTCTTAAATATAACATTCATTGCCTCTGTGTGATTGACAGCTTTATGAAAAGGTAAGAGTGGCAGTGTTGTTTTTGTCTTGTTTTTCTTTTTTTTTAATCTAGAGTACCCAATTCTTTTTTTTTCCAATTAAGGGCAATTGGTGCAGCCAATTCACCTACAAGGCACATCTTTGGGTTGTGGGGCTGAGACCCACGCAGACACAGGGAGAATGTGAAAACTCCACACGGACAATGACCCGGGGCCGGGATCGAACCCGGGATCCTCAGCACCATGAGGCAGCAGTCCTAACCACTGTGCCGCCCAGGGATAGAGTTTTCTCAAAGTTATTTTTGGATGTTTAATTTAATTTCATGAGCATTCAAATAGTTCCCAGTATTATTATATAGCTCATTGATTACCTACCGAGTGCACACTTAATGAATTGGCGTGGAGGAGGTATAGGAGATATGAGGGGGAATGCAGGGGACCTGAGTGGGGAGATGAGGAAGGTGTGAGGGCTGCAGGCTCGCCCAATACAACCATGAATACCACTTGACCAATGTCCCAGTAAATGGAGGCAGGCCTTTGATACTGATGACCTTGCAATCCAACTGCTTCCATTGCTGCCTCAGGCCTACCTCCAGAGGCAGCAGGCCCATCTCCAGGCAATGCATCTGACCAACACTCAGGCCTACCTCCAGAGGCAGCAGGTCCATCTCCAGCCAACGCATTTGACCAACAGAGACAGGATCGCAGGATCGGGAAAAGTCTCAACTCCCGAGACCCACCTCCATGATGAAAATCAAGCCCTCAATGTATCTGTCCTTCATTATTGTCATTCCACTTAGCTTGTCTTTCCTCCAACTGTTCAATTTTGATGGTGCCCAACATCAAGGAACCTTTCAAGATATTGTGATCGGGAAACAAATAACAAGATTTGGAAATAATTGGAATTTCTCATATAAAATTTAATGGCCTGTGCTTTCCACTGCCACCATTGTTGTTGTTGAATCTGGGATGGCTGTAAGTAGAGAAGAAATCGGGGACGTGCTGGACTCTGTTGTTGCCTCCCTGTGACCGTACTGTCACCCAAATTACTGTGCTGGCCAAATGGTGCATTCTAATCAAATGAGGGAAACAGCCTTTTGTCTGTTTTCTGAGTTGGGTGTTGTGAGAACAATGGGTGCACAGCCTTCAGTCGAGCTCTGGCAACCAGAAGTCAGCAGTGGAGGGCACTGGATCTTACCTATGAAAGTTCTCTAAGAATGCAGACCTGACTTCCGGGTGCGGCGATGACCAGCTGAGTCGCACGTTTCGGCAGCTCCCGGTGAAACGGACTTTTGGGCTCTTGATAGGAGCCCCAACGGCAATTTTGACGGCTAAAAACACTGTGCGGTAAACCAGAAGGGAATCCCCCCTGGATACGGATGAAAAAAGGAGGAGAAAGTGGCCGGATTGCAGTGGATCCTTTAGAACAGCGGCAAGGAAGGCAAGCAAAAACTAAGATGGCGTCGGAAGGTGGCAGTTTAACATGGGGCCCTGAACAACAAGAGTTCTTGAAATGCTGTGTGGAAGAGCTCAAAAAGGAAATGAAGAAAGAGCTGTTGGCCCCGATACTACAGGCGATCGAAGGGCTAAAGGAGGAACAAAAGACCCAGGAGCGGGAGCTTCGGGTCGTGAAGGCAAAGGCAGCCGAGAATGAGGACGACATACGGGGCCTGGTGGTGAAGACAGAGATGCATGAGGCACATCAGAAACGATGTGTGGAAAGGTTGGAGGCACTGGAGAACAACGCAAGGAGGAACAACTTGAGGATTCTTGGTCTTCCTGAAGGTGCGGAGGGAGCGGACGTCGGGGCATATGTGAGCACGATGCTGCACTCGTTAATGGGAGCGGAGGCCCCGGCGGGTCCGTTGGAGTTGGTCGGAGCATACTGAGTGATGGCGCGAGGACCGAGAGCAGGAGAAATTCCCAGAGCCATAGTGGTGAGATTCCTCCGTTTTAAGGATAGAGAAATGGTCCTTAGATGGGCAAAGAAAACTCGGAGCAGTAAATGGGAGAACGCGGTGATCCGCGTTTATCAAGACTGGAGTGCGGAGGTGGCGAGAAGGAGGACGAGCTTTAATCGGGCCAAGGCGGTCCTTCATAAAAAGAAGATAAAATTTGGAATGTTGCAACCGGCAAGACTGTGGGTCACATATCGAGGGAGGCACCACTACTTTGAGACGGCGGATGAAGCGTGGACTTTTATTGTGGAAGAAAAACTGGAATGAGCGGGTTATTAAAAAGAACGTTTGAACAAAGTGGTGGAGCGAATGTGGGGGGACGAAGAGGGGGGTTAAAAAGGGGGGAAAGAGGAGTTTTATGTACTAATCCTGCGATGTGGTAACTTTTCTCTCTTCCACAGGTGGTGATGGGGGGGAAGAGGGGAGGTGGAGGAGATGGGGCGTTGGCCATTAGGGGCGGGGCCAAGGGAGAAGCGCGGGCTTGGTTCCCGCGCTATGATAATCATGGCGGGAATAGAGAGGCAGGAAGGAGGGGGCGTCGCACAGTGCGAGCCGAGGTCACGGGGGGAAGCCGAGGTCGGCCAGAGTTTGCTGACTTCTGAGAGCAACATGGGGGGAGTAATTACGCTAGCGGGGGATCTAGCGGGGGGGGGGGGTGGGAGGGGGGAATTACTGGGTTGCTGCTGCTGGGGAGAGGGGGGAGCTGGTATGGGAGGGGATGGGTGGGGGGGCACGGCCTGGGGGAGATACAGCTGCGTGGGAACCGGGTGAGGAGCTGGAAAAAGGGGATGGCTAATCGACAAAGGGGGGGGGTAGGAAGCCCCCCAACCCGGCTGATCACGTGGAACGTGAGAGGGCTGAACGGGCCGATAAAGAGGGCACGGGTACTCGCACACCTGAAGAAACTTAAGGCAGATGTGGTTATGCTACAGGAAACGCACCTGAAACTGACAGACCAGGTTAGGCTACGCAAAGGATGGGTGGGGCAGGTGTTCCATTCGGGGCTAGATGCGAAAAACAGGGGGGTGGCTATATTAGTGGGGAAGCGGGTAATGTTCGAGGCAAAGACTATAGTGGCGGATAACGGGGGCAGATACGTGATGGTGAGTGGCATACTACAGGGGGAGACGGTGGTTTTGGTAAACGTATATGCCCCGAACTGGGATGATGCCAATTTTATGAGGCGAATGCTAGGACGCATTCCGGACCTAGAGATGGGAAAGCTGATAATGGGGGGAGATTTTAATACGGTGTTGGAACCAGGGCTGGATAGGTCGAAGTCCAGGACTGGAAGGAGGCCGGCAGCAGCCAAGGTACTTAAAGATTTTATGGAGCAGATGGGAGGTGTAGACCCGTGGAGATTTAGCAGACCTAGGAGTAAGGAGTTCTCTATGTCCATAAAGTCTACTCGCGAATAGACTTTTTTGTGCTGGGAAGGGCGTTGATCCCGAAGGTGAGGGGAACGGAGTATACGGCTATAGCCATTTCGGATCACGCTCCACACTGGGTGGACTTGGAGATAGGGGAGGAAACAGGAGGGCGCCCACCCTGGCGAATGGACATGGGACTAATGGCAGATGAGGGGGTGTGTCTAAGGGTGAGGGGGTGCATTGAAAAGTACTTGGAACTCAATGATAATGGGGAGGTCCAGGTGGGAGTGGTCTGGGAGGCGCTGAAGGCGGTGGTTAGAGGGGAGCTGATATCAATAAGGGCACATAAAGGGAAGCAGGAAAGTAAGGAACGGGAGCGGTTGCTGCAAGAACTTTTGAGGGTGGACAGACAATATGCGGAAGCACCGGAGGAGGGACTGTACAGGGAAAGGCAAAGGCTACATGTAGAATTTGACTTGCTGAATACGGGCACTGCAGAGGCACAATGGAGGAAGGCACAGGGTGTACAGTACGAATATGGGGAGAAGCGAGCAGGTTGCTGGCACACCAATTGAGGAAAAGGGGAGCAGCGAGGGAAATAGGGGGAGTGAGGGATGAGGAAGGAGAGATGGAGCGGGGAGCGGAGAGAGTGAATGGAGTGTTCAAGACATTTTATAAAAAATTATATGAAGCTCAACCCCCGGATGGGAGGGAGAGAATGATGGGCTTTTTGGATCGGCTGGAATTTCCCAAGGTGGAAGAGCAGGAAAGGGTGGGACTGGGAGCACAGATCGAGGTAGAAGGAGTGGTGAAAGGAATTAGGAGCATGCAGGCGGGAAAGGCCCCAGGACCGGATGGATTCCCAGTCGAATTCTATAGAAAATATGTGGACTTGCTCGCCCCGGTATTGACGAGGACCTTTAATGAGGCAAAGGAAAGGGGACAACTGCCCCCGACTATGTCTGAAGCAACGATATCGCTTCTCTTAAAGAAGGAAAAGGACCCGCTACAATGCGGGTCCTATAGACCTATTTCCCTCCTAAATGTAGATGCCAAGATCCTGGCCAAGGTAATGGCAATGAGAATAGAGGAATGTGTCCCGGGGGTGGTCCACGAGGACCAAACTGGGTTTGTGAAGGGGAGACAGCTGAACACGAATATACGGAGGCTGTTAGGGGTAATGATGATGCCCCCACCAGAGGGGGAAACGGAGATAGTAGTGGCGATGGATGCCGAGAAAGCATTTGATAGAGTGGAGTGGGATTATTTGTGGGAGGTGTTGAGGAGATTTGGTTTTGGAGAGGGGTATGTTAGATGGGTGCAGCTGTTGTATAGGGCCCCGATGGCGAGCGTGGTCACGAATGGACGGGGATCTGCATATTTTCGGCTCCATAGAGGGACAAGGCAGGGATGCCCTCTGTCCCCATTATTGTTTGCACTGGCGATTGAGCCCCTGGCGATAGCGTTGAGGAGTTCCAAGAAGTGGAGGGGAGTACTTAGAGGAGGAGAAGAACACCGGGTATCTTTGTATGCGGACGATTTGTTATTATATGTGGCAGACCCGGCGGAGGGGATGCCAGAAATAATGCGGATACTTGGGGAGTTTGGAGATTTTTCAGGGTATAAATTGAACATGGGGAAAAGTGAGTTGTTTGTGGTGCATCCAGGGGAGCAGAGTAGAGAAATAGAGGACCTACCGTTGAGGAAGGTAACAAGGGACTTTCGTTAACTGGGGATCCAGATAGCCAAGAATTGGGGCACATTGCATAGGTTAAATTTAACGCGGTTGGTGGAACAAATGGAGGAGGATTTCAAGAGATGGGATATGGTATCCCTGTCACTGGCAGGGTGGGTGCAGGCGGTTAAGATGGTGGTCCTCCCGAGAGTCCTCTTTGTGTTTCAGTGCCTCCCGGTGGTGATCACGAAGGCTTTTTTTAAAAGGATTGAAAAGAGCATCATGGGTTTTGTGTGGGTCGGGAAGACCCCGAGAGTGAGGAAGGGATTCTTACAGCGTAGCAGGGATAGGGGGGGGCTGGCACTACCGAGCCTAAGTGAGTATTATTGGGCCGCTAATATTTCAATGGTGAGTAAGTGGATGGGAGAGGAGGAGGGAGCGGCGTGGAAGAGATTAGAGAGGGCGTCCTGTTGGGGGACTAGCCTACAGGCTATGGTGACAGCCCCATTGCCGTTCTCACCGAGGAACTACACCACAAGCCCGGTGGTGGTGGCTACACTGAAGATTTGGGGACAGTGGAGACGGCATAGGGGAAAGACTGGAGCCTTGGCGGGGGTCCCCGATAAGAAACAACCATAGGTTTGCCCCGGGGGGAATGGATGAGGGATATGGAATGTGGCAAAGAGCAGGAATAACGCAACTGAAAGATCTGTTTGTGGATGGGAAGTTCGCGAGTCTGGGAGCACTGACCGAGAAATATGGGTTGCCCCAAGGGAATGCATTCAGGTATATGCAACTGAGGGCTTTTGCGAGGCAACAGGTGAGGGAATTCCCGCAGCTCCCGACACAAGAGGTGCAGGACAGAGTGATCTCAAAGACATGGGTGGGGGATGGTAAGGTGTCAGATATATATAGGGAAATGAGGGACGAAGGGGAGACTATGGTAGATGAACTAAAAGGGAAATGGGAAGAAGAGCTGGGGGAGGAGATCGAGGAGGGGCTGTGGGCAGATGCCCTAAGCAGGGTAAACTCGTCGTCCTCGTGTGCCAGGCTAAGCCTGATTCAGTTTAAGGTATTACACAGGGCGCATATGACTGGAGCACAGCTCAGTAAATTTTTTGGGGTGGAGGATAGGTGTGCGAGGTGCTCGAGAAGCCCAGCGAATCATACCCATATGTTTTGGTCATGCCCGGCACTACAGGGGTTTTGGATGGGGGTGACAAAGGTGCTTTCAAAAGTAGTGGGGGTCCGGGTCGAACCAAGCTGGGGGTTGGCTATATTTGGGGTTGCACAAGAGCCGGGAGTGCAGGAGGCGAGAGAGGCCGATGTTTTGGCCTTTGCGTCCCTAGTAGCCCGGCGCAGGATATTGCTAATGTGGAAAGAAGCCAAGCCCCCGGGGGTGGAGACCTGGATAAATGACATGGCAGGGTTTATAAAGCTAGAGCGGATTAAGTTTGTTCTAAGGGGGTCGGCTCAAGGGTTCACCAGGCGGTGGCAACCGTTCGTCGAATACCTCGCGGAAAGATAGATGGAATGGAAAAAAGAAGGCAGCAGCAGCCGCCCAGGATCGGGGGGGGGGGGGGGGGGGGGGGGGGGGGGAGGAGGAGGAGGAGGAACCAGAAGGACTCTCAGGGTTGTTAATATATACTGTATAATATGTATAGGTCATTGCTACAGATAATTATATATTGGACTGTTAAATTATATTTTTGGAGAGTGTTACTTGTGATAAGGCAGTTGCCAATTAGGGTTAGTTTTCATTTTTGTTATTTATTATTTATTCATTTTCTGTTTATAAAATAGGTCATTGTTATTTGTGTTGTTATAATATTGTGTAAAGGATGCACAATGTACTGTGTTGGTTGACCAAAAATTTTCAATAAAATATTTTATTAAAAAAAAAGAATGCAGACCTCATCAGAGCCTCCTCAGGCAAGTGCAAGATACTCTTTAATCTGTTTTTTTAAATGTGTTTGACAGGCAACACAGAGGCCACTATATTTTGGTTTGCCACAACAGCTGGCCCCTGAAACATCTCATGGACAGGCACAAATGTCTGTCCACCTGACATTTATTTCTATAATTGCCAAACACAAACCCCAGTCCTGTAACTGAATTTTATCGTGCCATTTAAATTGTAGAGTAACACAACTGGTATGCCTAGGAGCCCGGGGGAGTAGAACTACTGCCTCCTAAAAATGGTAGAAAGTTACAGTAAGAAGTCTTACAACCACAGGTTAAAGTCCAACAGGTTTGTTTCAATGTCACTAGCTTTCGGAGCGCTGCTCCTTCCTCAGGTGAATGAAGAGGTCTGTTCCAGAAACACATATATAGACAAATTCAAAGATGCCAAACAATGCTAGGAATGCGAGCATTAGCAGGTGATTAAATCTTTACAGATCCAGAGATGGGGTAACCCCAGGTTAAAGAGGTGTGAATTGTCTCAAGCCAGGACAGTTGGTAGGATTTCGCAGGCCAGATGATGGGGGATGAATGGAATGCGACATGAATCCCAGGTCCCGGTTGAGGCCGCACTCATGTGTGCGGAACTTGGCTATAAGTTTCTGCTCGGCGAGTCTGCGTTGTTGGGCGACCTGAAGGCCGCCTTGGAGAACGCTTACCCGGAGATCAGAGGCCATGACCAGAGACCCCAGGGTGCTGGGCACTGACGGGGCCAGGGGTGTGGAGCATGCAGGATGCAGAGCCCGCAGTGTCAACCGGGGCCACCGTGTAGCCCGCTGGACCTGGTTAGGCACAAGGGGAATACACACCATCTTAACACGTCCGCATTTCATCCCCTGCAGACAACGGAGAATGGAAGTCAACCAGCAATGGTGGCATTCGTCCTAGTCGCCGCAGCCATGGGAGATGCCCTACGGCTGTACGAGCTGGCGCTGCTGGAGGTGGAGGAGGAAGCTGCAACAGTGGAGCCTGCCCAGAGGAAAAGGAGGCAGCCACCCAGGATGGTGAGCCGGCTGCCCAACAGGCCGAGGAGGAGGAGCTGCAAAGCAGGCGCCGCATGGGACCTCGCGTGTACTGGCAGTGCCTGTCATTTGATGACCTGCCAGACCGGGTATGCCGTCGAAGACTCTGGCTGAGCAGGGAGACAGTGAGACATATCTGCCAGATCATGGCGCAGCTGGAACCCCAGGGGAATGGGGGGGAGACACCCGCTCCCGATGGCCATCAAGGTGACGGTTGCCCTGAACGTTTATGGCACGGGGTCCTTCCAGGCGTCGAGTGGGCACCTGTCCGTGATCTCACAGACCTCAGTACACTGATGCATCATGGAGGCCCTACATGCCCAGTCGGCACAATACATCCACTTCAATGTGGACCGAGCCCACGAGGATGCCCAGGCAGCGGGATTCGCCGCCAACACCGAGATGCCCTTGGTCCAGGGGGTGATTGACAGGACGCATGTTGCCCTACGAGCATCTGCAGATGACAGGCCGCTCTACACAAACTGAAAGGGGTTCCACTCGATGAACGTGCAGCTGATATGTGACCATCAACTGCGCATCATGCACATCTAATAATAATCACTTATTGTCACAAGTTTGCTTTAATGAAGTTCTGTGAAAAGCCCCTAGTCACCACATTCCGGCTCCTGTTCGGTGAGGCTGGTACAGGAATTGAATCCACGCTGCTGGCATCGTTCTGCATTGCAAGCAAGCTATTTAGCCCACTGTGCTAAACCAGCCCCAGATACTCAGGCAGTGTGCACGACACCTTCATTCTGGCGCACTAGATGATTCACAGCCTCTTCGAGACGCCGCAGCCCAGCCCCCAGCTGGGGAGTGGGCTCCAGGGTGACAGGAGTTATCAGCTGCGGTCTGATGATGCCTATCCGGAGGCCGCAGACCGACACCGAGACCCACGACAACGACATCCATGCAGCAACCAGGGGTGTGATCAAGCGGTGCTTCGGCATCCTGAAGATGCGATTCATGTGCCTGGACTGCTCTGGAGGTTTTTGATTTGATTGATTATTGTCACATGTATTTGTATACAGTGAAAAGTATTGTTTCTTGCATGCTATGCAGACAACGCATTGGGAAGGAAGGAGAGACGACAGAATGTAATGTTACAGTCATAGCTAGGGTGTAGAGGTAGGTTATTACGAGGTAGGTCCATTCAAATGTCTGATGGCAGCAGGGAAGAAGCTGTTCTTGAGTCGGTTGGTATGTGACGTCAAACCTTTGTATCTTTTTCCTGACGGAAGGAGGTGGAAGAGAGTATGTCCGGGGTGCGTGGGGTCCTTAATTATGCTGGTTGCCTTTCTGAGGCAGCGGTAATTATAGATAGAGTCAATGGATGGGAGGCTGGTTTGCGTGATGGACTGGGCTACTTCACGACCTTTTGTAGTTTCCTGCGGTCTTGGGCAGTGCAGGCTCCATACCAAGCTGTGATACAACCAGAAAGAATGCTTTCTATGGTGCATCTGCAGAAGTTGGTGAGAGTCGTAGCTGACATGCCAAATTTCCTTAGTCTTCTGAGAAAGTAGAGTCGTTGGTGGGCTTTCTTAACTATCGTGTTGGCATGGGGGGGCCAGGACAGGCTGTTGGTGGTCTGGACACCTAAAAACTTGAAGCTCTCGACCCTGTCTACTTTGTTCCCATTGATGTAGACAGATGTCCTCCTCTACGCTTCCTGAAGTCGATGACAATCTCCTTCGTTTTGTTGACATTGAGGGAGAGATTATTGTCGTTGCACCAGTTCACCAGATTCTCTATCTCATTCCTGTACTCTTGTCATTGTTTGAAATCCGACCCACTACGGTGGTGTCATCAGCAAATTTGAAAATCGAGTTGGAGGAGAATTTGGCCACAGAGTCAGAGGTGTATAAGGAGTATAGTAGGGGGCTGAGGACACAGCCTTGTGGGGCACTGGTGTTGAGGATGATCATGGAGGTGTTGTTGCCTATCTTTACTGATTGTGGTCTGTGGGTTAGAAAGTTCAGGATCCAGTCGCAGAGGGAGGAACTGAGGCCAAGGCCACGGCGTTTGGAGATGAGTTTCGTAGGAATAATGGTGTTGAAGGCTGAGCTGTAGTCGATAAATAGGAGCCTGACATAGGTATCTTTGTTATCGAGGTGTTCCAGTGTTGAGTGCAGGGCCAGGGAGATGGTGTCTGCTGTGGACCTGTTGCAGCGGTAGGCAAACTATGGTGGATCAAGGCAATCCGGGAGGCTGGAGTTGATTCATGCCATGACTAACCTTTCAAAGCACTTCATAATGGTGGATGTCGGAGCCACTGGACGATAGTCATTAAGGCATGTTTCTTGGCTTTTTTTTGGTACAGGGATGATGGTTGTCTTCTTGAAGTAGATAGGGACCTCAGATTGTTGTAAAGAGAGGTTGAAGATGTCTGGGAATACCCCCGCCAGCTGGGTGCAAGACCTGAGTGCTCGTCCGGGTACCCCATCCGGGCCAGTGGCTTTCCGTGCGTTGACCTTCGAGAAGGTTGCTCTGACGTCTGCAATGGTGACCTCAGATAAAGTTCATCTGAGGCTTCCAGAATGGAGGGCGTGCTCTCGCTGACCTCTTGCTCAAAGTGGGCATCGAATGCGTTGAGCTCATCAGGGAGGGGTGCATTGGAGCCGGCGATTTTACATGCCATTATGTTGTAGCCCGGTATTTCTTGTAGACCTTGCCATAGTCGGCGGGGGTCCGTGTGACTAACCTGGGACTCGAGCTTGGGACTCGAGGTGTCCTCCAATATGGTGCTGAGAGGCTCGCTTGCATCGTGGCAGCCTGCTGATGCATCCTCCACAACATCACGTGCTGGAGGAGGAGGATGAATGCCTTGCCTCTTCCGATGAGGAGGCTGAGGAGGATAGCAACGATGGCAGGCATGGGAGTCCGCACAATGTATGCGCCAGAGCCAAAGCGCACAGGACGCTCTGATCGCCTCCAGGTTCACCGATTAGGGGGGGACTGTGGCACAGACATCCCACTCCACCATACCACCTGTAACACCCCCACCCCCCTCCCCCCCTGCCCCCTCCCCCGCCACCCATCCCAGCCTGCAATCCCATTTGGTCCATGGGATGCAGGATGGTGACAACCCTCTCTGTGCTGGACTCCGGCGCTCCGCATCGTTTGACAACATCTGCCTCCTGCCCAAGGTAGCACTTCCCACCATCCATCAGGGTGATTCTTGCATGTGAGCTGGCCATTCCATCACACGGCCCCATCGAATCCCTGGGGTGGCAGAGATGGAAATGGAACCATAGCCAAAATCTTCGCCGCCAAGGCCTCCAATATGGACACCACCTCTGCGGTGCTGACCTGGGTGGCACACATGGCGGCATCACCTCCTGCCCATGCATGCAGTTGGACTCTTCCACCTGCACCTCCTGGATGCTCGTACACAACTCTGCACGTAGTCCATGACCCTGCAACTGCATCTCCACAATCGAAGGGACTGTCCGTTCCAGAAGCCCGAAACCGGACTAGTCAGCAGCTAGTCCCTGGGACGGCCCGGCCTCCGACCATCCGCTCCATCAGGAGTTCCTACCTCCACCTGATGTACCGGAGCAGCTGTGTGGTGCGCACCAGAAGGTGCTCCATGAGCCTCTTCACTAAAGTTCCCAACCGAGGCGAGTGTCTCTGGGATGGTGGAGGGTGTTGTTGACAGCTGTGATGGGAAATTGGTGTCAACATCGGAATTGAGCTTCGGGGAGTCGTGGGTTTCTGGCATTTGAGTCATCGCCGTGTCGGTGTTGTCATCACTGCTCGGTGCACGGCGGGTTCTGGGTGTGGCACTGGCTGTGGCTGTGGCACACCAGATGGACCAGCCCCATCACCAGCAGATCCAGCAAGACACAAGACAAAACGCTTGATTAGACTGCGGGCCGGGTGCTGGGTGTTATGGGTGAGGGTGGTGTGGGGGTAAAGTTAGGGGTGGTGGTGAGGGTGGTGGGGGTGTTTGGGGCGGTGAGGGTGGTTGTTGACTCACGTGGCACGGGGAACTGCAACCAAGCGGCCGATCTCCACCTCGTAGACTTCCCTTTCCTCAGGCCCACCTACAACATCCAGGGCCTGTTGCTCTGCCGCGGTGGGGCTTTGCAGGTCCGCCGGTCCCTCTCCAGTTTTCTCCCGCTCCTGGCGGTTATGGGTGGCCTTCACATAGCGGGGGGGAGTCCGATGCATGGAGCCCAAAGGGTGGATGTCTGGTGGCTTCAGTGGCCATGGCGGCTGGTGTGGGTGCCTGCATGTGGTGCAGGGTGGGGGTTTGGCGGAGGGGTGGGGGGGGATTACGGGTGTGTGGGACGGGGGTTGGTGCCAGGCCACAGTGCTGCCTACTCACCCTGGCCGCCCTGAGGTGGTCACGCATTTTCTTCCTGCTCTGCATGCCGGTCTGTACGATGCTCACTGCCTCTCCCACCTGTGCCCAGGCACAGCGAATGGTGATGGCTGACAGCCTTCTTCCCAGGCCGTGGTACAGGATGGCGTGCCTCTCATCCATGGCATCCAGGAGGGTCTCCAGCTTTGCGTCTGTAAAACGTGGGGCTGCGCATCTTGCTGCCACCTTGTTGGCTGGGATGAGTGTGTGTGGGGAGTGAAGTGTGTGTATGGGGCTGCAGCTTGTCAGCCTCCTGAGTATCAATCGCAAACCCAGTGAATCCTGCACCACTTCTCATTGGAATCGATTGTGTTGCACGTGGCGCCAGTGCTAGCCCCTTAACAGTCTGAATCAGTCTGGATGCGGCGCCAGTTTTACTGTCGTGGAATTCCACAAACCCTACCCCGGCGTCAACACTTATAACGGAGAATTCGCTGACAGCTTATGTCTTAGAGTAAATGCTGCCTATATTTGTAAACATCTGTGCTGTATTTTTCTATGTTCTATGTTCTCTATGTGCAGCTGTAATCTTGTGCTCTTTCTCTGTTTGTGATGGACTTTCTGACTTTTACAGAAATCTCTTACTTAAATACACTCGATAAAGACTGAAAGTATGTGAATTAAAGCCAGAACTCAATCCTTATATGTACACTTGATTTTCAAAGAAACCTCCACAATGAAATGCACAGAGTGCCATGTCTTGGAGGAGTTCATTGCTTTCTGGTATAAATCACCTCACACAACCAAGTCTCCTTTCGTTTTCTCTCTACTGTAATGATCTTCGGATAACCATGCATCAGTACCCAGACATACCAAGTAGCAATTTCACTCCCTTGACCTTCAAATCTCTTAACAATAGGCTCTTTTATACTCTTTCAATTTACTACCAAATGCCTGTAGCCTTGATGTCCTACGCGTTTCTAGTTTCTGGCAGACTGCCTTGTTTGATATGGATAGTCACAACTTTTAGCCTTTTGCTTTCCCATGGTTTAGCTTTCTACTGATTATATTTTTAAAGACACATAAAAGACAAGCTTCAGGACATTTTGTCATCATCGGCCCACCTACACCAAACACTTCCTATTTCTAAGTAAACCAGTTACACAATCCAAAAAATGTTGACTTCATTGCATAGACTTTATATCACACTTGTCTTGATTCCGAATATGCAGGGTATTGCTCATAAAATGAACAAAAAAATAAAATGAAGATTTGTATTAATAAACAATTTTCATTTTCTCAGCTTGACCCAGAGCACTATACTGGTAATTAAGTGCTACTGAAGTGTATTCACAGTTATAATGTGAAAAACACAACAGTCAATTTGTGCACAGCAAGCTCACATAGTGATGCGATGATATCCAGAAAATCTGGGTGTCATGATATACAGACAAGCAGCTAATGGACACAGAGAACAGGACATGACCAATAAGCAGGCAGGACACTCAGAGGTGGGATCTGACTATAAAAGATACTAGACACTCACACTCCGCCTCTTTCCACTGATGAACATCTAGAGAGTCAGTCAAGGGTGTTGTTACAATCTCACACCTCCACCACGTGGCTAAGAGCTAGTCTGGTTCAGTCAGACAGAGTAACCACACTTAAGTTAGCAGAGAGTCAAACTCACAGAGAACTGTGCTAACTGTGCTATTCGTTCAATAAACCTGATTGAACTAACTTCAAGGTCTGGAGTATCTTTCTGATCTAAGCTGCATCCAGTTGCAGTCAGTGTTAGACCAGTGTACCTTGTCGTGTTGGGTGTTCCGCTATACAGACGAACCAACACGGTTGCAGATGGTACAACTTTGTTTTATTACTATCAATAACAACATCTGTAAACTTATGACTGTGGTTCGTTCTTTACCCTTTAACCTGTGGACCCAGCCCTTACACTATCTTAGAGAGGCACTCAGCACATGGTGTATGGCTGAGTGGCTTGCTGTGAGCTCTGTGCCCTGAGTTGTCTCCTGCTGGAATGAGCGGGAACTGTGGTGTTCCCCGTTTTATAGTGCGTGTGCTCTCACTGGTGATTGGCTGTGATGTTGCGTGTGTGTTGATTGGTCCGTTGATCTGTCCATCAGTGTGTATGTGTGTTTGCACCATGATGTTTATCTGAATATCATGACATACCTAATATGACATGATACTAGGAGACTACTAATTCAAGGTGGCTTACGTCAGTCCGTTCCGGAACGACCAGCAAATGTATCCCGGCACCATGGAGAAGATTCAGGCTCCTCACCAGCTCAGGACCTCCAGCAATCTCAGTGCCAACAGGCGGATATTCATGCAAAAGTTTCTGCTGTACATCAAAGCCTCAGACCTCGAGGGTGCGTCTGATGCTAGAAAGATCGCGCTTCTCCTCTCAACAGCGGGTGATCAAGCCATCGAACTCTTCAACTCATTTAACTTCACCGAAGGCCAGGACAAGACAAAGTTTCAGACCATCCTGGATAAGTTCAATAGTCCCTGTGAAGTGGACACCAATGAAATCTTCGAGCGTTACATATTCAAACAATGTATTCAAGGTAAAGATGAATCTTTCAATGCCTTCTTAACTAGCCTCCGCCTGCTGGCGCTGTCCTGCAACTTTGGTGATATTGCTGACTCCATGATCAGAGACCAAATCGTGTTTGGGATTCACTCTGGTCCTCTGAGAAAGCAGCTCTTAAAAATCAAGCATATGACCCTGCCAGTCGCGATTGAAACATGTACAGTGCCATGAGCACGCAATAAATCGGTATTCCCAATACAAATCGGCTGAAAATGAGAAACTTGCCTCCCACGAGGCAGTGAGTGTGCAGGCCATCTCCCGAATGCACCTCAGCATTGAAGACAGCGGCCATCTCACGCACTTTTCCCGGAGACCCACGCATGCGCAATGTGAACGGGATAATGAAGCGGCCGACACCCACACTGCGCAGGTGCAGTGCCGACCACCGGCAGCGACGTCTGCCGACCGCACTGCACGTGTGCGGCGACGTACACCGCGTCACGACGCCGACTTCATGACGTGCCCGGACTGTGGCAACGCCCACTTAAAGGGACACTGCCTTGCAAGAGGCAGATGATGTTTAAACTGCGGGAAGCCTGGACACTATGCAGCCTTGTGCAGGTCTGCACCACCAGTCAGAGGCCTGCGCTCCCAATTCCGACGACGGCGCGTCCAAAATGTGCAATGACGATTACAGGATTCTGATCCTGGCAGTACAACGGATCCAGAGGACGTGTGCCTTGAGTCCGCCTACCGAGTGGGCATCATTACCACACGTGAACATGTCACACCTAATTCATCTCGCATTCAGTCCACCCTCACTGTGGATTCGGAGGACGAATGGCGTGCGGTGATGCAGGTCAACCGCTGCTCCATCCAGTTCAAGCTGGACACAGGTGCTTCTGCCAACCTCCTCTCACAGGCAGACTTCAAACGCATCAAGAAGCCCCCCCAAGATCCTTCCAGCAGCCTGTCAGCTCCTGGACTATAAAGGTAATGTCATCACGGCACTGGGGTCCTGCCATCTACTCGTCTCCAACCGGAGTACCCATGCACGGCTAAGGTTTGAAATTGTCAAGCCGGACAGGGCATCCCTACTGGGCGCGCATGCCTGCAAAAGGCTAAACCTGGTGCAGCGGGTTTATTCAACGACAACCTCCAACGTGGATCTTCAAGCTGGCATTGGCGTCATCCTTGCTCAGTATCCAGATGTGTTTGACGGGCTGGGCACTTTGCCATATCGGTACAAGATCCTACTGTGACCTGATGCCAAGCCAGTGGTCCATGCACCACGCCAGGTCCCGGCTCCGCTGAAGAAGCGCCTGAAGGAACAGCTCAAGGAGCTGCAGCAGCAGGGGATCATTTCCAGGGTAACCGAACTGACTGACTGGGTCAGATCAATGGTGGTGTTTAAAAAACCCTCTGGAGACCTGCGCATCTGCATTGATCCCAAGGATCTCAACCAGAATATAATGCGTGAACACTACCCCATCCCGAAGAGGGAGGAACTCACCAGTGAGGTGGCACATGCACGGTTTTTCACGAAGTTAGATGCGTCATATGGATTCTGGCAAATCCAGCTGGATGAGTCCAGCAGAAGGCTCTGCACCTTCAACACACCGTTTGGCAGGTACTGCTATAACCGTATGCCGTTCGGCATCGTCTCGGCATCGGAGATATTTCATTGCATCATGGAGCAGATGATGGAAGGTATCGAAGGGGTTCGTGTGTACGTGGATGACGTCATCATATGGTTGGTCCACGACCCCTGAGGAGCATGTTTCACGTCTCCAGCAGGTATTCCGCCGTGTCCACACCAATGGCCTGAAGCTGAACAGGACCAAATGTTGCTTTGGCATGTCGACACTCAAGTTCCTAGGAGACCAGATCTCTCAGCAGGGCATGTGCCCCGACACAGACAAAGTCAAGGCCATCGCAGCCATGAAGGTCCCGGAAGACAAGAAGGCGGTATTGCGCTTCCTGGGCATAGTCAATTTTCTAGGCAAGTTCATCCCAAACATGGCCTCACACACCACGGCCCTACGAAACCTAGTGAAGAAGTCCACTGCCTTCGAGTGGAAGGCGGCCCATCAGGCAGAGTGGTTGGAGCTGAAAGCCAAGCTCACCACTGTGCCCGTATTGGCATTTTTCGACCCAGACAGGGAAACAAAAATCTCAACAGATGCCAGCCAGGATGGCATCGGTGCGGTCCTGCTGCAACGTGATGACACTTCATCCTGGGCACCGGTAGCCTATGCATCATGGGCAATGAGGCCCACCGAACAAAGGTCTGCACAAATCGAGAAGGAATGCCTGGGCCTTCTCACTGGCATTCTCAAGTTTCACGAATATGTCTACGGCCTGCCGACATTCACAGTCGAGACGGATCACAGGCCCCTGGTCCACATTATCCACAAGGACCTGAATGACATGACGCCTCGGTTGCAGCGCATCCTCCTCAAACTCAGAAGGTGCGACTTTGACCTGGTCTACACACCTGGCAAGGAGCTCATCATTGCCGATACACTGTCCCGCTCCATCACCGTGCCTAGTGAACCATTGAACGTCATCCGGCAAATTGAGTCACAGATTGAGTCACAGGTGCAGCTGTGTGCTAGCACCCTCCCGGCATCTGATGAGAAGGTGAATCGTATCCCTGAGGAGACAGCCAAAGTCCCCCTCTTGCAATGTGTTATGTAACACCTAGCCAATGGCTGGCAAAAAGGGCAGTGTCCTCAATTTTTCAATGTAAAGGACGACCTGACGGTGGTTGATGGTATCCTCCTCAAACTGGACCGGATTGTAATTCCACACAGTCTCCAGAGCCTGGTGCTCCGTCAAATCCATGAGGGCCACCTGGGTGTGGAAAAGTGCAGAAGCAGAGCCAGGCAGGCTGTCTACTGGCCCGGGATCAGCCAGGACATCGCGAACATGGTCCTTAACTGTGTGACTTGTCAACGCTTCCAGCCAGCGCAGAGTAAGGAGACACTTCAGCAGCATGAAATCGAAACCTCTCCGTGGTCCAAGGTTGGCATCGACCTCTTTCATGCAAATGGTCGTGATTACGTGTTAATCATTGATTACTTTTCCAATTATCCTGAAGTCGTGAAGCTCTCAGGCCTCACATCTTGGACCGTCATCAATGCCTGTAAGGAGACGTTCTCCAGGCATGGTATCCCACTCACTGTCATGGGTGACAATGACCCGTGCTTCAGCAGCCATGAATGGTCTCTGTTTGCCCAATCGTATCAGTTCAAACACGTCACTTCCAGCCCACACTATCCACAGTCAAACGGAAAAGTTGAGAAAGGGGTGCACATAGTGAAGCAGCTCATCTGCAAGGCCGCGGATTCTGCGTCTGACATTCACCTTGCGCTGCTCGCGTACAGGGTGACCCCACTGTCCACTGGCATGTCGCCGGCTCAACTCCTGATGAACAGGGACCTGCGAACGACACTTCCAGCCATACACGTGCCCAACCTGGATCACCTCCCGGTGCTGCAGAAGGTGCAGCAACTCCGAGACCGGCAAAAACAGGACTATGATGCTCATGCCACCGATTTGCCCGTGTTATCCCCGTCAGACACTGTTCGGGTCAAGATCCCTGATGGAGGCTGGTCAGCTCCAGCCGCTGTTGTTCGACAGGCTGCCCCCCGCTCGAATGTTGTGCATCTTGCTGATGGTTCTGTTGTGCGACGAAACAGACGGGCACTGCACAAATTTGCCTTTCTCGCAACGCCATTCTTCTCCGTTTCTTTCTGTTGTTTTGCCACCTCCTGATACCTCGACTCACGAGGCCACCAGTCAGGCTTCAATCCCGCCCATCAAGGCGCTGTCGTCCCCACCACCACCTCTCCGGCGGTCGACCAGGATCAGACGCAAGCCACACAGACTGGACTTTTGAACATTTGTTCTGTTTGCTATGTTCTGTGTTTTCGCATTAGACAGCTGTTTTCACATGTACATATGTTCACATCCACTGCATGTATATATGATAATATTGGCCTATACTTGTAAATACGTTCACATATGTCATCCAAACATTAAAAAAAGGAGAGATGTCATGATATGCGGGGACACACATAATGATATATAGACAAGCAGCTAACGGACACAGAGAACAGGACATGACCAATAAGCAGACAGGACACTCAGGGGTGGGATCTGACTATAAAAGACACGAGGCACTCACACTCCGCCCCTTTCCACTGATGAACATCTAGAGAGTCAGTCAAGGGTGTTGTTACAATCTCACACCTCAACCACGTGGCTCAGAGCTAGTCTGGTTCAGTCAGACAGAATAACCACACTTAAGGTAGCAGAGAGTCGAACTCACAGAGAACTGTGCTAACTGTGCTATTAGTTCAATAAACCTGATTGAACTAACTTCAAGGTCTGGAGTATATTTCTGATCTAAGCTGCATCCAGTTGCAGCCAGTGTTAGACCAGTGTACCTAACACGACACTGGGGAATTCCCTGCTCTTCTTTGAAAACTGCCATACAGTATTTTCTGCCCAGCTGAGATGACAGACTGAGCCTCTGTTTAACATCTCATCAGAAAAATGGCAATGCAGCATGGAGTGCAAAGGGTTAATATAAATAGACAGACCACATCATCAGTGATGTAACATCATATGAAAACAGAAAATGCTGAGAGAGAGTACGATGTGAAGCTCGGGCCAAGCCTCATCTTGAGGGTGAGGTAGTAGCGTTGTGGTATTGTCGCCGGACTAGTAATCCAGTGGCCATCCTTACCTTGTCTGGCCAACATGTGACTCCAGACCAATAGCAATGTGTTGACTGTTAAATGCCCTCTGAAATAGCCTAGCAAGCCACTCAGTTGTACTCAATCATACCTGACAACAATATGCCAGTCACCACTGTCACCATTCCTGGGCATGTCCTGTCTCATGGCTTCAGGTTAAACATGGGCAAGGAAATCCCATACTGATTCCCACGTACCGGCCACCTTCAGCTGATGAATCAGTGCTCCTCCATGTTGAACACCACTTGGAGGAAGCATTGAGGGTGGCAAGGGCACAGAACATGATCTGGGTGGGGGACTTCAATGTCCATCACCAAGAGTAGCTTGGTAGAACCACCCACAGACTGAGCTGCCCGGGTCCTAAAGGACATACATGCTAGGCTGGGACTCCAGCAGGTGGTGAGAGAGCCAACAAAAGGAAAAACATCCTGACCAACCTGCCTGCTGCAGATGCATCTGTCCATGACAGTATTGGTAGAAGTGACCACCGCACAGTCCTTGTGGAGACAAATTCTCGTTTTCACATTGAGGATTCCCTCCATCGTGTTGTGTGGCACTACCACTGTACTAAATGGGCTTCGAACAGATCTAGCAACTCAAGACTGGGCATCTATGAGGCACTGTGGGCCATCAGCAACAGCAGAATTGTATTCAACCGCAATCTGCAATCTCATATCCCCCATTCTACCATTACCATCAAGCCAGGGGATTAACCCGGGTTCAATGGAGAGTTCAGGAGAGCATGCCAGAAGAAACATCAGGCTTACCGAAAAATGTCACGCATCAGATCTAAGCTCTGCAGTCCTGCCCCATTCAGCCGTGAATGGTGGTGGACAATTAAACAACTTACTGGAGGAGGAGACTCCACAAATATCCCTATCCTCAATGATGGAGGAGCCCAGCACATATGTGCAAAAGACAAGGCTGAGGCATTCGCAACAATCTTCAGCCAGTAGTGCTGAGTGGATGATCCATCTCCGTCTCCTCCAGAGGTCCCAGCATCATAGATGTCAGTCTTCAGCCATAACGATTCACTCCACGTGATATCAAGAAATGGCTGAAGGCACTGGATTCTGCAAAGACTATGAGCCCTGACAATATCCCGGCAATAGTACTGAAGACTTGTGCTCCAGAACATGCTGCACTCCAGCCAAGCTGTTCCAGTATAGCTACAACACTGGCATCTACCCGGCAATGTGGAAAACTGTCCAGGTGTGTCCTGTACACAAGAAATAGGACAAATCCAACCCATCCAATTACCACACTATCAGTCTACTCTCCATCAGGAAAGTGATGGAAGGAGTCATCAACAGTGCTATCAAGCGTCACTTACTCAGCAATAACCTATTCACGGACACTCAGTTTGGGTTCCGCCAGGGTCACTCAGCTCCTGAGCTCATTACAGCCTTGGTTCAAACATGGACGAAAGAGCTGAATGCCTGAGTTGAGGTGAGAGTGGCTGCCCTTGACATTAAGGTAACATTTGACCGAGTACGGCATCAAGGAGCCCTACCTAAACTGGAGTCAATGGAAATCAGGCAGAAAACTCTGCTGGTTGGGCTCATGCCTGGCACAAAAGAAGATGGTAGTGAGGTTGGCAGTCAATCATCCCCGCTCCAGGACATGACTGCAGGAGTTCCTCAGGGTAGTGTCCTAGGCCCAATCATCTTCAGCTGCTTCATCAATGACCTCCCATCATAAGGTCAGAAGTGGGGGTATTCAAAGATGACTGCACAATGTTCAGCACCATTCGCGAATCCTACGGCGAGTAACTCACCTCCTGACCCTCAAAGCCTGTCCACCACCTACAAGGCATAAGTCAGGAGTGTAATGAAATACTCTCCACTTGCTTGGATGAGTGCAGCTTCAACAACACTCAACAAGTTCAACACCGTCCAGGAGAAAGCAGCCTGCTTGATTGCTCCCCCTTCCACAAACATTCAAGCCCTCCACCAACAACGAACAGTGGCAGCCGTGTGTACCATCTACAAAATGCACTGCAGTAACTCACCAAAGCTGCTTAGACAGCATCTTCCAAACCCATGACCATTACTATCTAGAAGGGCAAGAGCAGCAGATACTTGGGAACCCCACCACCTGGAGGTTCCCCTCCAAGTCACTGATCACCCTGACTTGGAAATATATCGCCGTTCCTTCACTGTCGCTGGGGCACAATCCTGGAACTTCTTCCCTAACAGCACTGTGGGTGTACCTACACCTCAGGGACTGCAGCGGTTCAAGAAGGCAGCTCACCACCACTTTCTGAAGGTCAGCAAGGGAAGAGCAAGAAATTCTGGCCTAATCAGCGAAGCCCACATCCCATAAATTATTTTTTTTCATTAGAAGAACATATAAAGGTTAAAGTTTGCCAACAGCCTTGCCTCCAGCAGTTTCTATCAATCAGCACAATGGCACAGTAGTTATCATAGCTGGTTCACAGTGCCAGGGACCTGGGTTCAATACCAACCTTGGGTGATTGCATTTGTGTGGAGTTTGCACTTTCTCCCCATGTCTGTATGGGTTTCCTCCAGGTGCTCCGGTTTCCTCCCACAATCCAAAGATTTGCAGGTTAGGTGGATTAGCCATGCTAAAAATTGCCCCTTAGTGTCCAAAGATGTGCAGGTTATGTGGAGTAATTGGGTTACGGGGATGAGGCAAGGGAGTGGGCCTAGTTAAGGTGCTCTTTCAGAGGGTATGTGCAGACGGGATGGGCTGAATGGCCTCCTTCTGCACTGTATGCATTCTATGATCCTAACCAAGGACTAAGACCCACAACAAGCATAACAGACAGAATTTTCCCCATACTTTCCGGAAGTGTCAGTCAAGACTGTATGCTCAGCTCTGTAATATATGTTTCAAACCAAAAGTTAGGAACTCTTGATTATATATCAATTTAAAGGCCGGAGAATCGGTGGGGGGCGCGTGAATCCTGCCACGCTGCTCTGACGCCGGGCCACCGATTCTCCGGCGACCAGAGAATCGCCGCCAATCGCGCCAGCGCAGTCGCTGGGGCACCGGTCAGGGGCTGTTGAAAGCGCACCCCCCCCCCCCCCCCCCGCCAATTCTCCGTGCTCGGCGGGCCGAGTGCCTGCCAAGTCCCGCCGTCATTGTTTGTGTATGGTCCTACCTGCCAGGACCTCGGCGATCTTGCATGAGGGGCTGTCCTGGTGGGGGGGCATGGGGAGCTGACCCCTGTAGGGCTCCGCCATATTGCCCGGGGGCAGGCGCGGAGACGGTCGTGGCGCGCATGTGCGGATCTGCGCCGGCTGTGGCGGGCTGGCTTTCGGCACCGGAGCAGTGCACAGCACTCCACCACCGTTCTAGCCCCCGAGGAAGGGGTGAATGCCTGGGCCTGTAGGCCCGTTGACGCCGGCGTCGCTCGTGTTGGTTTTGATGCCGGCGTCAACACTTTGCCGGGATTTCGGAGAATCCCGGCCAAAATGTTCATTGTGTGGAGTGGGACTATTTGTGGGAGGTTTTGGGGTGGTTTGGGTTTGGGCAGGGATTTGTGGATTGGATCCAGCTGCTGTATCGGGCACCGGTGGCTAGTATGCGGACGAACCAGGTGAGCTCGGACTATTTTAGGCTGCACCAGGGGACGGGGCAGGGATGTCCACTCTTCCCACTGCTCTTTGCCTTGGCTACAGAGCCGTTGGCGATGGCATTGACAGCGTCAAGGGACTGGCAGGGCATAGTACGTGGGAGAGCGGGGGGGGAGTGGAACACAGGGTCTTGCTTTCCACGGACAATTTGGCACTGTATATTTCGGACCCGTTGGGTGATATTGGGGGGATTATGGGGATTGTAGAAGATTTCAGGTGTTTTTCGGAGCATAAATTGAACATGGGGAAGAGTGAGGTATTTTTGATCCAGGTGATCCAGGCTTAGCCTTATATAATTTAAGGTGGTCCACAGGGCACATATAACTGTGGCCGGATGAGCAGGTTTTTTGAAGGGGTGGAGGATAGGTGTGGGCCGGGTGCAGGTCATGTCCATATATTTTGGGCATGTCCGAAGCTTGGAGGATTCTGGCAGGGGTTACCAACATCATGTCGGAGATACTGAAGGTAAAGGTGGTCCCGAGGAGTCCAGAGGTGGCGTTTTTTGGTGTGTCATAAGGCCTAGGAGTCCAGGAGGCAAGAGAGGCTGATGTGTTAGCATTTGCCTCGCTGGTAGCCTGGAGACGGATCTTGCCAGGATGGAGGGACTCAGAACGCCCAAAGTCAGGGGTGTGGTTTGGTGACATTGCTGGGTTTCTCAGGCTTGAGAAGATCAAGTTCGCCCTGAGCCTCAATAAAATACTTTTTTTTTTAAATGTTCATTAAAGTTCGCGGGCAGAGTTTGATGGAGAATTGAGCTTTCGCAACAGAACAATTGTGTGTAGACTACTGCAACTTTTACTACATAAAATAAACTATGGAAAAAACTGAATGCATTGAAGAAAAACATAATCATACAAGTTTGAATGACAATTAAGTTCAAAATATTTCAACAATCAAAAACAGTGTGGAATAGTAATGGCAAATTAAATTGGGGAATATCTAAAACCATTAATTTGAAAAATTAATAAGAAAGGCTTCACGGAGAAAAGGAATTCTCATACTTTTCACAAATGCACAAGGTGTACACCCGTATCGACTTCTTTGCAGTGGGGAAATCGGTGCTTCCAGTGATCACGGGAGCGGAATACTCCGCGATCGTTATCTCCGATCATGCTCCACACTACACGGATGTGAGGTTGGAGACAGGCCATGCCCAGCGCCCCACGTGGAGGCTGGAAACGGACCTCCTGGCCGACAAGTCCTTGTTTGCGCTTCCCTAATCGCACGCCGGAGAATCCTGCTCGGCTGGCGATCGGCAGCACCACCCACAGCTGCAGACTGGCTCGCTCACCTCTCTGAATTTCTCCACCTGGAGAAGATTAAGTACGCCACCCTTAGGGTCAGAGGAAGGCTTCCTGGACACTTGGGGGCAGTTTATCGGTCTGTTCCAAAACCTGTTTGAGGCCAGCAATGAGGAGCAAGTTAAGAATAAAAAATCAAGATAGATGAGGAACCAAAGGATTGCACAACCTGGGGAGTGAGGGGGGGTGGGGAGGGGGCGAAGACAGAAAGAAGGTGGGGAAGCCCAACAAAAGAAGAAACGAGGAGGGTGGGGGATAACCCCCCCTTTTTCTTCTCCTGAAAACACAAGCAAAACACAGCTGAAGCCAAACCGGGGGGGGGGGGGGTGGAGGCGGGGGAGGAGGAAGGGGGGGGGGGGAAGAGTGGGGAGGGACCATTAACCGATCTAGAGAACGACAAAATGTATAAATGTATATGACTGACAAAATAAACCTCTCTGTACAATAAAGTAAATTAACGCCGGTAAGAAAGATGTGATGTATATAAACAATTGTTTATAAATATGAGAAATGGCAATAAAAAGATTTCACAAAATAAAGAAAGGCTTCACAACATGCTGCGTGCTGTGTGAGTTGATACCATTTTACAAAGATTCTATTGTCCATGACACACATGTAACCAGGAGTAGTCTGTTGCCAATGAATCTGCCCAACACTTTATGTGCTCAGATAGCAGTGCATGAGAGTCATTTCAAATTATGGCAACCTCGCAAATTAAACTTAGTGGATGTCCTTCCACTAAAGGGATTACTGCACTCATGCTGGAGGAGAAAAAGCTTTTGCCTCATTAGGTTTACTAGGTAGCGAAAGCATTAGCAGTCCTTCACAATGTCTCAACTTAATGAATCAGGTCAATTAGTACTCAGATATACCAATGGCTAATCAATCAAAGAGAAAAAGTTATCATAGCCCCAACTGTCATGACACACATATGCATTGAACACCATCATATTTTGCAGAACGGTGTGGGGTGGGGGGGGGGGGGGTGTGAGGATACTCTGTTCCTGTCCACTAAAATTGGGAATCCCAATTGGGATGCTGCAATGTTTATAATCATCCTTATTCCGATTGGCAGCAATTGGCCATTTCAACAATGCTAAGTGCTTTCTGAGGTCAGAAAAGAGGAAGTGAAAGCACTTGGTGTTTTTGAAGTGGCCAGCAGCTGTCAATCAGGAAAAGGGTGGTTATAAACATTATGGTTATGATCAATGGAGGGTGCTTCAGATGAATTCAAGCTTTAAGTGAAAGATAAATAAATAAACCTCCTGCCTGCTGTGTTTAAACCATTAAACGGGTGCTCCGGTTTCCTCCCACAAGTCCCGAAAGATGTGTTTTTTAGAAATTTGGACATTCTGAATTCTCGCTCTGTGTACCCAAATAGGCGCCAGAATGTGGCGACTAGGGGCTTTCACAGTAACTTCACGTGTAAGCCTATTTGTGACAATAAAGATTATTATTAAGCTGCCAATCAAAGGCTAGTTAAAGGTACTGTGCATGAAATTGAATGAATACAAAGCATTTCAAAGGATGTCAGCCATTCGCCAAGCTTTTCAAGAGTTGTGGGCTTTATAGGAAGATTCAGACACTTCAGAAGCAGCAGTTTTAAAAGCATAGATGTGAGGAAAGCATAGATGTGAGGAAAGGGACAGTCCTTGTGACTTCCTGGCTTGAATCTTCAATGAATTGTCAATCCGCTTATCGGCTGTCAGGTGGGAGCAGTTCAAAGTGAGAAGGCCACTTCAAAGTTTAAACAGTTCAGGAGCAAGGCTGCTAATTTTGAACAGAGGGTTACCTGAGATCTCCTTGCCTATGGGTGATCTTCAGGTTGTCCATGGCTAGAATGGGCAGTTCAGACACGGGACCCCCAACCAACATCCTGCAGTCTGACAGAAGCACAGGAGCACATGAGCACATCCTTGACTCCATCAGGGTCCAACAGGTCAATATAGGGTGTGACATCCAGGGTATCCGTGCCATGGTGCTGGGTGCAGTGCACTGTTGGCAATGCCACAGGGCGGGGCCTTGAGAACAATGGTGGCTGAAAGGGCGTAGCCGGGTGGCTAAGGGAAGGTGACTTAGGGGGCTGGGCGGTAGGTGGGGAGTGTTGGGTCACCCTCATACGTGCGTGGTGTGGGGAGTGGCTCATTATTACTATGGTGCAGGAAGGATGCCCCTCGTTGATGAGCAGTTGGGGATGTTCCCCTTTTCAGCATGGGGGAGGGATCAACATTTGCCTTGTGGGGGGGTGGCCTGTCTTTGGACATTGGGATCAGACAGCCTGTTCAAAATGGTGGCCGGAGACCAATAAGTGCAAGGAGACCAGCGTGCTCTCCGCTATGCAAAATTTAGCACAGTAAAGGTATGAGAATTCCACCTTGGTGAGCTCCTAATGCCAACAGGACACAATCCCAATTCTCTGCTGGTGGGAGCACTCAGTTTTAAAACTGGAGCTTCACGACCACATCAACGTTAAGGAAAGAAGATATGTGAACAAGAAAAGCCCAAGCGATTATGGGTACTGTCTGTATGAGGGCTCAGAACCATGAGGAATTGGTTATGTCATATAGCCTTTTTCTGTGTTAATTTCTCTGCAACTCCATGTAAGAAGCACAGGATGAAATTGGTGCTATTGATTCCTAACGGAGCAGGAGGTAGGGGTCAGAAGTTCAGCATTGTTGAATGGCTTTCTGGAGTTTTCTCGGATTCAGACTGTAATGGGCCTTTATTCCAACTGATATTGAACACATGGGCTTTGATTTTCTCAGAAGCTCCAAAGTCCTATCATCAGGACTGGAAACGAATGCCATTGCCCCACGGGCAAGGGGTGAACATAGGATTCAGAACATTCTCCGAGCTAGCGGACTAATGCCCAGCAGGCTGGGGTGCTGCCCCATGCAGGATGCCGCAAACTACTACAAACATGAACATCCTCTCTGGCGTGTACGACAAAGATTCCCGAGCAATATATGCAGCTGAAATGTTGCTTTTATAGATCGCAATCTTATTCCATTGTGTTGTGCGTGAGTCCATGGTTTTCATTGAAAGCCCTCTGACCTCTAGTGATGGGGTGGTAGAAGGGGGTCACACGCCAAATGTGGATACGTAGCCCTGGTCAACAGGCAACCATCCTGTGATGTACTTGGGAGACCCGAACATGCATAGGAAAAAAAACGTGAGTGCTGCCAGGATAACTATCCTCACCCTTCTTTGAAGCTGTCAATCAGTGTGTAGAAGGAGTCTCATTCAGCACTACTGCTGGCTTAGAATGTTGCTCCCAGAAGACCCTTTGTGGGCAGGCCTTCTCTGGAGAACTCTCCCTCTCCTCCCTCCTCTGAGGTTCCCCTCTCTGAATCCTCCTCTCATCTTTTGTTAATGTTGCAGGGCAATTGTTACTGCAACATCCGCCCCCATACACCAAGTCACTGTTCTTTCCTGCCTTTCTCCAGCAACTCACCACACTGCTTCTACAAACTGTTGCTTCAGCAAAAGTTAGTCAAAAACATCTCAGCTGAAATTTGTTGAGTAGTACTGTTACAATCCCTGTAGAGACTGATAACTTTTAGAAAGTGATCCGAATTTCCCAGAGACTCATACAAAGAATTGCATAAGATTTCGCACTTTAAGACTTTTATTGTTGTAGCACCATCGATCACACACGAGGCGAGACGTAGAGAACTTCAATCGAGGCTTTATTGAGCAGACTTGTTCCCCAGCAGCTCAGTCACAGACTGCAGCTGCTGGGAGCAAGCCGGGTTCTTATACCCTGCCTATCTGGGTGGAGCCCAGTAGGCGGCAGATCCAATCAGGACCCAGCATCTGTCCTCCAATAGCTCCTCGGCATTCATGGTGTACCGTATTACCCCTAATACATACCACCACAATTGTAAAAAATAAACTGAAATCAACAGCGACTAAATATTACTCAGTAGACAACTAATACACCAAACTACAGAAAAATTATTCATGTTAACTTCGCAACACAACCAAAATCCCTACTGCACTTTTATACATTGCACCACATTCTCAGCTGAAATATAGGGTGGGATTCTCCGACCCCCTGCCGGGTCGGAGAATCCCCGGGAGGCGGCGTGAATCCCGCCCCGCAGCTCGACGACGGCCGGCATATTCTCCGGCAGGCGAAAAATCGCGCCGACGGGAATCGCGCCGCCGCCTCACAGAATGGCGAGAATCAGAGCAAAGCAATGGGCCCCAGGGTTACTCCAAATCTCCGGTCCGGATGGGCCAAAATCCCACCGTCATGACCACAGGTCACGACGGCGTAAATAAAACAAGCTTTTTAACGGCATCAACCAGTCGTGCTGGCTGACGCCGGCGAGGGCAGAGGTCGGGATCGGTGTGGGGCGGCCGCCGGAGACAGCATGGCCGTAGGTGGGGGGGGGGGGGGGTCACGGGTGCCGGTGGAGGGTGCTCCCCAGGGCTGAGGGTGATCGGGGTCGGTGCCGGGGTTGGGGGTGGGGGGGGGTCTGGGGCTGGGGTGGGGAGGAGATGGGGGGTGCCGTGGCTAGGGTGTGCCAGGGAGGGGGGTGTGGGGATGGGAGTGCCGGGTAAGCTTCTGTTGGTGTGAAAGGGATTTTAATGGCACCTTATTTGGAAAAAAGAATTGGATACTCTAAATTTTTTTTATTTTTTTTTTAAAAAAGGTTACTAATCTCAGGACAGCATCCAGTAAAACTGGGGATGCACCTGCACCTCGTTAACGCTCGGCGAGCGACACAGGAAACGTACAGCAGTGTGCAGTGCACATCGAGTATTCCAGTAGGCCTCGTGGTGCAACGCAAAGGAATTACATGCACTCTGTTTCAAAAATGATTCTTCAATCGGATTGGTGGAAGTGACAAGATGCGGCTTATGCTCTTCGGCCCTGGGTCTGCAGATGGCAGTAATGATAGATTAATTGTTAATTTTAAATTAGCACAAAGTATTAAGGACTATGGGGTAAAGGCAATTATATGGATTTAGATGACAGACCAGCCTTAATGTCAGTGAATGGTGGTTAGACAGACCCAAAGAGCCAAATGACCTACGCTGTTCCCTGTAGAGAGCGACGCACTGAACTGCCTTTCCAATTGTACTATGTTGCTGTTCAAAGCCCACAGAAAACCTGTGAACAATCGCGAGTGCTGATAATTTGTTGTTGTGTGCAAAGCTCAGGCCAATACTTCCTCATTAAACAAGAAAACAGAAAAATAAATTGCCCCCGATTCTGACTTGTTCATCTACTTTGTCTTGTATTTTTATGGGTCAGTTTGGCCTCACCTGTATTAGATGCTATTCATTCTTTGTTTCGTTGACTTTTTCTGAAAATGCCAAGATAATTTACACGCATGAAAGCAATTGTTTAGAGAATGACAAGTGTAACTAACCTGCACAAAACTTAAAACAAGCCAGTACTAAGGTAATAGAAGGTATTGAATCAAGAACACAATGAATGGCTGGCAATCTTTGTTTCTATCGTAGCCATTTGCTATATGTGCCTCCTCTCACCTGCAGACCCCACCCCCCCCCCCCCCAAACCTCACCCCCACCACCAACCATCATTCACCTGCACATGGACCCTCCTCAATTGAAGCTTCAGGTGGGTAGCGCTACCAAGTACAGAAAAGCTATTGTCCTCTGATTGGCCAGTAGCTCTCAGGGGATTGGGACTTCACAGGGATCAAGGACCCCAAGAGTGGAAGGCCCACCGTTGGCCTATCAAAAGAGGCAATACATAGGTCATGCTAGGGTCAAGGTCCCCTTTGCGTCCATTAGATTCCACCCAAAATGTTTTATTAATTGAAATAACTATCAGCATAACACCATTACATTACTATACATACCCAAGTGAATCCTCCTTTGTTAGGTCGTTAAGCAATACATCCCTGCTGATAGAATGTCACCTGATCTGGAGTATCATCAGCAGAGTAGTTGCATAGGCTTTAGTTCTCCATATTAGTATTGTATGAGAGACATCTCCTGAATTAACCTTGCATCGTGTTTGCAAGAAACCCAAGTGCGTGGCACCTCCATACCTTATCTCTTTGCCGAACATTGAGGCTACAACACCCTTGTGTAACTTATGTTTTTCTCATCCACTTCTTCTCAATCTTACTTTGTGTTAACACCCCATCTTTGGTGGAGCTGGAGACATGCTGCTCATTTCTGTGCTTTGACAGATGACTCGCCTGTGCCAGATATCCTCTGGGCTTTGGACCCTGTGAGGGCCGAGGCTGCACTTTCCTGTGAATTGAGAGCACTTGGCTGCATGTCGATGAGGTGTTGCTCCAGTAAGGTAAGGCATTGCTCCATTCTGTATTGGTTTAGGTCAGCATGCACTTGTTGATGACCATATCTAATTCTCCATGCAGCTGCCAATCTGTCCATGGAGTTGGACAACAGCACAAATATCTGAGACATCATGGCATTCATGCTGGAGAATGAACTCCTCTAGTCTCTCCCCAAGAGTGTGCATTATCTGGAAATGCCAACAGACACACACACACATTTCTCATCACTGCATCACAAGTTCCATTTTCATGGCTAACCCCCCAAGGCTCAACATCTATATTGAGCAGAGCATAGCTCAGAGTATCCTTCACCGTTAGATAGGGACTCTCCAATAATGTCCTTGTTTCTCTTGTTCTTATGTGATGTGCGCCTCACCATGTGACAACCCTAGCTCTCTCAGCTGCGCTGGTGGAGGGTGTGTATGAGACATGCAACAGTGTATCTTTAGAGTGCTTACCCTTCTTTGAGGACGCCTTGGCCCAGTCCTTCATCAGCTGTTCCCTCACCCTTGAAGGATTTGTGTAATTTCAACGATACAAGTTAGTGCTGATATGGGAAAGCCTACCAACTCAACATGAAGCGTATCATGACATTTCAGTTAGTTGTGACATCAAATCAATGAGTGACTGTTAAGTACTGAGTGACAGTGTATTCTCTAATGCTATCACCAGGTCTCTTCTGCATCGCTGATGTATATTGTGTGTGCCTATCATGATAGAGAGATATTACAAATTTGGGTTCAGAAGTGGGGTCCAAAAATGAAACAGACAATTAAAAGTTTTAAACAGATTGAAGGAAAATGCTGTTAGCCCAAACTCAAAGGGATATGCCCATACTTGGCTGAGTCACGTGCTCCCGTTCAGGCTTAAACTCAATAGTGAATACATCATGTGATTCACCAAAGACCCATTATCTTTTGGGACACTCGTGCATTGTTGCTAACTTTGGTTGGCTCGGACTTCTGGGTGCGGCGATGACCAGCTAAGTCGCACGTTTCGGCAGCTCCCGGTGGAAAGGACTTTTGGGCTCATAATAGGAGCCACAGCGACAATTTTAACGGCTAAAAACACTGTGCGGTAAACCAGAAGGGAATCCCCCCCTGGACACGGATGGAAAAAGGAGAGGAAAGTGGCCGGATTGCGGTGGATCCTCTAGAGCAGCGGCCAGGAAGGCAGGCACAAAGCAAGATGGCGTCGGAAGGAGGCAGTTTAATATGGGGCCCAGACCAACAAGAGTTCCTGCGGCGTTGCGTGGAAGAACTTGAAGAATGAAGAAGGCGCTGTTGGCCCCGATATTACAGGCGATTGAAGGGCTAAAGGAGGAGCAAAAGACCCAGGAGCAGGAGCTTCGGGTCGTGAAGGCAAAGGCTGCTGAGACTGAGGATGACATACAGGGCCTGGTGGTGAAGACAGAGATGCACGAGGCACAACACAAAAGGTGTGTGGAAAGGCTGGAGGTGCTGGAGAATAATGCGAGGAGGAAGAATTTAAGGATTCTTGGTCTTCCCGAAGGTGCAGAAGGGGCGGACGTCGGGGCATATGTGAGCACGATGCTGCACTCGTTAATGGGATCGGAGGCCCCGACGGGCCCGTTGGAGGTGGAGGGAGCCTATCGAGTTATGGCGCGAAGACTGAGGGCTGGAGAAATTCCTCGAGCCATAGTGGTGAGATTTCTCCGATATAAGGACAGAGAGATGGTCCTCAGATGGGCAAAGAAAACTCGGAGCAGTAGGTGAGAGAACGTGGTGATCCGCGTATATCAAGATTGGAGTGCGGAGGTGGCGAGAAGGAGGACGAGCTTTAATCGGGCCAAGGCGGTGCTGCACAAAAGGAAGGTTAAATTTGGAATGCTGCAGCCGGCAAGACTGTGGGTCACACATCAAGGGAAACACTACTACTTTAAAACGGCAGAAGAGGCGTTGACATTTATTGTCGAGGAGAAACTGGAATAAGCGGGCTAGAAAAAGAACGTTTGGGACAAAGTGGTGGGGCGAATATGTGGGGTGAAGAGGGGGAAAAGGGGGAAGAGATGATTTCCCAAGTTGTTAATCCTGCGACCCTGTAACTTTTCTCTCTTCCCCATGTCGTGGGGGAGGGGGGGAGGGAGGATGAGGAGCTGGGGGCGCCGGCCATTGGGGGCGGGGCCAAATGGGAAGCACGGGCTTTGTTCCCGTGCTATGGTAATCATGGCGGGAACAGGGAAGCAGGAAGGAGGGGGCCTCGCACAGTGGGAGCCGAGGTCACGGGGGGAAGCCGAGGGCGGCCAGATTTTGCTGACTTCTGGGAGCAACATGGGGGGTGCAATTACGCTAGTGAGGGATCTAGCGGGGGGGGGGGGATTAACTGGGTTGCTGCTGCTGGGGAGAAGGGGGAGCTGGTATGGGGTGGGGTGGGAGGGGTGGGAGGGCGCCGTTGGGGGGAGATACGGCTACGTGGGAACCGGGTGAGGAGCTGGATTGAAAAAGGAGATGGCTAGTCGACAAGGGGGGGGGGGGTAAAGAGCCCCCCAACCCGGCTGATCACGTGGAATGTGAGAGGGCTGAACAGGCCGATAAAGAGGGCACTGGTACTCGACACCTAAAGAAACTTAAGGCAGATGTGGTTATGCTGCAGGAGATGCATCTGAAACTGATAGACCAGGTCAGACTACGCAAAGGATGGGTGGGGCAGGTGTTTCATTCGGGGCTAGACGCAAAAAACAGGGGGGGCTATACTAGTGGGGAAGCGGGTAATGTTTGAGGCAAAGACCATAGTGGCGGATAGTGGGGGCAGATACGTGATGGTGAGTGGCAAATTGCAAGGGGAGGTGGTGGTCTTAGTGAACGTATATGCCCCGAACTGGGATGATGCCAACTTTATGAGGCGTATGTTAGGACGTATCCCGGACCTAGAGGTGGGGAAGTTGGTAATGGGTGGAGATTTTAATACGGTGCTGGACCCAGGGCTGGACAGATCGAGGTCCAGGACCGGAAGGAGGCCGGCTGCAGCTAGGGTGCTTAAGGGTTTTATGGAGCAGATGGGAGGAGTAGACCCCTGGAGATTTAGTAGACCTAGGAGTAAGGAGTTTTCGTTTTTCTCCTATGTCCACAAAGTTTATTCACGGATAGACTTTTTTGTTTTGGGAAGGGCACTGATCCCGAAGGTGACGGGGACGGAGTACACGGCTATAGCTATTTCGGACCACGCTCCACATTGGGTGGACCTGGAGATAGGGGGGGAAAAAGAACAGCGTCCACCCTGGAGAATGGACATGGGATTATTGGCAGATGAGGGGGTGTGTTTAATGGTGAGGGGGTGTATTGAAAGGTACTTGGAACTCAATGATAATGGGGAGGTTCAGGCGGGAGTGGTCTGGGAGGCGCTGAAGGCAGTGGTTAGAGGGGAGCTGATATCTATTAGGGCACATAAAGGAAAGCAGGAGGGTAGGGAAAGGGAGCGGTTGTTGAAAGAACTTCTGAGGGTGGACAGACAATATGCGGAGGCACCGGAGGAGGGACTGTACAGGGAAAGGCAAAGGCTACATGTAGAATTTGACTTGTTGACTACGGGTAATGCAGAGGCACAATGGAGGAAGGCACAGGGTGTACAGTACGAATATGGGGAGAAGGCGAGCAGGTTGCTGGCCCACCAACTGGGGAAAAGGGGAGCAGCGAGGGAGATAGGGGGGGGTGAGAGATGAGGAGGGAGAGATGGAGCGGGGAGCGGAGAGAGTGAATGGAGTGTTCAAGGCATTTTATGAAAGATTATATGAAGCTCAGCCCCCGGATGGGAAGGAGAGAATGATGTGCTTTCTGGATCAGCTGGAATTTCCTAAGGTGGAGGAGCAGGAGAGGGCGGGACTGGGAGCACAGATTGAGACGGAGGAAGTAGTGAAAGGGATTGGGAGCATGCAGGCGGGGAAGGCCCCGGGACCAGATGGATTCCCAGTTGAATTCTATATGGAAATATATGGACTTACTGGCCCCGCTACTGATGAGAACCTTTAATGAGGCGAGGGAAAGGGGGCAGCTGCCCCCGACTATGTCAGAGGCAACGATATCGCTCCTCCTAAAGAAGGAAAAAGACCCGCTGCAATGCGGGTCCTATAGGCCTATTTCCCTCCTGAATGTGGACGCTAAGATTCTGGCCAAGGTAATGGCAACGAGGATAGAGGATTGTGTCCCGGGGGTGGTTCATGAGGACCAAACTGGGTTTGTGAAGGGGAGACAGCTGAATACAAATATACGGAGGCTGCTAGGGGTAATGATGATGCCCTCACCAGAGGGGGAAGCGGAGATAGTGGTGGCGATGGATGCCGAGAAAGCATTTGATAGAGTGGAGTGTGATTATTTGTGAGAGGTGCTGAGGAGATTTGGCTTTGGAGATGGGTATATCAGATGGGTACAGTTGCTGTATAGGGCCCCGATGGCAAGCGTGGTCACGAATGGACGGGGGTCTGATTATTTTCGGCTCCATAGAGGGACGAGGCGGGGATGTCCTCTGTCCCCGTTATTGTTTGCACTGGCGATTGAGCCCCTGGCCATAGCATTGAGGGGTTCCAGGAAGTGGAGGGGAGTACTCAGGGGAGGAGAAGAACACCGGGTATCTTTGTATGCGGATGATTTGTTGCTATATGTGGCGGACCTGGCGGAGGGGATGCCAGAGATAATGCGGATACTTGGGGAGTTTGGGGATTTTTCAGGGTATAAATTGAACATGGGGAAAAGTGAGTTGTTTGTGGTGCATCCAGGGGAGCAGAGCAGAGAAATAGAGGATTTACCGTTGAGGAAGGTAACAAGGGACTTTCGGTACTTGGGGATCCAGGTAGCCAAGAATTGGGGTACGTTACATAGGCTTAATTTAACGCGGTTGGTGGAACAGATGGAGGAGGACTTTAAGAGATGGGACATGGTGTCCCTGTCACTGGCAGGGAGGGTGCAGGCGGTTAAAATGGTGGTCCTCCCGAGATTCCTTTTTGTGTTTCAGTGCCTCCCGGTGGTGGTCACGAAGGCTTTTTTCAAAAGAATCGAGAAGAGTATTATGAGTTTTGTGTGGGCCGGGAAGACCCCGAGAGTGAGGAGGGGATTTTTGCAGCGTAGTAGGGATGGGGGGGGCTGGCACTACCGAGCCTAAGTGAGTACTACTGGGCCGCCAATATTTCAATCGTGTGTAAGTGGATGGGAGAAGAGGAGGGAGCGGCGTGGAAGAGATTGGAGAGGGCATCCTGCAGTGGGACTAGCCTACAAGCTATGGTGACAGCACCGTTGCCGTTCTCACCGAAGAAATACACCACAAGCCCGGTGGTGGTGGCTACATTGAAAATTTGGGGGCAGTGGAGACGGCATGGGGGAAAGACGGGAGCCTCGTTGCGGTCCCCGATAAGAAATAACCATAGGTTTGTTCCGGGGAGAATGGATGGGGGATTTGGAGCATGGCAAAGAGCAGGGGTAGCACAATTGAGAGATCTGTTCGTAGATGGGACGTTTGCGAGTCTGGGAGCACTGATGGAAAAATATGGGTTGCCCCAAGGGAATGCATTTCGGTATATGCAACTGAGGGCTTTTGCGAGGCAACAGGTGAGGGAATTCCCGCAGCTCCCGACGCAGGAGGTGCAGGATAGAGTGATCTCAGAGACATGGGTGGGGGATGGTAAGGTGTCGGACATATATAGGGGAATGAGAGACGAGGGGGAGATCATGGTAGATGAGCTGAAAGGGAAATGGGAAGAAGAGCTGGGGGAGGAGATTGAGGAGGGGCTGTGGGCTGATGCCCTACGTAGGGTAAACTCATCGCCCTCGTGTGCCAGGCTAAGCCTGATACAATTTAAGGTGTTACACAGGGCACATATGACTGGAGCACGGCTCAGTAAATTTTTGGGGGTAGAGGATAGGTGTGCGAGATGCTCGAGAAGCCCAGCGAATCACACCCACATGTTCTGGTCATGCCCGGCACTACAGGGGTTTTGGGTGGGGGTGGCAAAGGTGCTTTCGAAGGTGGTGGGGGTCCAGGTCGAACCAAGCTGGGGGTTGGCTATATTTGGGGTTGCAGAAGAGCCGGGAGTGCAGGAGGCGAGAGAGGCTGATGTTTCGGCCTTTGTGTCCCGAGTAGCCCGGCGCAGGATATTGTTAATGTGGAAGGAAGCCAAACCCCCGAGTGTGGAGACCTGGATAAACGACATGGCAGGGTTTATAAAGTTAGAACGGATTAAGTTCGTACTAAGGGGTTCGGCTCAAGGGTTCACCAGGCGGTGGCAACCGTTCGTCGACTACCTCACAGAAAGATAGAGGGAATGGAAAAGAAGAAGACAACAGCAGCAACCCAGGGGGGAGGGGGGGGGGGGGGAGGAATCGGACGGACTCTCAGGGATGTTATTGTATATGTATAGTCACTTGTTTTAGGTAATGTATATTGGACTGTTGGATTGTATCTTTGGAGAGTATTTATTTTTGACCCGGCAGTTGCCATTTAGTTTGGTTTATGTTTCTGTTCATATATTATTTATTTATCTGTTTAAAACTGGCCACTGTTATTTATATTGCTTTATTGTTGTTTAAAAGAAATACTACGTACTGTTATGTTTGGCCAAAAAATCTTGAATAAAATATATATTTTTAAAAAACTTTGGTTGGCTCTTAATTCATTGCCCGTTGTGTCTTTACTTAATTTGCTCTGTTTCTATAACCTTTGCTCTAGAGTCGCCAGGTATCTTTATGAAACCGCCACGAGGTTCAAGTGCTGATCAATAACTCAATACACCAGTTAGTAAGTTTCAAATCAAAACACATTTATTATACACAGTCAATCACTACTCATGTATAAAACTCTACTTACTAGACTATCTCTATCACTAAAAGGCCTATACTTAGCTTCGGAACTGGCCCACCAGGTCAGGGGAACAAATGGCCTTTCGTTCGATTCTGAGTCTGCAGGATTCAAATGCTGGTATAGACTGGTAGCTAGGAGCGCCTATCCCGTAGCATGCGTTGACTGGAGACTTACTTAGTTGATGCGGCAGCTAGGCAGGTCACTGTCAAGGGTTGCTTTGAGCTGCTGAGTGACCGTGCCTAGAAGGACGAATTGAACTTCTACTTTATAGTCCCCCGGGGCTTAGCGTCGTTCGGGGCGGACCCCGTATCTGGTTCCAAGTGATTGGACTACGTTCCGATCACTTGGATCGATAAAGTGGCAGAACAAACCATCGCCTCAGTGGAAGGGATGCCACAGGATGTACAACCAGCTCAAAGGCTGGGGGATACGCAGATGCCAGATCTTTTGAAGGATTTTTTTTGTGAGAGCAAAGTTTACTCATTTGTGTAAAATGAAGTAGGTAAGGCGATTAAGATCTAAAGGGATACAGAAACAAGTCAATCTTTAATGTTGAGAGATAAGGAGATATGCAATTTGGAAGGAGTGCTGCTAGAAATGGTGGCAATGTGTTCCATTACTGGTGAGAGCTTTAGTGTGCCACTGTGTGCCACTAAGATAAGGTTAGAGAGTTAGTAGGAATAATAGAACAGATACTATTTTTAGGGGTACAATTTATCCTGGGTAATGACATACCTGGATCACAGGTGGGAGTGCAACCTACTGTAGTTGAACAGCCAGTGGAAAGTCAAACAACAAAGATATCGCAAGAAATATATTCCTGATTTTGGGGTAACCCGATCACAAAGACAAAGGCTGAGACAGGAGGAAGAGAACTTTAGGAGTGCTGATAGAGAGGCTGAGATTGAATTATCAGGAACCCTGTTTGCTCAGATAGTTAGCCAAGATAAAAGAGCAGGTGGTGGATGAATTATCAGGAACCTGTTATGGGCCAAGTTTTAGAGAACCCCAAAGTGTATCATGGGGTTCACCTGACCCACAACATTTAATAGATTGTTGTATGGGGAGCACACGTCCCACTCTACAGGTGTGGTACAGCAGAAATGGAAAACGTATTTTTTAAAAAGCAAAACAATGTTTATTCTGTGAACTCATGTTAACCTTTTTAAAACATACAGTGAACATCTTAGCAACCATTAATTCAAATACAACCCCCAAAGACAACAACACTAAGTAAACCTTTAAGCTTTCCTTTTTAACATCCATACGACTTAAAAACACCTTTTAACAGAAGCACATTAGGTTTACACTCACTATTGAGAACATTTATAATTCTGAATTCACCAAATGATCAAGAGATAGTCTTTTGATGGCAGAGAGAACAGCAGTGCACCTGCTTGGTCTGGCTTCAGCTCCAACACTGAAAACTAAACTAAAACACACCTTGCAGCCTGCTCAAAAACAAAAGTAAAAACATGACAGACAGCCCAGCTCCACACACTCTCTGACATCACTGCAGTAGTAAACACCCATTTCTTAAAGGTACTCTCACTACAGATATTTAAATACACACCCATTTATAAACACCCATTTCTTAAAGGTACTCTCACTACAGATATTTAAATACACACCCATTTATAAACACCCATTTCTTAAAGGTACTCTCACATGACAAACCATATTTGATTAAATGGCTAATACAGCACCAGATCAGGTGATGAAAGAAGCTGATGTCTGCAGTTCAGGCAAATTGGCTGAATTACAACAAAAAGATTAAGAAATAAAGAAGTTATACTGGAAAACAATCCAGAAATGGAATCTGAATGTATACCGGAATTGTATTACAGGAGAAATAATGTAGTAATGAGAAAATGGAGACCGTTAACTATTCAAGCAGAAGAGAAAGGGGCAGAGGTTCATCAAGCGGTATTAGAAAGGAGGTTTTGCGGGTAGTGCACAACGTTCCAGTAGGGGCTCATTTAGGGGTAAGGAAGATTCAAGCAAAAAAGCACATAAATGTTTATTGGCCTGGACTGCGTAAGGATGTAGTTGAATTTTGCCATACATGTTTCACATGTCAGGTAATCGGGAAACCTCAAGCGGTAATCCAACCAGCACCTTTAATACCCATTTCCACATTTGAGGAACCTGCACAATTTAGTGGGTCTACTGGAACAAAGAGAAATTGAGTGAAGCAAATCATTTGATAAGAATGCCAGACAGAAGAAAGACATTCAGACTGTGCCAGGTTAAAAAGCAAACATATAATTTTGATGGAGAATAAGGAGGAAGTGTTCGATGTTGTAACTCAGGGAGAAGAGATAAATCCAGATAATTCTGAATTTGAGATTCCTCAAATTAAATTGGGCAATGAAAAACTATTCACAAATTGGGATAATTCATTGAGTTATCTTCCAGAGGAAAATCAAAATGACATGAAAGAGTCAATACAGTCACATAGAGCTTAGTGAGGGGATAACTTGCGATGCCCAAAAGTAATTAAGCAAGATGTAGCTATTGGAAATGCTGTTCCCATTAAACAACACCCATGCAATGTCTATCCACTAACAACAGCACAGGTACAAACGGCGATGGCTGATATAAGTAAACGCAAGACAGAACACCTTGACCCAAAGTTAATGAAGGAAAAAAGCCTAAGAAGCACCTGGCATGGGAACATCACCCAGCAGGGGGCATCAGTGATGATGATAGCATTCATGTTGAGAGGGCTAGAATACAAGAGCAGGGATGTACTACGGAGGCTGTATTGGGCTCTGGTCAGATCCCATTTGGAGTATTGTGAGCAGTTTTGGGCCCCGTATCTAAGGAAGGGTGTGCTGGCCTTGGAAAGGTCCAGAGGAGGTTCACAAGAATGATCCCTGGAATGAAGAGCTTGTCGTTTGACGAATGGTTGAGGACTCTGGGTCTGTAATTGTTGCGTTTAGAAGGATGAGGGGGGATCTTATTGAAACTTACAAGATACCACGAGGCCTGGATGGAGTGGATATAGAGAGGATGTTTCCACTTGTAGGAAAAACTAGAACCAGAGGGCAGAATCTCAGACTAAAGGACGATCCTTTAAAATATAGATGAGGAGGAATTTCTTCAGCCAGAGGGTGGTGAATCTGTGGATCTCTTTGCTGCAGAAGGCTGTGGAGGCCAAATCACTGAGTGTCTTTAAGACAGAGATAGATAGGTTCTTGATTAATAAGGAGATCAGGGGTTATAGAACATAGAAAATACAGCACAGAACAGGCCCTTCGGCCCACGATGTTGTGCCGAACCTTTGTCCTAGATTAATCATAGATTATCATTGAATTTACAGTGCAGAAGGAGGCCATTCGGCCCCCCGAGTCTGCACCGGCCCCTGGAAAGAGCACCCTACCCAAACTCAACACCTCCACCCAACACCAAGGGCAATTTGGACATTAAGGGCAATTTATCATTGGCCAATTCACCTAACCCACACATCTTTGGACTGTGGGAGGAAACCGGAGCACCCGGAGGAAACCCACGCAGACACGGGGAGGACATGCAGACTCCGCAAAGACAGTGACCCAAGCCGGAATCGAACCTGGGACCCTGGAGCTGTGAAGCAATTGTGCTATCCACAATGCTACCGTGCTGCCCTTAAGAACAAATAAATCTACACTATCATTTTACCGTAATCCATGTACCTATCCAATAGCTGCTTGAAGGTCCCTAATGTTTCCGACTCAACTACTTCCACAGGCAGTGCATTCCATGCCCCCGCTACTCTCTGGGTAAAGAACCTACCTCTGATATCCCTCCTATATCTTCCACCTTAAATTTATGTCCCCTTGTAATGGTTTGTTCCACCCGGGGAAAAAGTCTCTGACTGTCTACTCTATCTATTCCCCTGATCATCTTATAAACCTCTATCAAGTCGCCCCTCATCCTTCTCCGTTCTAATGAGAAAAGGCCTAGCACCCTCAACCTTTCCTCGTAAGACCTACTCTCCATTCCAGGCAACATCCTGGTAAATCTTCTTTGCACCTTTTCCAAAGCTTCCACATCCTTCCTAAAATGAGGCGACCAGAACTGTACACAGTACTCCAAATGTGGCCTTACCAAAGTTTTGTACAGCTGCATCATCACCTCACGGCTCTTAAATTCAATCACTCTGTTAATGAACGCGAGCACACCATAGGCCTTCTTCACAACTCTATCCACTTGAGTGGCAACTTTCAAAGATGTATGAACATAGACCCCAAGATCTCTCTGCTCCTCCACATTGCCAAGAACTCTACCGTTAACCCTGTATTCCGCATTCATATTTGTCCTTCCAAAATGGACAACCTCACACTTTTCAGGGTTAAACTCCATCTGCCACTTCTCAGCCCAGCTCTGCATCCTATCTATGTCTCTTTGCAGCCGACAACAGCCCTCCTTACTATCCACAACTCCACCAATCTTCGTATCGTCTGCAAATTTATTGACCCACCCTTCAACTCCCTCATCCAAGTCATTAATGAAAATCACAAACAGCAGAGGACCCAGAACTGATCCCTGCGGTACGCCACTGGTAACTGGGATCCAGGCTGAATATTTGCCATCCACCACCACTCTCTGACTTCTATCGGTTAGCCAGTTTGTTATACAACTGGCCAAATTTCCCACTATCCCATGCCTCCTTACTTTCTGCATCAGCCTACCATGGGGAAATTTATCAAATGCCTTACTAAAATCCATGTGCACTACATCCACTGCTTTACCTTCATCCACATGCTTGGTCACCTCCTCAAAGAATTCAATAAGACTTGTAAGGCAAGACCTACCCCTCACAAATCCGTGCTGACTATCCCTAATCAAGCAGTGTCTATCCAGATGCTCAGAAATCCTATCCTTCAGTACCCTTTCCATTACTTTGCCTACCACCGAAGTAAGACTAACTGGCCTATAATTCCCAGGGTTATCCCTAGTTCCTTTTTTTGAACAGGGGCACGACATTCGCCACTCTCCAATCCCCTGGTACCACCCCTGTTGACAGCGAGGACGAAAAGATCATTGCCAACTGCTCTGCAATTTCATCTCTTGCTTCCCATAGAATCCTTGGATATATCCCGTTATGGGGTGATGTGCCATCAATTCACTACAAGACGATGAGAACGAGTGAACATAGGCTTTATTATCCAAGACTTGCCTGCCTGTGATTGCTGTAACAATGAGCGCCGCCCACAGGCAGCAGGTCTATATACCGCCCCGGGACGGGGGACTGGGGTGGGGTGAAGGGGGTGGGGGGGGGAAGCTAGAGGTGGAGCCCACCAGGGTTCCAGTACAATACATGGAAGGAGATTATATTACCATTCCCTGGCCATAGGCCACAGTACTATACAGACAACATATATTATGGTGAATACATTCACCACATTCACACCCTGTTAAAAATGAAGTCCAGTGGGGGTGAAGTGGGGTCATCATACGTTCAGTCTGTCTGGAGGCCGTATTGTTCTTTTGACCTCCTCAGCTCTGGCAGTGCGGCGGGTACGGGCGTTGTAGTTGTTGACTCCGAGAGCGTGTTGTCTGGAGCTTCGGTCCGGCATGTCGCCGATGGTTGATGGGTGGGGATAGGTAGGGGGGTGATGGATGGTGGCAGTGTAGGCGCGAGACAGTACAGGAGCCCAGGGGGGCGTTAGGGCTTCGGGGGGTGGCGGTAGGCGGTGGGGAGGAGGGCGCGTTGACATGGGAACCAGAGGGTGCCAGGTCCCGGAGGGAGACCGTATCTTGCCGTCTGTCTTGGTGCGTGATGTAGGCATATTGGGGGTTGGCGTGCAGCAGCTGGACCCTCTCGACCAGGGGGTTGGTCTTATGGCTCCTCGTATGCTTCCGCAGAAGGACAGGTCCTGGAGTTGTCAGCCAGGATGGAAGCGAGACCCCGGAGATGGACCTCCTAGGGAAGACAAACAAATGGTCGTGAGGGGTTTCATTCGTGGCTGTGCAGAGGAGTGATCTAATGGAGTGGAGCGCGTCAGGGAGGACCTCCTGCCAGCGGGGAATCTGGAGACTTCTAGACCGAAGGGCAAGAAGAACGGCCTTCCACACCGTCGCGTTCTCCCTTTCCACCTGCCCGTTTCCCTGCGGGTTGTAGCTCGTAGTCCTGCTCGAGGCGATGCCCGACGCAGCTCATCGCTCATGAATGAGGTGCCCCGGTCACTGTGGACGTATGCAGGGAAACCGAACAGGGTGAAAATGCTGTGCAGTGCCTTTATAACAGTGGCCAAGGTCATGTCGGGACATGAGATAGTGAAGGGGAAGCGAGAGTACGCGTCAATGACGGTCAGGAAGTATATATTGCAGTTGGTGGAAGGAAGGGGCCCTTTGAAGTCAATACTGAGGCGCTCAAAGGGCCGGGAGGCCTTTACCAGGTGGGTCTTGTCTGGCCGGTAGAATTGCGGTTTGCACCATGCGCAGACTTGGCAGTCCCTGGTCATGGCCCTGACCTCCTCGGTGGAGTAGGGCAGATTGCGGGCCTTAATAAAGTGGATAAGCCAAGTGACCCCTGGGTGACAGAGGTCATTGTGGATAGCCCGAAGTCGGTCATCTTGCGCCTGGTGCATGTGCCGCAGGGCAGATCATCTGAGGGCTCGTTGAGCTCCCCAGGACGATACTTGATATCGTAAGTATAGGTGGAGAGTTCGATCCTCCACCTCAAGATTTTGTCGTTTTTAATTTTGTCCCGTTGTGCATTGTTGAACATAAAGGCTACTGACCGTTGGTTGGTGATGAGGGTGTACCTCCTACCAGCTAGGTAGTGCCTCCAATGCCGCACCGCTTCCACAATGGCTTGCGCTTCCTTCTCGACAGAGGAGTGTTGAATCTCGAAGGCATGAAGAGTTCTAGAAAAGAAGGCTATTGTCCTGCCCGCCGAGTTGAGTGTGGCGGCCAGGGTGACGTCCGACGCATCGCTCTCTACCTGGAAGGGGACGGACACATCCACCACGTGCATCGCAGCCTTAGTGATATCAGCCTTGATGCGGTCGAGCGGGCCTCAGCTGTCAGGGGGAATATAGTGGCTTTGATAAGTGGGCGGGCTTTGTCCGCATAGTTGGGGACCTACAGGGCGAAATAGAAGAATTAGCCCCAGGCAGCGTTTGAGGGCCTTGAGGCTGTGGGGAAGGGGAAGTTCCATGAGGGGGCGCATGCCGTCGGGGTCGGGCCCTAGGACCCCATTTTCCACAACATAGCCGAGGATGGCTAGCCGGGTTGTGCGGAAAACGTACTTCTCCTTGTTATATGTGAAGTTGAGGGATTGTGCGGTCTGGAGGAACCTCTGAAGGTTGGCGTCGTGGTCCTGCTGATCATGGCCACAGGTGGTAACATCGTCCAAGAACAGGTATGTAGCCCGCAGCCTATACTAGTCCACCATTCGGTCCATCGTTCTCTGGAAGACCGAGACCCCATTAGTGACGCCAAAAGGGACCCTGAGAAAGTGGAAAAGACAGCCGGCTGCTTCAGAAGCAGTGCAGTGGCGGTCGTCCGGGTGGGTGGGGAGCTGGTGGGTAGGCAGGCTCCAGATCTAATGTGGAGAACACCCGGTACTGTGCTATCTGGTTGACCATCTCCGCTATGCGGGGGAGGGGGTACGCATCAAATTGCGTGAACCGGTTTATGGCCTGGCTATAGACCACAACCATCTGATTCTTTTCCCCTGTCCTGACAACCACCACTTGTGCTCTCCAGGGGCTGTTGCTGGCCTCAATGACCCCCTCCCTCAAGAGTTGCTGGACCTCCGACTTGATAAAAATCATGTCTTGTGCACTGTACCGCCTGTTCCTGGTGGCGATGGGCTTACAGTCGGGGGTGAGGTTCACAAAGAGCGAAGGGGGGGTGACCTTAAGGGTCACGAGGCTACATACAGTGAGAGGGGGGTAGGGGTCCGCCGAACTTTTGGGTCAGGCTTCGGTGACTGCATTGGAAGTTGAGTCCAAGCAGTAGGGGGCGCAGAGGTGAGGGAGGACATACAGTTTAAAATGGGCGTACTCAGCGCCCAATATCGCGAGGTTCGCGACACAGTACCCCCGGATCTGTACTGAATGCGATCCGGAGGCAAGGGAGATTGTCTGGGTCGTGGGGTAGATGTGGAGGGAGCAGCGCCTTACCATGTCAGGGTGGACAAAGCTCTCTGTGCTCCCGGAGTCGAAAAGGCAGGGGGTCTCGCGCCCATTGACCCGGACGGCCATCATCGAATTCTTCAGATGTTTTGGCCGCGACTGGTCGAGGGTGACTGCGCCAAGCTGCAGGTAGTCTGCATGGTTGGAGATATCGGGGTCACAAGATGGCGGCCCCACGAGTTGCACGTGTCGGGCTGAGTTAAAGATGGCGCCCCCAACGAGCTGCACGAGGCGGATGACGCGTCTGAAGTGGGTGGTACCGGCAGGCACGCAGCCACATTGTGGCGTCTGTGGGCCTGAGAGTCCGTGGATCGGGCCTGGTAAGCTTTTGGCTTCGGGGCTTTGGATCGGGCCAGATAGACTCTGGCAAAATGTCCCTTTTTGCCACAGTCGCTGTATGTCGCGGTGTGGGTTGGGCAACGCTGACAGGGGTGTTGGCCCTGACCACAGAAGTAGCAAGGCGGTCCCCCGGGCTGAACGGGCAGCCGCACGGCACAGGACTGGGACGTAGTCGGGTCTGGTGAAGGCCGCGTCTGTGCTGCCCACGAGGGGTTCGCTGGGTCTGCCGGGAACACGCTAAGGCTCTGGTAGGCCACCTCTAACGAGGTGGCTAGTTTTACTGTGTCATGTAGATCAGTGGCCCCGTTTTCCAGCAGTCGCTGCCGGACGTGGTTAGACCGGACCCCAGCCACATAGGTGTCCCGGATCACCAGTTTAATGTGCTCATCGGCCTTCACATCCCTGTAGTTGCAGTTGCGGGCGAGTAGTGTCAGGTTCTCTAGATACTCGTCCACCAATTCCCCGGCCTGTTGATGACGGGTAGTGAGGAGGTGATGCGCGAACACTTCGTTCACGGGCTTCACGAACTGTATCTTTAGAATCGCGACCGCCGCTTCGTACGTGACTGCATCCTCAATCATACCCGAGATTCGGTGGCTTACCCGGGTGTGGAGGAGGCGCAGCTTGAGGGCGTCGGAGGGAGGCGTGTCAGAGGAATTGAGGTAGTCCTCAAAACAGTGGAGCCAGTGGGAGAAGATTTCCTTAGCTTCTGCTGCTCGTGTGTCAAGTTCCAGTTGATCAAGCTTCAGAGCGGCTTCCATAGTGATGTCTTTGGATAATAATTTGATGTACTATCAATTCAATACAAGATGATGAGAACGAGTGAACATAGGCTTTATTATCCAAGAATGTGCCTGCCTGTGACTGCTGTAACAATGAGCGCCGCCCACAGGCAGCAGGTCTATACACCGTCCGGGGGGGGGGGGGGCAGAGGCGAAGCCCACCAGGGTTCCAGTACGATACATGGAAGGAGATCATGTTACCATTCCCTGGCCATAGGCCACAGTACTATACAGACAACCTATATTATGGTGAAAGAAAGCGGGAGAATGGGGATGAGAAAAATATCAGCCACGGTAGAATGGCGGAGCAGACTCGATGGGCCTGATTCTGCTCCTATGTCTCATGGTCTTATGGCACAGAAAAGAAAGAAAGCCTGGAAAGGCAGATTCAGAAGAAAGCTAAGATGCAGCATCAGAGTGCAAAAGAACTGCAGCAGACCAGCAATCATCTGCCTGAGATCGAAGAGGAGCAACCCCAATAAGGGAGAGAGTCACTCACAAGGCAGCAGATGGTAACGAAAGAAACTGCAGGAACTGTAGAGTTCCAAGAGCGAGCAAATTCCTGTTGTAGAGCCATACGGACTCGAAACGCTAGCTCTTTTCTCTCCCTACAGATGCTGCCAGACCTGCTGAGATTTTCCAGCGTTTTCTCTTTGGTTTCAGATTCCACCATCTGCAGTAATTTGCTTTTACCTTAAAGATGTAAACAGCCATGGAACAGGGCATGGAAACTGCCACACAGAGAGAAAGCTTTGAAAAAAAGTTCTGAAAGGGATATGCTAACAGAAGAAATATTGCTTCCTAAATGAAAGTGCTGCCTTGTCTTAAAACTTAAAAATGTTACACATCTGGTTCAGTAACTTAACCTTTGTTGAGGGCTGACCAGGGTTCCTTAAAAGTGCCGCCTTGTCAATCACCAAGGAATCCCCCTCCAATGTAGATGGAGTAGTGTCAGGTCCACGTAAAAGATGTTTCCTCAAAGTAGTTCATGAGCAAAGAAATGATGGTGTATGTGGTTCCCTTTCAATTTATGAGAAAATAAGTCAAGCTTGTTGAAGACAAGCTTTCGTCTTAAACAAGATAAAATATTTGTTTATTACAAAAACTAATGCTGAAAGTTATTCAGATAGAGGGGATAAAGTTATTAACTAAAATACAGGTATATAGATTAAAAGTTGAAAGAATTTAAAAACTTAAAGATTAAATTCCAAATCAGCCTCTGTGAGATATCGTTCTGGGCCCATTGCTCGAGTTCCTTCTTTCTGCATTGAAGGAATTGTACCGGAGGGTGCAGTTTGACAGCTATATGGCTTCTGCAGTCGACCAGTTGGTGCTTGCCTTTCCAGGTTAACTCAGCAGGTCATACAGGTTTTGGGAGAGACAAAAGTTTCCCACTCCCCAGTGATTCTATGATCATGGCACATAGAACATAGAACATAGAAAAATACAGCACAGAACAGGCCCTTCGGCCCACGATGTGGTGCCGAACCTTTGTCCTAGATTAATCATAGATTATCATAGAATTTATAGTGCAGAAGGAGGCCATTCGGCCCATCGAGTCTGCACCGGCTCTTGGAAAGAGCACCCTACCCAAGGTCAACGCCTCCACCCTATCCCCATAACCCAGTAACCCCACCCAACAAAAATGCAATTTTGGACACTAAGGCAATTTATCATGGCCAATCCACCTAACCTGCACACCTTTGGACTGTGGAAGGAAACCGGAGCACCAGGAAGAAACCCACGCACACACGGGGAGGATGTGCAGACTCTGCACAGACAGTGACCCAAGCCGGAATCGAACCTGGGACCCTGGAGCTGTGAAGCAATTGTGCTATCCACAATGCCACCGTGCTGCCCTTAAGAACAAATTAATCTACACTATATCATTCTACCGTAATCCATGTACCTATCCAATAGCTGCTTGAAGGTCCCTAATGTTTCCGACTCAACTACTTCCACAGGCAGTGCATTCCATGCCCCCACTACTCTCTGGGTAAAGAACCTACCTCTGACATCCCCCATATATCTTCCACCATTCACCTTAAATTTATGTTCCTTGTAATGGCTTGTTCCACCTGGGAAAAAAGTCTCTGACACTCTTCTCTATCTATTCCCCTGATCATCTTATAAACCTCTATCAAGTCGCCCCTCATCCTTCTCCGTTCTAATGAGAAAAGGCCTAGCACCCTCCACCTTTCCTCGTAAGACCTACTCTCCATTCCAGGCAACATCCTGGTAAATTTCCTTTGCACCTTTTCCAAAGCTTCTACATCCTTCCTAAAATGAGGCGACCAGAACTGTACACAGTACTCCAAATGTGGCCTTACCAAGGTTTTGTACAGCTGCATCATCACCTCACAGCTCTTAAATTCAATCCCTCTGTTAATCAACGCTAGCACACCATAGGCCTTCTTCACAGCTCTAACCACTTGAGTGGCAACTTTCAAAGATGAATGAACGTAGACCCCAAGATCTCTCTGCTCCTCCACATTGCCAAGAACCCTACCATTAACCCTGTATCCTGCATTCATATTTGTCCTTCCAAAATGGACAACCTCACACTTTTCAGGGTTAAACTCCATCTGCCACTTCTCAGCCCAGCTCTGCATCCCATCTATGTCTTTTTGCAGCCAACAACAGCCCTCCTCTCTATCCACAACTCCACCAATCTTCGTATCGTCTGCAAATTTATTGACCCACCCTTCAATTCCCTCATCCAAGTCATTAATGAAAATCACAAACCGCAGAGGACCCAGAACTGATCCCTGTGGTACGCCACTGGTAACTGGGATCCAGGCTGAATATTTGCCATCCACCACCACTCTCGGACTTCTATCGGTTAGCCAGTTTGTTATCCAATTGGCCAAATTTCCCACTATCCCATGCCTCCTTACTTTCTGCATAAGCCTACCATGAGGAATCTTATCAAATGCCTTACTAAAATCCATGTACACTACATCCACTGCTTTACCTTCATCTACATGCTTGGTCACCTCCTCAAAGAATTTAATCAGACATGTAAGGCAAGACCTAACCCAAACCAATCCGTGCTGACTATCCCTAATCAAGCAGCGTCTTTCCAGATGCTCAGAAATCCTATCCCTCAGTACCCTTTCCATTACTTTGCCTTCCACCGAAGTGAGACTAACTGGCCTGTAATTCCCAGGGTTATCCCTATTCCCTTTTTTGAACAGGGGCACAGCATTCGCCACTCTCCAATCACCTGGTACCACTCCTGTTGACAGTGAGGCCGAAAAGATCATTGCCAACGGCTCTGCAATTTCATCACTTGCTTCCCATAGAATCCTTGGATATAACCCGTCAGGCCCGGGGGACTTGTCTATCCTCAAGTTTTTCAAAATGCCCAACACATCTTCCTTCCTAACAAGTATTTCCTCGAGCTTACCAGTCTGTTTCATACTGTCCTCTCCAACAATATGGCCCCTCATTTGTAAATACTGAAGAAAAGTACTCGTTCAAGACCTCTCCTATCTCTACAGACTCAATACACAATCTCCCGCTACTATTGTCCTTGATCGGACCTACCCTCGCTCTAGTCATTCTCATATTTCTCACATATGTGTAAAAGGCTTTGGGGTTTTCCTTGATCCTACCTGCCAAAGATTTTTCATGCCCTCTCTTAGCTCTCCTAATCCCTTTCTTCAGTTCCCTCCTGGCTATCTTGTATCCCTCCAGCGCCCTGTCTGAACCTTGTGTCCTCAGCCTTACATAAGTCTCCTTCTTCCTCTTAACAAGACATTCAACTTCTCTTGTCAACTATGATTCCCTCACTCGACCATCTCTTCCCTGCCTGACAGGGACATACATATCAAGGACACGTAGTATCTGTTCCTTGAACAAGTTCCACATTTCAATTGTATCCTTCCCTGACAGCCTATGTTCCCAACTTATGCACTTCAGTTCTTGTCTGACAACATCGTATTTACCCTTCCCCCAATTGTAAACCTTGCCCTGTTGCACGCACCTATCCCTCGCCATTACTAAAGTAAAATTCACAGAATTGTGGTCACTATCTCCAAAATGCTCCCCCACTAACAAATCTATCACTTGCCCTGGTTCATTACCAAGTACCAATTCCAATATGGCCTCCCCTCTGGTCAGACAATCTACATACTGTGTTAGAAAAGCTTCCTGGACACACTGCACAAACACCACCCCATCCAAACTATTTGATCTAAAGAGTTTCCACTCAATTTTTGGGAAGTTGAAGTCACCCATGACTACTACCCTGTGACTTCTGCACCTTTCCAAAATCTGTTTCCCAATCTGTTCCTCCACATCTCTGCTACTATCGGGGGGCTTATAGAAAATCTCCCAACAAGGTGACTGCTCCTTTCCTATTTCTGACTTCAACCCATACTACCTCAGTAGGCAGATACTCCTCGAACTGCCTTTCTGCAGCTGTTATACTATCTCTAATTAACAATGCCACCCCCCACCTCTTTTACCACCCTCCATAATCTTATTGAAACATCTATAACGAGGGACCTCCAACAACCATTACTGCCCCTCTTCTATCCAAGTTTCCGTGATGGCCACCGCATTGTAGTCCCAAGTACCGATCCATGCCTTAAGTTCACCCACCTTATTCCTGATACTTCTTGTGTTGAAGTATACACACTTCAACCCATCTCCGTGCCTGCAAGGACTCTCCTTTGTCAGTGTTCCCTTCTCCACTGCCTCACTACATGCTTTAGAGCCCTGAATATCGGCTACATTAGTTGCTGGACTACAAATCCGGTTCCCATTCCCCTACCGAAGAGTACTAGAAAACCTCCCTCCCAGGATATTGGTGCCCCTCTGGTTCAGATGCAACCCGTCCTGCTTGTAAAGTCCCACCTTCCCTAGAATGCGCTCCAATTATCCAAATACCTGAAGCCCTCCCTCCTACACCATTCTTACAGCCACGTGTTCAACTGCACTCTCTCCCTATTCCTAGCCTAGCTATCACGTGGCACCGGCAACAAATCAGAGGTGACAACTCTTTCTGTCCTGGCTTTTAACTTACAGCCTAACTCCCGAAACTCGTTCATTATCTCCACACCCTTTTTCGTACCTACGTCGTTGGTACCAATGTGCACCACGACTTCTGGCTGCTCCCCCTCCCCCTTAAGGATCCTGAAGACACGATCCAAGACATCCCTGGCCCTGGCACCCGGGAGGCAACATACCTTCCGGGAGTCTTGCTCGCGACCACAGAATCTCCTATCTATTCCCCTAACAATTGAATCTCCTGTTACTATCCTGAGGGATCCCTGCACTGTCTGCCTGTTTGTTTTCTTTCCCCTGACTGTAACCCAGCTACTCTTGTCCTGGACCTTGGGTGTGGTTACCTCCATGTAACTATTCTCTATAACCCCCTCTGCCTCCCGGATGATCCGAAGTTCATCCAGCTCCAGCTCCAGTTCCCTAACACGGTCTCTGAGGAGCTGGAGTTGGGTGCACTTCCCACAGGTATAGTCAGCGGGGACACCGGTGGTATCCCTCACCACCCACATCCTACAGAAGGAGTATGCAACTGCCCTAGCCTCCATCCCCTCTTACCTTACAGAATATAGCTGCCCTGTGGACCAACTGGACCTCCGCCCTCCGACTCTGCTCCCAGTCAGCTGCACTCTCTGTAAACTCCCAGCTTTCTTCACGCTGTTTGAGGAAATGAAATGAAAGGAGCACCTTTCTCCCTCCTCACCTAACTCCCTCAGTCACCAAACTCTCACTATAGCACTCAAATGCACCAAATTCAGCACTCAGTGTAAACAAAGTCTGCACTGTAGGTGGATCACTTTTATCCTGTGAATCTAGCCTCTGAAAACTGGCCTAATCCAATTAACTAATTAACAAGCTCCAGCTGCAAGTACCTACAAGTAGAACCTTTGTTTAAAGCTGATTGAAAATTCACCTTCTTCTGAACCAAACAGCAACTTTTAAGTTAATTAACTAAATAAAAGAAAGACTAGACTTTAGATACTCTCACTGTAGCACTGAAATGCACCAAATTCAGCACTCAGTGCAAACATGATGATTGCTTGGTCTCCATTGGGAGAACAGCAGTTGATTTCTTACTGCCTCCTTCTTTGACTCCCGATGGCTGAGAAAAGAAACCCTCTAATGTCTCTCAGAGTAGATGTCCTGCCATTGGAGTCAGTCCAGAGAAGGTTCACTAGGTTGTTCCCAGGAATGGAAGGATTTCCTTTTGAATAGACGTTGAGTAGGTTGGGCCCGTATACCTTGGAGTTTAGAAGAATGAGAGGAGACCTTATTGAGACATATAGGATTCTCGGGGGGCTTGACAGGGTACATGCCGAGAGGTTGTTTCCCCTTGTGAGAGAGTCTCGGACTAGAGGGCATAATCACAGAATAAGGAGTCATCCATTTAAGACACCAGTCGTGATTTAACAGAAACATTTTGAAGTGTCATTTTGGGCACGTTTGGTGCAGTGTTTCTCAACTGCCACGTTGGTGAGATCTTGGTGCATATGTAACAACACTTAGTGCCAGTAACGAGCCCCACGAGCTTCTTGGCCATTACTGGCTGTCTCGCCGTCTGATTTGTCAGATCTGTGCCGCAGCGTTCTAACACCAACAAAAGGGGAGCATCGCTGAGGGCATTGACACCACAGTGGAGACAATAGGGAGCTGCTAGGACTATCAGAGCCAGATGACACAGAGGCCTCTGGAGCTCACTCTAGCAGCCCCTCTATCCCATGGTACACCCAGGGTCCTATGGGCACCATCATGGAGGAGGAAGTACTGGAGGCCAACCCGGGCCTGTCACCAAGGAGACAACGGCAGTCTCCAGTTCTTCCGAATCGCCCCCTCCTAACACCAGCGGATTTCAACAATAGTGGTAGGCACGGAAATGCCAGTGACATCGGTAAGTCAGCTGGGGTTCCTCGGCTCCAGGCCTTTCAGAGGGCACCTGCCAAGGGAATCATAGGCCACAGTGCATGGATAGCAGCAGGCTGCCTCCAACTCTGCTGCGCATCCTGGGGATATACCTAGATGTAGCACTAGACCACAGAAGATGAAGAAGAGGGAGGGTTTCTGAGTGGGCACTGGAGTGGGAGGGGGGCAGGGTGGGCTATATGTTGCTGATGGGTGGCCCTGTGCGCACGGGGTGCGGCCTCCAACCTGCGTTGACACTGCTGCCGCCTTCTCCAGTGTTTCGTCGCCTGGGCTGGCAACAGCACCATGAGGGCAGCATCTATGGGACCAACATAACCAGCCATAATTTGTATATCTGAAATGAATTGGAGAAGGAGAGACCCACAATCAATTCGGGCTTCCATTATGGGACCCCCAAATCTCGCCCACTCTTACGCGCCCCACCTTCTCTCAGAGAGCTATCCACCGAGCCAGTTGTGCTGGAATACCTCTCTCTACACACTTACCCCCAGCCACAGCTGGAGCCCCGAGATCCCAGACCCCTGCTCGGAACATTAGGGAGACCGTGCTCAGATGCCTTCCCCGATCCACACCCTTACCCTTGTCGCGGGGATATCCTGTGCTGAAGCCCAGCTCTTGAGTGTTTGATTGTTGGCTGCTGCCTTCAATATGGTACTGACGCTTCTAGAGTTCAGTTAAACTGTTCAGGCATGAAAGCTTGATTGAAATATGATGCAATAATCATTGTCTGAGGCATTGTCTGAGACATGGGCCATGTACCCACTAGAATCCACGAGAATATTTTGTTTATTAAACTGTCAACAGTACCAAAGATTTGAAAATCAACTACGTAACATTCCACACTCAACACTAACAAATAATCAACAAGGAAACGTCACTGTTCAATATTGGTACCAATACAAAGCCAAATCATATCATTTTCACAAAAAAAACCACAAGGTACCACCTCTTGCAGGTACCTCACGAGAATTGGAGGAGAAACCGGAGAGTCCATGTCCAGAACTTTGTCGTAGGAATTACCTGTCCATCTGGGCAGCATGGTATCACAGTGGTGCGCACTGCTGCTCATGGTGCCGAGGTCCCGGGTTCAAACCTGGCCCTGGGTCACTGTCCATATGGAGTGTGCACATTCTCCCCATGTCTGTGTGGGTCTCACCCCCACAACCCAAAACGATGTGCAGGGTAGGTGGACTGGCCACGCTAAATTGCCCCTTAATTGGAAAAAAAAGAATTGGGTACTCTAAATTGAAAAAAAAAAATATCTGTCCATCAATCTGTGACTTGCTCTACGTATCAGTGGCATTCTCCTTCCAGGAGCCGCAAGTGTGCAGGCTCTACCTCACAGCACAATCTCACCAGCACCAAACCCTGGCATCCACATATTCCACTGGCGTTCAAGGTGCAGTTGAACATCCTTGACTTCCAGTGTGTTTAGCCCAGGGTGTCTTCAATGGCATCATCAGGTGGTCCATTTGGATCAATATCACACACCATGCCCCGAGATTCTTCTTGCTTTAAACCGATTGCCTTCTGGACTCATATGTCCTCCCGAACCCAGCATTCCAGGACCTAGGCATCTTAGAAAGAATTGTCCTTCTTTCCGGCTACGGAATAGGAAGGACACAGCAAAAGCAGCTTCCAGGCATTTGCAGCCACCAGCAGGAACAAGTAGCAAATACAACCTGCAGCTGTGAAGTGCTCTCACAAGGCCAATTCTTCTTCAGAAATATCCTTCAGCTGTGAAGCTCTACTCACAGTCAGAGGGAGTTAAATTGACCTTCAGCATAGAACTAAGCTCTGTCCTGGAAGTGTCCAGCAGGACAGATAGGCAGTAGCTGACAATGCCCATGTCATGGGTATACACAATATTCAAAGGTGGCTGTAAGGCGTCCCAGATGAAAAGCCCCTCAACCCCCCTCCCCCAGCCAGAGTTGATCCCCAACCTGGAAAGCTTCAGCTCCCTGACTAAGCTGAACCCCCCTGAGGGACCCCCATCTGCAAACTCCCCCATCCCATGAGCACTGGGGATGCAGCTCCAGCGCCGTCCAGCTGCATGCAGAAAATTGGATTGGGTTTGTTTAGTGTAACGTGTATCGAGGTACAGTGAAAAGTATTTTTCTGTGTGCAGCTCAATCAGATCATTTAGTTCATGAAACGAAAATACATAATAGGGCAACACAAGGTACACAATGTAAATACATAGACACCGGCATCGGGTGAAACATAAGGTATAGTATTAATCAGGTCAGTCCATAAGAGGGTCGCTTATATGAGTCTAGTAAATGGAAATGGTAAAATGGAATTTGGTACTCGCCTCCTCAGATCCCCTCAATAGCCATTGCGCCAGCTTCACCTTTTTAAAAAGGAGTACTAAATGAAGCCCGTGCGGTTTTTCACTGGGGTGCCGATTAATTCCCGGGAGGCCGTTGCATTCGACTTCAATCTCACTAACGAGATGGAAATTAATACAAATGAGGGTTAATTATATGCTCGCTATATTTGGGTGTAATCCGGAACTCGCCACCGGGAGCAGGCTGGTAAGATAGCAAACTGATTTATGCCCGTGCAAATCTCGATTTTGGCCTTCCTCATTATTTAGCCGGCTCGCCCAATCCGTGTCGGGCACAACACGGTGGCTAAATCACGCCCTGGGATTAGGAGGAATTTATTCTCTCAGAGGGTAATAAATCTGTGGAATACTTTACCACAGAAGGCTCTAGAGGCTGGGCCATTGGTTATGTTCAAGGCTGAGATAGGCAGATTTTTAATCAGTGAGGGAATCAAAGGTTATGAGGATAAGGTGGGAAAGTGGAGTTGAGGATCATCATTTGAGATTAGTCACGATCTCATTGAATGGCAGAGCCGAGCAGTCTCGATGGAGCGAATGCTCCTACGTCTTATGGTTTCATAGTTCATCTCGAGGATCCCCAACTGTTCCAGCTGAGAACTATGTTCTGCTATTGTCTCTCACACACACAATGGTTTCATGCAGCCTTCTTTTTTACAGTTTATAAACACAAAAAGGCTGCCATGTAAATTTTCAAGGATGTGGAGATGCCGGCGTTGGACTGGGGTGAGCACATTAAAAGTCTTACAACACCAGGTTAAAGTCCAACAGGTTTATTTCGAATCACTAGCTTTCAGAGCACTGCTCCTTCCTCAGGTGAACCCTGATTCACCTGAGGAAGGAGCAGTGCTCCGAAAGCTAGTGATTCGAAACAAACCTGTTGGACTTTAACCTGGTGTCGTAAGAATTCTTGCAATTTTCAAGGAGTCATTGTTTCATCAGGTAAGGAAGTTAATTACGCTGTGGTCCTTTCAAGTCCCTTCCTCTCTCCTGTTCTTTCAGAAGTCAATTGATTTTCACACCATTTTAGAGGATACAATGGACATCGCTAGAGGCATCTTCTGCATCTGAACGATTCTCCGTAGTCAGCTCTAGAGTCTGACAAGGTTTGGATGAACACAGAAAGGCAGTGTTGTCAGTTCATACTTCCAATTTGAAAAAAGGCTTTTAAGCTCAATGTAAAGGTTTGAAAACAGAAATGCACCTTTAAAACCTTTGCCCTAAAAATCTGTAATAGCATAATTGTATGTTTGCGACAGTAACTAGCTGCAGATCCACCCTTGGTTTTCTGCCTCCATGTGGACTTTTGCACTTTCTCCCACAATGAAAGTAGTTTTCCAAGTGGGAGATGTGAAATGTGTGCCGAGTATGGAAGGAGAACATTTGAGGAGGGTGATTGTGAGATATGGGTGTGGGGAAACAATAGGATGAGAGTAAATGAGAGTGCTGGCTGTTCAGGCAGATATTTAAGATGTACCTGCAGAAAAAGGAATGTGTGAAATACAGTGTGGCAAAGGAATGCTGTCAGAAGAATGCTAGGGGAGTCAAATGGATGCGGCTTGAAAGTGGAATGATCTTTTCTGACCTAACTTGATCTCACATGAATCGAGGTCTGGGCAGCACAATTCTGTGGTTCATACATTTTACTTTTGTGTTGCTGGCCTCTTCCATGCACAGGAAAGAACACCTCCCTTCTGGACCCGTTTCCAGCATGATCTCCAGTTACAGAACTAGTGGGGGCGGGGGAGGGGCGCTCTTGCTTTCATGTTCTTGCCCCCAAGTGCCCTTCACCAACAATGTCTCCTGCACCCATTGACTCTTGCAGGGGCACCTTTCGAGAGACTCTGTTGATAGAGTGCGAGGCATCATCACTCCTCCGGTGTGCAAGTGGTCAGAAAACTCCCCACTGTACACAGGTCTATTCAGTTACGATTCTGCCCATTGTCTGTGATGATAGATTCCATTAACTTCGCCATGACTGACGTTAAACTGACACACCCACCTCTCTTGGCCCCACCACCGTTCTCTAGTACATCTCCTTGATTATGTTTTTGGTCACCTGTTGCAATAGTTCCTTACCTGGCTTGCTTTCAAATTTTATTGTGAATCCCTTTTGGATATTTTACTTAGTTCGAGATACTATATAAGTGTAAGTTATTATTGTTCAGCATACAGTGCGGCACATACAAATTAGGAGTCGGCCATTCAGCTCTTCCAGCGAGCTCCACAATTCAATAAGATCATGGCTGATCAGATTGTGGCCTCAACACCACTGTTCTGTCTACCCTCTATTGCCTTTGACTTCCTTGTCAATTAAGAATCTATCTAACTCAGCCATAAAAAGCGTCCTGCCTCCACCACTCTCTGGAGCAGAGTGTTCCAAAGACTCAATCTTATGAAAAAAAAATTCTCAACTCCATCTTAAATGGGAAACGCTTTATTTTTAAACTGTGTTCGCTGGCCCTCTTCTCTCCTACAAGGGGAAACGTCCTTTTAGCATCCACCTTGTAACATTTTTTTTAAAGTAATCTTTTTTGTCACAAGTAGGCTTACATTAACACTGCAATGAAGTTACTGTGAAAAACCCCTAGTCGCCACATTCCGGCGCCTGTTCGAGTACACAGAGGGAGAATTCAGAATGTCCAAATTACCGAACCGCACGTCTTTCGGGACTTGTGGGAGGAAACTGGAGCGTCTGGAGGAAACTCACGCAGACACGGGGAGAACGTGCAGACTCCACACAGACAGTGACCCAAGCCGGGAATCGAACGTGGACCCTGGAGCTGTGAAGCAACAGTGATAACCACTGTTCTACCGAGCTGCTCATGTCAAGTCCCCTCAGGATCTTGTTTCAATAAGATCCCTTTTCATTTTTCTCAACTCCAATGGTGCAGGTTCAGCCTGTTCAACCTTTCCTCATAAAATAATACCCCCCCCCCCACCCAAAATACCCCAATCCCAAGTATCAGTAAACTGAACCTGCTCTGAACTGGTTTTAACACATTTATATCCTTTCTTAAGTAAGGAGACCAAAATTGTACACATTTCTCTAGAGGTGGTGTAACTAATTGCAGCAAAACATCCTTACTTTGACATTCCATTCCCCTTACAAAAAGTGACAACATTCCATTTGCCTTCCTAGCCCCTTGCTGTACCTGTATAGCAACTTTTTGTGATTCATGTACGAGGACACCCAGATACATTTGTATCCCAGACCTCTGGGGTGGCACCGTCGCACAGTGGTTAGCAGTGCTGCCACATAGCACCAGGCACCCGGGTTCAATTCAGGTCTTGGTTGACTGTCTTAGAGTTTGCACATTCTCCCCGTGTCTGCGCTGTTTTCCTCCGGGTGCTCCGGTTTCCTCCCACAGTCCAAAGATGTGCAGGTTAGGTGGTTTGGCCATGATAAAGTACCCAAAGATTTGGTGGGGTTACAGGGATAGGGCAGGGGATTGGGCATAAGTAGGGTTTTCTTTTGGAGGGTCAGTGCAGACTTGATGGGCTGAGTGGCCTCCTTCTGCACTGTAGGCATTCTATGACTCTGCAATCTCTTTTCAATTAAACAATATGCTGCTTCTCTATTCTTCCTGCTATAGTGGACAAGTTCACATTTTCCCACATTATACTCCAGCATGGACAGACTCACTAGATAAAAGGGATCATAAACATTCACTTCTTCCACTAGCAGTTCAAAACAGGCAGAACCTTTTGCCCTTAGGTCAATTCTGGGTTCCCATCTAACTCTACCCATCAGGGTGCCAGCCTGGGAGGTCCTTCCAGATGCAACAGATTACGAGGCCTTCTCCAGCTTTGATGTTCAACTAAAGGTATGTGATTGCTGAGGCCCCAGAGCCAGGCCTGCAACCTTGGAAAAAACCCAAGTGGTATCCCCAATCAGTCCACAAACGGGTATTTAATTTTGCAGATTCAATTCACGTAACAGCCTCCCCGAACAGGTGCCGGAATGTGGTGACTAGGGGCTTTTCACAGTAACTTCATTTGAAGCCTACTTGTGACAATAAGCGATTTTCATTTCATTTCATTTGTTGCTGCTGGGAAGGTAGCCTCTGCAGCTTTTTGCTCGTATACAGAACAATCTCCCAGAAGGAAGAATGCACAGGATAGCCAGTTTTCAGAAAATTCCTCCCAGTTTCACCTTCTAAACCACCCTTGCATGACCAGGAATATTTCAGCCAATGGCAGCAGTTTGTATTATCTCCAATATGCACTGCATGAACATGCAAGTCTCCTTCAATGGAACACTCGCAGTTAAACCACTAATGAGAAAGAGGTGCTGACTATGATCCTAGCGAAGACGGGTCCAATATCAAACACCGTACAGACGGATGATGAAAGTCTTTGGCAACACCATGCTGATCGATTAATTGCTGCACGAAGTGAGTTTGCAGAAACTTCTCAAGAGGTTCTACCTTTAGAAGATCTAGAGATCTATACTTTGGAACAGAGACCAGAGACAGTAAACATGTTTAGATTCTGTTTCTGAGGATTTGTCAATACCTAGAGTGACAGAAACGGAAATAACTACTCAAGAAGTACCATCTACAGAAAGGAATGAGGTTACTTCTAGGTCACAAGTAGCCGATCTCAACCAACAAAAAATAAATGTCCACTACCACAAGACATTTTGATTGTATATACAAATTGAAATAACATACCAGGGGATCTGCTGTATCAATGTTAATTAATGATGTTGCATTAATTTTAAAAAATAAATTTAGTGTACCCAATTCATTTTTTCCAATTAAGTGGCAATTTAGCATGGCCAATCCACCTACACTGCACATCTTTGGGTTGTGGGGGCAAAACCCACGCAAACACGGGGAGAATGTGCATACTCCACACGGACAGTGACCCAGAGCCAGGATCGAGCCTGGGACCTCGGCGCCGTGAGGCAGCAGTGCTATCCACTGCGCCACTGTGCTGCCCTTTGATGTTGTATTAATGAAGTAAATAGTGAGGAATGTAATGTATCTGAACATGAAATATATTATTGCTGGTTATACATCACGTGATGTGCAATGTTATCAGCAGAGTGCTTGTGCAGGCTTTGTGCCGATCACCTTAATAAACCTCTCGCGTTTTACACAAATCCAGAGTGTGGGCACCTCCATACCTTTACTCTTTACGCAACAAAGAAATACAATAATTCTGAAAAAAGGTGAATTGAAATTCTTGGTTATTACATCATTTCACAGTTTAATTTAGCCAATGTTGCAATGGAGGTAAAAACTATTTGCTGGGTATCAGGTTTCAGCCCGTTTTGTGGCAGCTGGTCGAGTTTATAACACACAATTTATGTGATGGAAAGCAAGCAAAGCTCTCAATAAATAGATGGGTTTATGAGGAGCTCCTGAAGCGACAGACTTCAAATGGAGTTTGGACTCCTTTCCACGTGTAAGTCGGAGGGCCATCTGAGGAGGGTAAGAGGTGCAATATATGAACATGGGGAGAACGTTAGCAGGATGCTGACACATTCGTGATCCAGGCACGGGGGCAGGAAAGGAGACTGAAGGAGCTACCTTCTAAAGTGGTTGGGAGTTTTAGGTATCTAGGGATTCAAGTGGCAAAGGATTGGCGGCAGCTTCACAAGTTAAATTTGGGCAAAGCAGTGGATCAAATCAGAAGGGATTTCCGTAGTTGCGACATGCTCCCACTGACGCTGGCGAGGAGGGTTCAGATGGTGAAGATGACGGTCCTTCCGAGACTGCTTTTCTTTTTTCTCCCGATACTTGTCCCAAAGGCTTTTTTCATAAGTATGAATATGGTGATATCGAGGATTGTATGGGCGGATAAAACCCAGAGCGTAAGGCGGGCACTCCTGGAACGGATCCGCAGAGAGGGGGCTTGGTTCTCCCGAGCTTTATTAACTATTACTGGGCGGCCAACATATCGATGGTCAGGAAGTGGGTAGTGGGGTGCTGTCAGTCTGGGAGCGGATGGAGGCAGCATACTGCAAAGGTACGAGTTTGGAGGCTTTACTGACGGCACCCCTGCCGTTCTCGCCGGCTCGGTACTCTACGCCCTGTGGTGGTGGCAGCCCTAAGGGTGTGGGGGCAATGGAGGTAGCATATGAGACTGGAGGGGGCATCAGTGTGGTCACCGATCAGTGACAATCGCCGGTTTGCCCTGGGAGAGCTGGATGGGGGCTTTAAGGTATGTAAGTGGGCAGGGATTGAGAGGTTTGGGGATCTATTCATCCAGGAGGGCGTTCCGACCTTGGAGACATTAGGAGGAGGAGTTTGATTTTCCAGGTGGGAACGGGTTTCGGTACCTTCAAGTGCAGGACTTTGTACGGTTGCAGATACCAAGCTTTCCTCGCCTCCCCCTGAGAGGACTACAGGATAAAGTGTTATCAAAAACAGGGGTTGGAGGTGGGAAGGTTTCGGAGATATACAGGGAATTGATAGAGTGGGAAGGGGCCCCTATCAGAGAGGCGAAGAGGAAGTGGGAAGAGGAGCTAGGAGGGGAGCTGGAAACTGAACTGTGGGAAAAAGCCTTGAAAAGGGTAAATGCATCCTCGTCTTGTGCTAGACTTAGCTTGATCCAGTTCAAGGTAGTCCACGGGGCCCACATAACAGCAGCCCGGATGTGTAGGTTCTTCGAGGAGGTGGAGGACAGATGTGAACGGTGTGGGGGTAGCCCGGCCAACCATGTTCATATGTTTTGGGCATGTCCGAAATTGAGGGAATTCTGGCAGGGATTTGCAGATGTTATGTCAGAAGTCCTTGTAGGTAGGGTAACTCCGAGTCCAGAATTGGCAATATTTGGGGTGTTGGAGGATCCGGGGGCAAGGGGGGGGGGGCCGATATCCTGGCTTTCTCCTCCTGGTGGCCCGGAGACGGATCTTGCTGAGATGGAGGGACTCGGAGCCCCCGAATTCAGGAGTGTGGGTTAGCGATATGGTAGGGTTTCTCAGTCTGCAGAAAATCAAGTTTGCTCTGAGAGGATCAATACAGGGATTCGCCCGGAGTTTGGCAGCCATTCATCGACTTCTTCAACAAAAATGAACATCAGCAGTAAGGAGGGAAAGGGAAAAGGGGGGGGGGGGGAGGGGACGGGAAACAGGAGGCATGGCGATGTTAGATAAGATGTGGAGATGCCGGCGTTGGGCTGGGGTGAGCACAGTACGAAGTCTTACAACACCAGGTTAAAGTCCAACAGGTTTGTTTCGATGTCACTAGCTTTCGGAGCGCTGCTCCTTCCTCCTGTTGGACTTTAACCTGGTGTTGTAAGACTTCGTACGATGTTAGATAAGGACAGGGAACTTAGTATACGGGTAATTGGGGACAGGGCGGGAGAAGGGGACATGGTTTATTGTTCTCGGGGTTTTTTTTCTGTGCGTCGGCCCGCACGGTTGTTTTAGAAATGACTATGTTAAATTGTGAAAATTACAAATGCTTCAATAAAATAGTTTCTAAAAAAAAAAAATAGATGGGTTTACTGTTTGGCATAAGAAAATACAACTCCAGACCTTCTTGGTGAAACACACAAGCAAGCCGAAAGGGAATTAATCCTAAAAGCAGTGCGAATAGCTCAAAAACACTGAAGAGCTCAGTGTTTGTATCAGACTGTGAACTGGGTGCATTGATTGTTCAGTTGAAAAGGAACTCTGGAAAGCTACACCATCAGGACTGTTGTCGCCCAAGTGAGAACAGATTTGCAGACGTGCACCTGGTCATGTTAACTATATCCAGGGACCTTGGATAGAATGCGGCTGTTGGTAAAAGCACTCGAGTGTCAAATCCATCAAGAGATCCTAGATACCGGAGGTCGAGTTGAAATGACTGTCAAATTATACGTGGTGTCACATTTGTGTGGCTTAACTACATAAGGCATATCATTGTTGCATCAACTGTTTTAAGTGAAGTTTACCTTTTTTGTTTGAAGTATTAGTTGTTTGCTAATTAATGTTTGAAGCATGTTTATTTTGTTGTAATTGTTACAGGATAAGTTTAACATGCCATGAACCAGTTTTAAAAAATCAACATAATTGTAGCAAGTGGAATGACATTTTCAGTAATCACAAAGAATTGACAGCTAAAAGCAAATTGTTTATTGGAATGTTTAAGTAAAAACACAATTTTTAAAACGGCAAAATAAGCTGTATTTTATGATCAAATTAATTTTCCAATTCAAATTGTTAATCAAGTGCTTAATCATAAACTAAAACATTTCTGAACATCAATATAAAAGATCTGACTGACAGTTTTATTAACAAAATAGTTTGTGCAAAGTTATATTCACATTAGTGAGATTGATCATAGGTCTTCAGTATGTCACTGCAGAAGACTTTTGGCAACAAATAATAAAACTGCATGCAACAGAAGACAGTGTTATGAAATCACATAATCATAGACCCTTTAGCACTGGCAAACACAAAGATCACAGTCACTCCCAACCAGCATTTACGATATCCCCAAATTTGAATCAAAATGAAGCCCAGATAGTATTGGCTTTTCTGTCTTAACTTTGGAACCCAAGCTCTGAAAATCTTGTGCTTTTCTTTTGCCAAAGTTGAAAAAAAAAATTGTACAGGAAAAGCTTCTCAGTATAGACAAAACAGATAAAAACATAGCTTCAGCAGTGAGCAAGTTGGTGTGAAGAATGTTGGCAAAGAGAAGTTAAAAATACAAACAGCAACACAATTGTGCTAGTTTTATATCTCATTAATGGTGGGACTCAGGGGTTATGGGGAGAAGGCAGGAGAATGGGGATGAGAAACGTATCAGTCATGATTGAATGGCGGAGCAGACTTGATGGGTCAAATGGCCTAATTCTGCTCCTATATCTTATATGGTTGCTTCAAACTGTAATAAGCTATCAAAGGAACTCCAATATATACAGCCAGTATTAATTTCAGCATGGAGCTGTAACTTTACTGGATACCTTTGACAGCAAAATAAATGGTTGCTGGAAGAAGCACTTATGCCTGGTCCACCACCTTGAATTGTTTTCCTCTGCTGAACCCTCTTGCTACCTGTCCATTCAAGCCAGAAACACACTCCTGTTCTTGTTGGAAAATACAGACTTTCCATTAATATTAGGAAGCATCTGGCCAAAATGGCAAAGTCATAAAAGTAACCTTGCACTTACTATGAATGACGAGATCTGTGCAAGCCCAATTATATTAAAGGCATAATCACAAAATGGCTCAGTCATATGAATGCAATATCAATCTTCAATTCCTGCTGCAGAATACAAAGTTCTGAAGTCTACTAATGGAGATACACAAGAACATCAGTGCAGTGACTGCACATCACCACACAAGTATCTTTTATTGCCTCAAGATAGATTCAGAATGCGGTCAGCATCAGATGATCTAAGCTATTTACTTGGCTTATCAATGGGTACTGTTTTGTTGAAAGGCAAGAACATTTAAATTAAGTCCATGATGGATTAACTTGTAAATGAACTGGCAACATAAGTAGGGTGTCAAATAAAGATGAATTAAAATGTTACTCCAGCCTACTAAAGCGAACATTACTTAAAATATTTTTTTCACATTCACAATGACAGTTCAATTAGAATTCTGTATCTCCAACAAACTGATGTTTCAATCTTATCTTACTTCTCAAATACATTCTTATATGAGGATATAAAACCATTAAAATTGTCCACAATTTTTAAATTGCATTGGCATACTATACTTATAAGCAGGAAATTTTAGATATTAAAACTACTGTACAAAAACTAACCCTGGATAGAAAAAAAAGAAATGAATTTCTTTTTTCAGATCGTCCAAAACACTTGTTAAATTGAACACAACATTTCAATAGAAAACCCAACCCTTTCAGAATTCATAAAATCATGTTTTCAATAATTAGGGTCGGAAAATTGCTTTCCAATTTGAGGATTTGTCTGGCCAATTACATGAAAGATGGGTAGTTAAAAAATCAGTGGCTAAATGGCCAACTTTGGAACATTACCATTATTATATCCTTCACACAGACCCGTGCTGACACTGTTCTTGTCCTATCCAGTCAAGGGGCCATTCTTCATATACCTAGACAGTGAAGTCTAGACCTTGGGAGGGCAACCTCTTAACTTTTTTGGTTTCTATTTTGATTTCCAATACCCAGCAACATGTCAAATGCATAACAGTTTATGACATGGCACTTTCAAATCAAATGACTCTGGATTTAAAACATTTTACTTTGCGTACAATCCAGTCCTTGAACATTACAAGTTCCATTTTAACATTCTCCCTCTTCAGTAAAAATGAAATAATCTTAGCAACTTGATGAGGTTTGTGTTCATGCAGTTGTGCCAACAATACAAGTATAAACTCCTGCTGTTTGAAACATCATGCAGAAACTGTAAAAGTATTGGATCCTTTCAATTAAAATCAAAGTTGTACCCCTACCAACATAGCTCCTAATCCGCCCATTTTAATTGATTCCTCTCATAAAGGTGATGTTTCACACCAGGTGCATTCTACCTATAATGACACCTGCCGTCACCATTCCAAATTTGAGGGCAGACAGTACTTATAACTTAACCAAGGTGTAGTCTTTATAAGTGTGCGCAGTCTACACATTTTGCAAGTGTGATTGCCATAAGAAATAAATACCTTACGATAATTTTCATCCCCTTTTCCCACTTTTGGCTCGACTGTTTGGCCATAACATTTGATCCAGATGAAATCAGCAAAGACTAATGATCAAACCTGGAACCATACTGATAGGTCTGTCTCATTAGCTGGTGGTATAGTTACCACTGAGGAAAAATGGAGCCATTTTAAAACTGACAGGAATAATTTCATTAAAATGTTTACATGCATCCATCCACATGTTAGTCCAGAACCAAAGAAAATGCCAAGACAGTAATTGACAATAAATTCACTTCACAGTGAAAGAGGATGTAGTCATCATTTCTTCCAGTAACCTCCAATTTTCATATCCTACAGGAAACTATACATGGTTTCTAACCTCATGTTTATTGATCACTTCAACTTCATTAAAGCAATTAAGGCTAGCTTTTTACAGGCTACAAACTAGTACAAGAGTACTAAACAAAGTTGTATATAAATTACAAAGCGTTTTGCTACCTTTTAAAAGTCGAAAGAATTTTATTTTCCATCGGGATATTTTAGTTGGCAAATTCTTGGATGCTCACTTTAAAAAACATAACAGCCAATGTTTTTGGCTACAGATTGCCCGAAACCAGCCGTACTACAGAAAATGCACATCAGGATCTTTTGGTAGTTCATTGTATGGACCTGAGAGAGAAATGCCTGGCAAGTTTAGACGCCTGCTTGAATGTCTCAGACTCTAGCCAGAGTATCAATCTGTGGACTTACCTGCATATTTACCCACAAAACGTTAGACACATTAAAACCTGGTCTAAAACCGTGGTAATTCTGCAACCAACCATCCCAATCACCCATAATGAGAACGACAAATGCTGGAAAACCCATCTGTGGTGAAAAACAGAGTCAACAGATAAACAGGATCAGAACTGAAGAAAGATGGAAATGTACGTTTTGAAGTCAGTAGAGGGGTGAGGGGAGCAGGAAAAACAACGCAGATGTTCTGTGATAGGGTTGAGGACAGGGTAGATTAAATAACTAAGGTTTTCACGATGCAATAGCCAAAGAAAGTGGTAATGAATATTGTAAAAAAAGAACAAAGTCTGTGTCCAAATGAGCCGTGAATTACCACATCAAAACCATCTGAATGCAACATGAAGGGATAAAGAATCAAGACAAGGCCAACAGAACAAAAAAAGGAAAAAAATACAGAACAAGATGGAGTCAGTGGTTATGATTTAAAGTTGTTGAACTCAATGGTGTGTCCAGAAGGCTGTAGAGTGCTGTATCAAAAAATAACGTGCTGTTCCTAGAGCTTCACTGGAACACTATAGGCGGCCATGGACAGAAAGGTCAGCATGGGGGCAAGGGAAGAAGTAAAATGAGAAGCTCGGGGTCATGCTTACAGGCTAAATGTTAGGTGTTCCACAAAGGGGTCACCTGCATTTGGTCTTCCCAACGTAGAGACCACATTGTGAGCAATGCGTATAGTAAACAAAATTGAAAGTAGTGCAAGTAAATTGCTGTTTTACTTGGAAGGAGTGCTTGGGACCTTGGACAGTGAGAAGGGAAATGAAAGTACAAGTGTTGCATCTACTATGCCTGAACAGATAGGTGCCATAGGGAAGGGAGGGGTTGTAAGATTGAGGCATGGATTGGAATGTTGCAGAGAGAACAATGCCCACAAAATCCTGAAAGGGGAGGGCAGAGGAAAATGTGTTTGAGGCAAACTGGAGCTGGCAGAGGATAATCCATTGACATGGAGGCTGGAAGGTGAGGGCAAGGGGAATCAAATCCTATCATGTCTTTGGGAGGGAGGGAAAGGGGTGAAAGCAGAGGTGTGAAATGGATCAGACATGATAGAGGGCCCTGTCAACCATGTTCGGAAGGAATCCTTAGTTGAGGAAAAAGGAAGACATGTAGTAAGCACAGGTGTGGAAGGTTGCATCATTGCAACATATGCAAAGGCAATGGAGAAACTAGGAGAATGGAATGGAGTCCTTACCAGAAGCAGGGTGTGAGGAAGTATAATCAAGGTTCTTTTGGGTTTGTAGTGAATATCAAAGATAGTCTATCTCTAGAAATGGAGACAGTGAAATTGAGGAAGGTGAAAGGAAGATTCAGAGATGGACCAAGTGAAGATAAAGGAAAGGTACAAATTAGAAACAAAGTAAATGAGATTTTCCAGTTCATGGTGAGAGCTGGAGGTGACACCAATATAATTATTGATGTACTAGAAAAAGAGATGAGGGAGGGCCCACCGAAGGACTGGAATAATGAATGTTCCACATGTTCCATAAAAAGGCAGGCATAATTGGGACCCATGCAGGTACCTATAGCATAACCTTTTGCTCGGAGGAACTGAGTGGAGTTTAAGGAGTTATTGCCCAGCTCAGCCGGAGGAGGATGAGGATGGGAATTGGTTGGGTCTCCATTTGAGAAAATGCAAGAGCATCAAGACTGTCAAGGTAGGGGGGATGGTGGTGTAGAGGGATTGGGCATCCATAGTGAAGAGGAGATGGTTGGGTCCAGGAAACCTTTGAAGTGACAGGGCATCAGAAGATAGCCAATGTATGTAGGAAGAGACTGTACAAGGGGATTCAAAAAAAATGGAGTTGAGGTCAAATAAAATAAGTTCAGTAGTGCAAGAAATAACTTAAACAATAGGTCGATTGGGCAATCTTGTTTGGGTTTGGGGAACAGAGGTTGGAGGCAGTGGAGGGAAGATCTCCAGAGAATGAGGTCAGTTATAGTCCTGGACATAATAGAACATACAGTGCAGCAGGAGGCCATTCGGCCCATCGAGTCTGCACCGACCCACTTAAGTCCTCACTTCCACCCTATCCCGTAACCCAATAACCCCTCCTACCCTTTTTGGACACAGGACACTTTAGGCAATTTAGCATGGCCAATCCACCTAACCTGCACATCTTTGGATTGTGGGAGGAAACCGGAGCACCCGGAGGAAATCCATGCAGACACGGGGAGAACGTGCAGACACCGCACAGTGTCCCAGTGGGGAATCGAACTTGGGACCCTGGCACTGTGAAGCCATAGTGCTAGCCACTTGTGCTACCATGCTGCCCAGCTTGATATTTAATTGTGGGGTCATGGTTCAGTGGGAGGTAAATCATTCCCTGCCTTGACAATCCACATGACTGGGCCAGACTACCCCCCAACTCCTGACTGGACTATCACCTGATTGCCCCCCAACCGGACCAAACTATCCTAAGCCACACACCCTTCATTCCCTGACTGTACCCGACCTGACTTAACCCAGCTACCCCCCCCCCCGACTCTACCCACCTCATCCATTCACCCACTAATGCATTCATTGGCTCGCACTCAAATTGGAACTTTAAACTTACCAGAGTACAGCAGCTGGTACCGTACTCCAACCAAGATCACCAGGGGAATGCTGTGGTTCACATTTTTCTGACAGCCGGGATTGGCTGGTTGGGAGAATCTTTGCACATAGCAGTAATGTGTTCAGCATAGCTGCTGCTTGGAAGATTCAGGGCAATGATTGATTTGATATTTTAAATTATATATGGTAATATACATGAACTATTTTAAAAGAGAGACACAACTATCTCTTTAAAAAGTAATTACAATTAGCAAAAGGTCCATTTTTATACCTTTGTGGGGCGGAGGGCAAAGAAAGGATGAGTCAAGAATTGTTAAAATAGTAAGTCCCGAATGTCATCATTGAGCATTGCTGGCATTAAGAATTATCAGCAGAAGCAGCTGGAAACAAAGATGCTGTAGCAACTTTGCAATTTTGGCCTACTTGGTTTCCTTTGTATCAGGTTAACAAAAATGTCAACACTTCATTTGAAAACAAAAACAAATATTCAGGAACATTCAAGAACAAAATGGATGTTAAACCAAAATTTGTTCTTTTTGAAGGATCTGCCTAATGTAATTTTATTTTTATACCATTCTGTAAAAAGTCTCTGAAAGGGCATGATACATAGTAAAGTTCTATTTCAATGAGAAGACGAGGACATTCTCAGCACTTCAAAAACATATTTCAAACAGCAGGACTTGGCACTTGTATTGTTAAATGAACTAATCAAAATGTATTTCCACCATAAACTGCTCAACTACACATAGTATCAACAGGTAAACAACAGATAATTATTTTTTGTGCTGTAGGAAACGTTTTAAAATAATTTTCACCATCAACATAATTACAATAATCAGAGAAATATTAAAGTAATTCAGATATAATTTTGCAATAAGTAACAGGTTGATAAAGACAGAATCCTGAACGAGTCAAAGATTTATAACAGTACATACAGAACTCACCACAAAATTGTTTTGAATGTTTCCAGGAGTCTAGGAAGAAACATGGAAAAATCTCTCGTACAATTAACATTTAAACTTCAGTAGGAAAAAAGTTTTAAAATGTATACACAATAATCAACATCAGGGATATATTTAAAAATCATCCAGCATGAGTTTGGATTCATGATCTTAAATCCAATTTTTGTTCATCTACACCTGAGTATTTCATTTCAGATCATATTTTATATAAAATATATATATATATATATATAAAAACATTTTATTTTCAATCACTATCAATGGACTTTCATAGTAAACAGAATACACAGATTGATGTACACCGATGTCACTGATAAAATTAATGGATGAAGAAAAAAAAAAAATCACATTCATTTTCATCCACACTCTTGACATCAGTACATGAATATAATACAGGAGTATTTTATGTGCTGCACAAACACCAAAACACCGCAGAATTACATGCAAGCTTTAAATAACTCAACTGACTGCTTTGTAAAAGAATTGCTAGCATCACTGAATAAGTGATTGATAAATGTGAAATGTTTTGATTCATCTGCAGCAGATCTTTTCACATGGAACATTATAGCCAAACATTCAAAATTGCTCAAATGTTCCACTTTTAAATGCAATAATTTTCCCAGGACAGTAACAGTGGATTGTGTAACATTCGATAATTTCCAAAACGGGATGATATCGGAAACGGAGAATGGAAAGTTTAGAAAAAATAGAAAGCATTGAAGGTGATGTCTTTAAAGCCCAGCATTTCAGAATACAGAGTGCAGCGAAAAACTACATACAGATGAATCATTTATTTGCATTGTGTTGGTCCTGCTAGATCTTGAAGTGGGAGTCTTGCATAACTGGCAGCAATATCAGAAATAAACCTGCTGCATTCACTAACACTGCTGGGGGGGGGGGGGGGGGGGGGGGTCATGCTTGTTTTCTGACATATGTACAAAAAGATTTTGTTCTGGGAAAATAAGTGAAATTTTCCAGTGCTGTGGGATTTCAGTTTTGGAAGTAGGTGAAATTACTTAGACTATAACTTAATTATCTTCCACTACCATTCCTTGGACTATCAAGGTCCTCCATTTCTGCAAATATAATAACCAAAACTGAACACTATTCCCTTGTGGTATGCAGCACCGAAACACCTCCATTGATTATTCTAGCACACCCTGACAAGCAATTACCACTAGTTCACAAAATCCACCATGCTAGACAGTCTTGATAAAAGAAAATCCTGCTGCAAGTTGATAGCTTTTTAAAACATAAACAACTAAAAACTGGTCAATTGAATATAAAGGGAAGGAAGATAGAAACGGAAGGTAAAAAGGAAAACAAATTTTAAAAATCAGAAACTGAAAATGTAATTTAACCAGAATTGATCTGTGCGAAATCTACTGGTATTTATTTTAGGATATTTCTGATCTATCAGAACATCAACTCTGTTAATTCGATAATTTCTTAGGCAGCACGTGGCGCAGTGGTTTGCACTGCTGCCTCATGGCGCTGAGGTCCCAGGTTCGATCCCGGCCCTCGGTCACTGTCTGTGTGGAGTTTGCACACTCTCCCTGTGTTTGCGTGGGTTTCGTCCCCACAACCCAAAGATATGCAGGGTAGGTGGACTGGCCATATTAAATTGCCCCTTAATTAGAAAAAATAATTGGGTACTCTAAATATATTTTAAAAATATTAAACTCTATAATTTCTTCAATTTTAAACACATGGCACTGTTCAAACATACCTTTACTAGAAATATTGACATTTGGAATTTTGCATCTATCCTCTGAAAGTTGAACATGAGTGATGACATACCATGTGACTTGAATGCCTCAATTTTGCAGGTCAATTTAAGTGTCAATCTGAGTCAGAAGGTTTGGGACTTGAGGCTGACAATTCAGTACACTGCAAAGGCATGCTGTACTATCAGCAGTGCAACGTTTTGAATCAGAGGTAAAACCCAGCCCCCAACTGTATCTTCAGCTGGATGCAAAATTTCCCTTTAGCACTATACAAAAAGACAGAAGATTTCCTGCACAATATTTATCCTTCACTTCCTATCATTATCAACACTCCGAAATCAGAATATTCGGGCACTTCTCTCATTTGTGAGACCTTGCTGTGTACATATTGGCCATGGTGTTTGTCTGCATAACAGCGTTTTTACTTTGAAAGTAATTCATTGTGCAGTGCTTTGGGATATCCTTCTGATGTAAAAAAAAATAAAAAATTTGAAAAATATTTTTAATCATTTCTTCCAGTTGAGTTCTGAAAGATTCTGGGGACTATGGTATCCTTTAAGACATATTTCAAGTTACAAAAGATGGTCAAGGGCGGCAATAAGTCCCTTAAAATTTGTTCTTTCACACTTCTCGGTGATAGATACATTAATGGTACATGGGTTAAGGTTCAAATATATATCACCAAACTAGAATTGGTGTTAATACAGCTGTAATTTCTACTGAATTTGTCAACAATAAAAGTAGGCACTATCAAGACAAAAAACATAAATTATTGCCCACAAATAACAATTAGTAGGTAATTTGAAAAGTCCTGGGGACCCACAGTAAAATAAAGTGACATTGATTTTGGCCACATTACACTGATTGTAGTGACCCAAAAGAAAGTACAGACAAAAAAAAGTTGATCTGAATAGGGACAATGGCAGTTTGAGAGAATGGTGCAGGTCTATCTCACAAAGAGAAACTTTGGATAAAATACAATTACCTCCTCATCTCTTTAAATATTCTGCTTAAAAAGAGTATCTTTAAATTTGTGTGTGCTTTGCAAGGTCCAGCAGAAATGAATCAAGACTGTCAAGCTTGGTGATGAGATTTTTTTAAAAATTATTCATTCATGGGACATGGGTGCCTCAGACTATATCAGCATTTATTGCTCATCCTTAACCACCCTTGAGAAGGTGGTAGTGAGCGGCCTTCTTGAACCGTTGCAGTTCATATAGTGTATGTGCACCCATGGTGTTGTTAGGAATGGAGTTCCAGGGGCAGCACGGTGGCACAGTGGTTAGCACTGTTGCCGCACGGCGCCAAGGTCCCAGGTTCGATCCCGACTCTGGGTCACTGTCCGTGTGGACTTTGCACATTCTCCCCTGTTTGCGTGGGTTTCGCCCCCACAATCCAAAGATGTGGATTGGCCACGCTAAATTGACCCTTAATTGGCAAAAATAATTCGGCATTCTAAATTTAAACAAAAAGGAATGGAGTTCCAGGATTTTGACCGAGTGACAGTGAGCGAACAGCGATACAGATCCAAGTCAGGATGAAGGGGAATTGTACAAGCAAAATTGTTGAAGGAAGATATGTGTTGAAATAATTTATGGTATTTCCAGTTATGATGCAATCATTTTGAAGAATAAGGGTGTTTCATTTGACTGAATATATGCTTAATCTAAATTAGAAGTGCTGATAAAAATGCTTTTTCCTCCACAAGCTTAAAATATATACCATAATTTTGCAAACTAATCAGAATGTTTCTAGGCTTTTAATTTCAATAATCACAGTAATTGCAAAATTCATTATTCAGTAAATTTTGCAATTAAGTAGATGGCCGACATGTTTTAGCTTTCACAATTTTGAAGCTATAAAGGGTCATCATATAGACTGGACAAGCAGAACCAGTGCAAAATTCTTTAAAATCAGTTTAGGAGCTGATTCAAATTACACAGATTACAACTCATCAAAACAGGTTTTGACTGAACAGTTTGGGAAGCACTTGAAATTGCCATGACCAGTCCCAACGTATACAGATGGCTAGATTTAAACTGGGGTGGAAAAAATGTTCTAAAATCATTGAGAACTAAACAGCATCCTATTGTGACAAAACCCCTTGCTTTACTAAAATATTAATGGCATGAGCTGCACTAATGAAATGAAATGAATGAAAATCACTTATTGTCACAAGTAGGCTTCAATGAAGTTACTGTGAAAAGCCCCTAGTCGCCACATTCCGGCGCCTGTTCGGGGAGGCTGTTACGAGAATTGAACCGTGCTGCTGGCTTGCCTTGGTCTGCTTTCAAAGCCAGCGATTTAGCCCTGTGCTAATGGGTAATGTAATTGTGGAAAGAATACAACCACCCAGTTGAAAACAGAAAAAAAAGTTACAGATTAACAAATTTATGTTCTGATATCAGATTGGGTTAAGTTTCAGAAATTTCCAGTACTTCATCTGGTGTACTTACGTTTGTCGCACATCAGTTTTGTTCTTTACAGCTTCCTTAACCCCCAACCCCAGGGAATATAAAAGGTATCTATTTCACCCCATCTTTCCCCTCCATACAGATCGTTCTTGGTCACCCGTCTCTTGCAGAAAATTTGTTCCCATAACTCTGTCATTGACATTCTCCAGCCAACTTCGAAAACCATATAACAAGCTGACCCAGGACAACCTACCCTCAAATTCAAAGAAAGGCATTGAACCTTTGCTCAGTGTCTCTCCACAGCAACACACTGAGATCAAGATTCAATGGAGAGGGGCAGCTGAACCATATGTTTCTCCACTCAATAACACCGTATAGTAGCAACCCAAAATGATATGCCATATTCAGTACCAAAACTGTCAGGTAACATCAATACTGGTGCAAAAGACTTTTTCAAAAAAAAAAACATTTTAATGTATAACAGCAAACATTATTCAATATTTGTATAGATGCATATACTTGAGAATGAAAAGAAAATGTTTTTTTAAAAGTGTTCACTAAAATGTGTTCTCAAAAGTGTACAGTCATTCATCTTTTTGTCTCCAGTGAACACGTTCTAAAAGGGCCCGAAGTATATTTCCTGGTATTTTTTGGTGTTTGTTTATTAAGCCCTGCACAGCTTGCTTTGCCTAGAAAGATGAAAAGATAGCATCAGGAGTGTGTTACAAATCACCTTAGCCTCACATCATAATACGACGTGCTACAGGCGGAATAGTTTTCTGAAAACCAGTCTATACATATTTGAGGATGACTACCAATCTTGTGCGAATTCTTCAAATCTTTGTCCATCTACTTAAAAAGTGACTCTATGCTTATATGTCTGCATGCAATAAACTAGAAGAAGGATGTGTTGTACAGTATTTTACCTATTTTAATCACCAATTAGTCTTTGGATGTGACAACAGTGTAGTTGGGCTTCCTCAGTCCCAGTTTCCCTTTCCTTTTGAAAAGCACTCGAATCTGCTTAGTACCTTCCAATTATTAAGCACAATTAGGAACTCACCTTTCAGAAGACTGAAGGTACAAGTCATAGGCTCTTACCATTCATTAAGTTATAAAGTCCACCAAATATTTGTCTTCAGAATATAGAAAGTGGGATTTTGAGAACTCCGTAGATTTTTTCCAAACTGATGGTATGCCCAATTGCATAACAACATACTAAAAGGAAAAGAAGTTACCTTTTCAGCCAGCTCAGCAGCAGTAATATTGGGGTCATAAGGAATTGGATCTCCCAAATAGGTACAAAACTTGACAGGAAAACCTCCATAAATAGGAACAAATGGCCATCTAAATTTTTCATACAACCATCTACATATACCTGTTGAGATGAAGAAAAGAGAAAGTCATACTACCGATTAAAACACTACAATGCTTAACGAGGCAAGCTACTAGCACATGCCATGTGACCACACATTCCAACTTGAAGAATAATGAAAATATTGTAATATTTTCTTGAAAGACTGGTTTAGATCTAAAATTGAATACGAACTGAACCACTGTATTACAATAGAATCCCTACAGTGGAGAAGGAAGACATTTGGCCCATCGGGTCTCTGAAAGAGCACCCTACCTAGGCCCACTCCCCTACCCTATCCCTGTAAACTAACCTGTATATCCCTGGACACTAAGGGCAATTTAGCATGGCCAATCCACCTAACCTGCACATCTTTGGACTGTGGGAGGAAACCGGAGCACCCGGAGGAAACCCATGCAGACACGGGGAGAAAGCACAAACTCTGCAGTCACCCAAGGCCAAGTTGAATCTGTGTCCCTGGCGCTGTGAGGCAGCAGTGCTAACCACTATGCCATAAAGAAAATTATTGTATCAGTAACATTTATGGTTATTTTGTCACACTGGATATAAGTACACATTCCAATTTTTGTTACAAAGCAACTGAGGTTGGGAAAAGAATTTACAAAGCAAATGACAGGCATTTAAGTATATGCATTACTGTAGAAACACAGAAAATAGGAGCTTGTTCTGCCATTCAATGTGTCATGATTGTTCCCCTATCTCAATGCCTTACTCCCGCTCTCTCCCCATTGCTCTCGAGATCTTTAGAATTTAGAAATCTATTTTATTTCTTAAATACACTCAGTGAGTTGGCCTCCATATGAGGCAGAGAATCCCAGAAGTTCACCACCCTTTGAGTGAAGAAATTTGTCATCAGTGTTAAATGGCCCACTCGTATACTAAGACAGTACCCCCTTGTTCTAGAAACCCCAGCCAGCGGAAACATGATCACAGCATCCAGCCTCTCCAGCCATGTCAAAATTTTATATGTTTCAATGAGATCGCCTCTCATTCTTCTAAACTTCACTGAATATAAGACTAGTTGACCCAATCTCTGCCCATACAACAATCCTGCCATCCCAGGAATCAGTTTGGTGAACCTTTGCTGCACCTCCTTTATGGCAAGTACATCCTTTCAAAGATAAAAGAGACCAAAGCTGCACACCAAGGCCCTGGAGAGTGGCAGACTTAAGTCCTCTTTCCAATGAAGGCCAACATGCCATTTGCCTTCCTAACTGCTTGCTGCACCTGCATGTTTGCTTTCACTGACTGGTGTACAAGGACACACAGGTCTCTTTGTACATCAACATTTCCCAATCTATCCCAATTTAATAATACTCTGCCATTCTGTCTTAACTTTTCAAATGGATAACTTCTCAATTATCCACGTTATACTGCATCATGTATTTGCCCACTCACTCAACTTGTTGTCTAAGTCGCCTTGAAGCTCATAACATCTTCGTCAGCACCATTCACAATTCCACCAGTTTTGTGTCGTCAGCAAACTTGGAAATATTACATTTGATTCCATCATCCAAATTACTAATTTGTATTATGAATAGCTGATTTAGCTCAGTTGGCTAGACAGCTGGTTCGTGATGGAGCGAGGCCAGTGTGGGTTCAATTCCCGTACTGGCTGAGGTTATTCATGAAGGCCCTGTCTTCTCAACCTTGTTCTTCGCCTGAGATGTGGTGATCCTCAGATTAAATCACCAGTCAGCTGGCCCCCTCAAAGGGGAAAGCAGCCTATGGTCATCTGGGACAATGGTGACTTTATCATCACCTTTAATAGATTTGCATTTTCTTTACTACTAGTGTTAGGTTAACCAGTCAGTAATTACCAGTTTTCTCCCTCCCTCCTTTTTTTAAATAGTGGGAAACATTTGCCATTCTCCAATCTGCCGGGTCTGTTCCAGAATCTACACAACTTTGGAAGATGACAACCAATGTATCCACTATTTCCATAGCCACCTCCTTTAGTACTCCCGGATGTTGATTATCAGACCCTGGGGATTTATCCGCTTTCAGTCTCATTAATTTCTCGCGCACTTTTTTTTTTTTATAAACTGATACTAATTTCCTTCAATTCCTCCTTTTCACTTGACCCTTGCCTCACCCAGAAAAATGATCTGTGCCTTCTTCTGTAAAGTACGAAGTCTTACAACACCAGGTTAAAGTCCAACAGGTTTGTTTCGATGTCACTAGCTTTCGGAGCGCTGCTCCTTCCTCAGGTGAATGAAGAGGTCTGTTCCAGAAACACATATATAGACAAATTCAAAGATGCCAAACAATGCTAGGAATGCGAGCATTAGCAGGTGATTAAATCTTTACAGATCCAGTGTTTCTGGAACAGACCTCTTCATTCACCTAAGGAGCAGCGCTCCGAAAGCGAGTGACATCGAAACAAACCTGTTGGACTTTAACCTGGTGTTGTAAGACTTCGTACTGTGCTCACCCCAGTCCAACGCCGGCATCTCCACATCACTTCTTCTGTAAAGACAGAACTACATTTGTTGTTTAATTGTTCCACTATTTCCTTGTTCTTCATTATCAATTCTCCTGTTTTGGACTGCAGGGATATCTGTGTTTTTAGAAGAATTTACAGTCCGCCTTTATGTTCCTTGCAAGTTTAGACTCATGCTTTATTCTTTCCCTCTTAATCAATCTCTTGGTCCTCCTTTGTTGAATTCTAACCTGCTCCCAATCCTCAGACATACTACTTTTTCTAGCAACCTGTATGACTTCTTTTTGGATCTAACACAAGCTTTCATTTATTTTGTTCACTATGTTATTCATCCATTGAACAATTCTGAAATTGTTCTTTTTTCCAATCCATTTACAGCTACAGGAAAATATATTTATCCCTTCAGCACCAATGTTATTATATTATTTCATTAAAATGCCAGTATTAACCCTGTCTTCATATTTCAGTCAAATTTATTTGCTTGAGTGTCACTTGCAGGATCAGAATTCTCATGATTCTAACAAGGCCAAAATTAAAGCAGTACACACAATACTTCATCAAAGTTTCGGTGCAAAGACTTGGTGGCGCCCTCGAGGGAGCAGGTCGCAGGTCGGATTGCTCCCGCCCGCGATGGGCAAATGGACCTGTTAAACGGACTTTTGCGGGACCTGCGACCTGGTAGGTTGAGGAGACGATAGGGAAGAGGCTCCACCCCCCCCCCCCCCCCACCCCCTGCAGGGTATGAGCAGCTGGACCAGAAATGGTCGAATGGAGCAGCAGGGCTTGAAGCGGGTGTAGCGGGGACCCCAGGCCGGGTGGCGAAACATGGCGGACGGCAGGGACCAGGGAGCAGAGGCTCACTGGCCAAGATGGCAGCAGACGGAGTTTTTTAAGAACTGCTTCGCTGAATTGAAGAGGGACACGTTGGACCCGATGAGGGCGGTAATGGACCAAATGGTCGAGGCGCAGGCGGTCCAGGAGAAGGTGCTCAGGGAGGTCGAGGGGAAGCTCGCCAGCCAGGCGGACACGGTGGCGGAGCTGGAGCACGAGGTGGAAGAGCTGAACGCCCGCCAGAGGAGGATGCAGGAGCAGCTTGAAGAGCTGGGGAACAGAGCCAGGAGGCAGAATTTGAAGATTGTTGGCCTCCCGGAGGGCTGCGAGGGGTCGGATGTGGGTGCATACGTCAAAGGTATGCTCGAGGCGCTGATGGGGCCAGAGACCTTCCCCCGACCCCTGGAGTTGGATGGGGCGCATAGAGCCCCCGCAAGGAAGCCCAGGATGGGCGACCGACTGATCGGGGCCTCGGAGAGGGGGATGGGCTAGGGGCTGGGCAGGGGACATGGAAGGGCACGGGGAGATACGATCAGGTTAATGGGTTCTTGGTGTGTGAGGGGAGGGCCCGAATGCTCGGGCACGAGACAGACAGGCGCCAAGGGCAGGGGTCAGCGTAGCTAGTGTAGGGAGGGGGCACCAGGGAGAGTAGGAGCAGGGGTGGACTAGAGCCAGACACGGGGCTGGCCTGGCAGGTCAGGCCTCGGGGGAAGTTAGGGGGGGGTAGACAGGAAGGGGAGCCCCAAGGGAGGTTGGGGGGGGGGGGGGGGGCAGACGGGAAGTGGAGCAGAGGAGACTTAAGGGGCAAGGGGGGGGTGTCGAGGGATCCCCTGAGGGAGAGAGCCGCTGCGGAGTTTACAGCCACGTTAGTTTAGTTGAACACGTGGGGGAATGTTTTGTTAACATGTTTATTCTTTCCCACTGTTTATTTTCACTATATTAAGGCCCTTTGCATAGGCCCTGTGATCTCTCTGGAAATGTTACAAATTTGATTTAAATAAAAAATTACAATAAAAAAAAAGTTTAGGTGCAAACACGGATCTCAGATGGAGATTTCAACACTGTGTCAGATTTTTCTGCACAGCTGCTCATTTGTTCTGTAAAATACTGGGCATGCACGAGATAATTATACTTTTTCAAAATTTGTTCACAAGATGTGAGAATCGCTGGCTGCGCAATATTGGAGCATAATTAAGTGCAAGCAAATGGGAAATTATTTAATTCCATGGTGAAATTTCAAATATGAAATATATGTCATTGTGAATAATGATAATTTTTATTATTGTCACAAGTAGGCTTACATTAGCACTGCAATAAAGTTACTGTGAAAATCCCCTAGTCGCCACATTCCGGCGCCTGTTCGGGTACTGCGAGGGAGAATTCAGAATGTCCAATTCACCTAACAGCACGTCTTTCGGGACTTGTGGGAGGAAACTGGAGCACCCGGAGGAAACCCACGCAGACGCGGGGAGAACATGAATATTCCGCAGACAGTGACCCAAGATGGGAATACCGTGCTACCGTGCCGCCCACATATTTACTATAAAAAACATTTAAATGATAGAATTGTAACGTACATAGCTAATAACATAATGATACATTAAATACATTATAAAGTATAATTTAGAATTGCCACAAGAGCAAAGATGTTACTTACCAAAACATCCAAAAGTCCTAAATCCTTCTCTAATATTCCGTGTAAACATAGGAATAATGGGCTAAAAATGGAAAACAAAGTATTGAAAGCCCTTAACAAAAACATACTGTACAACAAAAAATATATTAGAAACATACATTTTAACTAATTAGCACAAATAATGCAGTGAAAAGCTAATTCTATGAATTATGCTGGACTTAAATCTATATCTTCAAGAGCCAACAATGGAACAAAATAAAACATTAGCATTTTCAGATTATCTGTTATCACATACAACATGGATCACAAGTTTATCAGCAAGCATCGCAAATCGTCATCTTTTAACATAATGAAGCTTTGATTAGTTATCTTTTGGGTTGATGGACAAATTAATCGCTTTAACATCTTCCAAGCCAATATTGAATTTGTAATTGTTACTGACAGTCTCTTCTGAGCGAGACACTACCATCATTTCCTTCAGTAACCAGATGTATAATTTTACAGCACTAACATTTTCAACAGCGCACAGGGCATAATTTTACCAACTGCTGTTTTTATGCAAGAATTGCACCTTAAAGCTTTTAACGTAACAAGAGTCCAAAGATGCTTCAGATGAAACCTAAAAGAAAAAGCTTAGGAGGCATTACTTGGAAGGCAAAATCAAAAGAAATCATTTTTTTAAGGTTCTTTAAAATAATGAACCAGAGATATTTAAAACTGATGCTGCTGAAGGTGTCACTAGTGGTGGTGGGAGTTGGAAATAACGGAGGATGACCAGAGGGTGAGAGCAAGAAAAATAATGCTTTTGCGAGGAGATAAAGGACTGGAGGATGTCGCAGAGATAGGATGGGAGTGGGACAGAGGAATGTATAGTTGAATTATAGCAGTGGAACAAAAGGATTTCAGTAAGGGAAATCATGAATAAAACGAAGCAACAACAAAAGATGCAGCTGTTATTAACATGTAATTTCATGGTTAATTTGTTTTAAGAATATAACTTTTAGTTTTGGAAATTGAAATTTTGAATCTGTGATAAATTGAAAAAGCATGCATTTGAAAAACTGGTTAGTACCCCTTAAGATCATGCTTGTACAGTATAAGCTTTTGTTTAAAGCATGAAACCTTATGCCGTTCCTTCAGATAACTAGCAATTTAAATTTCTTTTTAAAGTTAATAGTCTCCCTTGAGTCACAGAATTGTTACAACACAAGGGGATATTCGGCCCGCTGTTTCTGTCAGCTCTTCGAATGAACAATTCACCATGCTTTTTTCCCCATAACATTGCATATTTTTCCTTTTCAGATAATAATTCAATTTCCCCTCATATGTCTTAATTAAACCTGCCTCCACCACACTATTAGGTTGTACGTTCCAGATATTAACCACTTGCTGCGTGAATAAATTTCTCATGTCTCCATTGCTTCTTCTGCCAATAACCTTAAATCTCTGCCCCCATTCTTGGTCATTCCACCAGTGGGAACAATTTTCCCCCATGTACTCTGTCCAAATCCCTCATGATTTTGAATATTTGCTATCAAGTCTCCTCTTCCCTTCTCCAAGCTATCGACGCAACTGAAACCATTCTTGGGTTCTGTACTCTCTCCAATGCTTTCACAATACCAGGCTCTGGTGGGAGTTGTTGACAGACCTGACAATAGTACTGTATTAGGAGGGATGTATAAAAACACAGATCAGGGAAGCATGAAGCAAAAACAACGTGGCTATGGTGCTATGGTGGGAGACTTAAACTTTCAAATACAGAAATGCAGAATAACTCCAGTGGCAAAGTCAGTGAATTTCGAGAATGCATTTGGGCAGCTTTCTAAAACAGTGTGGGCGCAATCTTCTGGCCTCGTCACTCTCACGCTCAAGCATAACGGAGCCGGTGAATAGCGGGAGGCACCAAAAATTAGATTTGCACCGAGCTCCAAACAGTTTGCGATGCAACTGGTCCGCTCCCGTAGGGGAAATCGGGTTCTCGCCGTAATGTGAGGAGAAACCAATAATCACCACTAAAGCCCTATTTCCATACAACTAACGAGAACCACCCCATATCCAACGGCCTCAAAGTCATTCATCGGCCTCCCCAGCAAGTACTCACGCTGGCGCCGATTAGTACTCCTTTTGAAAAACGTGAACCTGGCGGAAGGGCTTCCGTGGGGAGCCGAGGACGCGAGTAGCCATCTTTAATGACAGGGAAAAGACCAGGTTTGCTGGGCTCGCCACCCCAGTACTCGGCAGCAGGTGGGGGGCCCTTTACAGGGAGGGGGAGGGAGGCACTCGCAGCACCACCATGCCAACCCTTGGATCCCAACCCTATTCCGGGGGCAACCTTTGTCCCTGTCCGTCTGCCCACTGAACATCCATAACCCCCACCGACTGCTAAGGCCTCTGGCTGCGTGGCTGAAGGCAATCACTAATAGGGAATTGGCAATCATGGTTAATTGAGCACTTAACACATGCCAAGTGAATTCCCATGGGTAGGTGGGTCATATAGCATGTGTGAGTCATTGCCTAGCATTCCAATCGCATCTTGATGCCTGGACACAGTGCCTGAACACTGCAGGAGGCAACACCACACACGCAACATCCGAACACCCAGGGGATGGGACACAGCTCTGGTAACATGTCCACTGACGGAGGGTGGGTGAGCCCCACGGGGAGCAGGTGGGGGGGGGATGCCTGGAGAGATGGGCAAAGGGTCCGGGAGTCAGCCCACATTGTGGAAGAAAGTGACAGAAGCATCATAATGGTTGTGAAAAAAGTTGTTTAATGTGCTGCACAATACCCCATTCCTGAAGTGCCACCCCCCCAAAAAAAAAAAAAACAGCTCCCAATTCTACCCCCTACCTAACCCGCAACCCCTCACCAAACCCTACCCTAGTGCCCTTAGTGATGTTCAATGTGCCTGGCCCTCCTATCTCTACCACTACGTCTTGGTGTTTCCCCAGGATGCACATCTGAGGTGGAGGCAGCCAGATGCTTACCTTGTCCCGTAGCCCCCGATGCCCCTGGCGGGACTCCTCTGGGGGCTCTTGGGCTGGAGGGCCCCGGCTCACTTGTCGGCGGCACATGCACAGCAATGCCGCCCTGTCCCGTGAGCTGACCCCGAGACGCGGCCTCATCGGAGGTGTGGAACTTGGGGGAGCTGGTGGCCACCGTCGCCACTCCATGAGATGAGTCTGGGTTGGCACCCAGCGCCATCTCCTCCCAATCGAGCACTGGGATTCACCTTGGGACAGAGAGGCATCTGGTTCGAGCCCTGACTGCGCCTGCACCGTCTGGCTCTTGACAGCCCTGGCAGTTCCCCATGGTCCAAACCATGGTGTTGACGCCCTCAGCGATGCTTCTCAGTGACTGGGACATGCTCTGCAGTGCCTCAGCCATGCCTACCCGCGACTGGGACAAGCTCCGCAATGCCTCAGCCATGCCCATCTGAGAGCGGGTCATGTCCCACAGAACCTCATCAAGGTTAGCCTGGTACTGGGTAACATCCCCCAGTGAGGCAGACATACTGCCGAGACCCTCAGCCAAGGCCGTTACCGACTGCGCAACGCCTTGGATACCTTCAGTCATGGTGCTGACGTTGTGCACCAGGCTCTCCACTGCAGTCGCCACCCTAGCTGTATTGGCCTCGCTGCCACGCATTGGCGGCGCCCTCTCCTGCGCTTGTAGCCTCTGGGACCTCTCCAAGCGGCTATGGGTCTGCTGGAGTGACACTGGCATCTCCCTCTGAATGTCCCCGGCCGCTCCCAATCGTCTCCATCAGCTCCAGGTAACCCACTTCCAGAGACTCAGCATCAGGCTGGGACGCAGCTGGGTCCTGGGATACAGCAAATCCCCAGGTGCTTTCTCGCCTGGGGGTTCCTGCCTCCACCTGATGTACATCAGCAGCAGTGTGGTGCTCACGAGATTGTGCCCCAGGAGTCTGATCATTAACATGTCCCACCGAGATGTGTGTATCTGTGCTGGTGGAGGGTGGGGATGAAGCTGTGCCGTGGCTATTATGGTGGCATCTTTGGAGCTCTCTTCTGAGGAGTTCTCCTCGGAGTCAGGAGAGGGGGCCACCCAGGATGGGCCGGCGCCGTCAGCTGGAGGACCTGCGGGAGAATGGACATGTGGTCAGCGGGAGGGATGGGTCAGTCAGTAAGGCAATCACTTCTCACGTTTGACAGGTCCTCAAGGCGGAACTCGGTGGTTCCTCACCTCTGCGGCGGGGTGGGGGGGGGGGGAAAGAGAAGAGACAGCAGTGGTCAAGAACGTCAGTCAGCAGTCAGGGAGGAGTTGAAGGGGTCAGTGTGGATGTTTGGGGGGTGTGGGGGGGAGGAGTTGTCTAAATACCCAGGAGCTCGAACAGTCTGAAGTCTCTGACTCAGAATTGGAGGGCGGAATTTTCTGGTGCTGCCAGCATCTGATTTCTTGGCAGGAGGGCTGCAACGTCCACCACAATTACAATGGGACTCAAGGTTACTGGGAGAGGCTAGCAAATAACTGGAGGGAGCTCTACCTGCTCTTAAGCTTCTCTGCTCCTAGGAGAACAATCCCAGATATTCTAGTCTCTCCACATAACTGACGTCCCTCATTCCTGCTACCATTCTAATAAATCTCCTCAGTACCCACTTCAAGGACTCGATATTCCTCTATAGGGTGGTGCTCAGAATTGGACCTAATACTCCAGTTGAGGCCTAACCAAGGAAGAAAATGTGTCAAGCTAAAAGCAAAATCTTACACAAATGCAAAGAAATGTAGGAATCCAGCAGATTGGGAAAGCTATAAAAGCAATAAAGTTAAACGGAAAGTAATGAGAAAGTGCATAAATAAAAATGCAAGGGCTTTCAAAGTCAATGGTAATTGTTTTATTAAGAGTGGCAACGGGGAATGTGGGTTTATTAAATGTAGATGAAAGTATAAGGAATAATAATGAAATGCATGAGGTAATGCATTTTGGAAGGTCTAATGCAGGTAGGGTATATACAGTGAATGGTAGAACCCTCAAGAGTATTGAAAGTCAGAGAGATCTAGGTGTACAGGTCCACAGGTCACTGAAAGGGGCAACACAGGTGGAGAAGGTAGTCAAGAAGGCATACGGCATGCTTGCCTTCATTGGCCAGGGCACTGAGTATAAGAATTGGCAAGTCATGTTGCAGCTGTATAGAACCTTAGTTAGGCCACACTTGGAGTATAGTGTTCAATTCTGGTCGCCACACTACCAGAAGATGTGGAGGCTTTAGAGAGGGAGCAGAAGAGATTTACCAGAATGGTGCTTGGTATAGAGGGCATTAGCTATGAGGAGCGGTTGAATAAACTCGGTTTGTTCTCACTGGAATGACGGAGGTTGAGGAGCGACCTGATAGAGGTCTACAAAATTATGAGGGGCATAGACAGAGTGGATAGTCAGAGGCTTTTCCCCGGGGTAGAGGGGTCAATTAATAGGGGGCATAGGTTTAAGGTGTGAGGGGCAAGGTTTAGAGTAGATGTAAGAGGCAAGTTTTTTTTTTTTAAACAGAGGGTAGTGGGTGCCTGGAACTCGCTACCGGAGGAGGTAGTGGAAGCAGGGACGATAGTGACATTTAAGGGGCATCTTGACAAATACATGAATAGGATGAGAATAGAGGGATACGGACCCAGAAAGCGTAGAAGATTGTAGTTTAGTCGGGCAGCATGGTCGGCACGGGCTTGGAGGGCCGAAGGGCCTGTTCTTGTGCTGTACATTTCTTTGTTCTTTGAATTAGTGGTTTAAAGAAATACTGAATTAAAAGATTGTAATTTCATACAGTCAATACATTTTAAAAAGATTATGCTATATTTGTAATTCCATACAAAACGATACTTGTACACAGATATTTCTCCTGCTGTATGTACGTGTACCAGTCAGTTTTTCCAATTTAGTTTCTGTGCCACATACCCAACGGAGAGGGGACAGGCAATCTTTATTCTGTCTGGACTTTACTGATTATAATTCAAATTAGATACCCACTGCTTGGTCTCTCCTGATAAGACTGACTTATTAAGACCCATAATTGGAAAATCACCAATGCAGGCCCATTTTTTACCAGTGCTGAGTCTGCTGCATCACCGGACATTTCAACTGAGATGGGGAGGAGAGAGGGGGGGGGGGGGGGGGGGGGGGGGGGGGGGGGGGGGATGTATAGCCAATTAAGTACTTCCGAAGTGCAGTCGCATAGAAAGCAGAAAGCACAACAGCCAATTTCAGTGCAGCAAGCTCCCAAAAATAGCGGTGTGAAATTGCCCAGATAATGTTTCTGTGATGTTGATTGTGGGATCATATTGATTAGGAGAATAACTGCCCCACAATTCTTCAAGTTATAGAGTGGGACTTTTTACACCCACCCGAGAGAGCAGATGAGGTCTTCGTTTAACATCCCATCCAAAACAAGGCAGCTCCGACAGTGCAATAATCCTTCAGCATTACTCTGGATTATCAAGCTAGATTCTTAAGCTTAGATCTTTGGATTCAATTTTAAACCTACAAATTCCTGATTTCAAAGGCAAGAGTGTTTGCAACTGAGCCACAACTGGCAGATTCAGACAGTACAGGTCTATTGGTAGTTATGACTCAATCTCTGGTTGCAGTTACCATCGACACTCAATATAACTCGGATGGCATTTATCAGTTTGTTTGCCAGCCAAATGTGATGGACTAATACAGGACTGAGAATAAGAATGACTGCCAACTAATTCTATGCAATAAAGATCACTCCACTTGGCAAATGATCCACTGAAGCTACAAAAGGATCGACAGCTGTTCATAAAATGATATACTTAAAATACAGCTGTTCATGTTTGCTGCTATCTCTTCGAGCCACTGGGAATTTCTTTTGGGGTGGAAACATTGAAAGAATAAAGACAGACATAAAACACAGACTGAAGTAGGTGATACATTCTACAAAGAGAAAACTATAGCTTAATTGTACTTACCACTTGAGCATCAATTGCCACCTGAGCAAATCCCTTCCGACCACGCCAGAATATGCTGTAAGTCTCATCACTAAAGAGTGCTTCACGGACTCCACCTGGCGAGATGGCCAACAAGTGACCACCTTTCAAAGCTTTGACACACTCCTCTTGTGGACCATGCATGACACTGAAAACTTCCAACAATAATTTAAAACCTGAAAAAGAAATTTAGAAACCGGTGTGCACGATTTTCTACGAAAGAATTTGAGGCAACTGAGTATTTCATACACTCGTCTCAAATAAAAGCGTGAAAACTGATTAGGCTGACAAAAGTAACTAGGTTTGACCTACACTAACTTGAGCTCTATTTATTGATTTACAGTTCAGTAATTAGACAACATTCTGCTTTCATGTGATTATCCTTAAAACCTTTACTCAACCAAAATTTTATATTTAAACCAGTATTGTTTACTAAAACAACTTCAAATGCTGTACAGAGGAGTAGTGGTTATCAAACAGACATTAAGTAAATTAGCCAAAGGCAGCATTAAAAGAATAATGTTTAAACAGGTTGCAGAAAGTGGCAGATGCATAGCAGAACGATGATTTACAAGAAGGAAATTTCACTCTATAGAGAAGTGGTGACTGAAGCTTTGTATTAATGATACAGTACAAGGAAGGCAAATGTGCAACAGTCTTGAGTTAGATTTAAGAGTGCCTGGACGGAAGGTTGTAGATAATTGCACTGGGGTGAAGTGAGGTATTGGAATGATTTCAAGACTAGAACCAGGGATTTGAAGTTGATGGATTTAGTGCAGAGCAACAAGAATAGGATGGAAATATGCAAGATGCATTTTTTTGTATGAAGGAACTAAAGAGGTCAGTTTTCGGGAAACCAACTCTAGTGGCACAGTATGGATGAAGAATTCAGTGACACTGGGTGATGCTCCAGAGATGGAAGCAAACCATTTGCCAGCAGGTGTGATGAACAGGATACCGAGACTATGCATCTGTGTGCTTAACCTGAATTGGCTGTAGCAGGAGTGGTGAAAGAGGAATTAAAACAAGATCTATTTTGTCTGGTTAGTGCCAAAGAAAGTTCTGGCTCATCCAGGACTTCATGGCAGACAGCAAAGTAACAGTTCTAAGATAAGATCATTGGCCAGAAACATTAGTACTGTTTCTGTCACAGATCCTTCAGGACTGGAGTATCCCCAGCACTTTGCTTTTATTTCAGATCTCCAATGTCCACAGTGTTTTGCTTTTGTAGGATAGCAACAGATATAGAATCAAGGGTGAAAGGGGAGAGTCATTCAATAATCAACTGATGGTAGTCCTAATCTAGTCAGTTCCAATCTTTAAACTATTTCTCACACAAGTCATCATTCTTCCTTCAGTGGTGCAACAATTTCAAAAATGCAGTCACTCACAAACACCCTACCCAAATGCTGCAGAGGAGGAAACCATATCTCAATAAGGGGTCATACTTGTCCCAGGTAAAAACAACTTCTTATTCTCAATAGCAACTATCACTGCAATGGACACAGATGATGTGGCATACACATCTGAACTTCGATCTGCTCAACTGAGAATATAAATTGCTGTGTTTATATTTTCTAATGTGGAATATTAAAAAGGGTACTTTTACGATGCAGCATTGGTTTTGATATTTTGACAGGCTATCGTGAACTTCTGGATTTTAAATAGAATAAAAGATTAAGTTCAGTGACAAAGCAAAGTTGAGTTAGTGTTAAAAGACCTTCATAATGAGCACCCTAATTTCTTAGGATCTGACTAAGCACTCCACAACTGATTTGAATGAAATGAAAATGAAAATCGCTTATTGTCACAAGTAGACTTCAAATGAAGTTACTATGAAAAGCCCCTAGTCGCCACATTCCGGCGCCTGTTCGGGGAGACTGGTACAGGAATTGAACCGTACTGCTGGCCTGCCATGGTCTGCTTTCAAAGCCAGCGATTTAGCCCAGTGTGCTAAAAGCAACACAATGGGCGGGATTCTCCACTCCCACGCCGAAGTGGCCGCGCCGTTGTGAACGCCGTCGAGGTTCACAACGGCGCGGAACAGCCCCGGTCCCGACCGATTCAGGCCATGACAATGGGCCAGGATCGGGGCCGCGTCATCTACCCACGCCAGGCCTTGTTGCCCACGTAAAAGCGGCGCCACATAGATGACGTGGCCGGCGCCGCATAACGGACGTCATCCGCGCATGCGCGGGTTGGCCAGCGCCAACCCGCACATGCGTGGTTGCCGTCCTCCAAGTCCACCCCGCAAGAAGATGGGGGACGGATCTTGTGGGGCCGCGGAAGGAGGTCCTCCTTCAGAGAGGACGGCCCGACGATCGGTGGGCACCGATCGCAGGCCACCCCACATTCCAGGTGAGGCTCGGTGCAGGATCCCCCCCCCCCCCCAAAGCATTCACGCACCGCCCACAACTGCAGCGACCAGGCGTGGACGGCGCCGGGGGGAACCCGCCGTTTTGGCCTGGCCGCTCGGCCCATCCGGGCCTCAGAATAGCGGGGGTGCCGGAGAATCGCCATTTTCTGCGTCTCCGGCGATTCTCAGGCCCGCGAAACTCGACTGGGCCGTTCCCGCCGCTTGGGAGAATCGCGGGAGGGCGTCGGACCGGCGTCCCCGGAAATTTTGGCGGTCCAGGCGATTCTCCCAACCGGCGTGGGAGTGGAGAATCGCGCCCAATAAATCTGGTTTGTACATTTGGAACTTAAAATAAATTGAAAGCTAACTCTAACTTACACTGTGAGTCTTGAAAGAAGCATTCATATGTTGCTCGTTGAGTGCTTTGTGGCCATCTACCTTGTTTATATTTCAATCTGATGTTCCTGCTCTTATACAAGACCAATTTACAGCCTGGGTATCCATCAATCATATCTGTGCGCAAGCCTTGTTGTATTGTAATATAACGTACGGAGTATATTTCCCATATTATTTAACTTTCAGCAACTAATGATGTGTGCAATTAAGGTCTAGTGACATGTCCAACTTTTGAATTCTGCGGATTTATTTTAAGAAGCAGTTTCTTTTCTACAATGCTATTTTTATTCCATGTCCTCCTAAGTACATATATATTCTCACTTCTATCTTCATTTGCTAAAACCAATCAAAAATATCTATATATATCTCCCCGACAAAATCTTCTACAATTGGATTCTTCCTGTCTTTTCATCTATTACTTTTTATATGTTTATTAAAGCCCTTACAATACCTAATTAGAACATCTGGGGCGCGATTCTCCACTCCCACGCCGGTTGGGAGAATCGTCTGGGCCGCCAAAATTTCCAGGGATGCCGGTCCGACGCCCTCCCGCGATTCACCCAAGCGGCAGGAACGGCCCGGTCGGGTTTTGCGGGCCGGAGAATCGCCTGAGACACCGAAAATGGCGATTCTCCGGCACCCCCGCTATTCTGAGGCCCAGATGGGCCGAGCGGCCAGGCCAAAACGGCGGGTTCCCCCCCCGGCGCCGTCCACACCTGGTCGCTGCAGTCGTGGGCGGTGCGTGAACGCTGGGGGGGGGGGGGGGGGGGGGGGGCGGCCTGTGGGGGGGGCGAGGGGGGATCCTGCACCGGGTTTCACCTGGAATGTGGGGTGGCTCGCGATCTGTGCCCACCGATCGTCGGGCCGTCCTCGCTGAAGGAGGACCTCCTTCCTTCCGCGGCCCCGCAATATCCGTCCCACATCTTCTTCTTGCGGGGTGGACTTAGAGAGGACGGCAACCACACATGCACAGGTTGGCGCCGGCCAACTCGCGCATTGCGCGGATGACGCCCGTTATGCAGCGCCGGCCGCGTCATCTATGCGGCACCGCTTGTACGCGGGCGACAAGGCCTGGCGCGTGTAGATGACGCGGCCCCGATCCTGGCCCATTGTCAGGGCCTGAATCGGTCGGGACCGGGGCCGTTCCGCGCCGTCGTGAACCTCGACGGCGTGGCCACTTCGGCGTGCGAGTGGAGAATCCCGCCCCTGGTGTTCTAATTCTCATCCTCAGATGCTCTCAGAGCATCCTCAGAAGCTCTGGGGGATTTTTAAAAATTTGAGCCTGTGAACCAGAAGTAGCTCTTCCATTTGTGAATGGTTTGCAGATATGTTTGATGGAAAAGCACAGGAGGCAAAGCAATTCCCCAAAATCACTGACAAGGAAATGTACATTCTAGTAATAGTAGAACACCTGCAACTGCATTCACAGTATTAGATGCCAATATTTAGCAGCATTACACAAATTTAAAACTCCTCAAACCTTTCGGTAAAACATCGATGCTCCTATATTTCCTTGATATAACAAAATATATAATGATGCTTTTCAGAGATCAGCATGGAAATAGGTATAATTTGAGTGAAATCGAATGAAAATTGGCTTGTCCAACGAACAAAAAACTCCTCAGTCAGACGATAATGTAATAATTCAATGACATGAAAAAGGTAATTAAAACATTATTTCCCTGCCAAGACAAGAGATCCAATTGTGATTTTGAACAGAAGCCTTGTTCTCATCGCTCTATCAATTTTGCTATCTATCAGCCTGCTAGATTGTAGAGTTGTGCCAGATGTTGAAATTTGTGTTCTCTATCCTTGGGAGGGGAAGGAGAAATCTATTGGCACAAATGATTAATCCTTCTCTCCTCCACATACAAGAGACAACCGACTTCCCTCTTTGTTCTCATTGGGAAACATCAAGTGATCGCTAACATTATTGCTGTCTTATATAGGAAAAATATTAGATCTATCCTGACAATGGGTTAATACATAAACAGGAGTGATGGGGGTGTCTAGGATGCTGGCTATGTGATATGACTGTATCAGGCATGTGGGACAGCTAATGACTATTATTACTATAAACATTTTAAAACCCATTAAATATAGGAAAATGGCAAATAAGATTGCTAAACTGCAATCCTCCAAGGCAAATTCGGTACAAAGAAGCTAATAAATGGAAACGTAAAAAGGTACGTGATTTAATTAGGAGTAATAATGGTCATGAAGAATATTGAAAATGGAGGTGCAAAGGGAGATTAGAAGGGCTAAATGGCAATATGAAAAAAGGCCACCAGATGTTCTAATTGGGTATTGTAAGGGCTTTTATAAACATATAAAAAGTAACAGATGAAGACAGGAAGAATCCAATTGTAGAAGATTTTGTCGGGGAGATATTATATTTAGATATTTTTAATTGGTTTTAGCAAATGAAGATAGAAGTGAGAATATACATGTACTTCGGAGGACATGGAATAAAAATAGCATTGTAGAAAAGAAACTGCTTCTTAAAATAAATCCGCAGAATTCAAAAGTTGGACATGTTACTAGACCTTAATTGCACACATCATTAGCTGCTGAAAGTTAAAGACGAGATAGCAGAGATTATGCATTTTGGGATGAAAAACAGAAATTTATAATCAATTAAAAGAATCTACAAGGATACTCGGGGCTCAAAAATATAATTGTCTCAAAGTATAACTGCAGACAGATAGCTAGAACAATAACATTTTGGGCTTTAATGTGTGGTGACTTCATAGAACATAGAACAGTACAGCACAGAACAGGCCCTTCCAGCCCTCGATGTTGTGCCGAGCATTGACCGAAACCAAGATCAAGCTATCCCACGCCCTGTCATTCTGGTGTGCTCCATGTGCCTATCCAATAACCGCTTGAAAGTTCCTAAAGTGTCCGACTCCACTATCACAGCAGGCAGTCCATTCCACACCTTAACCATTGAGTAAAGAACCTACCTCGGACATCCCTCCTATATCTCCCACCCTGAACCTTATAGTATGCCCCCTTGTAACAACTACATCCACCTGAGGAAATAGTCTCTGAACGTCCACTCTGTCCCCCTCATCATCTTATAAACCTCTATTAAGTCGCCTCTCATCCTCCACCGCTCCAAAGAGAAAAGCCCTAGCTCCCTCAACCTTTCCTCATAAGACCTATCCTGCAAACCAGGCAGCATCCTGGTAAGTCCCCTTTGCACCCTTTCCAATGCTTCCACATCCTTCCTATAGTGAGGTGACCAGAACTGCACACAATACTCCAAATGTGGTCTCATTAGGGTCATGTACAGTTGCAGCATAACCCCGCAGCTCTTAAACTCAAGCCCCCTGTTAATAAACGCTAACACACTATAGGCCTTCTTCACGGCTCTATCCACTTGAGTGGCAACCTTCAGAGATCTGTGGACATGAACCCCAAGATCTCTCTGTTCCTCCACATTCCTCAGAACCCTGCCATTGACCCTGTAATCCGCATTCAAATTGTTTCTACCAAAATGACTCATCTCGCACTTACCAGGGTTAAACTCCATCTGCCATTTTTCGGCCCAGCTCTGCATCCTATCAATGTCTCTTTGCAGCCTACAACAGCCCTCCACCTCATCCACTACTCCACCAATCTTGGTGTCATCAGCAAATGTACTGACCCACCCTTCAGCCCCCTCCTCCAAGTCATTGATAAAAATCACAAATAGCAGAGGGCCCAGCACTGATCCCTGTGGTACACCGCTGGTAACTGGTCTCCAGTCTGAAAATTTTCCATCCACCACCACCCTCCGTCTTCTACGTGATAGCCAGTTACTTATCCAATTAGCCAAATTTCCCTCTCTCCCACACCTCCTTACTTTCTTCATGAGCCGACCATGGGGAACCTTATCAAACGCCTTACTAAAATCCATGTATACGACATCAACTGCTCTACCTTCATCTACACACTTAGTTACCTCCTCAAAGAATTCAATCAAATTTGTGAGGCAAGACTTGCCCTTCACGAATCTTGTTGACTATTCCGGATTAAGCAGCATCTTTCTAAATGGTCATAAGTCTTATCCTTCAGGACCTTTTCCATTAACTTACCGACCACCGAAGTAAGACTAACCGGCCTATAATTACCAGGTCATTCCTATTCCCTTTCTTGAACAGAGGAACAACATTTGCCACTCTCCAGTCCTCTGGCACTATCCCCGTGGACAGTGAGGACCCAAAGATCAAAGCCAAAGGCTCTGCAATCTCATCCCTTGCCTCCCAAAGAATCCTTGGATATATCCCATCTGGCCCAGGGGACTTGTTGACCCTAAGGTTTTTCAAAATTGCTAATGCATCCTTCCTCCGAACATCTACCTCCTCCAGCCTACCCACCTGTATCACACGCTCATCCTCAAAAACATGGGCCCTCTCCTTGGTGAACACTGAAGAAAAGTATTCATTCAACGCCTCTCCTATTTCTTCTGACTCCATGCACAAGTTCCCACTACTGTCCTTGACCAGCCCTAACCTCACCCTGGTCTTTCTTTTATTTCTCACAAAAGAATAAAAAGCCTTGGGGTTTTCCTTGATCTGACCCAAGGACTTCTCATGCCCCCTCCTAGCTCTCCTAAGCCCTTTTGTTAGCTCATTCCTTGCTACCTTGCAACCCTCAAGCGACCCATGAACCTTGTTTTCTCATTCTTACATACGCTTCCTTTTTTCTGTTGACAAGACATTCAACCTCTTTTGTGAACCATGGTTCCCTCACACGGCCATTTCCTCCCTGCCGGACAGGGACATGCCTATCAAGGACACGCAGTATTTGTTCCTTGATCAAGCTCCACTTTTCATTTGTGCTTATCCCAAACAGTTCCTGTTCCCATTTTATGCTCCCTAATTCTTGCCTAATCGCATCATAATTACCCTTCCCCCAATGATAAACCTTGCCCTGCCGTATGGCCCTATCCCTCTCCATTACAATAATGAAAGACACCGAATTGTGGTCACTATCTCCAAAGTGCTCTCCCATAAACAAATCTAACACTTGGCCCAGTTCATTACCCAGTACCAAATCTTGTCGGCCTATCCACATATTGTGTCAGGAAACCCTCCTGCACACACTGTACAAAAACTGCCCCATCCGAACTGTTCGACCTATAGAGGTTCCAATCAATATTTGGAAAGTTAAAGTCACCCATGACAACTACCCTGAGACCTCCACACCAATCCACAATCTGTTTTGCAATTTCTTCCTCCACATTACATATTACTATTTGGGGGTCTGTAGAAAACTCCTAACAATGTGACCATTCCTTTCCTATTTCTAACTTCGGCCCATATTACCTCAGTAGGCAGATCCCCTTCGAACTGCCTTTCTGCAGCCATTAAACTATCCTTGAATAACAATGCCACTCCTCCACCTCTTTTGCCACCTTCCCTACTCTTACCGAAACATCTATACCCCGGTACAAAGGTACCAATATATTTGTGCAAAATATTGATTAGGTCAGTTACAACAGGGGTTCATAATCAGGGGTCTGAGAGAAGGTTTCAAGGGGTCTACCAAAAATAAGCAATGTTTAGATTACAGGCCTTATGCAATCTGCATGTATCTCTTTTTCTCTCGAACAAATATTTACTGTACTTTCAAAACTACACTTTCTGATTTTCAATTTTGGAATTACTTCTGGAGTTTGGTCTGCACTGAGTGCTGCCATGTTGCATCATGGTGCAGGTGGAGTTTGGTGAAACAGGCAGTTAGGTGAAACATTGAGGAGATAATCAGTCCCTTCTGTTCTCAAGTAGGATTGTACAGGGAACCGGAGGTCAGAGAAAGAGAGAATCTAGTGAAGAGCAGTTGATCAGAGCAGCAGGAAAACTTTATAAAAGGTGCAGCCCAGCGTACCTATATTCAATACAGAGGCGGTGTTCCTGAGGTGAAGTCATGATACAAAACTGGCACAGGGCAAATGGAAGCTACTATCGGGTGAGTACAGATGGTGATATTTAAACTACTATTATCACTTATAATTTGTAAAGTCTTTATTTTGTTGCTTATAGTTTGTAAGGGCTATATTCTGTATTAACAAAGTCAGGGGAAGAAGGGCCCTCAAGTATTTGATTTTAAGAGTCTTTTAAAGGTTTAATCCAAAGGGATAAGTCATGGCAGGAGAGCTCAATGGCATGGTTTACTCCTCCTGCTCTATGTGGGAAGCTGGGACATTTCCAATACCTGGGGCCAGCATATATGCAGGAAGTGCAACTTTTGGAATCCCAGGTTTCGGAGCTGGAGCGGCAGCTGGGGACATTGTGGAGCATCCACAAGGTGGACAGTATCGTGACTAGCATGTATAGCGAGTTGGTCACACCGCAGGCTAAACGTCCACAGGCAGAGTGGAAATGGGTGATCACCAGGTAGAGAAAGAGGACCAGGCAGTGCAGGAATCTCCTGTGTATATTCTCCTGCAAAACAGATATACTGCTTTGGATACTGTTGACCTCTCAGGGGAAAGCAACAGCAGCCAATTTTGTTGCAACTCGGTTAGCTCTGCTGCACAGGGGAGGAGTAAAATGTGTGGAGATGTAATATTTGTAGGGGATTCAATTGCAAAGGGAATAGAGTTTTCTGTGGCTGCAAACAAGACTTCAGGATGGTAAGTTCCCTTCCTGATGCTAGGGTCAAGGGGGTCTCAGAGTACTACCACTGGGCAGCAACGGCGGAAAGAGTGAGGGGATCGGTAAACGAACCCAACTCAGAGTGGGTACAGATGGAGGAGGCCTCCTGCAAGGGGACAACCCTCCGGGCCTTGGCTACAGCAGCACTCCTATCCCCCTTGGCAAAGTACACATCAAGCCCAGTAGTAACGGCCACACTGGAAATGTAGGCCCAATTAACGCAGCACTTTGGGCTGACTAGTATGTCCCCATGACTCCCATCCGCTGCAATCACAAATTCCCCCCCAGCCATGCTAGACGCCATTTTCAGGAAATGGAGATGGGATGGGGGCACACTGACAGTTAGGGACTTTTATGTAGGGCACAGACTAGAGACACTGGACGAACTGACGGAGGAATGGAAACTGCCAACAGGACAGGAAATGACACACCTGCAAATAAAGTACTTCCTCCACAAAGAGACAGTAGGGTACCCCGGGACCCCAGAAACTGCACTATTAGAAGATTTGATAAACACGGACAATAAAGGGAACTGGGGACAGAAGTGGGGTGGGGACTCTGGAGCCAAGCACTGAGCAGGCCCAACTCCTCCTGCGCAAGGCTTAGCCTCATGCAATTCAAAGTGGTGCATAGAACACACCTGACCAGAACCCGAATGAGCAGGTTCTTCCCGGAGGTAGAGGACAAATGTGAACGGTGCCAGAGGGGCCCGGCCAATCACACCCACATGATCTGGGAAGGAAAAAAAATAAAGCCGGGGGGGGGGGGGGAAACCACAGGAACGTGCAACCCAGGAGGGAAAGAGGAGAAAAGGCTGGGGGGGACAGAAAAGGGACAACATGGGAGGGAGGGAGCAACCCCCCACCCCAATCACAGGGAAAACACAGACAAAGTTGACTGGAGAAGAAAAGATAGCCCCCCCCAAAAAGAAATGCTGACCAGGCGGACACCGGGGGGGGGGGGGGGGGGGGGGGGGGGCACGCCGAGCCAGAGGGCGGCAGAATGTAAATAGGGGAAATTAAGGGGAGGACTGGACAAACCTTTCTGTATTGTACAATAAACAAACACGGCCAACAATGTATACAACTGTTTATAGATTTTGAAAATTCAAATAAAAAGATTCTATTTAAAAAAAGGATGTCTCAGAGAGGCTACAGGACATTCTGTAGGGGAGGGTGAACAGCCATTGGCCATACAACCAGGAGGTTGGATTATGAGGAGAGGTTGAGTAGACTGGGACTGTACTCGTTGGAATTTAGAAGGATGCGCGGGGGGGGGGGGGGTGGGGGGAGGAGGAATCTTATTGAAACATATAAAATTAAGAAGGGAATAGATAGGATGGATGCGGGCAGGTTGTTTCCACTGGCAGTTAAAAGCAGAACTGGGGGGCATAGCCTCAAAATAAGGGGAAGTAGGAAGTAGATTTAGGACTGTGCTTAGGAGGAACTTCTTCACCCAAAGGGTTATGAATCTATGGAATTCCCTGCCCAGTGATGCAGTTGAGGCTCCTTCATTAAATGTTTTCAAGATAAAGATAGATAGTTTTTTGAAGAATAAAGGGTTATGGTGTTCGGGCGGGAAAGTGGTGCGGAGTCCACAAAAGATCAGCCATGATCTCAATGAATGGCGGAGCAGGCTCGAGGGGCTAGATGGCCTGCTCCTAGTTCTTGTGTTCTTATGTACTACACATTGGTACCAACGACATAAGGTATAAAAAGGGATATGGTCCTAAAAGCCGAATATAGGGAGTTGGGAATAATTTAAACAGTAGAACCTCAAATGTAGTTATCTCAGGATTACTACCAGTGTCATGTGCTAGTCAGAGTAAAAATATCAGAACATATCGGATGAATATGATGGTGCAAGGGCAAGGGTTTCAGATTCCTGGGACATTGGGACAGATTCTGGGGGGATGGGGCCAGTATAAACCGGACAGGTTACACCTAGGTAGGACTGAGACTGATGCCTTGGGGAGCGTATTTGCTAGCGTGGTTGGGGAGGGTTTAAACTAGATTGGCAGGGTGTTGGGAACCTCGGCAGGGAATCAAGGACAGTAATGAAAGAACAGTAAAATGCAAAAATGGTAGGCAGGGTGATCAAGGGCCAGAGGCAAATAGGGCCATAGTACAAAGAAAAGCAAGGCAATTAAAAATGGCTTGGTCCAGGATCGGAGATCCTGGTCTTCAAACACTCTCTTCTTCGGGGGGGACCGAAGGGTGTTGAACCCCGTCGTCAATGTTTGCCCTTGATGGCAGTAAGCTCCCAAAGTGTGGAAAGTGGTCCACATTGTTCAAGGCCTCGTTGTGGATTTTGCTAACCCGGGGGCATTACTGAGTGGCGGGGGCAGGTTTGTAGAGGACCTTTGTCTTACAGATGTTGAGTGCAATGCCCATGCTCTCATACGCCTTGATGGTTTTGCCGATGGTTTTGCAGCTCGGCCTCCGAGTTCGCAGACACAAGCATCGGCTGCATCCTGTAGTACAATGACTAGAGGGTGGGACTACCTTGGATCTCCTCTGCATGCAACAGAAGTTGAACAGATTCCAATTTGTTTAGCTCTACTCCAGGGGGGAGCTTGCTAAGGGTGAGATGGAGCATTGTAGCAAGGAAGATAGAGACGGGCATTGCTGCAATGAGACAGACCTGCTTGATATCTTTCGTGAACATGGTCATGATTACGGCATTGGAGATCTCCTGGCATATTCTGCTCCCTCCAGATAAGGGAAATAAGGCCCTGTATATGCACCGGTCATACTTCTCTGCCATATTTTAGTGCTTCAGCAAGGATTCCATCCGCTTCTGATGGCTTATTGTTCTTTAGCTGTCGGATGGTCTTTTCTACCTCATGCTGGGTTGAAGTTGTGCTGAGATGCTATGGGATGGAGTCGAGGACACTCTCATTGAAGACAGAGTCTCTCAAAGAGGTCTTCGAAGTTCTCTTTCCAGTGGGCGCTGGCTACGTCTCCGTTCTTGATCAGCAGTGGGGTGGGGCCTCAGGTGCTTGAGCCATTGGTGGTCATGACTGTGCTGAAGCAACCTTGTGTGCCATGGCTGTCGGCTAACTGTACGATCTCCTGCACCTTCTCTACCCACCATCTGTACTTTAGGTCGCGGGATTTTCTTTGCTGGACCTCCGCTTTCAACCATCTATAGAGCTGCTTTCATAGAGCTGCTTTCATAGAATCATAGAAGGCCATTTGGCCCATCTAGTCTGCACGGACCCTCTGAAAGAGCACCCTACCTAGGCCCAATTCCCCCATCCTATTCCCGCAACCCCACCTAGGGGCAATTTAACATAGCCAATCCACATCTTTGGATTGTGGGAGGAAACAGGAGGGCCCGGAGGAAACCCACACAGACATGGGGAGAACGTACAAACTCCACACAGTCATCCAAGGCTGGATTTGAACCCAGGTCCCTGGCGCTGTGATGCAGCAGTGCTAAGCACAGTGCTACTGTGCCATCTTTAGATATTTATAAAATATTTTATTTAAAACATGGACAATTATATAAAGACATGAAATTTGCAAGACTATGGGAAAGAGAGACTAAATAAGTTACTCTTCCAATGAGCCAGCAAGAACCCAAAGGGCTGAATAGTCTATTTTTGTCTGTAAGCATTATGATTCTAGGAAATTGTTTAAATAAACATACTTCAAACAAATGGTACATTTCAACTTCTGCAAAGCCTACATCATTGAATTTGATTTTATAACCTGTTTTGCACAACATATAATCCCAGCAAAAAATGAATAAATAAAATAAAATGTACCTGGTAACTTAAAAAGAAAATGGTCAGCTACAGAGTGGCAGGTTCTTCCTTTTTGGAGAATCACTTTCGCTAAAAAATAGTAATAGTCTACAGGTATAGCCCCATGATAATAAACAATCAGAGCAGGCCCTACATCAGGAATCTTTTCCAATCCATGGATTTCGTAACCTGAGGAAAAAGGAACAGAGTTAGCCTGGTAAGGGAGGAACATTATGCTTTCATTGCTTTTTTTACACTAGTAAGATTTTTAGTCCTAAAACTAAGAGTTCACAAAACGAATATGATCTGGACATAAATGCAGCAAATGTTTGTTACATATACCAAGCTAACAAAGCAGATAAGCATTAATGGAGACACTAGACATCAATTAATTCCCAATTACAATAGATTGCATATCATTGAGTATACTGTAATTATTTTTGACACATGGAAAATGAAACATCGTGCAGTTTACATTCTGTATACACCATTGTTTTAATTGTGCTGTTTTAATTATAGGTTGTTATTACTACTACTCCAATTCAACTCGTATTGGCTTTGGATATATCATTTCTACTCGTCTAAACGTGCCCGGCGAATCAAGGAAACGGGGTTTACTGTACATTCATTGCAAGGTCTTTCATTCTCCAAGTCATTAGTAGTCTGTACTTTTATTTGTATAAAAAATATTTATGTTTTGCTGTGTGTGAGAAAAACCCCTCTAAATTGAAATAATTGTTAAATAAAATTATTCCCTTTCACTTAAGAAAGCACAAGGCTGATAGATGTAACCAGCAAGTATTTGGAGAAATTTAATAGCAGAGTTTTGTGGACATATAGCAGTTGGTCAGTTGTTAGACTGGACATCATCTGTCATGCGTGATCAAGTTTGAAGGTGATCATCTAAGTTACAATAAGAAATGAAATTTGTTTTTCAGTATTCTTGTTTTTATAGAACTGAGATAATGGAGAACCAATTCAGTTTTTAAAAATAATTTTAAATTACTGAACATAAATCAGTAAACCCACTTGTAGAACTTCCAAATCCCTGACAATTAAATAAAATCAGATGATGAGCGAAATCCTCCTCTCCAAAAAAAAGTCAGATATTAGGCGATTTATAATTTAATAAGGTTGCTTGCACATCTCTGAAGGAAATTCCTCAATGGTTTTGTTGAATTGAAATGTATACAAGTTGGTTACTTTTCTATGGCTTTCAAATTATAAGGGATTTTCTTGCAAGGAAAGGGCATCCAGGGAGCTTACTTACTCTATTTATAGCAATCTCCATAACATTTTCATAGCTTTAGGCATTACTTGCTTCACAATTTTTGCTGATTCTGGCCATGTTAAGATTCACAATAGTTGTTTTTCAATATAACAGGCATCTACAGCTGTATCCTCCACATTCTCCACCTTGCCCTCTGACTTTGGACTTGCGTGCTTCCCCTTCATCCCACCAATATTGTCAGAACCTTCAACTGCTTTGATCTTACTCTCTCCCACCACCCAGTAAAAACCTTCTCAAAACTCATCTTTTTAATTCGGCTTCCTAATCTCTCTTGCCTCAACATCCATTTCTCTGTGTTTCCAGTTGTGCAAAATGTTAGTTTATTAATGCATGCTGTCACCAGCCACTTTCCCCAGTTATTTCACAAACTCCTCGCCTCCTCCAATTAAATCAGTAGCACGTTAGGCAGCACAGTAGCATAATGATTAGCACAATTGCTACACCGCTCCAGGGTCCCAGGTTCGATTCCCGGCTTGGGCCACTGTCTGTGTGGAGTTTGCACATTCTCCCAGTGTGTGTGTGGGCTTCCTCAGGGAGCTCCGGTTTCCTCCCACAGTCCAAAGATGTGCAGGTTAGGTGAATTGGCCATGATAAATTGCCCTTGGTGTCCAAAATTGCCCTTAGTGTTAGGTGGGATTACTGGGTTATGGGGATAGGGTGAGGTGTGTGGATGGGTAGGTTGCGCTTTCCAAGAGCGATGGGCCGAATGGCCTCCTTCTGCACTGTAAATTCTATGAAATCCTTTCTGCAACTGTTTAATTGTGACTTAATTAAGTGTTCGTAAGTCTCTGTCTTTAATGCCCCCATTTCCAGTAAATCAATCACTCTCCCCCACACGTTGCTTTCTATGTTTGACTTCTGAGGATAAAGAATCCACATCCAAGGATTAATGAATGAGAAACCATGTCAACATTGAAATTAGACTGGATAGCTGCAGAAAAAGGGGTCAAAATGATGTGGAAACAGGATGGATAAACATAATAAACTACTTATTTATGAAAGATAAATGCTGAAATTTGACTAGTTGCTCCAAATGGCATGTGTCCAAATTGTAATATTAAGGGGGAGGTGGTGACATAGTGGTAAGGTCAGTGGAATAATAATCCAGTCAATGCTTTGGGTTCAAATCCCACAATGGCTAGTGAATCTAAATTCAATTAATTAAAAAATCTGGAATATATGGGGCAGCACAGTGGTTAGCACTGCTGCCTCACACGTGAGGGATCCGGATTAGATTCCAACCTCGGGTGACTGTGTGGAGTTGGCACATTTCCTCCAGCTCTCTATGGGTTTCCCTCTGGGTGCTCCGGTTTCCTCCCACCGTCCAAAGGTGTGCAGGTTAGGTGGCTTGGCCTTGCTAAATTGTCCCTTAGTATCCAAAGATTAAATGGGGTTCATGGTTATGAGGATAGGGCAAGGGACTGGCCAGAGGTAGGATGCTCTTTCAGAAGGTTGGTGGACTAGATGGGCCGATTGACCTCCTTCTGCACTGTGGGGATTCTACGTTAAAGTAATAGCAACCATGACAACTATTATCAATTGTTGTAAAAACCTATCTGTTTCATGATGCCTTTTAGGGAAGGAAATCTATCATCCTCATCTGGTCCGGCCTATATGTGACTCCATATCCACAGCAATGTGGTGGACTCTTCACTGTCCTCTGAAATGTTACAGCAAACCACTTATTTTCAAGAGCAAGTACGGATGAGCAATAAATTGCCTTGCCAGCGATGCCCACATCCCATAAACGAATAAAGGGGAAAAAAGTATTTCTCCTTTAAATCAAAGGGGTACAACGGCATGCTTCGCATTTAAGCCAGTTGAGTGACACAAGTCCAGCTTGACCACAACACGCATTTTTATACTTCACTTTCCTTCGTCAAAACAATTTGAGGATCGTCCGAGGACAGTGCAAAGATAATTCTCAGCTCCATCTCCCATGACCACTGCACTTGTGAACTCTAATCTCACCATTGCTATTCAAAAGTCAAATCTGGGGATCATGTGATGTGAGCACAGGAGCAGCTGCGTTTGAGAGATCTGGTTCTGCTTGTCTTTTAATCTTTTGTTTTATCCTTGTCCCTGGATGATCCTGATTTGAGATTTACGATGAGTAGCAGAGTTAAATTGTAACGAATCCTCATGTAATTGAGGCGGTCAGAGTTGGCTGGGGTGTGGCCCAGCTGCAGTGGCCTTGTTGCTGATGAGCGCCTCGGTGATGCAGTGGGCATTTGGGTGATGACTGCTCGGACAGTGTTGTTCTGGATGATTGTTTCGGGTCTGTGATGCAGGTCTTTGGTGCTCACCTTAAAGAATCCTTGAGAAAATGGTGGAGGCGCAGAAGAGAATCTGTGCATTTGATAGTACACTTTCCCTGCTGAGGGGCCGCCTTCAGTTAGTTCAGATCCTGCTGTATGCCCTATATCCTGACTGATCTGTGTGTCCAGTTTCCAGAGGGAATGGAGAGGAGAGTTCCTGACTGAGTTTGAAAATTTGCTGCCATGTTTTAGTAATCCTGATTTGGAGGCTCTGTGCATCAGGTTTAACAGAGCATGATGTATCCAGTCATCCGACGCCTGTGGTCAGTGGAGCCCCCCAACCGCTGGCTTTATATTATCCTGTAAAGTGAAGGTGCTTCATTCATTGGAATCCGCAAGAAATCCTGAGAAGTGTTTGATGATCCTGTCATGACTTTGGCCTTTTCAAGCAACAGTGTTATTATCCTGCTGTTTCATCAATAATTCTGGACGTTACTCCATTATTATGCTGTTGACTATATGTTGTTGTCTTTTCTCCTTCAAGAGTGTGCAAAGTTTGAGCACGAGGGAAAAAATTGCCTGCCATCCTGTTCTAGCAAAAATCATATTAAATCAATGTGATGTGGTCTGTGCAGCTTTACTGCTTTATTTATATATGCGCTTGCGGTAATGGATGGGAGTGTACTTTGGACACCCCTTACCTTGTTGATAGTGAAGACGTGTGAACCCACAGCAGGGTGATGGATGGATGGTTCTTGTGGAGTTTGGTAGTAGGGTTAAGTCCTCAGAGATTGAGGATAGCAGGTGTACCGTTTTGGATACTGTTTTTTTTGGGGGGGGAACGACCTACCAGAGGTAAGCCATGGTGACCAGGTCTCTGGCACTGAGTCTGTCCCTGTGGCTCAGAAGGGAAGGGGAGAGAGCAGGAGAGCATTAGTTATTGGAGACTATAGTTAGAGGTACAGATAGACGGTTCTGTGGCAACGATAGAGGCTCACGGTTGATGTGTTGCCTACCGGGTGCCAAGGTCCGTGACATCTCTGATCATGTTTTCAGGATCCTTAAGGGGGAGGGGGAGCAGCCACAAGTCGTGGTACACATCGGTACCAACGACATAGGTAGGAAAAGGGACGGGGATGTAAAACAGGAATTCAGGGAGCTAGGGTGGCTGCTGAGAGCCAGGACAGACCGTGTTGTCATCTCTGGTTTGCTGCCACTGCCACGTGCTAGCGAGGTGAGGAACAGGGAGAGAGTGCAGTTAAACACGTGGCTACAGGTATGGTGTAGGAGGGAGGGTTTCAGTTACTTGGATAATTGGAGCACATTCTGGGGAAGGTGGGACCTGTACAAACAGGACGGGTTACACCTGAACCAGAGAGGCACCAATATCCTGGGAGGGAAATTTGCTACAGCTCTTCGGGAGGGGGGGGGGGGGGGGGGTTTAAACTAATTTGGCAGGGGGATGGGAAACTGATTTGTAGTCCAGGACATAGCGTTGCTGGAGTTCAGGAAGTTGAGGGTAGTGCAGTACTGAGGAAGGTACCAAGGTCACCAGAGTGGACCTGCAGGCATGAAGGTGGTTTGAAGTGTGTCTACTTCAATGCGAGGAGCATCAGGAATAAGGTTGGTGAGCTTGAAGCATGGATTGGTACCTGGGACTATGATGTTGTGGCCATTACGGAGGCGTGGATAGAACAGGGGCAGGAATGATTGTTGGAGGTTCCGGGGTTTAGATGTTTCAATAAGATTAAGGAAGGTGGTAAAAGTGGAGGAGTAGCATTGTTAATCAAGGATAGTATAATGGCTGCAGAAAGGCCGTTTGAGGAGGATCTGTCTACTGAGGTAGAGCGGGCTGAAGTTAGAAATAGGAAAGAAGCGGTCACTTTGTTAGGAGTTTTCTATAGACCCCCAAACAGTAACAGAGATGTGGAGGAAAAGATTGCAATGCAGATTTTGGATAGGTGCGGTAGTCACAGGGTAGTTGGCATGGGTGACTTTAACTTTCCAAATATTGATTGGAACCACTATAATTCGAATAGTTTGGATGGAGCTGTTTTTATCCAGTGAGTGCAGGAGGGTTTCCACACACAATATGTGGCTAGACCGACAAGAGGCGGGGCCACATTGAATTTGGTACTGGGTAATGAACCGAGCCAAGTGTTAGATTTGGTTGTGGGAGAGCACTTTGGAGATAGTGACCACAATTTGGTGACTTTCACTACAGCAATGGAGAGGGATAGGAACATATGGCAGGGCAAAGTTTATAACTGGGGGAAGGGTAATTACGATGCGATTAGGCAAGAATTGGGGAGCATAAGATGGAAACAGGAACTGTTCGGGATAGGCACAATTGAGATGTGGAGCTTGTTCAAGGAGCAAATACTGCGTATCCTTGATATGTATGTCCCTGTCAGGCAGGGAAGAAATGGTCGAGTGAGGGAACCATGGTTTACAAAAGAGGTTGAATGTCTTGTCAAGAGGAAGAAGGGGGCTTATGTAAGGATGAGAAAACCAGGTTCAGTAAGGGCACTTGAGGGATACAAGATAGCTAGGAAGCTCAAGAAAGGGCTTGTGAGAGCTAGGAGGGGGCATGAGAAATCCTTGGTGGGTAGGATCAAGGAAAACCCCAAGGCTTTTTACACTTTTGTGAGGAATGAAAGAATGACCAAGGTGAAGTTGGGGCCGGTCAAGGACAGTAGTGGGAACGTGTGCATGGAGTCTGAAGATATAGGAGAGGCCCTAAATGATAACTTTTCTTCAGTGTTCACAAAGGAGAAGGGCCATGTTGTTGAGGAGGATAATGCAATACAGGCTGGTAGGCTGGAGGAGGTAGATATTCGGAAGGAAGATGTGTTAGAAATTTTGAGAAACCTGAGGATAGATAAGTACCCTGGGCCTGATGAAATATATCCTAGAATTCTTTGGGAGGCGAGGGATGAGATTGCAGAGCCTTTGGCTTTGATCGTCATGTCCTCACTGTCTACAGGAATAGTGCCAGAAGACTGGAGAGAGGCGAATGTTGTCCCCTTGTTCAGGAAAGGGAATAGATATAACCCTGGGAATTATAGGCCAGTTAGTCTCACTTCGGTCATAGGTAAATTAGTGGAAAGTGTCCTGAGGGATAGGATTTATGATCATTTGGAAAGATACAGCTTAATCCAGGATAGTCAGCACGGATTTGTGAGGGGTAAGTCTTGCTTCACAAGTTTGATTGTATTCTTTGAGGAGGTAACTAAGTACATAGATGAAGGTAGAGTAGTTGATGTCATCTACATGGATTTTAATAAGATGTTTGATCATGCTCATGCAGAAAGTAAGGAGGCATGGCATAAAGGGAAATTTAGCCGATTGGATCAGTAACTGGTTATCACATAGAAGACAGAGGGTGGTGGTAGATGGTAAATGTTCATCCTGGAGCCCAGTCACCAGCGGTGTACCACAAGGATCAGTGCTGCATCCTCTGCTATTTGTGATTTTTATCAATGGCTTGGATGATGGAGTTGAAGTTTGAGTTAGTAAATTTGCTGATGACACCGAGATTGGTGGAGTAGTGGATAATGTGGAGGGCTGTTGTAGACTACAAAGAGACATTGATAGGATGCAGAGGTGGGCTGAAAATTAGCAGATGGAGTTTCACCCTGATAAGTGTGAGGTGATTCATTTTGGTGGGTCAAATTTGAATGCGGATTACAGGGTTAATGGCAGGGTTCTGAAGAATGTGGAGGAGCAGAGAGATCTGAGTTCATGTCCATAGATCTCTGAAAGTTGCCACCCGAGTGGATAGAGCCGTGAAGAAAGCCTATAGTGTGTTAACATTTATTTATTTTAAAAATATGTTTATTAAGAATTTTTCAACAAAATTTTCAACCATACAAACAACCCCCCCCCCCCCCCCGTAACAAAAAGAAAAGAAAACTCGCATAGCAAGACATAAACATGGCGAATCAATATGATACAGAACTTTGTACATTGGATTCCTCCCGTATATATCAGTTTTCCGGATCATTTATGTATTTTCTTGCTCAGATGCCCCTCCCCGGAACCCCCCCCCCCTCCCCCGGGTTACTGCTGCTGTCGACCGAACTCCATCTAACGCTCCGCGAGATAGCCTAGGAATGGTTGCCACTGCCTGGGGAACCCCTGCACAGACCCTCTCAGGGCAAACTTTATCCTCTCCAACTTGAGAAACCCTGCCATATCATTTATCCAGGCTTCCAAACTGTGGGGGCTTCGCATCTTTCCACACTAACAAGATCCTTCGCCGGGCTACCAGGGACGCAAAGGCCAGAATACTGGCCTCTTTCGCCTCCTGCACTCCCGGCTCATCTGCTACTCCAAATAGTGCTAGCCCAGAGCTTGGCTTGACCTGGACTTTCACCACCTTCGATACTGTTCTCGCAACTCCCCTCCAGAACCCATCCAGTGCCGGGCATGACCAAAACATATGGACATGGTTCGCCGGGCTTCCTGAGCACCTCCCGCATCTGTCCTCCACCTTAAAGAACGTACTCAGTCTCGCCCCCGTCATATGCGCTCTGTGAACCACCTTAAATTGTATCAGGCTAAGCCTGGCACACGAGGAAGAGGAATTAACCCTACTTAGGGCATCAGTCCACAGACCCTCCTCAATCTCCTCCCCCAGCTCCTCTTCCCATTTATCCTTCAGCTCCTCTACCAAAGCCTCCCCCTCTTCTTTCATCTCCTGGTATATGGCCAACACCTTGCCCTCTCTGACCCATACGCCCAAAATCCCAATGTCTTGAATCCCGTGTGCCGGGAGCAGTGGGAATTCCCTTACCTGCCGCCTCACAAACGCCCTCACTTGCATGTACCTGAAGGCGTTTCCTGGAGGTAGTCCAAACTTCTCCTCCAGCGCCCCTAAGCTCGCAAACGTCCCATCGATGAACAGGTCCCCCATTCTTCTAATCCCTGCCTGATGCCAGCTCTGAAACCCCCCCCGTCCATCCTTCCTGGGACAAACTGATGGTTATCCCTGATTGGGGACCACACCGAGGCTCCCATCACACCCCTATGTCGTCTCCACTGGCCCCAGATCTTTAGCGTTGCCGCCACCACCGGACTCGTGGTGTACCTTGTCGGCGAGAGCGGCAGCGGTGCCGTCACCAGCGCCCCTAGGCTTGTTCCTTTGCAGGACGCCATCTCCAACCTCTTCCATGCTGCCCCCTCTCCCTCCATCACCCACTTACGGATCATCGCCACATTGGCTGCCCAGTAGTAGCCCCAGATTCGGCAACGCCAGCCCTCCTCTATCTCTACCCCCTCCTTACCCTCGGGGTCTTACTTGCCCACACAAAACCCATAATGCTCCTGCCTACCTTCTTAAAGGCCTTGGTGATCACAATTGGAAAGCATTGGAATACAAAAAGAAACCTCGGGAGGACCACCATTTTAATCGACTGTACCCTGCCCGCTAGCGAGAGTGGCAACATGTCCCACCATTTAAAGTCCTCCTCCATCTGCTCCACCAGCCGCGTCAAATTGAGTTTGTGCAGGGCCCCCCAGCTCCTAGCTACCTGGATCCCCAAGTACCGGAAGCTCCTTTCCGCCCTCCTACCATATGATAGGTCGTCTATCCCTCTTCCCTGATCCCCCGGATGCACCACAAAGAGCTCACTCTTCCCCACATTGAGCTTGTAACCCGAGAAGTCCCCAAACTCCCTTAGGATCTGCATGACCTCCACCATCCCCTCCACCAGGTCCGCCGCATACAGCAACAGGTCGTCTGCGTACAGCGACACTTTATGTTCCTCTCCCACTCGAACCACCCCCTTCCATTTCCCCGACTCCCTTAACGCCATGGCCAAAGGTTCAATTGCTAATGCAAACAGCAGAGGGGACAGGGGGCACCCCTGCCTCGTCCCTCGATACAGCCGGAAGTACTCCGACCTCCGCCGATTCGTAACCACACTCGCTACTGGGGCTCTATATAGGAGCTTGACCCAGCTAATAAACCCTTGCCCGAACCCAAACCTCCGCAACACTTCCCAGAGATACTCCCACTCTACTCAGTCAAAGGCCTTCCCCGCGTCCATGGCTGCCACTATCTCCGCCTCTCCCTCCACCGATGGCATCATTATCACATTTAGGAGCCTCCGCACATTGGTATTTAGCTGCCTGCCCTTTACAAATCCCGTCTGGTCCTCGTGAATCACCCCCGGGACACAGTCCTCAATCCTCGTAGCCAACACTTTTGCCAGCAATTGAGCATCTACGTTGAGGAGCGGGATCCGCCTATACGACCCACATTGCAGTGGGTCCTTATCCCGCTTCAGGATCAAAGAGATTGTCGCCTCCGACATTGTCGGGGGCAGGGATCCCCCCCCCTCCCTTGCCTCATTAAAAGTCCTTACCAGCAACGGGGCTAACAGGTCTACATACTTCCTATAGAACTCCATCGGGAACCCATCCGGTCCCGGGGCCTTCGCTGCCTGCATGCTCCCCAGTCCTTTAACCAGCTCCTCCACCCCAATTGGCACCCCCGAACCAACCACCTCCTGCTCCTCCACCCTCGGGAACCTCAGTTGGTCCAAGAATCGTTGCATCCCCTCTATTCCCCCTGGGGGCTGGGACCTATACAGCTCCTCGTAGAAGGCCTTGAATGCCTCATTCACTTTCACCGCACTCCGCACCGTAGTTCCCCTTCCATCCTTGACTCCACCTATTGCCCTCGCTGCCATCCTCTTACGGAGCTGATGTGCCAGCATCCGGCTCGCCTTCTCCCCATACTCCTACATCTCCCCCTGTGCCTTCCTCCACTGTGCCTCTGCCTTCCCTGTGGTCAACAGGTCGAACTCCGTCTGGAGACTTCGCCTCTCCCTGAGTAGTCCCTCATCAGGGGCCTCTGCATATCTCTGGTCTACTCTTAAAATCTCCCCCACTAACCTCTCCCTTTCCCTGCCCTCTCTCTTTTACCTATGAGCCCTGATGGAGATTAACTCTCCCCTGACCACCGCCTTCAATGCCTCCCATACTACTCCCACCTGCACCTCCCTGTTGTCGTTGGCCTCCAGATACCTTTCAATACACGCCCGCACACTTCCTCGTCTGCCAACAGTCCCACATCCAACCGCCACAGCGGGCATTGGTCCCTCTCCTCCCCCCCCCCCAACTCTCGTTCCACCCAGTGCGGGGCATGGTCCGAAATGGCTATGGCCGAATACTCCATTCCCTCCACGTTCGGGATCAATGCCCTGCCCAGAACAAAAAATCTATCCGGGAGTAGGCTTTGTGCACGTGGGAGAAAAAAGAAAATTCTCTGGCCTGAGGCCTGGCAAATCTCCACAGATCTACTCCCCCCCATCTGGTCCATAAACTCCCTGAGCACCTTGGCCGCAGCCGGCCTCTTTCCGGTCCTAGATCTGGAGCGATCCAGTGCTGGGTCCAACACCGTGTTAAAATCCCCACCCATTATCAAGCTTCCTACCTCCAAGTCCGGGATACGCCCCAACATCCGTTTAATGAAACCAGCATCATCCCAATTCGGGGCGTATACATTTACCAATACCACCCCCATCCCCTGCAACCTACCGCTCACCATCACGTATCGGCCTCCATTGTCCGCTACTATGTTCTTGGCCTCAAACGACACCCGCTTCCCCACCAGTATTGCCACCCCTCTATTCTTCGCATCCAGCCCCGAATGGAACACCTGTCCTACCCAACCCTTCCTTAACCTGACCTGATCTGCCACCTTCAGATGGGTCTCCTGAAGCATGACCACGTCTGCCTTCAGTCCCTTTTAACTGCGCGAACACTCGGGCCCTCTTAACCGGCCCATTTAGGCCTCTCACATTCCACGTGATCAGCCGGATTGGGGGGCTACCCCCCCGCCCCCCCCCCCCCCCTCTTGCCAACTAGCCATCTCCTATTTTAGGCCAGTCCCGTGTCTGTGTCTCCCGCACCCTCCGGTCCCCCAGACGGGGAACCTCTTCCATTTTCAGTTCCCCCTCGGTCAATGCAGCAGCAACCCCATTGTCCCCCCCCCCCCTGCTAGATCGGAATCTAGCCCTTTTGCTCCCCCGTAATACTTCCGTAAGTCAGCTGACTCCTGCTGACCCCGGCTTCCCCCGCCTTCCCGTTGACCCCACCATGTGGAAATCCCGCCTCCTCCTTACGCTCCTCCACACACCCCCCCCCCCTAACGCGGGAAAAAGCCCGCACTTTCCTGAGCCAGCCCCGCCCCGTGGCGCAGCTCCTATTGCGGCCTTATCCCAATTCCCCCATCCCCGAGTCTCACCTCCCTCCAGCGCTGACGCCCACTTTCCTCACTGCCCCCCCCCTTCAAAAACTCTTCCCCCATCCCTGTCCATCGTCCCACCCAAGAAACATTCTTTACCCATATTTACAGCCCTGTATACATTCAACATCTCCCCCACAATCACAGTCCCTCAGTTAGAGTCCAGTTTGGATAAAGGTCCAAGCCTCTTCTGGTGTTTCGAAATAGTGGTGTCGGTCCTGATCCGTGACCCACAGTCGTGCTGGCTGCACCATTCCGAATCCGAATCTCACCCTTTTTTTTAAATGCAGCACCGCCTTGGCCCGGTTGAAGCCAGCTCTCCTCTTTGCCACCTCCGCGCTCCAGTCCTGGTAGACTCGGATCACCGCATTCTCCCATCTACTGCTCCGCTCCTTCTTGGCCCATCTCAGGACACTCTCTCTGTCCGCGAAACGATGGAACCTCGCCACTATCGCCCTTGGCGGCTCGCCAGCCTTGGGTCTCCTCGCCAGGACACGGTGAGCCCCTTCTAGCTCCAGGGGGCTCTGAGAGCCCTCCACACCCATCAGCGAATGGAGTATCGTGCTCACATACGCCCCGCCATCAGTCCCCTCCACTCCTTCGGGGAGACCCAGAATCCGGAGATTCTTCCTCCGCGACCTGTTCTCCAGGACCTCGAATCTCTCGGCCCACCGCTTGTGCAGCGCCTCGTGCGCCTCCATCTTCACCGCCAGGCCCAAGATCTCGTTCTCGTTAGTTTTTTCCTTCACCTCTCGGAGCTCTACCGCCTGGGCCTTCTGGGTCGCCTTCAGCCCCTCGATCGCCAACAGCATTGGCGCCAGCACCTCCTTTTTAAGCTCCTCCACGCAGTGCCTGAGAAACTCCTGCTGGTCCGGACCCCATGCTGCTCGATCTCCGCCCTCCGCCATTTTGTTTTTCCCCCCTTGTTTCTGCCGCTGCTCCAAAGCCTCTTTTTCCGTCGCTCCACTTCGAGTCCCCTCCATACATGACGGAAGGGGGACCTTACTTCACCTTCCCACACGGGATTTGATCAAAAAATTTCCGTTGGGGCTCCTCCGGAGAGCCCAAAAGTCTGTTCTAGCGTGAGCTGCCGAAATGTGCGGCTTAGCTTCGCATCGCCGCAACCGGAAGTTGTGTTAACATTTATTAACAGGGGGATTGAGTTTAAGAGCCGTGAGGTTATGCTGCAACTGTACAAGACCTTGGTTAGACCACATTTGGAGTATTGTGTACAGTTCTGGTCACCTCATTATCGGAAGGATGTGGAAGCATTGGAAAGGGTGCAAAGGAGATTTACCAGGATGCTGCCCGGATTGGAGGGTAGGTCTTATGAGGAAAGGTTGAGGGAGCTAGGGCTTTTCTCCTTGGAGCAAAGGAGGATGAGAGGTGACTTAATTGAGGTGTATAAGATGATGCGAAGGATAGAGTGGACGTTCAGCGACCTTTTCCTCGGGTGGATGTAGCTGTTACAAGGGGGCATAACTATAAGGTTCATGGTGGAAGATATAGGAGGGATATCAGAGGTAGGTTCTTTACTCACCGAGTGGTTGGGGCGTGGAACACACTCCCAGCTATGGTAGTGGAGTCGGACACTTTAGGAACTTTCAAGCGGTTATTGGATAGGCATATGGAGTGCACTAGAATGATTGGGAGTAGGTTGATTTGATCTTAGTTTCAGACTAGTTCGGCACAACATCGTGGGCCGAATGGCCTGTACTGTGCTGGACAGTTCTTTCTATGTTCTATAGTCCCCCAGTTAGAACTAATCGTATCAGGTTTTTATTTTGCTTTTTGTTATTTTGAATTTAAGAATCAGTGCCTATCTCTGTTGATGGCCTGGGCAGATTGTGCATCTTGAGGAGGACTGGGTTCCTTCTTAATCTTCCTTGAGGCTGGTGTTTTTTAGGTAATGAGTGGCAGCACATGCTGAGCTGGGCTTGGTTAATCCTTAATCATTCCTGGGTCACCGTGGGCATTTTCCAAGGTGTTTTCTTCTTGAGGGGGGGGGGGGGTCTGTTATTGTTGTATTGCACCCAACCCCCTCCACCACCACCACCCCACCACCACCAGGCACCCAATTATAAAGTGTCTTGAAGATTCTTCTCCCCTGGGTGTGGTTGAGGTGGTGAAGGACTGGCTGGGGTTTGGGCTGTGCTGGATGTCCTAGGGGTGCGGTCTTGTGTGTGCTGGGCAAGTCAGGTCTGCGCTGTGGTTGGTATCCTGTTGTCCCCTGGAGCTTGGGATGTCCCTTGTTGAAGGAATTTATTAGGGACATCATGAGAGGACTGTTCTGTGCACAGGCACCTGGAGTTGATCCGAGTTCTGTGCTTGCACGGGGAATACTGACCCTTTGTCATCCTGTGATCCACTCCTGGTAGTTCTCTGTCCCTTTTTGTTGGGAGACGTTGAAGGCACTGATCTTAATCTGAACATATAGCTGCTGGTCCTCTCTATATAATGGTATGGAATGATGTTGGTTCTGTACTGGGCCTGAGACCAATATATATGTAACCTCCTTTTAGAACTGGGGTCCCTGCAAATTTTGTGCATGTTTTATTTTTAAGGGTAGGTATAAAGGATCAGTGATTGGATCCTGCAGGGGGACAGACGGGTCTGGTATCAGAGGGGAGGGGGTGGCAATGTGTCACTGGTGCCTGCCTCTGCACTGCTGGAGTTGAGGGAGATGTACGTTGGTGCACGCCTGAACATGGCAAGAAAAAATTATCCTGAACTCTCGTGGTAATTACAAGCAATCACCGTGTGAGAAGATGTTGCACCATTTTACGGTGTTTCATGATTTTATCCTGTCTTTCACTTCTTTCCTGGTGGGAATAAGTTATGCCGAACGAATGTATTGACCAAGTTGTATGGTTCTTCTGTCCCCTCTGTATTCACGCATGTTGATCCTTTATTTTCTCTTGTGGTGCTTGTTCCTTACCTGTGGTTTTGTTGCATTGTTTGTTAAAATGCAAAGCATCAGTAAATATATATATTTTTTTATTTTTTTAAGTCCAATCAGAGGAGCTGAGCTTCTTTAACTCTCAGACCAACTTTGGTCAGATCTCGCAATTAATTGGACAAGTTTTGCACTAGATCTGTTTGTATTTGCATCCCTTTGGTGTGAGGCAATAATGCAGAAGAAATAGTGTGATTCTTTCTGTTCACCAATCCACACCCACTCTCATCCCCCAATCTTCCAAACACTGTTCCCCAGTAAGTGGTTTAAGAATCTCATATGCAAGACTTGAGTTAAGAACAGGCAGAACACAAGAGTCAGATGGATCCAGTAGTAACTTTGTTCCTCTTGATCCTGAACCGTCTCCAAGAATTCAAAACATCTTTCAAAAATTAGGTCACGGGTGAGTAGCAACTTCTTTCAGCTAAACATCAGAAACTCCACACCATTATCTTCATATATCACCACAAACTCCATTTCATTACCTTGGATTTGATCCCCCTCCCTGGTTACTCGCTCAGTCTGGCATACACTAGTCAATGTCCTGTGCTGAGCTTAAAATTCAATATATTAAGACTGCATTACTTCTACTGCCACACACTACCCATTCCAGTCCTTCCCTCAGCCGTTCTGCTGAAACCACTTCTTTGTCATCTGTAGACTTGATTTTCCAATGGTAGCTTTGCTGTTCTCTTATCATCCATGAACTCCAATTTGTCCACAATTCTGCTGCACATGAACTGCCCTATACCAAATCACACTTTGGTATATACTTTTATGCTTTGTTGACCTATTGCTTACGTGCCTGCATCAACATATCAGATTTAAAATCCTTACCCTCTTTTGTATAATCCACCTTATATCTGCAGTTTCCTCGAGACCTAAATCCCTTTGACTGAAACATGTTTTGGACTACGGTATCCCTCACCCCCTCCAATTTGCCCCATGATTATGACAGCTTTCATCTGCCTTGACTCTATTCTTTGCAACAGCCTATCAAAACCATTGGGCATTTAAAAATCTTTCCAAGGCCCAAGCTCAGTCACCACTCTTGATCATTCCCTTCCAGCCTGGAATATATTTTTCTAATCGTTCTATTGCTAAGGCACAATATAAATACAAGTTGTTGATCAGTTAATCTCAGCCATCTTTGCCTACAATAAGACATGGTTGGAGGCCAATTCTTTGTAACATTCCTAATGTTATGCAAAATACTCGAGGTACTGTTGTAATTTTTATGTTAATAATTACAAGTCATTGTGAAACAAGCAAGCAGACTAAACTAGTCTGATTTAATGTTGAACAACACGTCACAAACCACTTTTGGCACAACACCCAAGTTACACTTTTGCTGGTGGGAAAACCAGTCCTCTAGTGAATTAAATCTCCAAGCTGAAGGACAACAACATCTTTCCAGGCAATGAGGTAACACTTAAATAGCTCGATCATGTTTTTCACTCATGTGATATACAAAGGAATTGCATTTGATACAAATTAAACATTCAGAAAGATTTTGATAATGCTTCAGGGAATTACAGGCCATTGAGCTTTACGTCAGTGGTAGGGGAATTACTGGAGAGAATTCTTCGAGACAGGATCTACTCCCATTTGGAAGCAATTGGACGTATTAGTGAGAGGCAGCACGGTTTTGTGAAGGGGGGGTCGTGTCTCACTAACTTGATAGAGTTTTTAGAAGAGGTCACAAAGATGATTGGTGCAGGTAGGGCAGTGGATGTTGTCTATATGGACTTCAGTAAGGCCTTTGACAAGGTGCCTCATGGCAGACTGGTACAAAAGGTGAAGTCACACGGGATCAGGGGTGAGCTGGCAAGATGGATACAGAACTGGCTAGGTCAAAGAAGGCAGAGAGTAGCAATGGAAGGGTGCTTTTCTGATTGGAGGGCTGTGACTAGTGGTGTTCCGCAGGGATCAGTGCTGGGACCTTTGCTGTTCGTAGTATATATAAATGATTTGGAGGAAAATGTAACTGGTCTGATTAGTAAATTTGCAGACGACACAAAGGTTGGTGGAATTGCGGAGAGCAATGAGGACTGTCAGAGGATACAGCAGGATTTAGATCGTTTGGAGACTTGGGCGGAGAGATGGTAGATGAAGTTTAATCCGGACAAATGTGAGGTAAAGCATTTTGGAAGGTCTAATGCAGGTAGGGAATATACAGTGAATGGTAGAACCCTCAAGAGTATTGAAAGTCAAATAGATCTAGGAGTACAGGTCCACAGGTCACTGAAAGGGGCAACACAGGTGGAGAAGGTAATCAAGAAAGCATACGGCATGCTTGCCTTCATTGGCCGGGGCATTGAGTATAAGAATTGGCAAGTCATGTTGCAGCTGTATAGAACCTTCGTTAGGCCACACTTGGAGTATAGTGTTCAATTCTGGTCGCCACACTACCAGAAGGATGTGGAGGCTTTAGAGAGGGTGCAGAAGAGATTTACCAGGATGTTGCCTGGTATGGAGGGCATTAGCTATGAGGAGCGGTTGAATAAACTCGGCTTGTTCTCACTGGAACGAAGGAGGTTGAGGGGCGACCGAATAGAGGTCTACAAAATTATGAGGGGCACAGACAGAGTGGATAGTCAGAGGCTTTTTCCCAGGGTAGAGGGGTCAATTACTAGAGGGCATAGGTTTAAGGTGTGAGGGGCAAGGTTTAGAGGAGATGTACAAGGCAAGTTTTTTTACACAAGAGGGTAGTGGGTGCCTGGAACCCGCTGCCGGAGGTGGTGGTGGAAGCAGGGACGATAGTGACATTTAAGGGGCATCTTGACATCCATGAATAGGATGGGAATAGAAGGATACGGACCCAGGAAGTGTAGAAGATTTTAGTTTAGATGGGCAGCATGGTCAGCCCAGGCTTAGAGGGCCGAAGGGCCTGTTCCTGTGCTGTACTTTCTTTGTTTTTTTCACACAAATGAGTAAAGACAAATCCAGAAAAATACTTGCACTTTTGCAGTGTAGTCACTGTCCTTTGTACATAGAAGCAGCAGCCAATTTAGACACCAGCTCTCAAATGAAAAATTCGATAAGTGCCAAATCTATTTTGATGGGTTGCTTGACAGATGGATGCTGGCCAACACACTGGAAAGAACTCATTGCCCTCTGCCCTTCTTTGAATAATGTTATAGGATCTGCCTGAACTAATAGACACAATCTCAAATTTAACATTGTTCAAAAGAAACATCTTTGACAATGCAGCATGAACAGCAATGAAGCAATAGTTAAAATATGGCAGTGAATAGATAGTAGGCTTAAAAACAGAAAATCTTTAAAGCTGCAAAGAGTTTACAGAGCAAGCACATCAATTCAATTCTGGAGTTCCTTCCATTTTCAGACAATAGGTTAATATACCTCCAAGTTTGTCAACTATAGCAATGCAATGCACAGTGCAACTAATGAAAAATATAAAATTCAAAGATTTGGAGCTTATAAATAATTGGTTGAGTAGCCAACCACAATGATGATTTCATTTGGAATACTATTAACATTAGAAAAAGAGCAAAATCCATGTGTTAAATGGAAACTACAGTGATCTGACCAGAAAAAGGTTTTGGGTTATTGTAGATGATTCTTTGACACTGCCAGTCCTGCATTAAGCTGCATTGAAGAACAAACTAAGTAATTGAGTTGCATTAGCAAAGTACAGAACAACATAAATCTAAAGAATTGGTTTGATTCCATCTGTTAAATACTTCGTCACCTGGAGGGATATTATATCAGTGAGCATAACGATGATTATTACAGCTATTAGCCAATGACAAAACGTTAGACAAGTTAGTTTATCCTTCGATAATTAGGAGACTTCCAATGAACACAACCAAAGGTTTTGAAATTATAAAGTGAACCGATAAAATTGATGTATGCAAAACGCTCAAACGCTGGTGAAATCTGAAATTCTTAACTTTCAATTTAAGGAGGAATTCAGAAAGGCTTTTTTCCCCCCCACAACAGTAACTGCTCCTAGAATAAGATACTTTTAAACAAAACAAGTGTAAATGCTTTCAAGCAGAACACAGTAAGAGGCAATGAAATCCACAGAGTTAGGCTAGTTAGGGCACAAACTTTTCCATGCTACCAAACATTGGGTTGGATTCTCCACTGCCGGTAGTGGGGTTCCCAAAGTGGTGGAGAATCCGGCACAAAAACAGGATTGGTGCCCGGAATCGGGGTTCTCGGCCACGTGCCAGCACGAGGATGGAAACGGGTTTTAATGAGCCATTTGCATCCACTTAGCCGGGCACCAGATTCTCCAGGCCCTCTGGATTCTCCGGGCTTCTGAGCCAGAAATCACGTGGGTACGGATTACAACAGGTATGGACAAACGTGGCCCTGACGTGGTGGACCTCGCTGTGAGCCAAGGGGGTAACCCCTTAAGGAGGCTGCCCGGAAAATCCACCTGAGGGCCACCCTCTCCCCTTCCCCCACTCACAATGCTGGACATGCCCATCCCAACCCCATAGCCCAGCTCCCAGAGACCCCCTAAATAAAGAGGTGATCTCCCACCCCACCCCACCCCACCAAGAGAGTCCCTGAATAGGGGGGTTCTCCCTATTGAGGTCGGGGGGGGGGGGGGAAATTACCCTATTCAGGAGGTCCCTAGGGGTCCCCCCATATCAAGTAGTTCCTGGCAGGGGGTCCAGTTATGCAGGGGATCTCTGAGAAGCAGGCGAGTCACCCCTGTACTTGGTGGGAGGGAGGGGAGAAATGCAGAAAATCCGGGGTTGGGTGTGTGTGTGTGTGTGCGTGTGTATATGTGTGGCCAGCCGCGGGACCTCGCTGTCGGGCCAGTCGGCCTGATAGAGGGATTCCCTTGGGGATCACTTGCAATTTGCATGGCTGAGGATTGGGAATTGTTTCCTGATTTGCACTCAGTAGCAATTCAACTCCGACAGGAGAACATAGTCTTCCAAACAGAAAATCCTGTCCATTGTATTATGTTCCGTACTCTTAATATAGTCACACCTAATGTAGCCATGTATATTTTAGGATTGACAGAAAATATTTTACTGAACACCCATTGGCCCATTGTAACTTCAATATTAAAGAATAATCTCATGACATATAAAAATTTAATTTCCAGTCTACAATTTATTCACATTTCAGAAGCAGAAGGTCAAATTATTCCGTACAGAGCATTTCAACCACAAAGTTTTGGTTTGATTATCTGCCTTGGTAGATAGCCAGATTCAGATAGCCAGTTACTCCTTTTATGAAAAAAGGTCCTTCTGAATTTCACCTTAGCCTAAACATAACTTTCAATTTTCATCCAGTGTTTTGAACTTTGCCTGCATCATCTTTATCAGTCCCTTGTAATTTCATGAATTTTAGAATGGGTCAACTGAAAAATGTTTTATTTTTCAAAAGGAAAAAATAATTTGCCTAACATTCTCTCATTGATTGTTGCTAACAATATTGATTGCAACTATGATCAATAGTATAATAATAACAATCATATTAAAAACAAAAACTGCTTACCATGCCATATTGTTGCATGTCCATCCCACAGAGTTGCCAAAGTCTTTCTAGCACCATCCCAAACATTATTTGAATAAGCCTCTTGCAGCTCCCTCTTTCTTTTGTACATGTGCAGAAAAAGAATAGACAGGTACAGGAACAGAATAATAAACAATGGCAAAATGAAGACAATGATGAGGGGAGTGAAAACCCATAAGAGGTAGTCCAAGTAATGTAGGGAGCCTTCCAGGATTTCCAAGCCGGTCCATTTTTCCACTATGTCAATCATGTAGGACACAAAACTCCCATTTTGTCCTTCCACATAGGATTCATCAGCAGCAGCCATACCAAACCAACATCAGCAAACATCAGTACAGAGATAGAGTTTGGGGATCATTACGACAGGTCTAGCAGTATTCTCTTAAGAGTAAGACAAAGTTCTTGTCAACTGTAGGAACAGAAAATAGTGTTATAATCTCAGTAATTTGAAAAAAAACCTAATACAGCTTAGAGAAAAGTTTGTTGCTAAGCTCAAAATAAGTAATTACAAATAGTACGCCAGCCAATATTTTGGAAATAGTGGGATTACAACTAGATCTTATGACCAAAAATCTGGAAGATAATTATTCATGAAATATGCACTCCTATACCTTCAGTTGATTCCTCTTAGCCAAATAAATCAAGTTATTTAACAGTTCGGCCTATATACAAATTAATAATTTTGTTTAACTGTATAGCACAACTGTCATTTTAAATCAATAGTCATAAGAAATATCAACATTTCCACCGTAAACAAATGCATGCATGATACCACAGGCTAACAGGAGTGAGAAAGGAATATTTTAAGATCACGACATTGGTACACTCAATTTTAGTGCAAACAACAGAAAGCTCAAGGATGTCAATGTATCCACAATTCATTGGCATCATTGAAACAAAAGACAGATTTTCAGGATTATGGCAAACCTTACACGTAGAATTTGTAACAAACAGGCCATTCAACTCAATCAGTTTGTGTTGGTACTTAATCTCTGAGCAAGTAAATAATTCTAACCACATTTGGCCACCTTTTTTCCATATTTGTTCAACCACTTTTCCTTCATCCAGTTATCCAATCTCATTTTGTCAGTTGACTTAATTCTACATCCTCTCAATTTTCCATGCAAAAATGTTTCCCCTGCTCTCTTTACTAAATGTCTTAAACTTTGCATCAATGGCTTCTCATTCCAGACCCAACGGCCTGGGCTGAAATCATTCCCCTTCAATCTACCCTACCTATCCTTTTATAATTTTGAACACTTCCATAATTCAATAAACTATAATGTTCTCAGGAGAAAAAATGATTTTCCAACTTCCTTTGTATTTGAAGTTGCTCATTTGAAGAAGTACAATCTTAGTGAACATGCATTTTACCCTTTCAAGTCTCACTATTCTTTTATAGTGTGGAACACACAGTACCCTAACTTAGGTCTTACAAAGGTTGTGAATTATCATACCTCTGGACTTTCATTTTCGTTACCACTTGATAAACTAAGAACTCCATTGGTTCATATTTTAGTCTTTTTACCCAGTGAGTTGAGATGTTATTTATATTATCTCCTGTGAATTTGTATTCGCATATCCCTATGCTCTTCTACGGCAGTGATCTTAGTTCCAGTGCATAATTATTGCCTTATATTTATATCAACGTACATCACACTTGCTCTGAATTCCAATTGTCAGCTTTAAGCTAATTCCTCAAACTCAATATCCCCCAGCACTTCCTTTGATATTCCAAGGAATTAACTCTGCCTCCTGCTTTGGTATCACCTTGGAATCCTTGTAAACACATGAACAGGGGCTGAATTCTAATTAACCATTTTTCAAGATTGCAACCATTGACTGCTCTGTAGAACCGCACAATCAACCCTGTAACAGTTTCCAGCAGTAATTTGATAAAAGGGTCATTTAATAATAATAATCATCTTTATTGTCACAAGTCGGCTTACATTAACACTGCAATGAAGTTACTGTGAAAAGCCCATAGTCGCCACATTCCAGCACCTTTTCGGGTACACAGAGGGAGAATTCAGAATTTTCAAATTACCTAACAGCACGTCTTTCGGGACTTGTGGGAGGAAACCAGAGCACCCGGAAGAAACCCACGCAGACATAGCGAGAAAGTGCAGACTCCGTACAGACAGTGACCCAAGCCGGGAATCGAACCTGGGACCCTGGAACTTTGAAGCAACAGTGCTAACCACTGTGCTACCGTGCTGCCCACATTTTCACGTTGGTAAACTGTAACTAGTCAAGTGCCACATGGATCAGTGCTGGGGCCTCAACTATTTACAATCTATATTAATGACTTGGATGAAGGGACCGAAAGTGATTCACCCAGGGAAGGAGCAGTGCACCGAAAGCAAGTGATTCAAAACAAACCTGTTGGACTTTAACCTGGAGTTGTAAAACTTCTTACTGTGCTCACCCCAGTCCAACGCCGGCATCTCCACATCATGAATTATGAAATGTTAGCATGCAGATACAGCAAGTAATTAGCAAGGCAAATTGAATGTTACCAATCATTTCAAGGCCAATGGAATTTAAAAGTAGGGACGTTTCACAGTAGCCTTAGTGAGACCACATCTGGAATACTATGCAGTTTTAGTCTCCTTATTTGAAAAATATCATTCTATTGAGAGGTGTTCAGAGAAGGTTCACTTGACTCCCTCCTGAGATGAAGGGCTTACATTATGAAGAAAGGTTGAACAGGTTAGGCCTATATCCACTGGAAAATGAGAGGTGATCTTGTTGAAACATACAAGATCCTGCGAGGACTTGATAGTGTGGATACTGAAAGACCGTTCCATCTTGTGGGGGAGATATAACTAGGTGACACAGTTTAAGAGTAAGATGAATAAGAGGTCTGCCTCTTAAGACTGAAATGAGGAGAAACTTATTCTTTCGGAGGGTTGTTTGTATGTGGAATTCTCATCCCCAGAAAGGCTGGGTCATTGAATTTAATCAACACTGAGTTAGACAGATTTTTGATAGGCAATGAAATCAAGAATTTGCAGACAGGCAAGTTGAGACACAACCAGATCAACCATGGCTTTATTGAATTGCACAGCAGGCTCGAAAAGCCGAATAGCCTATTTCTGCTCCAAAGTCCAATGTTCCTAACACGTGCACTGAGGCAGAATGCAGTGTGGAGTATTATGGGCAACCTTTAGGGCGTGTGTACTGAGGTCAGCATCTCCACAGCTCGGAGACTGTTAGCGTCGAGAATTAATGTTATACGATCACACAATTTGAATGTTTTTGTGACAGTACAGTTTCTTAGGAAAGATATATTTAAGTTATTAACCATAAAAGGATAGGAAGGAAGATCACACTCCTATCTAGATGTATTATATAATGCTGGAGACCCCTCATCTGGGGTGATGGGAGTTTTACATTTTTACCTCGATTGAGGAAATGTGCTGCAGCAAAAGGAGTCAAGTAAAACTATATACATTCAACAACAAATACAAACAAATTCCAATTTTTCACACCTGCAGAAAGATGTCTCAAACATTGTGTAGAAAATAGTGAATATAAAAGTCAGCTATTTTTTGGAAACTTTAGATAGAGGAATGGGTGACAAGTCAAAGGAGTTTAAGGTAGGGATTCTAAAGGACCAAGAAACTGAACATGCACCAGTAAATAATGGAACAAGGGATTGGGGACTGGAGCTAGGATAATTGAGGATCTGAATGTCAAACCATTGAGATATGGGGAGCCAGTGCAGCTTAGCCAAGATTATGAGTTATGAGTAACAGAGAGTCTGAGAGAGCCATACAGTTTTTAACAACAGAGAAAGATCCCCTGTGGTCCATCAAGCACCTATCTACTCTAATCCCATTTTCCAGAACTTGATCCATAGCCTTGTGTGCAATGGCATTTCAAGTGCTCATCTAAATGCTTCTTAAATGTTGAGGGTTCCCACCTCTACCACCCTTTCAGGTAGTTAGTTCCAGATTCCACCCATCTTCTGAATGAAAAAGCTATTCTCACATCCCCTCACCTTACATTTCTGCCTGCCTGTTATTGACCCTTCCACTAAAGGGAAAAGTACCTTATCCACTCTATTTATGTCCCTCAATCTCATACACCTCAATCAAGTCGCCCCCCCCCCCTCAGCCTGCTCTGTTCCAAGGAAAAAAAAACCTAATCTATCCAGTCTCCCTTGATAACTGAAACGCTCCAGCCCAGGCAACATCTTGGGGACTCTCCTCTGCACCCTTTCTAGTGCAATCACTTCCTCCTGTAGTGCGGCGACCAGAACTGCACAAAGTACTCTAGCTGTGGCCTAACCAACGTTTTATACAGCTCCATCATAACTACCCTGCTCTTATATTCAATGCCTCAGCTAAGAAAGACAAGGATCCCAGATGCCTTCTTGACACCTTATCTACCTGCCTTGCTCTCTTCAGTGATCGATGGACACACACACACCAAGGTCCCTCTGATCTTCTGTACTTCTTAGGGTCCTAACATTCATTGTATATTCCCTTGTCTTGTTCACCCTCCCAAAATGCATTATCTCACACATTTCTGGGTTAAATTCTATTTGCCACTGATCTGCCCATCTTACCGGTCCATATATTTTGTCCTTTAATCTAAGACTTTCCTCCTCACTATTGTAGCCATCTGAGATGGCCATGTCCCAATTACAAAATGGACACTTGTAAAGAATGCAGGGAAAATTGGACAATACTAAGAAATGAGCAGGTGCAAGGTCTGTCTGTTGATTAGAACCTTAAGCTCTCAGACAGGACAGAAACTGCTCAGCAATCTACATACTAATGAGCCATCTCCGGTGACTAAAGGGAAACATTTAGATACACAATGTTAAGGCAGACACCCTGGCGCCAGAAGAGACTAAAACAAAGCAGACCAACAGTCACCTAGGACACGCCCAACAATCAGGGAACCACCCCTCTATTGGAGGAAGATCGATACGAACGATTGGGAAAGACCCAATTAATTTAGGCCAAGTTCAAGGCCCGCCCAAAAGTGCGTGAAGCCCTTTTTAGTATAAAAGGTATTCCCCAAGGGAGAATCTTTCTTCGTTGGCTTTGGCTCTCAGCGAAGAGAGAGACCTGCCCAGCAGCTACATCAGACCAAGTTCCAAGTCAACGCAAGCTATGAGATAGACGTTCCTAGTTGCTATCCTGTAAACCGCTCAATCCAGCAGCCTCAGAACCGACCAACGGCCATTGTTCCTCTGACTGAGTGGGCGCCCAAAGCTAAATGTAGGATTTAGTAATAGCGGTAGTTTAGTTTGTAGAGTTTATGCATGAGTAGATTTGACTGTGTGTAAATAAATGAGCATTGTATCGAGTCATCGATCAGTGTTCGGTTCTGAACCTTGTGGCGGTGTCGAAAGATACCTGGCGACTCTTGAGCAAAAGTTATGAAACACAGCCAAATTAAGAAACACAGCCAAAGTTAGCAACACTATTTACCACATCACCAATTTTGGGTGGGAATGCAGAAAGAGTGTCTTGACTGAATTGTAGTTGGTGCAATATGAAGGCAGGGTGATTGGCAGGTTAATCCTTAAAGTGAAGCAGGTGCGCATTATTATTTTAGCAGCAGTGGGAGAAGGTTAAGTATGGAGATTGGTGACGTTTTGATGGTGAAAGAAAATATTAATGTTCTCCACACACGATGTTAAAAAATTCCAGCTGGGAGTCCAGCAGTACAACGGCCTGTAACCTTTGATTTTGTCTTCAAAAGTGAATGGTCAGAGGCATGACTCCAGCATTGACTCAAAATCTAGATTGTTGTAGATGAGACAAGCGAAATTTACGAAAATTAAGATGACCATCACCGAGGCCAAATTTACAGAATGCATTTCAGCACGGTCAGCCCCTGCTATTGTTTCATAAGAAATCACAAACAGGATCAGGACTTTATTGCCTGCCAGATTTGATCAAAATAAAGGCAATGTGTTCTAGATTTGATTCGTGTTATCTCATTCAGAGTGATTTATTTTGGTGTATATAATTTTTAAAAAACGTTTAACATGTTTGCACTCTTGTCATTTTTAGAATCATAGAATGTTCCAGCACAACAAATGGCTATTCAACTGATCAAGTTTCTGTTAGTGTTCTTTCCCAGAATGGAAACAGCACAGTAGGCCATTCATGGTCTCCATCAACTCTCTGCAAAACCAACTCCATTCTCTGTGCCCTGTCTCTTATGGCCCTGAAAATATTTTCTCTTCAGATAATTACCCAATCCCCTTTTGAAGGCCTATTACTACTTGGTACCTATACACTATATTTCCTAATTTCAAGAACTATCCAATTTCCTTTAAAATTAACTGATGAATTGCTTCAAGAATGATAGCAGACAGAGAACTGCACATTTAACAACCCTTTCTAAGAAAATTCTAACAATAATAATCTTTATTATTGTCACAATCTTTATTATTGTCATAAGTAGGCGTACATTATCACTGCAATGACGTTACTGTGATAATTCCCTTGTCGCCACACACCTGTCGCCTATTCAGATACAGAAGGACAATTCAGAATGTCCAATTCACCTAACCAGCACGTCTTTCATGACTTGTGGGAGGAAACCGGAGCGCCCGGAGGAAACCCACGAAGACACGGGGGGGGGGAATTGTGCAGACTCCGCACAGACAGTGACCCAAGCGGGAATAAAACCCGGGACCCTGGTGCTGTGAAGCAACAGTGTAACCACTATGCTACCGTCCCGCCTTCCCTTTAATTCTTTTAATTTAAAATTGCATCGTTTCATTGACCCATAATCATTGCTGCTCCTAATATGTCAATGTTGACAGCTTTGTTTTTTTATAAAACACTATAATTTTACTATAGAGTCACAGACAGGTGTATGCCATTTGGCCCCTCGAGCCTGCTCCACCATTCAGAATGTGGTTGATCTTCAACGTCAAATCCACTTTCCTAGGGGCAGCACGGTGGCGCAGTGGTTAGCATTGCTGCCTAGGGCGCTGACGACACGGGTTCGATCCCAGCCCTGGCGATCCCAGCCCTGGATTACTGTCTGCATGGAGTTTGCACATTCTCCCCTTGTCTGTGTGAGTCTCACCCCCACAACCCAAAAGATGTGCAGGGTAGGTGGATTGGCCAGGCTACATTGCCCCTTAATTGGAAATAAAAAATTGGGTACTCTCAATTTATTTTTAAAAACTCCACTTTCCTGTCCACTCCCCATATCCCTTGAATTCCTGAGACACCAAAATTCTGTCTATTCCTGTCTAACATATATTTAATGATGGGAGCATCCATAACCCTCTAGGGTAGAGAATTCAAAAGATTCACTATCCTGTGTGTTAAGAAATTCCTCCTCATCTCAGCCTTAAGTGGCCTGGCCCTTGTTCAGTGACTGCATCCCCTGATTCTAGACTCACCAGCCATGGGAAACAACCTCTCAGTGTCGACCCTGTCAAGCCCCTTCAGAATCTGATATGTTTCAATGAGACCACCACTCATTCCTCTGAGCTCCAGAAAGTATATGGACAATTTATTCAGCCTCTCATCATAGGACAACTGTCTCATCCCAGGAACAAATATTGAACTTTCACTGTACTACCTTCAAGGCAAATATATCCTTCCTCAAATACATTTCTTCAGAGAAAAAACGGTTCAATGTCAACTTATTAGACATAGAGAATAGTTTGTTGTCAAGGTACAATTTTGCAAGACGTCACTGGAGTGTTTTTTGTAAATCTACCAATCTAAACCCTCGGTAATAAGGGGCAAACACATTCCAGTCTGCCAAAAGATCTTATCAGAACTTAATAAAGTAAACAAACCAGAATTTCCTCTTGCACAGGAACTTTTTACACAGCCCCACCCCCAAGCCGGAGATTGGGCCATAACTTCCACGGAGTGGCAATCAGTAACACATTGCCATTGTACCGATTTATCTGCCTTAAATTCTTAAGCACTTGTCGCGCACGATCTTTCAAACACAGGCCGGGTGAAATTCAAGCAGCGCAGCAGGTCCCCAGCTCCAACGGTAAAGTGCAAAAGGAGCGGAACGAAGACGTACATGCCCCGGGGAGAATGGGGCCGTGCTTTGGGTCAGGGTTGTGAGGACAGTTCGGGGGGGGGGGGGGGTCAGGAATTCCATGGGGGGGGTCAGGAATTCCATGGGGGGGGGTCAGGAATTCCATGGGGGGGGTCAGGAATTCCATGGGGGGGTCAGGAATTCCATGGGGGGGGGTCAGGAATTCCATGGGGGAGGGGTCAGGAATTCCATGGGGGAGGGGTCAGGAATTCCATGGGGGAGGGGTCAGGAATTCCATGGGGGGGGTCAGGAATTCCATGGGGGGGGTCAGGAATTCCATGGGGGGGGGGGTCAGGAATTCCATGGGGGGGGGGTCAGGAATTCCATGGGGGGGGGTCAGGAATTCCATGGGGGGGGGTCAGGAATTCCATGGGGGGGTCAGGAATTCCATGGGGGGGGGAGGTCAGGAATTCCATTGGGGGGGGGGGGAGGTCAGGAATTCCATTGGGGGGGGGGGGGAGGTCAGGAATTCCATGGGGGGGTCAGGAATTCCATGGGGGGGTCAGGAATTCCATGGGGGGGGTCAGGAATTCCATGGGGGGGGTCAGGAATTCCATGGGGGGGGGTCAGGAATTCCAGGGGGGAGGTCAGGAATTCCATGGGAGGGGTCAGGAATTCCATGGGGGGGGTCAGGAATTCCATGGGGAGGGGGTCAGGAATTCCATGGGGAGGGGGTCAGGAATTCCATGGGGGGGGGGGGGAGGGGATGCGGGTGGGATGCTTAGTTAGGAGGGAGTGTGGGGAATCAGGGTGATAGAGTGTGTCCTGTGCAGGGCTCCAATCTTTAAAATAGTTACACTAAAGTTTTCCTTCTAACTCTTTCAGAGTAACTATGACTATGAAACTGTCAGAACCACACAAAGTTAGATGATTCCCAGCCCAGCGCAATTGTCCAAAGGGAAGTTAGCATTTTTGGACAATTGTCGGGTGAACCCTTACCTGGGAACTTCTGAGAGGTATCCCCAGCCCACCTTTGAGGTTCCCCAAATCAGACACAGGGGCGCATGCAAGATACTGGCATTAACACTAGATGTTACTAAATTCGAATCCAGAATACCCGAGAGGATTGGGGAAGATGGTTTAATAACCATAATTCAAGAAACCAGAAATAGACATCTTAAAACTGCTTTCCAACTGAGAAATTAATCTACTTGAAACCAGTTTCAAAAATAATTTGGGATGACTTCTTACCTAACTAGTAAATTTCTGAGGCCATCCATTCCAAATGTAGGTCCACAAGTGCTTCGAGGTGGCACTAGAATGCTGGATAAATAAAAATGCCATTCTTTATGCAGGCAGCAGAACTGAAAGTCTTGCACACTATTGGTGCCACAACAATTTAGATTATCCCTCGGGCGAATCGGAGGGAACACATTTGGCTCTCTCTAATTCTGCAACACGTTATTTTAAGAACAACCTTTTAAAGCGAGTCTGGTGTAAGCTTCCATTGGAGATTGGAGTACAATATCAGAAAATTCCCTGGACACAAAACAGACCCATACATATATTTGAGGACTGGCAGTTTGGGTGGTGAATAACGGTGATGATATCCTTTTGATTTTTTTTTAAAGTCCCTGGTCAACCTTCAAACGGGAGAGATCGGGAAATTGTTTGTTCTACGTGTCGCTACTTGAGCAGAATAATGCCTTCCTCCTGAAGCATGAAGAATGTCTATCGCTCTCTCTCACTCTCTCTATCATCCCATCTCTGCTTCCCCTTCGCTTGCCCTCCATCACTCTCTCCACACCTCTCCATCGCTTCTTCTCCCCCCACACACTCACCCTGTGACGCCGTTTCTCTAACAATCTGTTCCATCATTCACTATTCATTACTTTCCTGTGAAAGGGATAGAATACGCCTCTGAAGCCTGGGCCTATGCTTTGCTCGCGTTCACAGTTCCTGCGCCACCGCCGGCTCCAGCTGTCACTCGCGCGCGAGCAGCCACTCCCTCGGGTCCCGTTCACCCCCAGCCCCCAAGAAACTCCACGCACCGCGGCTGCGCACTTACGGTGAGGCAGGTCAGGATTGACCTCACTCATCGGAAGTAAGACCCGCGCGAATTGACCTCACTCACCGGAAGTGTTTGCCGGAAGCTTTGCCTGCTGCTTGGTCCGGGGCAGTGGAGTGTGTGGGCTCCGAGCTGAGATGAGAGACAGCATGTGTGAGAACTGGAGTATGGTGGCGGAAATATTCCTCTTGTTGGAAGGTTTCAGTGAGGACACTGAACAGATCCAGTGTTTCTGCAGCAGAGCCTACGTACAGTAAGTCACCCTTGCTGAAGTTATTGTTTGGCCAGATTGTTAATCTCCTGTTTGTTCTCTCTCCCAGTCACTGCTTTTCCTCATCAACTTTCTCCAAACTATACTGATTTCCCTACATCAAAATCATAGTGTGAGCCGAAATACAGCAAAAAGGTCTCCTGCAGTGGCTTCTCACAGTAAGAAAACGTTTCATTCCATGTTACTGTTAACGGTGAGAATGACAAAACGTATTCTTTTCCTTGCTTTCATTACTCTATTTGCTTTCCAACGACGTTGAAGCAAGGAATTCAAGCTTGGGGCAGACCCAGAGGCTTGGGGTGAACAAAAACCCAAAATGCTGGAAAATCCCAGCACGACACGGTGGCACAGTGGTTAACACGGTACCCTCACAGGGACCTAGGCTCGATTCCGGCCTTTGGTGACTGTGGAGTTTGTACGTTTTCTCCGTGTCTGTAAGGGTTTCCTCCGGGTGCTCTGGTTTCCTCCCACAGTCCAAAGATGTGCAGGTTAGATGGATTGGCCATGATAAATTGACCTTAGTGTCCAAAGATGTGTAGGTTAGATGGGGTTGCGGGGATAGGGCAGGGGAGTGGACCTGGCTGGAGTGTTCGGAGGGTCAGTGCAGTCTCAATGGCTGAATGGCCTCCTTCTGCACTGCAGGGATTCTAAGGTCTGACAGCATCTGTGGAGAGTGTCGAAGAGTCATCCAGGCCTGGAGCTTTAATTCTGTTTTCCCTCCACAGTTGCCGTCAGGCCTTAGAAGCCTGTCAGACCTGTTGAGATTTTCCAGCGTTTCCTGTTTTTGTTTGTTTTTATTTTGGCTTGGGGAGAATGTACTTGGTCAATAATTCGTTATTTGAGTTTCTGTCTCCTATAGGAATAAAATGAGTCTTAATCACCTTAATTGCCTTTGTTTCTTGACTCTTATGCCCATGGAAACAGTTTCTCTATCTATATATTTTGTCTAAGACCTCTTATGATTTTGAACATGTCAATCAAATCTCTTAACCTCCAGTTCCCTAAGTATAACGATCCCAGATTCTCCAACATGTCCATGTAACGGAGGACCCCTCATCAATGGAACCATTCTCCTAAATCTTTTCTGCACCCACTGTACTTCTGTCACATCCTTCCTAAGCTGCGCAGTTCAGAATTGACATACTATTCAGTTGAGGCCAAATAAATGTTTTGACTAGGTTCATGATACCTTTGTTGCATTTGGACTCCATGCCTCGGTTTATAAATCTCAGGATCCCAAAAGCCGTTTTAACCATTTTCTCAACCTGCTCTGCCACCTTCATTGATTTGTGCACATATAGACCCAGTCTGTGTTCCTGCAGCTCCTTTAGAATTGTGCCATTTAGTTTATATTGCCTCGTCCCATTCGTACCAAATCCTGTTACTTCACACTTCTCCTGCACTAAATTTCATCAGCTACGTGTTCTGTAGACCTGTTCCACCAGGCAATCTATGTCCTCTTTATAATTATCCTCCCTACAGTTGAAATATTTTCAAGTTTTGTCATCTTCGTAAGAAAAGCAGTGGTCCCTATTCACACTGTATACCTTCCTCCACTCTGGAAAGCAAGTGTTTCCTGTCACTCAATCAACTTCGAATCTCTGTTGCCATTGTCCCTCACAGACCCAAAACTTTAACTCTGTTTTTCTCTTCATAGATGCTGGTTGACCAGCCTTTTCAGTATTTTTATTCCAGATTTCCAGCAGCTGCTGTATTTTGTTTTGCCTTTTGGAAATCCATATTTCAACTACATTACCCTCATCAATGCTGTATTTGTTCACCATCTCTCCTTGTGGTCCTTCCCATGCCCTGTGCTCAATATGAATATTTGGCATGACAATGCCTGGCAAATCTGTTAGGTAACGGGAATTTAGACAAAGGAGAACCAGTGGATGTGATCTATTTAGATTTCCAGAAGGCCTTTGACAATGTGCTGTACAGGAGGCTGCTGAATAAGATAATAACCCATGGTGTTAGGGGCAAAGTACTGGTTTGGGTAGAGGATTGGCTGACTGGCAGTAGGCAGATAGTGGGAATAAAAGGCTTCTTTTCAGGGGATCCAGTGACCAGTGCTGTTCCACAGGGGTCAGTGTTGGGACCACAGCCATTAACAATGTACACTAATGATCTGGAACAAGGACTTCCGGTGGCATTCGCGAGCGGAGGGGCTGCGTTCAGGAGAAGCTCCCGCCGGTCCGCGATATCGCGGTCTTTTTTGGGGGGAGGGGGGTGCCCCGCTGATTTTTTGAAGGAATTAAACCTCTCTGGGGCCGGCCCTGCCCCCTCACCCTGTTAAAGCGTCAAATGCTCCGTTTCACGGAGCCGGAGGGTTGGAAGGGCGGGAGAGGAGAGACTGGTCCCGGTGGGTTCGGCGGAGCGGCTGCATGTGGAGGAGGAGTGGGGATCGGGACTTTGTTCCCCCTGAAAGCCGAAGGGCGCAAAGAGCACGGAGAGAAAACATTTTTTTTTCTCTCTCCTGAAAACTTGAAAGGAGCAGCGGGGGCGGAGCCAAACGGAGGCCGAGGCTGCAGGCCCGAAGCCAGGGTGCAATGTAGGTGAGATGTCCCACATTGGATGGCTCCTGCCTAGAATGTGGTAAGAAGACTGAAGCCCGGTCCCAGAGAAATTCTGGAGGTATACAAAAAAAGAAGAGAAAGAAGTTTGAAAGAAATTTGAGATTGAAGAAGGAAGGAAGGGTGAGAAAAAGGAAAAATAATAAGCTGTTAAAGGTTACGAAAAGCAGCGTTGAGGAAGGGAGGAAACGCGGGCTCGCCATTGAATGAGAGGATGAGCAAAAGTGCTGACAAGATGGCGGAAGCCGGACCGCATGGTGGGGCTGCACTACTTCTGGTGGAGAAGATGACCGAGGTGATGGCGGTGGAGCTGGAAAAGCAGTTTGCGAGGCACATGGAGGCTTTGAGGAAAGAGATGGCGGTCGCATTGAAGTCATTGGTGGAGGAGGCAATTGCCCCGGTGAGAGTAGCTGTGGCAAAGACATAGGCCGAGGTGAGAGAGCTGGGCGAGAAGATGAAGGAAGTGGAGGAGGCCGTGTCGCAACACAGCGACCAGCTCACCTCGATGGACGAGCTGCGGAGGGTGGTGGAGGTCAACAGAGGGCTCCGAGCAAAGCTCGAGGACTTGGAGAACCGCTCAAGGCGGCACAATCTAAGAATTGTGGGCTTGCCCGAAGGGATAGAGAGTCCAACGCCAACAGAGTACTTCGCTAAGAAGTTGGCGGAGCTGATGGGGGAGAGTGAGAACCCCTCGTGGTACGAGCTGGACCGAGCTCATCGGTCCTTAAGGCCAAAGCCCAAAGTGAATGAGTCGCCAAGAGCAGTAATCATCTTCCATAAGTACTGCATGAAGGAGAAGGTGTTAAGCTGGGTGAAGCAAAAGCGCGAGGTGCAGTGCGATGGTGCTGGAGTTCAGATCTACCAGGACTTGACGATGGAGTTGGCAAAAAGACGAGCGGCGTTCGGGCGAGTGAAGGTGGCACTGTACAAAAAGGGGGTGCGATTTGGTATGGTACACCCGGCGAAGCTGAGGGTGACATATGATGCCAAAGACTTTTATTTCGAGACAGAGGAGGCGGCTGAGGCGTTTGTGAGGACAGAAGGCTTGGGTCAGACGTGAGGAGCGGAGCTGGAAGAGAGACTGTGGACTGTGATTGGGGAGCTGGAAAACGTATAAATGCTATAACTTTCTTTTTACTGACGTGTATTGTAATCTACTTCTCTTCACGTTGTTACAGAGTTCAAGTTATTAGTTGGATTGATTGGCATTCTGTGTTGCGATGATTATATCTTAGTTTAGTGAATTGTATGGGTTGGATTGTTTTTGTTTTTTCTTTCTCTGGGACTGGGTGGGAGGGGACGGTATATCTTGGCGGGGGGAGCCACCCGCGCTAGCGAACTAAAGTCGGCACGTGAACGGAGGTGAGGTGAGAGGAGGGCTGCGGACATTGGAGCCTGGTTAGCAGGTTTCGATGGGCCCACGAGGCGAGCGGGGGGGGGGGGATTGATGCTGGGTGATGTTTTTTTGAGAGGAAATGGAGGGGGAATTTGGGAGGGGGGGGGGAAGGGGTTTGATAATAATGGATAGGGGCGGGACAGGCTCATGGGGCAGGGCCCGGTGGTATGATGATGGTGGATAAGAAGGGTAGGGGGTGGTGAGAGACCCCCCCAGTTAGGATAGTCACGTGGAACGTGAGGGGGGTTAGGAGGTCCGGTCAAGGGTGCTTGCGCATCTGAAAAGTTTGAAAGCCGATGTTGCAATGATGCAGGAGACTCACTTGAGGGTGAAGGACCAGGTGAGACTTAAAGGGCTGGGTTAATCAGGTGTTTCACTCTGGACTTGACGGAAGGGCTCGAGGGGTAGCGATAATGGTTAGCAAAAGAGTACGCTTCCAGATGGAGAAGGTGGTGGCAGATCAGGGGGGTAGATATGTGATTGTGACAGGGGTGCTGGAGGGGAGATTAGTGGCGCTGTTAAGTGTATACGGCCCCAATTGGGACGATGTGGGATTCGTAAAGAAGGTGTGTGGGGCCATCCCCGACTTGGACACACACAAACTGATAGTGGGGGGGTCTGGATCTTGGTGCAGGAGCCAAGGTTGGACAGATCACAGCCGCGCTCGTTGGTCCCATCAGGGGGGGGCGAAGGCGTTGGCTGGGCTAATGCTGGAAATGGGAGGGGTGGACCCTTGGAGGTTCCTGCACCCAAGGGAACGGGAGTACTCTTTTTTTTTTTCTCAGCGGTCCCTAAGGTATACTCGTGGATCGACTTTTTCGTGATGGGGAAGACTTTGCTGGCTGGGGTTAAGGGGTCGGAATACTCGGCAATTGCAGTGTCAGATCATGCTCCGCATTGGGTGGATATGGTGCTGGAGAAGGGGGCAGCGCAAAGACCGGGGTGGAAACTGGATGTGGGGCTTTTGGGGAACCAAGTGTTCTGTGAGAAAATTGAAACGATAATAAAGGAATATGTAGGTTTTAGTTGTATGGGTGAGGTGTCGAATGCTGTCGTCTGGGAGGCTCTAAAGGCGGTGGTGAGGGGGGAGGTGATTTCGTTTAAGGCCAGGGTGGACAAAAAGGAGAGGTTGGAGCGGCAGAGGGTAACAGATGAGATGTTGGAGGTAGATAGGAGTTATGCAGAGGATGGGGACCCAGCAAAGCTGGAAAAGCGGAAGGAACTACAGGCGAGCTTTGACCGACTATCTACCAGGAAGGCGGTGCGCCAACTGAGACGAGCAAGGGGTGCAGTTTACGAACATACAGATAAGTATGTTAGCAGGTCAACTCTGGAGGGAAGCAGCGGCAAGGGAAATTGTGCAGGTGAGGGATAGGGCAAGGAAGTTGGTGGCGGCTCCGGATCTAATTAACAAGGTTTTTGAGGAATTTTATGAGAGGTTGTACAGGTCAGAGCTACCTGGGGGAGACCATGAGATGCAGGAATTTCTAGATGGGTTGGAGTACCTGAGGTTAGGGGAGGAGGACAGGGCTACATTAGAAAGAGCGATAGTGGAGCAGGAGATAAAAGATGCGATTGGGAGGATGCAGTCGGGGAAGGTGGCATGGCCGGATGGGTTTCCGGTGGAATATTATTAAAAAATTCAATGATAAGCTGGCACCCCTGATGGTGGGATGTTTGATGAGGCGATAGGGAAGGGGGTGTTGCCACAAACCTTGGGGCAGGCATCGATTTCCCTGTTGCTAAAAAAAGATAAGGATCCGACGGAGTGTGGGTCGTATAGGCCCATATCACTTCAGAATGTGGACGCAAAAGTATTGGCGAAGGTACTGGCGGGTAGGCTGGAGGAGTGCCTCCCCAAGAACAAACAAAGAAAAGTACAGCACAGGAACAGGCCCTTCGGCCCTCCAAGCTCATGCCGACCATGCTGCCTGACTAAACTACAATCTTCTAGACTTCCTGGGTCGGTATCCCTCTATTCCCATCCTATTCATGTATTTGTCAAGATGCCCCTTAAATGTCACTATCATGATAGGTGATAGGTGAAGATCAGACGGAGTTCGTGAGAGGGAGGCAGCTCTTTTCAAACATTAGAAGGGTATTGAACGTCGTTATGGCACCAGCAGAGGGGAAGGAAACAGAGGTGGTTTGTGGCATTGGATGCTGAGAAGGTGTTCGACCGGGTAGAATGCGGGTACTTGATGGCAGTTCTGGAGCAGTTTGGGATTGGGCCTAGAGCATAGGGTGTCCTTGTATGCCGACGACTTGCTGTTATACGTGTCGGAACCGAGTGTGTCGATAGGGGGAATATTGGAGCTGCTTCGAGTGTTTGGGTCTTTCTCGGGGTACAAACTAAATCTAGACAAGAGTGAATATTTTGTGGTGTCTCGGACGGACGGACGGGGGGGGGGGGGGGGGGGGGGGGGGCTGCCATTCCGTAGGGCAGGGACTCACTTTAGGTACCTGGGGATGCAGGTTGCCCGGGGGTGGGGGCAGGGGTGGGGGGGCTGCCATTCCGTAGGGCAGGGACTCACTTTAGGTACCTGGGGGTGCAGGTTGCCTGGGAGTGGGGAGGGGCTCTGCAGGTACAACATTTCTAGTTTGGTGGGGAGAGTGAAAGCAGATCTGGCAAGTTGGGATGGTCTCTCTCTGTCACGGGCGGGTAGGGTACAGGCGGTTAAAAAGAACGTGTTGCCACGATTTCTGTTTATTTTTCAATGCCTGCCGATTTTCCTGCCAAAGGCTTTTTTCAGAGAGATTGAGGGAAGGATTACGTCTTTCATATGGGATGGGAAGGTGGCCAGAGTTAGAAAGGTGCTACTACAGAGGGCAAGACAGGCAGGGGGTTTGGGTCTTCCGAACCTGATGTATTACTACTGGGCGGCGAATGTGGAGAAGGTGCGGAGCTGGGTAAGAGGGGTTGATTCCCAGTGGGTCAGAATGGAGGAAAGTTTGTGCAGGGGGTCGGGATTGAAAGCACTAACAGTGCTGCTCCCGATAGCCCCGGGGAAGTACTTAGGGAGTCCGGGAATAATAGCTTTATTGAAAATTTGGAGGCGGTTTCGCCAACACTTCGGGTTGGGGGCAGGGTCAAGGGAAATGCCCGATTCGGGGGAACCACAGATTTGAGCCAGGGAGGTGGGACGGAAATTTTCAGAAATGGGAGGAGAAGGGGATTAAGACACTGAAAGATTTGTTTCTCGGGTCGGTTTGCAGGATTGAAGGAGCTGGAAGCGAAGTATGGGCTGGAGCAGGGGGAAATGTTTAGATACATGCAGGTTTGAGATTTTGCCAGAAAGGAGATACAGAACTTCCCGGAGGAGCTGGCCTCCACATTGCTGGAGGAGGTGCTGACGATAGGGGGACTGGAGAAGGGGGTAGTGTCAGCGGTTTACAGAGCTATTTTGGAAGAGAAGAAGGCACCACTGGAAGGAATCAAACCAAAGTGGGAGGAAGAGTTGGGAGAGGATATGGAGGAGGGTTCTGGTGTGAGGTGCTCCGGAGAGTGAATGCCTCCACCTCGTGCGCGAGGTTAGGGCTGATACAGCTGAAGGTGGTATACAGAGCACACCTCAGGAGGATGAGGATGAGCCGATTCTTTGAATGAGTAGAAGATGTGTGTGAACGTTGCGGGGGGGGGGGGGGGGTCGCTAATCACGTTCATATGTTTTGGTCCTGTCCAAAGCTAGAGGATTACTGGAAGGAGGTTTTTAGGGTAATTTCTAAAGTGGTGCATGGGAAACTGGACCCGGACCCCCGGGAGACCATATTCGGGGTGTCGGACCAGCCAGGGTTGGAAACGGGTGCGGAGGATAGATGTTATAGTCTTCGCCTCGATGATCGCCCGAAGGCGGATCCTAGTGGGTTGGAGAGAAACCTCTCCACCCTGTGCCCTGGCGTGGCGGGGGGGACCTGTTGGAATTCTGGACTCTTCAGAAGGTTAAGTTTGAACTGAGGGGTAGGATAGAGGGGTTCTACAATTCATGGGCATTATTCATTATGCACTTTCAAGAACTGGATAACATCAAACATTAGTTCGGCAGGGTGGGTTGGGGGGGGGAGGGCGGTGTGTTTTAATGGTGGACATGGGTGATTCCTGATTCCTTTATGTAATTTGTTTATGTGAACATGCGGGCGAATGTTTGGGGTTTGGTGGGAGGATGGGATCGTTGTTATTGATATGGGGATTGACCTATTTGTTACTGATTATTGTTTATTGTTGGTGGGTGTAAATTGGAGAAAATGTGAATAAGGAGGAAAATAAAAGAATATATTTTTTTTAATGATCTGGAAGAAGGAACTTAGGGCATTGTTGCTAAGTTTGCAGTTGATACAAAGATGTGTAGAGGGACAGGTAGTGTTGAGGAAACAGGGAGGCTGCAGAAAGACCTAAACGAGCTAGGAGAGTGGGCAAAGAAGTGGCAGATGCAATACTGTCATTTGAGAGTACCTTTAAGAAATGGGTGTTTATTACTACAGTGATGTCAGAGAGTGGGTGGAGCTGGGCTGTCTGCCAGCTTTTTACTTTTGTTTTAGGCTGTTTGCTGCAGGGTGTGTTTTAGTTTCGTTTTCAGAGTTTGATAGCTACAGTCACAGCCAGAAGGTGTATTTGAGTCTCCCTCTGTAATCTAAAGAATGTAAATCGATCCTTTGGTGATTCAAAACGAATAGCTGCCCGCAGCAGTGACTTTAACCTGATGTGCTTCTGTTTAAATGTTTTTTTTTAAAATCTTCTGGATGTTAAAAGGACAGTTTATGGGTTACTTAGTGTTGTATTCTTTGGGGGTTGTATTTGAATTAATGGTTGCTAAGACGTTCACTGTTTGTTTCAAAAAGGTTAACTTGAATTCATAGAATAAACATTGTTTTGCTTAAAAAAATACTTTTCCATTTCTGCTGTACCACACCTGGGCTGTGTGCTCCTCATACCACAATCTATTAAAAGTTGTGGGTCAGCTGAGCTCCATGATACACTTTGGGGTTCTCTAAACCCTGGCCCATAACAATACATTGTGGAAAAGTGTGAGGTAATGCACTTAGGTAGGAAGAATAGAGACATAGACTATTTTCTAAATGGGAAAAGGCTTCAGAAATCAGAAGCACAAAGGGACTTGGGAGTCCTAATTCAGGATTCCCTTATGGTTAACATGCAGGTTCAGTTGGCAGCTAGGAAGGCAAATACTGTGTTAGCGTTCATGTCGAGAGGGCTAGAATACAAGATCAGGGATGTGCTGTTGAGGCTGTATAAGGCTCTGGTCCTGGTCAGACCCCATTTATAATGTTGTGAGCAGTTTTGGGCCCCATATTTGAGGAAGGATGTGTTGGCCTTGGAGAGGGTCCAGAGGATGTTCACAAGAATGATCCTGGAATGAAGGGCTTGTCATATGAGGAGCGGTTGAGGACTCTGGGTCTGTACTCAATGGAGTTTAGAAGGATGAGGGGCAATCTCATTGAAACTTACAGAATACTGACAGGCCGAGATAGAGTGAACATGGAGAGGATGTTTCCACTCGTAGGAGAAACTAGAACCCAGGGCACTGCCTTAGACAAAAGGGATGATCCTTTAAAACAGGGATGAGGAGGAATTTCTTCAGCCAGAGGATGCTGAATCTGTGGAACTCATTGCCGCAGAAGGCTGTGGAATCCAAGTCACTGAGTATCTTTAAGACCGAGATAGATAGCTTCTTGATTAATAAGGGGATCGGGGGTTACGGGGAGGAGGCAGGAGAATGAGGATGAGAAACATATCAGGCATGATTGCACGGCAGAGCAGACTCGATGGGCCAAAAAGCCTAATTCTGCTCATATGTCTCATGGTCTTATGGACCCAATTACTGACACAGTATAAGGGAAATGCAGAATACAGTACATTTCAGATTATTGTTTACTGTAGAAACCAGAAATTTGCAGACGATACGAAGATTGGTGGAGTTGTGGATAGTGAGGAGGGACATAGATAGGATGCAGAGCTGGGCTGAGAAGTGGCAGATGGAGTTTAACCCTGAAAAGTGTGAGGTTGTCCATTTTGGAAAGACAAATATGAATGCGGAATACAGGGTTAACGGTAGAGTGCTTGGCAATTTGGAGGAGCAGAGCGATCTTGGGGTCTATGTTCATACATCTTTGAAAGTTGCCACTCAAGTGGATAGACCTGTGAAGAAGGCCTATGGTGTGCTAGCGTTCATTAACAGAGAGATTGAATTTAAGAGCCCTGAGGTGATGATGCAGCTGTACAAAACTTTGGTAAGACCACATTTGGAGTACTGTGTACAGTTCTGGTCGCCTCATTTTAGGAAGGATGTGGAAGCTTTGGAAAAGGTGCAAAGGAGATTTACCAGGATGTTGCCTGGAATGGAGAGCAGGTCTTACGAGGAAAGGTTGAGAGTGCTAGGCCTTTTCTCATTAGAACGGAGAAGGATGAGGAGCGACTTGATAGAGGTTTATAAGATGATCGGGGGAATAGAGTAGACAGTCAGAGACTTTTTCCCTGGGTGGAATAAACCATTACAAGGGGACATAAATTTAAGGTGAATGGTGGAAGATAAAGGGGGGATGTCAGAGGTAGGTTCTTTACCCAGAGAGTAGTGGGGGCATGGAATGCACTGCCTGTGGAAGTAGTTGAGTCGGAAACATTAGGGACCTTCAAGCAGCTATTGGATAGGTACATGGATTACGGTAAAATGATATAGTGTAGATTTATTTGTTCTTAAGGGCAGTACGGTAGCATTGTGGATAGCACAATTGCTTCACAGCTCCAGGGTCCCAGGTTCGATTCCGGCTTGGGTCACTGTCTGTGCGGAGTCTGCACATCCTCCCCGTGTCTACGTGGGTTTCTTCCGGGTGCTCCGGTTTACTCCCACAGTCCAAAGATGTGCAGGTTAGGTGGATTGGCCATGATAAATTGCCCTTAGTGTCCAAAATTGCCTTTAGTGTTGGGTGGAGGTGTTGACTTTGGGTAGGATGCTCTTTCCAAGAGCCGGTGCAGACTCAATGGGCCGAATGGCCTCCTTCTGCACTGTAAATTCAATGATAATCTATGATTAATCTAGAACAAAGGTTCGGCACAACATCGTGGGCCGAAGGGCCTGTTCTGTGCTGTATTTTTCTATGTTCTAATACTTTAGCGATGCATGTTTTTCTTGTGATTCTTGGATGCTCACAATTGTCGCTACCTGAGTCAAAGCTTACACTGACTAAAGAAAATTAATGTTCCAATAAAATGAGTCATCATCACAAGATGTAACTGCTGAAGTTCTGAAAATATGGACCCACTCAGGTGAAACTATGAGGGAGCAAAGAAGCTATAATGTATTGGACTTTACCTGTCTGCCCATCTGGTTCTTGATGCGCAGCTTACCTCTTCAGACTTACTGATATCACAGTCACAACATTCCAGAAGTAACTCATGGTGTGATGATTTTAAGAGCTTTTCCTGAAGTACTTTCCATCACTCCTGTATTATAACCTGATGGTCATGCACACTTTAACAACTTAATGCACTACAGTAGCCTAAGTGCTCAACAGAATAGCATGCCAGCATTTAAATAACCAATTCAGTTGTCGTAGAGCTACTACCCTTCTAAAAATCAGCTAAGTATGATTTGGCTGAATTAACATGTTGCAACAGCCAAGCAGACGAATACTTCAAAAGTACCTCCATGGCTATTTAGCACTTTGGCTTATCCGAATGTCCTGAAAGGTACTATATGAATACAAGTCTTTCCATTTTTTTGCCTCTCTAAATTCCTATCTTGAGATCGACCTTAAACATTTCTGTAGTGCATTAGGATAACCAGTGTCCCAAAGTCTTTAAGATGATAAAATGGCTGGACACTGAGTGGCAGTGGCAGAAGAGTTGGGGTAGTAATGAGAAACAGTCAGTGGAACTCTGGAGTTCTGAAAAAGTCAAATTGGACTCAATTTTAACTCTGTTTCTCTCTCCACTAATGCGGCCAGGCCTGCTGAGCTTTCCCAGCATTTTTCGTTTTTAATACCAAGGATAGCTCTATTGCTGCTCTTAAAAATAATGCCATGGGATCTTTTGCATTCACCTGAGAGAGTAGACTGGGCCTTGGTTTACGTGCAAGGCTTTGCCACTAAAGATGGAGGGAAGGGGTGTTGAAGAAAGAGAGAGAAGAGTGCAGAATGCATGTTGTCTGAAGGAGATGGCTGGGGTAGGGAAGGCAAAACTTGCCAATGAAGGCAAGGATTTTGTAATTCATACAATAGGACATTGTTGTGTGACAAAGGTAATAAAGGAACTATACTGAAGTCCTAGATAGGATGCAGATGAAGGAGCTGTGGATAAGATGAATTTTATGTGGGTGGAAGGCAAACTTTTATTTATTTGAGTCTGAGCATGACAATAGATTATGAATGAGGTAGAAGTGGAGTTAGATGATACTACTTGACAGTCAGGGAAAGGGATATAATCTGGGACTGTCAAAATCTTCCATGCTGCAATTCCAATAACCAGCCTGTTGCACCTGACTTTGCTTCTGTTGAGATGGATTCGTTGACAAAAATTTGCAGCTAGCATCTGCCTTGCCCATGCCAGTATTTAAATAATCTTCAATTGACCCAGAGATCTTACTGCACCCATCAGTCATCTTAGAAATGCACAAAATTTCCTTGGGCTGAATTAACTAATTGCAACAGAGAAGCAGATGACTGGTTGGCTAGGAGAATGTGCCTTTGCAAAGGCTGTGATTTCAGATTGGGGTATCATTACACCTCAATTTGTTCATTGTTAGAAGTGGTTGCTTCACAACGAGTGTTTGTTTCTCTACCTAGTTGGCAATGAAAATAGTAATTCAAAAAAATTGAACTGGTTCATAGATCAACAAATAATTGAACAACAAAATGTACATAAACATCAATGAATAAATGTCATTGTGGCATTCTCCATCTTTCTGTTCCGTTTGCCAGAAGGCTGGATCTAATTGAAGTCTTGAACATTAGAGATTTGAGGCATTTATCAAGGAAGAGTATTTGAGGTGGTCTCCTGAATACCTTCTATTAGGTGGGCTGCACATAGGGAAAAGTGCTTCAACATCCCTTTTTCAGTGAATGGGGCCATCCACACCCAACAGTTGTAAGTACTCCTGCCGGCTGTCAGTTTAGACGCAGCACTCTGCTCCCCATGGCTATCTGCAGTGGGACCTTAACCTAACTGTTCTGACTCCGAAGTGGGAATGCTACCATTGAGCCAGCCATCACTCATTCAGGTGTTAATATTTCCCTGCTTACCCAGTATTTAGGGACCATACTCTAATCGTCTGGGCTGTCTGTAATGGAGTTTGAACTCTTCACCTGAATCAGACATGAATGTGACCACTCAACCAAAGGCTTGATTCCCTGAAAATCAATAAGATAGGAACAGAAGTTAGACCATAAGACCATAAGACATAGGAGCGGAAGTAAGGCCATTCGGCCCATCGAGTCCACTCCACCATTCAATCATGGCTGATTTCAACTCCCATTTACCTGCTCTCTCTCCATAGCCCTTAATTCCTCGAGAAATCAAGAATTTATCAACTTCTGTCTTAAAGACACTCAACATCCCGGCCTCCTCCCGCCCTCTGTGGCAATGAATTCCACAGACCCACCACTCTCTGGCTGAAGAAATTTCTCCTCATCTCTGTTCCAAAGTGACTCCCTTTTATTCTAAGGCTGTGCCCCCGGGTCCTAGTCTCCCCTGCTAATGGAAACAACTTCCCTACGTCCACCCTATCGAAGCCATTCATTATCTTGTAAGTTTCACCATTTCAACCCTGTTCCATCGTTCAATTAAATAATTATCGATCTATATCTTAACTCCATGTCGTGACTTTGATTCCATAACCTTTAATACCCTTTCTAACAAAATTCTATCAATCTCAATTGTCAATTGGCTTGGCCTCAACATCTTTTTTGGAGAGAATGTGTCAGCTTTCTATTTTTTGCATGAAGAAATGCTTCCTGACATCTCCCTTGAAATGCCAGAACTGGATGCAATACTCTGGCTGGGGAGTCTAACTAGAACTTTATATAACTATAACCTAACTTCTCACCATTTCATATTCCAGTTCTATTGAAATAAAGGCCAATATCCTTTTCGCCTTCTTAATTATTTTTGTACATGTCCATTAGCTGCTCGTGATTTCTGTGCATAGCCTTTAAATCTCTCTACTCTTTCACAGTTCCTAGTTCTTACCATCATTGTACCATTACCAAAAAACAACTTCTGCTTGATAAACCAAGAGGAGCCCAATGGCATTCATAATGAGGGTGTACATAGCGCAAGATCAGATCTGGTATTCCAAAACTCACTTGCATCTAGATTTTATTTCAAAAGGAGTCTTGTGACCAGATTAACTCTTGAATCAAATTGATAGGAATGTTTATACCTGAATGTATTCATCTGACAAGTTCAGGTTGACTGCGTTTCAATAGTCAAAAATTGTTAGCAACAGATGAGCACTTCAAATTTGGCTCTTCTAATTTTGTTTACCACGAATTGCAGTTTTCAGGTTTGCTGATTTCAGAAAGCCCATTGTGAGACTGCACAGAAAAGATTATAATTAATGTGTTAAATAGAGTAGTTTAATTTCTTGCCAGTTTCTTCTGTCACCCTTCCAATCTGACTCATAAGTTTTTAAACAAGAACGTTTTGCTAAAGGTTGGAAGATAGTGGCAAAACTTGTTTTTGGGAACAAGTACAAAAAAGTTTTTTTAAGCTTTTAAAAAATGTTTTTAAAAAGTACAGGGTGTTGTTAAAATATGTGTGCTTGAGGAGCATTATGCTGCCTGACCTTACATGAGTGTTTTACTGACTTCTCCCACGAAGAGTGCCAGATGGGAAACCAATCTTAAATTTTAAAGACTGTCTCTGTTACTCAGAAGAACATAATATTATCATTGCAAAAAATATTCATTGTTGTAGAGCTAAACACGTAATATCTTATTGATAATAAAAATACCAAAATATTGGTGATAACCAGAAATCCGAATCTCTTACTCTGTTTTGAAAACAAATGTCTTGCGTCACTCCTGCTAGCAGAATTTTCATTTTGAACTAAGGGCAGGCTGAGCACCTCAACCAAAGCCATTCGTAAGGTTTTGTTTCCTGGGCCTCGTTGCACCTCCAAGACCATTTCATGGGCAGAAATGAAATTGAATTTCAGATTTTTCAAATAGTTATATGTGCATCTTTTTTTCAAAAAGATTTTTATTCTCCTTTTTCACATATTTTCTCCCAAATTTACACCCAACAATAAACAATAATCAGTAATGAATGCAATGTCAATCCCCATATCAATAACAACAATCCCATCCTCCCACCAAACCCCCAAACATTAGCCCGCATGTTAACATAAACAAATAATAAAAAGGAATCCGGCATCACCTATAGTCACCATTAACACATACAGTTATATGTGCATCTTTGATTGTTTTTGTGTTCCTACATGTGCTCTGAAATTCACTCTAACATAATGGTAGCTTCTATTTGAGGCATATATATTGCTAAATCTAAAGATGTACAGAACGTGACTTGGTTCACTGAACAGCCTCATCTGCCAGATTGTTGTGTGTCTGATCAATTTCAGGACTGAAACACATCTAGGCTGATGTCCTTGGTCGACTTTTCACACATGAGCTAATCTCCCAGAGCCACCTCTATGGACAGCTGAGTTGCTATTCAGCCCCTTCAATAGTGAAGTTCTTGCCCCTAACCCCAGTTAATAAAACTGGATTGCTGCACACAAACAGAGGCACGTGAGGTCTGGCAATTAGATCCACTTAAAAGTGTAACACGGCTTCAGTAAAGCTGAACTAGCTGTTTCTAATATCCCTAGGGTAGTAATTTTGGCAGAGCTCAGATTTTGAGGGCTCCAGATGTCAATGCAGCATTCCAAGAAACTATTCCTAATGTTGTAGGGAAAATGGAGAATCCAAGGTACACATGGGACAGCAGGGCAGGGAATGCCTGGAAAGGGTTAACCTGACAATCTCTAAAACCCAAAATGCGGACAAACGCAAATTAGCATACTACATGCAGGCATATCTCAGGTAACACATTTCCAAGCCTACAAATCGAAAACGTTCAGCCTGGCTCCAGCATGTCTGGAAGGGGCATTGTGTACCCATCCGTATACAGGTATCAGGGAAATAGGGCACTCCCCATCTCATTACTGGCTGATTGTCTAAAGGACGTTCCTTTGTATTGCAAAGCAGATGGACAAGATGTGTCCACCGAACGATTAGAAATGGAGTATGTCAGACAATGTATCCATGTCATCTAATCAGGGAAATGACTGTAACCTAATCAAACTGCCAGTATTGATAATTGGTTGTATTGTAGTACTTTGAATCACTTTGTATTTGTTTGAACCAGTCTGTACGATCCAAACAGTATAAGATGTGTAAAATAGCTTTGTGAGGGCAGCTGCAGTTAAAGCGGCCGAGTTCAGCTCTCCCGCATGTATGTGGCATTAAAAGACGTTTTGCTAAAGTTTCATACGGTCTGAAGAACGCGACTCATTCAACTCCGTTGACACCAGCATCATTATCTCCCATTATATCAACATTTTAGGATGTTTTTACTCATTTTATTCTAACTGGAATATAATTCTCTCTATCTCCCATATTCAACGTTGTATTTATTCCCAGTATCATCTCTAATTCTATAAATACATTTTTCTAATTTTGCCCCTTGCTCCTTTGAATGTCATTGAACAGATTTAATTGTAAAATGTGTGTGCAGACAGCAATAATGAAAATGTCTAAATTAGAAGCGAGATATCCTAAAACCATTTGTCGGTATGTACCTGCACTGTGTACTTTTTGTGATGTTGGCTCCTTTTGAATTTATCACAGTGACCGGGAACTTTATCGGATGGGATTAAAGGGTACATGTTATGACAATGAAGATAATGGAGGTATGGTATTAAATAATTGGTTCAGTGTTGAAAGTTGCTTCTAGTATATATCTAATGTGCTTTGTTTTTACACTTTTTACCTATATGCCCTTTCCAAGTAATGCTTAGGATTTTCGAAACACCATTCAATTCCATATTAAGTTTGAAAGTAAAGTATTCCAATCGCAAACTTAACCAAAACCAATTACACAGGTATGAGGCGCGAACTGCCTACGGTTAATTTGGTAAATAGACTAAAAGGTATGGAGGTAAATGGAACAGTGGGAAACATTTAAAGAAACAATTGAAAATGTTCAACAAAATATATTCCAATATAATTCAAAAGCTCAGCCAGAAAGCTTCATCTGTGGTCATTCAGGAAGTTAAGAAGAACCATTAGCTTAAAAGAAGTGACTTAAAACTAGCAAGTCTGAAGCTTGGGAGTGTTTTAGAAACCAATAAAGGACCACGTAAAACTTGAGTAAACTGCCCAGGAATATATTAATAGATTATAAGAACTTTTATAAGTAAATAAAAAGGAAGAGACTAGCTAAAGTAAACAGGTGAGATTGTCATGGGGATTGCAGAAATGTTGAAGGCATTGAACGAATATTTTGTGTCTGTCGTCCCAGAAGAAGACTCAGGCTATGATTTTCCCATTTGAAGACTAACTGCTCTCGCCAGTGGGGAATCGGGATTGTTTCCTGCTGGTTCCAGGAGCGACACTGACGTGCTGGCTTAAAGACTACAGATGAGATGACCAGCTAACCAAGCCCCCCCCCCCCCCCCCCCCCCAACCCCCACGCCATTCCCCACCTCTCCTGGAGGCAAGTGTAGGGAGGATACTCAGCTCCTTGCCCCTCCCTTGGAACGCAAACCGGCAGATCCCCTGTGTGTCAGGACTTGCACCAATGCACACCAGCGGGACTCCCGGCATTTGGGGGCGGTGGGGGGGGGGGCTGCAGCATCTGAGGAGGCAGGTGAGTCGGGCATCCTGCCTAATAATTATATTCAAATTAGGTTTAATGAGGTACTTGTATGTTCCCGCCGGGTCTGGGTGTGAACCTCTGCAAGACAGGAATTCTGAAGGATGCACTTGGAAATCATAATTAGAACTGGCTAACTAAAGGGAAATCCTGTTTGACAAATTTGTCAGTTTTGAGGATGTAACTAGTAGACTAGTAGCATACCTGGATTTTCACACGCGTGCCAGACAAAAGTGTCTTAGGTAAGATAAGGGCTCATAGGATTGGTCAATGGGCATAATCTGGGCTTCTTTAAATTAGTTGAATGGTGGAGCGGGCTCGGTGAGCTGTTGAATGGTGGAGCGGGCTCGGTGAGCTGTTGAATGGTGGGGCGGGCTCGATGAGCTGTTGAATGGTGGCGTGGGATCGGTGAGCTGTTGAATGGTGGGGCGGGATTGGTGAGCTGTTGAATGGTGGAGCGGGATTGGTGAGCTGTTGAATGGTGGGGCGGGCTCGATGAGCTGTTGAATGGTGGAGCGGGATCGATGAGCTGTTGAATAGTGGAGCGAGCTCGATGAGCTGTTGAATGGTGGAGCGGGATCGATGAGCTGTTGAATAGTGGAGCGGGCTCGATGAGCTGTTGAATGGTGGAGCGGGCTCGGTGAGCTGTTGAATGGTGGAGCGGGATCGATGAGCTGTTGAATGGTGGAATGGGATCGGTGAGCTGTTGAATAGTGGAGCGAGCTCGATGAGCTGTTGAATGGTGGAGCGGGATCGATGAGCTGTTGAATAGTGGAGCGGGCTCGATGAGCTGTTGAATGGTGGAGCGGGCTCGGTGAGCTGTTGAATGGTGGAGCGGGATCGATGAGCTGTTGAATGGTGGAATGGGATCGGTGAGCTGTTGAATGGTGGAGCGGGATCGGTGAGCTGTTGAATGGTGGAGCGGGATCGGTGAGCTGTTGAATGGTGGAGCGGGCTCGATGAGCTGTTGAATGGTGGAGCGGGCTCGGTGAGCTGTTGAATGGTGGCGTGGGATCGGTGAGCTGTTGAATGGTGGAATGGGATCGGTGAGCTGTTGAATGGTGGAGCGGGATCGGTGAGCTGTTGAATGGTGGAATGGGATCGGTGAGCTGTTGAATGGTGGAGCGGGATCGGTGAGCTGTTGAATGGTGGAATGGGATCGGTGAGCTGTTGAATGGTGGAGCGGGATAGCTATAAATTTAACTCTCCACCTGAATAGTTAAATTAAAAGTGCAAGATTTTAAGTGCTTTTAATTTCTTGGTTTGTTGTGTAAACATTTGATTTGTTTTGTTGCCTACCTGCTTGCAGACATCACTGCTGTTTCTCAAAAGATATCACCTTAATTTGATGCCAGTTTTAAACTGCCATTGGGAACAGGGAAATTCCAACCACAGAATTTGCTAGATCTGTTTGTGGGTAGCATTTATCCAGGCTAGCAGCGAGCGCCCTTGCTTTGCTGATGACTGAAAATCCAGGTGATCAGGTTTAACATCCGTTATTGTTTTCTCAACACACAACTTGCTCTGATAACCAGGCTTTTGGATCTCAACCTCTTGTAAATACAACCATGAAAATGACTGAGGAGACGTTGAAAGCAGCTAATGTTATTTTAATATAGGCTTGTTTCCCCTACTTTGTGAGAGGATGTGTAACATTGCAGCTGCTGCTTGCTACTTGTAGTAATCCAAGAGGAAGAAGAAAAGAGCGAAGAGGAATTGAATGTTGATGATGAGCCCACTGTAACTTCTGTAGAGACTCAAGAAGAAAGTGGAATGGATAGTGAGGCAGAGCTGATGGCAAATATGGGATTACCCCTCCAGTTTGGTAGCTCACCAACCTGTAGGCAACCAGTGGTAAGGACCATTTTGTTATGATTAAATCATAAGTTTGTATGAGGAAACTATTGCAGGTATTAATTTAATTTTAAATTCCCAAATAAATTTATTATACACATATCCACCCAGAATATTAGGACTGTGAGGGGGGAAAAAATCCATGGACAAATTTGAGCAATCTTCTAATATCAGACATTGTATGCAGGTAATCTGTTGTATTATCTTTCAGCCAAAATCTTTGTATTTTGTTTGTCTTCAAACCTGAGGCAAAAAAGGTTCCAACCAAAACTGTTTACTATTTTCTTTACACAATCATGCGAACAAAACAATAAATTAATGATGGGGTAAGGGATTTCATATATATAGCGAAGGCAAAAACAAATTCTACACAGCAGTTTGCAAAAACAAAACTCTTTAATATTTAAAATTGTAGAATTCATTTACTGCTTTAATAACTTCATACATAATGTACAACATTGAAGTTCAAAACTAAGTCACAGGTTATATTTACATTATTTGTACTTAATTGAAATGAATGAACATTTTGTCACCTTTTCTTTTGCCAGACGAGCACTGTTTCAAAGAAAAGAGTCAAAAAGAAAAAATCAAATTACAAATACGATGAACATCTGTCTGAAGTTTGTGAAGAATGCCCAGACAAGTTTTTAAATGTCCCTTCTGATGTTACTGGCTTGGGGTTGACTGAAGAGCAACCAGATTTTGAAGAAAAATGTGGTGGACTTAATCATTCATGTGAAGAAGTAACAACCTTGGAGCTAGATTTTAAAACCGAATGGGGAAAATATTGGATTCAATATGGTGAGGGTCTTCTCTGGGAAAGTTGGTTGGGCAAGCATCCTGAATGGTCAGACGGTGCACCTGCACCATGGAATTGTCCTGAGACCAAGGAGCATTGGCAACAGTTTTACGCTGAACAGTATTGGTTGTATTATGAGCAGTTTCAGTATTGGGTAGATCAAGGGTGGTCTATGGACTGCACTCAAGACACTGATATTGGGAAGGATTCATCATGTGCAAATGTACACGAAACAGGAAACCTTTTCAGTAATGCTGGTGAACATTTCAGGACTCTGTTGCCAGCAGAATCAACCAATGCATCAAATGGAGAAAGTATTGCTGAGTGTAATGAGGTTAGTTATGGAGAGGTTGTCAGTTTGATCAATAATATAAGACTCGATTCAGGAAATGAGACTAAGCAATCAATAGGTGTGGAAAACAATATCTGCGTGAGTCCTGATGAAGCTGCAATTTCTTGTGAGTGTGCTTCTGATGAGCAAGAGCCATGCGATGGAGGCAACAGCAAAAGATGTGCATCCAGCGGAAGAACCTCTACAGTTCAGTCAGGTTGGTATTGCCAACATTGTCTCAAGATACTTGAACAGATGTGAACAGTTGATTGAGAACAAGTTTTGTTTTATCGGTAGATTGACGATGGGCAAGTGAAGTTTAGTTTAGAATCTCCCATCTTCTCTTGCAGTGGTCAATACCGGTATTCTTTTTCTTTTTATTCCTGGATATCTAAGTCTAAACAGGACTTAACATGGTATTCAACTAATGGTGTTAGAATAGCTGAGCCTTCAGTTGCAATAAAGACAGGTGAGATGTTATTCATGTACCTTCACCTTTAAAGAATGTTATTTCCGGTTTGCAAGCTGAGTTCAGATTTTTGCCTTTTAACTGCAACACGCAAAATTAGTCTCAACATAAAGTTGTGGATCACATCTATTTGCCTTGGCAGCTGTTTGTTTATTTCACCTATGCTTGTGTAATTGTCCTTTAACTTGAGGCAGCCGTCTTCTACATGTAATTGTGCTAAACTTATTACTTCCATGAATAAAGTCATGAGTATTGATCAGCAATATCTCGCTATGTGTTCTGCAGTATCTACTGTACATCATGTGCTTTCTGCTATGGAACTATTTCTGCAGCAAATAAAATGGTCAGAATTTGACTTGACTATCTGGGTTCAAAGATGTGTAGGTTAGGTGGATTGGCCATGCTAAATTGCCCTTAGTGTTCAAAAAGGTTAGGTCGGGTTACTGGGATAGAGTGATGGTGTGGTCTTAAGTAGGGTGCTCTTTGCAGGGGCCGATGCAGACTCGATGGGCTGAATGGCCTCCATCTGCACTGTAAATTCTATGATTCAAATGAGTCTGGCTATGTTGGTTTGTTCCTGTAGAGATATAAAACCCACGCAACCAAAATAGTTTACTTTAAAAAATATGCTGCTGGACAACTAAACGTATGTAAACTATATTTGACTCTTGTAAAGATGATGTTGCATTTGTTTTACTAAAGACGTGTGAGACCTCCCCTTCAAATTGTGCACCATGATGTAATTTCTGTTTTGTAATAATGCAGTGTACTTTATAATAATCAATTTAATACAGATTAAAAAGGCACACTGATTGAGCGGAATGGCAGGATGCCTCTGGTTAAATAAAAGAAAAATACCACGGATGCTGGAAATCTGAAATAAAAGCAGAAAATTCTACGACAAACTCAGCAGGTCTGGCAGCATCTGTGCAGAGAGAAACAAGAGTTAACGCTTCAAGTCTGTGGAAGGGTCATATGCACTCAAAATGTTCACTGTGTTTCTCTCTTCACAGTTGCTGCCCAGAGCTGCTGAGTTTATCCAGAATTTTCTATTTTCATTATTTATGTCTCCGGTCATGATTGGACAAAAAAAATTAACAAGTTCCAAAAAGCTTAAGTTGTAGTCTAGAATCATTTAAAGTCACGTAGTTAGGACGGGTACTACTTGAAGATTAGTAACATGCTCTCCATCTAAACAGCAAAAACCCTGTCTTTGAAGGCTATTTAAAATGGTTCATCCAAAGAATTTGTGATTTACTGTACCCGCAGATTCTTCTAAAACTTCCAGCCAAGCATTAAAAAGCGATATGGCAGCAAGAAAAAGTCAAACTAATGGAGATGAGGAGGAGGATGATCCACCTGAATCTAGACCAGTAAAAATGAAGAGAAGGTGAATATCCCTCAACTCTTAATTAAGCTCATTTCAATTCAACTTCATGTGGTATATATACTCAGAATGGAAACAGAGCTGGTGATGTGTAGCTGGTCATTGTTAGAATAAATCATAGATGAAAGAAATGGCAAACGTAGAGTAAGATGTTAGCCGTGGAATAGCATAAAGGAAACATTCGGCCCTCCAAGCCTGCTCCACCAATTAACTAGGTCATGGCTGATCTTCTATCTCAACAACATCTTCTCCCGCTGTCCTCGAATTCCTTGATGTCATAGGTATCTAGAAATCTATCGGCCTCTGCTTTGAACATGCTCAATGACTAAGCTTCCACAGCCCTCTGGGGGAGAGGATTCCAAAGATTCACCACGCTCTGACTGAAGAAATTCCTCCATTCCGGCCCTAAATTCATTACCCCTTATTCTGAGACGTTGTCCCTCGGTTCTAAAACCCCCAACCAGAGGAAGCATTCTTCCTGCATCTACCCTGTCCAGCCCTGTAAGAATGTTATACACTTCAATGAGATCATGTCTGTTTCTTCTTGGGGCGGCATGGTGGTGCAGTGGTTAGCACTACTGCCTCACAGCGCTGAAGACCCAGGTTCGACCTCTGGTCCCTGACCGTGTGGAGTTTGCACATTCTCCTCGTGTCTGCATGGGTCTCACCCCCACAACCCAAAGATGTGCAGGGCAGGTGGATTGGCCATGCTAAATTGCCCCTTAATTGGATAAAAAAGAATTGGATACTCTTAATTTTTTAAAAAATCTCTGTTTCTTCTAAACTAGAGAATAGAGGCCTAGTCTCCTCTTTCCTCCTAGGAGAATCCCGCCATCCCTGGGATTAGTTTTGTGAATCATCTGTTGCAGTCTTTTTATAGCCAGTATATCCTTTTTTAGGTAAGGAGATCAAAACTGCACACACTACTCCAGATATGGTCTCACCAAGGTTCTATACAACTGCAGCAATACAAATTTGATTGAAATTTTTGAGGAGGTGACTAGAAGTGTAGGTGAGGGTAGTGCACTTGATGTAGTTTATATGTATGGCAAATGAGGAGGGTAATTTGATACGGTGGATTCAAATTTGGCTTAGTTGTAGGAGACGGAGGGTAATGACAGAAGGCTGCTTCAGTGACTGGAAGCCATTGTTGTACCACAGGGATCTGTGCTGTGTCCCTTTTTATCCGTGATTTATATAAACAACATAGATGACTATGTGGGGGTAGGATCAGTAGGCTTGCCGATGACACACCGATTGGTTGAGTGTCTTGAGTTACAGGAAGATATAGACCGGATGGTCAAATTGGCAGAAAGGTAGCAGATGAAATTTAACCCTGAAAAGTGTGAGGTGATACACTTTGCAAGGAGTAATTTGACAAGGATGTAATCAATGAACAGCATGGCACTCGGAAGTTCTGAGGAACAAAAGGATTTTGGTGTGCTTGTCCACAGATCTCTGAAGCCGGAAGGGCGGGTTAATAGGGTGGTGAAAAAGGCATATGGGTCACTTGCTTTTATCAATCAAGGCATAGATTACAAAAGCACGGAGATCAAGTTTGGGTTGTGGAGAATTTTGGTGAGGCCACAACTGCAGTACTGTGTGCGGCTCTAATCTCAACATTATAGGAAGGATGTCATTGCACTGGATGGGGTGTTCACCAGGATGTTGCCTAGGGTGGAACATTTAAGTTATGAAGAGATGTTGGATAGGGTTGGGTTGCTTTTGTTGGAGCATAGAAGACTGAGGGGAGACCTGTTGGAGGTGTACAAGATTACAAGTGGCATGAACAGGGTGGTTAGGGAGCCCTGTGTTCCCCTTAGTTGAAGGGTCTGTCCCGAGGGGACACAAATTCAAGGTGAGGGGCATGAACTTTAGGGGGGATGTGAGGAAAATATTTTTTACCCGGAGGGTGGTGATGGTCTGCAATGCACTGCCTGGGAGGGTGGTTGAGGCAGATTGCCGTGCATCCTTTAAAAAGTACCTGGATGAGCACCTGGCATGTCATAACATTCAAGGCTCTGAGCCAAGTGCTGACAAATAGGATTAGGTAGGTAAGTCAGGTGTTTTTCACATGTTGCTGGAGACTCGGTAAGCAGAAGGGCCTCTACTGAACTGTGAGATTCTGTGACTTCCTAATAATCGCTAATGAATGAAAATGAAAATCGCTTATTGTCACAAGTAGGCTTCAAATGAAGTTACTGTGAAAAGCCCCTAGTCGCCACATTCGGGCGCCTGTTCGGGGAGGCTGTTACGGGAATTGAACCGTGCTGCTGGCCTGCCTTGGTCTGCTTTCAAAGCCAGCGATTTAGCCCTGTGCTAAACAGCTTATTGTCACAAGTAGGCTTCAATGAAGTTACTGTGAAAAGCCCCTAGTCGCCACATTACGGCCCCTGTTCGGGGAGGCTTGTCCTTATTCCTATGCTGAAATCCCCTCGCTGTAAAGGCTAACATACCATTTGCTTTCCAAATTGCTTGTTGCATCTGCATGTTGGCTTTCAGTGACTTCAGACAAGTAGACCCAGATCCTTTTGGGCATCAACATTTCCCAATCTTTCTCCATTTAAGAAATATTCTGCATTTCTGTTCTTCCTGCCAAAGCAGATAATTTCACATTTGTGTGCAGGACATTCCGTCGAGCATGTTCTTGCCCACTCACTTAGCATGTTTAAACCTCATTAAATCCCTTTCCATTTGGAATGCCGACATGGGAGGGGAAATGTGTTTAGAGGTGGCATCATACTAGAGTTAGTGGAAATGACAGAAGATAATCCTTTGAATGTGGAGGCTGGTGGGGTGCGAATTAAAGACCAGGGGAACCCTATCATGGTTCTAGGTGGAAGGGGTGATGGCTGAAGTGCGGGAAATAGGTTGGACACTGTTGAGGGCTCTGTCGGCCACAGTGGCGGAGGCGGAATCGTCAGCTGAGGAAAGACGAAGGCATGTTGGAAGTGCTGATGTGGCATCATCAGAACAGATGCGACAGAGACAGAAACTGGGCAAATTAAATAAATCTGGAATAAAGGATTGCCATCAACAATGGTGACCATATAATTACTGCATTGTTATATGAAAAAAAATCTACCTGGTTCACTAATGTCCTTTTGGGAAGAAATTGCCATCCTTACCTAGTATGCCGATATTCCTTGCAGGAGGAACGGTGTGAGGGATATGGTCAAGGTAGCTGTGGGATTTGGTGGGCTTGTAATGAGTATTAATCAAAAGTCCATCCCCAGAAATGGAGGCAGAGAAGTCGAGGAAGGGAAGGGTAGTGTTGGAAATGGACAACGTAAAGGTGAGAGAAGGGTGGAAATAAATTACTTCTGAAGTCTATAAACATCAACCAACCTCACAGTACTTCCAGGTTTTGCGTATTCTGCCAATTTTGAAATTTGCAATTTTTCAGATTCTCTAAACTATAGTAAAAGTGTAATATAAAATTGCATACATGCTCTTTATAACACATTCACAATTTTACTACACAAGAATGGGGAAATATCACTTCTGTGAGTAAAGGAATCACTTTTGTAGGCAGTGTAGCTTTAAAAACAGGCAATTATGATTCCCATCTCAAATCTTTTTTAATTGGAACAGATGGAAATAAAGTCTGAATCTAACAAAGTATTACTTTCTCAAATGGTCATTTGGCAAGCCTAGTTTTCCTTTTGTAAGTTTATTCGTCTATTTTGATACCTATGTGTTTTAGCCATGAACTCGATGCTGAAGAGAATCCAGTTGTGACAGTGGAAGATGCCTGTTCAGCGCTTGGCTTCAAGTACCATTCAAGTCAAAAGTAAGAATACTGAGGTGAACAATGATTTAACTAGTGGCTGCACAAGAATGGATCAATCAAATACCCATTTCATTAGCTGGAAAATAGATAATTGTAAAGTAAATCAAAATGAAAAACCTCTAATTGTTTCATTAATAATGAGATAACATAGATATTCCACTGCCTATGTGTGTGTATATATTATAACAAGATGATATAGGGAACTTTTCGGCAAATTCAGCATTATACATTTTTTATTTTTAACAATTGTTATCATTTTAAAGAAAGTTTGGTTTTCAAGCCCTGTAATGATAACATCAAACTTTACTGTCTATGTCATAGATTGGGGATCTCCATTTTCCAGCCTCCTAAAATACCTTGCCCATAGAGCTACAGTACCTTTTAAAGAGCAACAGTAATGTTTGCGGTAGTTCTCAAAGATTTCTTATTACCTTTCATGATCCACTACATTTATTTATAACACTGGAAGTGTGCCCATTCTGAGAAAATTGATTTTGACATTTAATAAGTTGTGTTTGCCATCATTTTGAACCCAGTCATGAATTGTGTATGTTGTGGTAAACTAATATTAGGAAAACAATATATTGGTGGGAATGGTAGCATAATGGCTATATTACTTGGCCAAAAACATGAGCACAAATTTAAGGCCAGAGATCAAATCACACCACTATAGCTTGGGAATTTAAATTCAGCTGATTAATTAAATGTGGAATAAAAAGCTGCCGCCCGTAATGGTGACCATGTAACTACTGGATTGTTGTAAAAAATAAAATCCCTCTGGTTCACTGATGTCTTTTATGGAAAGAAGTTGCCATCCTTACCTGATAAAAGACCTTACTGTGCTGGTATCAGCTTTGTATATGAACAAACGCCTAGAAATTGAGGCCTTTTGATCTTCATTAAAATTCGGGTTATTTGAACAATTGCAGAGTGAGCAGGAAATAGTAGTCAGCCAGTCTCTAACGGATCAACTCATCTCGTTTCAAATCTTCAGTGTGCTGAAAGATAGCCAGGCACAGCCTTACACTAACTCTTGTCAAACCATAATCCCCATGGTAACCTCACTGAGCTTTCTTAACTAATAAGATGGTGGATTGCGGAGACCTAACATCCGGTAATTTCTGCATATTTCGAGAGGAGGAGTGAGACACCAAACCACACAAATCCTTCACTGACACCAACAGACTTGGCAAAAGAGAGGAAGCGAGAGGCAGATGATAGAAAACTCAGCAAAAGCAGACTGGAAGAATATTTTCTTTTAAGATCTTGTTCAGGACAATTCCAATAATCTTTCACCAGAGATATGACTTCACCGCCATCTCTGCTTCTCTTTCTGTAACCAAATAAATGTTGATGACTGAGTAAAGTTGGTGATTGATAATTATTTTTCACATGTATAAATTGGCGTGGTTACAAATTGGAGGATAAAATCCATAACCTGGCCATAAAATAAACAGTTTCCAACAGCAGCAGTTTAGAGATTTAAATGCTCCTGAAAGTCAAGTGCTTCTAGATCTGCTGCAGTGCCCACCTGTCCGGCACACTACCCTGAAGAAGAATTATTAATCTTAAATGCCTTTCTGTTTTCCTTTCGTCTTCACATGCAGCATTTCAAAATTTAGCCGTGGGCATGCACGCTATCGTAAGGTCACTGAACTCTCCAGACATCTTGACATGCATCAGCCGACAGCTACCAAAAATAAACATATATTCTTCAGTGAAGAAGGAGATGTTCTGAAGGTTAAGAAAAGCAGAACCTTGGCAAAGGTAATAAAAATTATACAAAACTGGGTTGAGTGATGCAGTGGGTTAGCACCACTGGGACTGGGTTTCAGTTCAGCCCAGTCTGATGAGATGAACCCACTTCCTAATATGATATTATGGGCTTGAGCAAAAAAATCATGATCTCAGTCATGCTTTTTTATTGCTAATAATGATCAGATAGAGGCTTGAAATATTGACCTTTGCATATTTTCTTTTTATCTTAATATATTTTGCTATTTTCTTTTTTTAAATAAGCTGAAACAAAAGCAAAGCAAAGAGCAAAGCAAAGAGCAAAGAGCAAAGAAATGTACAGCACAGGAACAGGCCCTTCGGCCCTCCAAGCCCGTGCCGACCATACTGCCCGACTAAACTACAATCTTCTACACTTCCTGGGTCCGTATCCTTCTATTCCCATCCTATTCATATATTTGTCAAGATGCCCCTTAAATGTCCCTATCGTCCCTGCTTCCACTACCTCCTCCGGTAGTGAGTTCCAGGCACCCACTACCCTCTGCGTAAAAAACTTGCCTCGTACATCTACTCTAAACCTTGCCCCTCTCACCTTAAACCTATGCCCCCTAGTAATTGACCCCTCTACCCTGGGGAAAAGCCTCTGACTATCCACTCTGTCTATGCCCCTCATAATTTTGTATACCTCTATCAGGTCGCCCCTCAACCTCCTTCGTTCCAGTGAGAACAAACCGAGTTTATTCAATCGCTCCTCATAGCTTATGCCCTCCATACCAGGCAACATTCTGGTAAATCTCTTCTGCAGCCTCTCTAAAGCCTCCACATCCTTCTGGCAGTGTGGCGACCAGAATTGAACACTATACTCCAAGTGTGGCCTAACTAAGGTTCTATACAGCTGCAACATGACTTGCCAATTCTTATACTCAATGCCCCGGCCAATGAAGGCAAGCATGCCGTATGCCTTCTTGACTACCTTCTCCACCTGTGTTGCCCCTTTCAATGACCTGTGAACCTGTACTCCTAGATCTCTTTGACTTTCAATACTCTTGAGGGTTCTACCATTCACTGTATATTCCCTACCTGCATTAGCCCTTCCAAAATGCATTACCTCACATTTGTCCGGATTAAACTCCATCTGCCATCTCTCCGCCCAAGTCTCCAGACAATCTAAATCCTGCTGTATCCTCTGACAGTCCTCATCGCTATCCGCAATTCCACCAACCTTTGTGTCGTCTGCAAACTTACTAATCAGACCAGTTACATTTTCCTCCAAATCATTTATATATACTACAAACAGCAAAGGTCCCAACACTGATCCCTGTGGAACACCACTGGTCACAGCCCTCCAATTAGAAAAGCATCCCTCCATTGCTACCCTCTGCCTTCTATGGCCTAGCCAGTTCTGTATCCACCTTGCCAGTTCACCCCTGATCCCGTGTGACTTCACCTTTTGTACTAGTCTACCATGAGGGACCTTGTCAAAGGCCTTACTGAAGTCCATACAGACAACATCTACTGCCCTACCTGCATCAATCATCTTAGTGACCTCCTCGAAAAACTCTATCAAGTTAGTGAGACACGACCTCCCCTTCACAAAACCGTGCTGCCTCTCACTAATACGTCCATTTGCTTCCAAATGGGAGTAGATCCTGTCTTGAAGAATTCTCTCCAGTAATTTCCCTACCACTGAAGTAAGGCTCACCGGCCTGTAGTTCCCGGGATTATCCTTGCTACCCTTCTTAAACAGAGGAACAACATTGGCTATTCTCCAGTCCTCCGGGACATCCCCTGAAGACAGCGAGGATCCAAAGATTTCTGTCAAGGAATCAGAGGTGTCAACAAATGTATTTTTATATGTATTAAACTGTTGATGATGGATTGATTATAGATATGTTTGGCATTTTATACACAATGATATATCAAATAAAGACACTTGTTCCAAAGCAGCCCAGACACACCACAATTACCCATTATTCTTTAGCATTCTCAGCATAGTAAAAGTAAGTGGTATTGTTGGAATCACTTGATTGGTACTTTTAATGATTTCAGGTGCAAAGATTTCTAAAACAAATTGTGTCTTCAGATGACTCTGAGTCAAATGGCACAGATACTCAAACCTGTATGCTACACAACTCTGAGGAATGCACCATCCCTGAGCAACACAGTTCTAAAGCAGAATGCGCCACTGTGTGTGAAAACAGCAGCAGTGGAAATAGAGAGGAAGAAACTTGTGCTGATGGAGGATTCCTAACTTGTATTAATGTTCCCTCCAAATTGACTATCTGCACCGAGGGCAACAATGAACAGTTTCTGGAAGTACATGATAAGACGCATGCCGAAAACTGTAAACCGCATTCTGACAGACAGCTGGTTCCTCTGGATATTCCAGACTTCCTTCTTCCTGATGCTGATGTAACTGAGCAGGGTGATGAATGTATGTATCAAACTGAAGGGTGGACTTTAAGGTACCCAGTTCTTTTTTTTTTGAGTCACAGATTTAAACCACAATTTCAGGTTTTCACAGATGTTACAAACGCCTGGTCAGCCCTCAACAATGGCTTAGAGATTGAACTAGGTGCATAACTTTTTTTTAAGTTTTAAGACAGTGCAGAAAGATCTGTAATAGAATAATGGCTGGCAATGCATGAATGTCCTGAAAGACAATGGATTTTGGGTGAATCACCTTATACATTCCCTAATGAGTTTAAGAATGAATGGGACCATGTGACTCAGTCAGATGGGGGCCTATCCCTTGGAATCCAGGCTAACAGTATTTCCCTTCAGTCTGTTTAGCCCTTACGTTGTCTGCTACACCTTGGACCCCATTTCTGGACCCACAGTCCTAATATCTCCATCATGACACAGACTCCTTCAATTTTGCAAAAGAACACCTGAACAATAAAACTATCACTGCCCCCAATATTCTTTGCAATGTTAAACCATCTTAATTTATTGTTTTCTCACTTTTATTAGAAATGCATGGGTACCCACTTTATATTGTACTTACTATTGTCAGGTGGATGTACCTTTAAGAAATGGGTGTTTATCAAATAGCTGCAGTGATGTCAATGTGTGGGTGGAGCTGGGTTGTCTGTCTTTCACTTTCGTTTTTGAGCTGGCAGCTGCAGTGCGTTTTTGGTTTCGTTTTCAGAGGTGGAGAGCTGCATTTAAAGCAAGCTGCTATGTAATGATCTCTCTACAAGCTAAATAATGTCTCCAGATCATTGATGATTTCAAATTAATACCTGTTTCTGTCAAGCATTTAAACCTGCTGTCTTTATTTTAAAAAGGATTTAACTTATGAATGTTGTTTGGGAAGTTATTAAGGGTTACCTATAGAATATTGTATTTGGAAAAGTATCAGTGTTTGTTGTTGATAAACTGTTTACTGTCTGTTTATAAAATGTTAACTGGATTCATAGAATAAACATTGTTTTGTTTTAAACATACTTTAGCTCTCTGTTGCGCCACATCTGTAAAGTGGCCCCTTGTCCTCCTCATAGCTAAAATCAATTTTCAGTTGTGGGTCAGGTGAATTCCATGATATACTTTGGTGTTCTCTAAACCCTGGCCCATAATACTATGAAGAGATCTAAGTAATTTTGTAATAGGGTGATACAAAAGAATACTTGCGCTCACGTTCAAAAAGTAATCTTTGCCTGTTTAAAAATATATATTGTTTTTCTGTTCTTGCTGATTTATGCCCTCCCTTGCCATTTACGAGGCCCTGAGCAAGATGGCAGGCAGTTGAATTTCTGCAAAACCTCAGCATTGGTTTGTAGCTGATCTGTTTAGTGCATCTAAAAGCACTTTGGGTGAAATTATCCTCTCCGCTCCTTTAGGAATTTCTGGTTTCTGCCGGAGACTTTGGTGGCTCAGCCAACATTGGGAACTCTTACTGTACAGCTACTGTCATGTTTGCATAAAAGCATTTCTGACTACTTTAGAGTACTTCATTGTATGTGCACAGGGGTCCAGAGTTAGCACACGCCTGAGAAATGTAAGCCGATATTTAATTGTCTTTAGCTAACTGCTAGAACATCACTGGAGAACATTTAGCTGAAAAAATAATCTATTTTGATAAATAAGTATTAATCTATTGTAGCTCTTTTGCAGTGCAACAAATGAAGAGTCTTACAAAGGATAAAAAAAGGAGGAAGAAAAAGAAAAAAATTGTTCATGTACCTTCTGAGATTGTAGCTGTTCCAGAATTGACCAAATACTGGGCTCAGCGTTATAGACTGTTTTCACGCTTTGATGAAGGAGTCAAACTTGACCAGGGTTGGTATTTAAACTTATTTTTCTCTTATTATACATTTTCCATACTTCTGAACCCATTATGCATGTCACGCCTACTGGGAAACGGAATGACACATTAAGCAGCTGGTGATGCATTGTGTCATGTTACAGGGTGGTGTTCTTCTGGGTGCACACTTAATCTTGTTTGGGATCCTTGGGTGAATGGCCATCCATTTGCTCAATTTCCCTTGTATTCATGTTGCTCTTAGATATATGGTTTTATGGTCCATTGAGCACTTCTGTGCATCATTTATTGTGCCAATTACTTTGTGTTGATGATACAATCCCTTTCTACTTCCTTTCCTGCTACTCTATTGAACTCCAAATATATATGGAGGGCCATTCCAAATCTATGTTGAAAATGCTGAGAGCAGTGTTTAACATTCAGTGCCTGCCAGTGTAGATTCCCAGTGGGCAGAATTATTGGTATTGAGGGGCAGCACGGTGGCGCAGTGGTAGCACTGCAGTCTCACGGCACTGAGGTCCCAGGTTCGATCCCGGCTCTGGGTCACTGTCCGTGTGGAGTTTGCACATTCTCCCCATGTTTGCGTGGGTTTCGCCCCCACAACCCAAAGATGTGCAGGGTAGGTGGATTGAACACACTAAATTGCCCCTTAATTGAAAAAAAATTACTTTTTTTTTTAAAGAATTATTGATATTGAAATATCAGTTATCCTAGGCACCATCTTTTTCCTGTGTTCATATGCAGCTGTTTGCAGAGGGAAGGGTCCTTTTTGACTTGATATGCAACTAAGAGTGGAGTTATAATGGCAATGTGAGGCTGGAGGGGTGCTGTGCCTCTCCAACTAGTGACTCTGTACCTGTAATGTGCTGCCAAGGTCATAAAATGTAACTATTTGCATGCACCATAAATGTGAGCTGTGATTTTTTTTTCTTCTAGAAGGCTGGTTTTCAGTCACTCCTGAGAAGATTGCTGAGCACATTGCCAATCGTGTCATGCAGAGCTTTCAGTGTGATATCGTTGTGGATGCATTTTGTGGAGTTGGAGGCAATTCAATTCAGTTTGCATTAGCTGGGAAAAGAGGTACAGTACCGTGACTTTGAGCAGCTTTTTCTACCGTCCTGCAGAAATCCAATTATATCTGTATATTGAATTGTAATAGAAACTTGTATTTCATTGTTGTCTACAAATATAAAGTGATGACTATGTAGATAAAGGTAGCTGCATAGGATCCTGGCATTCCATACCCAGCTCTTTCGTGGCACTGAATCACTTATTGTTAAGGTGATGTGGATCAAATTTGGCCAATTGAACAAGTTTGCTGTGTTCATATTTAAATCTGAATACCTACACGTTGCAGAAAAGATATGTACGGATAGTAAGTAATGTAAAGTTGCCATAGTTCAGATGACCATAGGCTGATTTCCCCTGTGACGGGGACAGTTAACTGGCGGTGATTTAACCTGAGGGTCAACACATCTCAGGCAAAGGGCAAGGTTGAGAAGGCTTTATGCTTTATAAATGCTTCAGAATAACCTTAGCCACTACAGAAATTGAACTCGCACTGTTGGCCCCTGCATCATGAACCGACTGTCCAACTGATATGTTCATGCTGATTATGAAATATTAATAATGGTAGCTACCTTGACTACATATTTAAACCTATTACATAATATAAAATTGAACACCTTACGTAAAATAAATCTATACAAAGATCACGTCTCATGATGTGTAGAATTTAGTTATTTTTTGCTCATGGTATTCGAAGGGTTCAGGTCTGGTAAAGTGCCTCTCACCGTTTACTTTTGGAATTTCTTGCCTTTATTAATTTACCTTTGATACTGGGGAATTATGTACTTTTCTTTTTTTTTTTTATAAATGTTTTATTGAAAATTTTTTCCCAAACAACAATTTGTCCCCTCTTACAAAGCAAACGCAACAATAACAATACAGAAATTTTAAACAATCCACAAGTAACAAAACCCCTTTATCTTTGACCTAAACTAAACCCCCCCCCCCCTCCCCCTGGGTTGCTGCTGCTGGTCATCTGTCTTCCCTCTAACGTTCCCCTAGGTAGTCGAGAAATGGCTGCCACCGCCTGGTGAACCCTTGAGCCGATCCTCTCAGGGCAAACTTTATCTGCTCCAGTTTAATGAACCCCGCCATATCATTTACCCAGGCCTCCAGTCCGGGGGGTTTCGCCTCCTTCCACATGAGTAGGATCCTGCGCCGGGCTACTAGGGACGCAAAGGCCACAACATCGGCCTCTTTCGCCTCCTGCACTCCCGGCTCTTCCGCAACTCCAAATAGAGCTAACCCCCAGCCTGGTTTGACCCGGGCCTTCACCACCCGCGAAATCACTCCCGTCATTCCTTTCAAATACCCTTCCAGTGCCGGGCATGCCCAAAACATATGTGCGTGGTTTGCCGGGCTCCCGCCACACCTCCCACATTTGTCCTCCACTCCAAAGAACCTGCTCAATCTTGCTCCCGTTATGTGTGCTCTATGTAGCACCTTAAATTGAATCAGGCTAAGCCTGGCGCATGAGGAAGAGGAATTTACCCTGCTTAGGGCATCAGCCCACATACCCTCCTCTATCTCCTCCCCTAGTTCTTCTTCCCACTTTCCTTTTAGTTCGCCCACCGACTCCTCCCCCTCTTCCCTCATCTCTCGGTAAATCTCTGACACCTTGCCCTCTCCGACCCACACCCCTGAAAGTACCCTGTCCTGTATCCCCTGTGTCGGGAGCAACGGAAACTCCCTCACCTGTTGTCTAGTAAATGCCCTCACCTGCATATATCTCAAGAAATTTCCCCGGGGCAACTTATACTTTTCCTCCAATGCTCCCAAGCTCGCAAAAGTCCCATCTATAAATAAATCTCCCACCCTCCTAATTCCCAACTGGAACCAGCTCTGAAATCCTCCATCCATTCTTCCTGGGGCGAACCTATGGTTGTTCCTGATTGGGGACCCCACCAGGGCTCCCCGCACCCCTCTCTGTCGCCTCCACTGTCCCCAGATATTCAATGTTGCCGCCACCACCGGGTTCGTGGTAAACTTTTTAGGTGAGATCGGTAGCGGCGCCGTCACCAGCGCCTCTAAACTCGTCCCTTTACAGGACTTTCTCTCCAGTCTTTCCCACGCCGCTCCCTCACCCTCCATCATCCATTTACGTATCATTGCCACATTGGCGGCCCAATAGTAATCGCCCAAGTTCGGTAGTGCCAATCCTCCTCTGTCCCTACTACGCTGAAGGAGCCCCCTCCTTACTCTCGGAACTTTCCCTGCCCACACGAAGCTCGTGATGCTCCTGTCTATTTTATTAAAAAAGGTCTTAGTGATTAGTATAGGGAGACATTGAAATACAAATAAGAACCTCGGGAGGACCATCATCTTAATTGCTTGCACCCTGCCCGCCAGCGATAGAGGCTGCATGTCCCACCTCTTGAAGTCCTCCTCCATTTGTTCTACCAACCGTGTCAGATTAAGTCTGTGCAAGGTTCCCCAGCTCCTAGCGATCTGAATCCCCAGGTATCGGAAGTTTCTTTCCACTTACCTTAGAGGCAAGCCTTCTATCTCTCTACTCTGGTTCCCTGGATGTATCACAAATAATTCACTCTTCCCCATGTTTAGCTTATACCCCGAGAAATCCCCGAACCCCCTCAAAATTCGCATAACCTCTATCATTCCCCCCGCTGGGTCCGACACGTATAACAATAGGTCATCCACATATAACGAGACTCGGTGTTCTTCTCCCCCTCTAATCACCCCTCTCCATTTCCTGGAGTCTCTCAACGCCATGGCCAGAGGTTCAATTGCCAACGCGAACAACAATGGAGACAGCGGGCATCCCTGTCTTGTTCCCCTATATAGTCGGAAATACTCCGATCTATGTCGACCTGTAACTACGCTTGCCGTTGGAGCCCCATAAAGAAGTCTAACCCAGCTAATAAACCCGTTCCCAAACCCAAACCTCCTTAACACTTCCCATAAATACTCCCACTCCACCCTATCAAATGCCTTCTCTGCGTCCATTGCCGCCACTATCTCTGCCTCCCCCTCCACTGGGGGCATCATTATCACCCCTAATAGTCGTCGCACGTTAACATTCAGTTGTCTCCCTTTTACGAACCCTGTCTGGTCTTCGTGCACCACCCCCGGGACACAGTCCTCTATCCTCGATGCCAGTACCTTTGCCAACAATTTGGCGTCCACGTTCAACAATGAAATGGGTCTATAGGACCCGCACTGCAACGGATCTTTATCCCTCTTCAAAATTAACAATATCGTCGCCTCCGACATCGTCGGGGGTAGAGTCCCCCCTTTCCTGGCCTCATTGAACGTCCTCACCATCAACGGGGCCAACAAGTCCACATATTTTCTGTAATACTCCACCGGGAATCCGTCTGGTCCTGGGGCCTTCCCTGCTTGCATGCTTCCCAGTCCCTTAATAACCTCGTCCACCCCAATCGGTGCCCCCAGGCCTACCACCCCCCGCTCCTCCACTTTCGGGAACCTCAATTGGTCCAGGAACTGCCGCATCCCCTCCTCTCCCTCTGGGGGTTGAGACCTATACAGTTCCTCATAGAAGGTCTTGAACACCTCATTTATCTTTCCTGCCCTTCGCACCGTGTCTCCCCTTTCGTCTCTAATTCCTCCTATCTCCCTCGCTGCTGCCCTCTTTCGCAATTGATGAGCCAACAGGCGACTCGCCTTTTCCCCATATTCATACCTCCTCCCCTGTGCCTTCCTCCACAGTACCTCCGCCTTTCTGGTGGTCAGAAGGTCAAATTCCGTCTGGAGTCGTCTCCTCTCCCTGTACAATTCCTCCTCCGGGGTCTCTGCAAATTCCCTATCCACCCTTAAAATCTCCCCCAGTAATCTTTCCCTTTCCTTGGCCTCTGTTTTCCTTTTGTGGGCCCCAATGGAGATCAGCTCTCCTCTGACCACCGCTTTTAGTGCTTCCCATACCACTCCCACAGGGACCTCGCCGTCGTCATTGACCTCCAGATATCTCTCAATACACCCCCGCACTCTTGCACACACTCCCTCATCCGCCATCAGTCCCACATCTAATCGCCAGAGTGTTCTCTGCTCCCTTTCCTCTCCTAATTCCAGGTCCACCCAATGTGGGGCATGATCCGAAACCGCTATGGCTGAGTACTCAGCTTCTTCCACCCTAGAGATCAACGACCTTCCCAAAACAAAAAAATCTATCCGGGAGTACACTTTATGGACATGGGAGAAGAAGGAAAACTCCCTAGCCCTAGGTCTAAGGAATCGCCATGGATCCACTCCCCCCATTTGGTCCATAAACCCCTTAAGTACCTTGGCCGCTGCCGGCCTTCTTCCGGTCCTTGAGCTGGATCTATCTAGCCCCGGGTCCAGCACCGTATTAAAGTCCCCTCCTAAAATCAAGTTTCCTACCTCCAGGTCCGGTATACGCCCCAGCATCCGTCTCATAAATCCCGCGTCGTCCCAGTTTGGGGCATACACGTTAACCAACACGACCTCCATTCCCTCCAGCCTGCCACTCACCATTACATATCTACCTCCGCTATCTGCTACGATGTTCTTTGCTTCAAATGCGACCTGTTTCCCCACCAAAATGGCCACCCCTCTATTCTTTGCGTCCAGTCCTGAGTGGAACACCTGTCCCACCCATCCTTTCCTTAGCCTAACTTGGTCCGCCACCTTTAGGTGCGTCTCTTGGAGCATAACCACGTCTGCCCTTAGTCCTTTCAAATGCGCGAGCACTCTGGCCCTTTTTATCGGTCCGTTCAGGCCTCTCACGTTCCACGTGATCAGCCTCACTAGGGGGCTACCTGCCCCCCTCCCGTGTCGACTAGCCATTACCTTCTCTAGGCCAGTCCCATATCCCGCCTCCGCGCTCCCGCTCGCTCCCCCAGCGTCGCACACCATCCCCGCCCACCCACTCTTTAGCCATTTCCTTTTGGATTTCCGCAGCAGCAACCCAGTTGTCCCGTCCCCCCCCCTCCCTCCCCCCCCTCCCCGCTAGATCTCTTTCTAGCATGATTGCTCCCCCCATATTACTTCCGTAAGTCAGCTGACTTCAACTGACCCCGGCTACTCCTGCTCACTCCTCGACCCCCCCCATGTGGGGAACTCCCACCCGCCTTGCGCCTGTCTTCCCGCCTTATTCTTTCTGGTGCGGGAACATCCCTTTACCTGACCCGCCTCTTATGGCGCAGCTCCCTTTCCCCTCCCCCTCCCCTTCCCCATTCTCCAACTATGTCCCGTCTTTCCCCCCTCACCGGCGCCCACATTTCCCCAATGTCTCCCCCCTTCCCTGTTTACTTCTCAATTAACTTCCACCGTAACATTAACAATAACATTTCCTGCAGCATCAGTCCCTCAGTTCCGATCCAATTTCTCTTCTTTGATGAAGGTCCATGCTTCCTCCGCCGTCTCGAAATAATGGTGTCTCTCCTGATACGTGACCCATAGTCTTGCCGGCTGCAGCATCCCGAACTTCACCTTCCTTTTATGCAACACCTCTTTGGCTCGGTTGAAGCTCGCCCTCCTTCTCGCCACCTCCGCACTCCAATCCTGGTATACCCGTACCACTGCATTCTCCCATCTGCTACTCCGCACCTTTTTAGCCCATCTCAGGACCTCTTCTCTATCCTTAAGGCGGTAAAATCGCACGATTTTAGGGCAGCACGGTAGCATTGTGGATAGCACAAATGCTTCACAGCTCCAGGGTCCCAGGTTCGATTCCGGCTTGGGTCACTGTCTGTGCGGAGTCTGCACATCCTCCCCGTGTGTGCGTGGGTTTCCTCCGGGTGCTCCGGTTTCCTCCCACAGTCCAAAGATGTGCAGGTTAGGTGGATTGGCCATGCTAAATTGCCCATAGTGTCCAAAATTGCCCTTAGTGGTGGGTGGGGTTACTGGGTTATGGGGAAAGGGTGGACGTGTGGACCTTGGGTAGGGTGCTCTTTCCAAGAGCCGGTGCAGACTCGATGGGCCGGATGGCCTCCTTCTGCACTGTAAATTCTATGATTCTATGATTCTATGATTATCGCCCTGGGTGGTTCTCCCGCTTTTGGTCTTCTCGCCGGAATCCGATTTGCCCACTCCACCTCCAAGGGGCCCGCAGGGGCCTCAGCACCCATCAGTGAGCTCAGCATCGTACTTGCGTACGCTCCACAGTCCACTCCTTCCACACCCTCAGGGAGACCCAGTATCCGAAGGTTCTTCCTTCGCGCTCCATTTTCTAGGGCTTCGATCCTTTCAGTACACTTTTTATGAAGTGCCTCGTGCGTCTGTGTCTTAACCGCCAGGCCCAGGATCTCGTCCTCAATATCTTGTCACCTTCTGCTCCACCACACGGAGCTCTGTCTCCTGGGTCTTTAATGTCTCCTTGAGCCCCTCAATTGCCTGTAGCAACGGGGTCAGCACCTCCCTCTTCAGCAGCTCCACGCACCGTCTCACAATTTCATGCTCAGGCCCCCATGTCGCCTGCGCTTTCTCCGCCGCCATCTTGTACTTCTCTCTTTCTGACCCTTTGGTCGACGATTCCTCGCGCTGCAGCCGCCGCCGCCGGTTTTTTCCTCCTTCGTTTGTGGGGGACTCCCTTCTCACACGCCCCTCACCGGGTTGCGTCGTCGAAAAATTCCCCGTTGGGGCTCTTAAAAGAGCCCGAAGGTCCGTCGGAGCTGGAGCCGCCGAAGCGTGCGGCTAGCTAGGCATCACCGCAACCGGAAGTCCCTTCAGTGGCCTTGATGAGGTCTTTTCACAGTTGTTCCCTCTGCTGCTAGAATTCACTTTTGATACAGGCCCTCAGGTCAGCTTGCAGCTTTAAGCTTGCCCTTCCCCCGCCTGCATGCTGGAAGAGGCCCTGTTTATCCTGCAGTTGCAGCCAAATCTTTTACTGTTTCTGCGTGTGTCTGGCAACCAAGAGACATACCCTTCCTGGGGGACACTGTCGGGGGAATATTGCAGCCTTCTTCCCACACCGGGAAATGTCAAACAAATGCCGTGGGGGCCCTGTAAAAGAGCCCAAAAGTCCGTTCCAAGCAGGAGCTGCCGAATATGCGACCTAGCTCTGCATAGCCGCACCCGGAAGTCTCGGAATTATGTACTTTTCAACAATTTACATCCAAACACAGCATTATTCACTCAAGTCAGATAATGCAGTTAGATTCGGTGTAACGTTCCCTGGTTGATCTGAATTATTAATGAGGAATTAAGTTGGGTGACGCAACTCATCCCATTCATCTTGATATATTTTACATGGGTTCCAGAGGGGAAGATGCACAGTTATGAAACAACAAATCACAATTCCCATTCCAATTTCTTCCTTGACTTACTGACAATGCAGTCAGAGATGCATTTGCAGGGCAGCACTGTGGCACAGTGGGTTAGCCTTGCTGCCTCACGGCATGACGGTCCCAGGTTCGATCCCGGCTCTGTGTCACTGTCTGTGTGGAGTTTGCACATTCTCCCCGTGTTTGTGTGGGTTTCGCCCCCACAAACCAAAGATGTGCAAGGTAGGTGGATTAGACCATAAGACATAGGAGCGGAAGTAAGGCCATTCGGCCCATCGAGTCCACTCCACCATTCAATCATGGCTGATTTCAACTCCATTTACCCACTCTCTCTCCATAGCCCTTAATTCCTCGAGAAATCAAGAATTTATCAACTTCTGTCTTAAAGACACTCAACGTCCCGGCCTCCACCGCCCTCTGTGGCAATGAATTCCACAGACCCACCACTCTCTAGCTGAAGAAATTTCTCCTCATCTCTGTTCTAAAATGACTCCCTTTTATTCTAAGGCTGTGCCCCCGGGTCCTAGTCTCCCCTGCTAATGGAAACAACTTCCCTACGTCCACCCTATCTAAGCCATTCATTATCTTGTAAGTTTCTATTAGATCTCCCCTCAACCTCCTAAACTCCAATGAATATAATCCCAGGATCCTCAGACGTTCAACGTATGTTAGGCCTACCATTCCTGGGATCATCCGTGTGAATCTCCACTGGACCCGCTCCAGTGCCAGTATGTCCTTCCTGAGGTGTGGGGCCCAAAATTGCTCACAGTATTCTAAATGGGGCCTAACTAGTGCTTTATAAAGCTTCAGAAGCTTTTATATTCCAAGCCTCTTGAGATAAATGACAACATTGCATTTGCTTTCTTAATTACGGACTTAACCTGCAAGTTTACCTTTAGAGAATCCTGGACTATGACTCCCAAGTCCCTTTGCACTTCAGCATTATGAATTTTGTCACCGTTTAGAAAGTAGTCCATGCCTCTATTCTTTTTTCCAAAGTGCAAGACCTCGCACTTGCCCACGTTGAATTTCATCAGCCATTTCTTGGATCACTCTCCTAAACTGTCTAAATCTTTCTGCAGCCTCCCCACCTCCTCCATACTACCTGCCCCTCCACCTATCTTTGTATCATCGGCAAACTTAGCCAGAATGTCCCCAGTCCCATCATCTAGATCGGTAATATATAAAGAGAACAGCTGTGGCCCCAACACTGAACCCTGCGGGACACAACTCGTCACCGGTTGCCATTCCGAAAAAGAACCTTTTATCCCAACTCTCTGCCTTCTGCCTGACAGCTAATTGTCAATCCATGTTAGTACCTTGCCTCGAATACCATGGGCCCTTATTTATCTCAGCAGTCTCCCGTGAGGCACCTTATCAAAGGCCTTTTGGAAGTCAAGATAGATAACATCCATTGGCTCTCCTTGGTCTAACCTATTTGTTATCTCTTCAAAGAACTCTAACAGGTTTGTCAGGCACGACCTCCCCTTACTAAATCCATGCTGACTTGTCCTAATCCGACCCTGCACTTCCAAGAATTTAGAAATCTCATCCTTAACAATGGATTCTAGAATCTTGCCAACAACCGAGGTTAGACTAATTGGCCTATAATTTTCCATCTTTTTCCTTGTTCCCTTCTTGAACAGGGGGGTTACAACAGCGATTTTCCAATCCTCTGGGACTTTCCCTGACTCCAGTGACTTTTGAAAGATCATAACTAACGCCTCCACTATTTCTTCAGCTATCTCCTTCAGAACTCTAGGATGTAGCCCATCTGGGCCCGGAGATTTATCAATTTTTAGACCTCTTAGTTTCTCTAGCACTTTCTCCTTTGTGATGGCTACCATATTCAACTCTGCTCCCGACTCTCCTGAATTGTTGGAATATTGGCCTCGATAAATTGCCCCTTAATTGGAAAAAATGAATTGAATACTCTAAATTTATTTTTAAAAAGAGATGCATTTGCTAAGTTTGGATATGTCTTTTGGGTTTTTTATACACTGAATTTAAGTTTTAGTTCCTGATGAAGACTTGAATTGTATGGTAATAAAGTGGATTAAGGACTAAGGCAGACAAGAAAGAATAATTTTTTTCTGCAATGAGTAGATATTATCGGATTTAAGGTAGAGTTCCCAAGTAAGTGAGTTATCTGTACTGTCTTGTAGAGGCTGCATCACTTAACCTTGTATACTTTTGCGATAAAATTTGATTTCTCCTCCAATCTCAATTTGTTTTTGGAATTATATCTAATTTCCATACATTACGGACACGATTCAGCTACTATGTTGCGGCTCCGCACTGAGCGCAACACGGTGGCTGAATTGCAGGCGAGACCCAACTCGGTATTTCCGCCAAGCCGCGAGTCACCCAACTCACATCTGATGCGATCTGCATCACACCCTCGCTGGGCTCATTATGCTCATTTAAATATGGCAACACCACATTCATCCGGCACCCACAAGTCGCTGGCCACATCAGCAAGGCCTCAACCGGGCATCAATTAGTACTGGTTTCCACAAGTGGGAACAGTCGTGATGATCACCGGCGGAAGGCCCTAGCGGCCAGGTCTCTGGCACAGAGTCTGGCTCTGGGGCTCAGAAGGGAAGGGGGGAGAATAGAAAAGCAATAGTTGTAGGAGATTCAATGGTTAGGGGAATAGATAGGAGATTCTGTGGTCGCGAGCGAGACTCCCGGAAGGTATGTTGCCTCCCGGGTGCCAGGGCCAGGGATGTCTCGGATCGTGTCTTCAGGATCCTTAAGGGGGAGGGGGAGCAGCCAGAAGTCGTGGTGCACATTGGTACCAACGACATAGGTAGGAAAAGGGGTGTGGAGGTAATAAACAAGTTCAGGGAGTTAGGCTGGAAGTTAAAAGCCAGGACAGACAGAGTTGTCATCTCTGGTTTGTTGCCGGTGCCACGTGATAGCGAGGCTAGGAATAGGGAGAGAGTGCAGCTGAACACGTGGCTGCAGGAATGGTGTAGGAGGGATTGCTTCAGGTATTTGGATAATTGGAGCGCATTCTGGGGAAGGTGGGACCTGTACAAGCAGGACGGGTTGCATCTGAACCAGAGGGGCACCAATATCCTGGGAGGGAGGTTTTCTAGTACTCTTCGGGAGGGTTTAAACTAATTTGGCAGAGGAATGGGAACCGGATTTGTAGTCCAGCAACTAAGGAAGCCGATATTCAGGATGCCAAAGCGTGTAATGAGGCAGTGGGGAAGGGAACACTGACAAAAGAGAGTACCTGCAGGCACGGAGATGGGTTGAAATGTGTATACTTCAACGCAAGAAGCATCAGGAATAAGGTGGGTGAACTTAAGGCATGGATCGGTACTTGGGACTACGATGTGGTGGCCATCACGGAAACTTGGATAGAAGAGGGGCAGAAATGGTTGTTGGAGGTCCCTGGTTATAAATGTTTCAATAAGATTAGGGAGGGTGGTAAAAGAGGTGGTGGGGGGGGGGTAGCAATGTTAATTAGAGATAGTATAACAGCTGCAGAAAGGCAGTTCAAGGAGTATCACCCTACTGAGGTAGTGTGGGTTGAAGTCAGAAATAGGAAAGGAGCAGTCACCTTGTTAGGAGTTTTCTATAGGCCCCCAATAGTAGCAGAGATGTGGAGGAACAGATTGGGAAACAGATTTTGGAAAGGTGCAGAAGTCACAGGGTAGTAGTCATGGGTGACTTCAACTTCCCAAATATTGAGTGGAAACTCTTTAGATCAAATAGTTTGGATGGGGTGGTGTTTGTGCAGTGCGTCCAGGAAGCTTTTCTAACACAGTATGTAGATTGTCCGACCAGAGGAGGGGCAATATTGGATTTAGTACTTGGTAATGAACCAGGGCAAGTGATAGATTTGTTAGTGGGGGAGCATTTTGGAGATAGTGACCACAATTCTGTGACTTTCACTTTAGTAATGGAGAGGGATAGGTGCGTGCAACAGGGCAAGGTTTACAATTGGGGGAAGGGTAAATACAATGTTGTCAGACAAGAATTGAAGTGCATAAGTTGGGAACATAGGCTGTCAGGGAAGGACACAAGTGAAATGTGGAACTTGTTCAAGGAACAGGTACTACGTGTCCTTGATATGTATGTCCCTGTCAGGCAGGGAAGAGATGGTTGAGTGAGGGAACCATGGTTGACAAGAGAGGTTGAATATCTTGTTAAGAGGAAAAAGGTGACTTATGTAAGGCTGAGGAAACAAGGTTCAGACAGGGCATTGGAGGGATACAAGATAGCCAGGAGGGAACTGAAGAAAGGGATTAGGAGAGCTAAGAGAGGGCATGAACAATCTTTGGCGGGTAGGATCAAGGAAAACCCCAAGGCCTTTTACACATATGTGAGAAATATGAGAATGACTAGAGCGAGGGTAGGTCCGATCAAGGACAGTAGCGGGAGATTGTGTATTGAGTCTGAAGAGATAGGAGAGGTCTTGAACGAGTACTTTTCTTCTGTATTTACAAATGAGAGGGGCGATATTGTTGGAGAGGACAGTGTGAAACAGATTGGTAAGCTCGAGGAAATACTTGTTAGGAAGGAAGATGTGTTGGGCATTTTGAAAAACTTGAGGATAGACAAGTCCCCCGGGCCTGACGGGATATATCCAAGGATTCTATGGGAAGCAAGAGATGAAATTGCAGAGCCGTTGGCAATGATCTTTTCGTCCTCACTGTCAACAGGGGTGGTACCAGGGGATTGGAGAGTGGCGAATGTCGTGCCCCTGTTCAAAAAAGGGACTAGGGATAACCCTGGGAATTACAGGCCAGTTAGTCTTACTTCGGTGGTAGGCAAAGTAATGGAAAGGATAGGATTTCTGAGCATCTGGAAAGACACTGCTTGGTTAGGGATAGTCAGCACGGATTTGTGAGGGGTAGGTCTTGCCTTACAAGTCTTATTGAATTCTTTGAGGAGGTGACCAAGCATGTGGATGAAGGTAAAGCAGTAGATGTAGTGTACATGGATTTTAGTAAGGCATTTGATAAGGTTCCCCATGGTAGGCTTCTGCAGAAAGTAAGGAGGCATGGGATAGTGGGAAATTTGGCCAGTTGGATAACGAACTGGCTAACCGATAGAAGCCAGAGAGTGGTGGTGGATGGCAAATATTCAGCCTGGATCCCAGTTACCAGTGGCGTACCGTAGGGATCAGTTCTGGGTCCTCTGCTGTTTGTGATTTTCATTAATGACTTGGATGAGGGAGTTGAAGGGTGGGTCAGTAATTTTGCAGACGATACGAAGATTGGTGGAGTTGTGGATAGTAAGGAGGGCTGTTGTCGGCTGCAAAGAGACATAGATAGGATGCAGAGCTGGGCTGAGAAGTGGCAGGTGGAGTTTAACCCTGACAAGTGTGAGGTTGTCCATTTTGGAAGGACAAATATGAATGCGGAATACACGGTTAACGGTAGAGTTCTTGGCAATGTGGAGGAGCAGAGAGATCTTGGGGTCTATGTTCATTCATCTTTGAAAGTTGCCACTCAAGTGGATAGAGCTGTGAAGAAGGCCTATGGTGTGCTCACGTTCATTAACAGAGGGATTGAATTTAAGAGCCGTGAGGTGATGATGCAGCTGTACAAAACTTTGGTAAGGCCACATTTGGAGTACTGTGTACAGTTCTGGTCGCCTCATTTTAGGAAGGATGTGGAAGCTTTGGAAAAGGTGCAAAGGAGATTTACCAGGATGTTGCCTGGAATGGAGAGTAGGTCTTACGAGGAAAGGTTGAGAGTGCTTGGCCTTTTCTCATTAGAACGGAGAAGGATGAGGGGCGACTTGGTAGAGGTTTATAAGATGATCAGGGGAATAGATAGAGTAGACAGTCAGAGACTTTTTCCCCGGGTGGAACAAACCATTACGAGGGGACATAAATTTAAGGTGGAAGATATAGGAGGGATATCAGAGGTAGGTTCTTTACCCAGAGAGTAGTGGGGACATGGAATGCACTGCCTGTGGAAGTAGTTGAGTCGGAAACATTAGGGACCTTCAAGCAGCTATTGGATAGGTACATGGATTACGGTAAAATGATATAGTGTAGATTTATTTGTTGTTAAGGGCAGCACGGTAGCATTGTGGATAGCACAATTGCTTCACAGCTCCAGGGTCCCAGGTTCGATTCCGGCTTGGATCACTGTCTGTGCGGAGTCTGCACATCCTCCCCGTGTCTGCGTGGGTTTCCTCCGGGTGCTCCGGTTTCCTCCCACAGTCCAAAGATGTGCAGGTTAGGTGGATTGGCCATGATAAATTGCCCTTAGTGTCCAAAATTGCCCTTGGTGTTGGGTGGAGGTGTTGAGTTTGGGTAGGGGGCTCTTTCCAAGAGCCGGTGCAGACTCAAAGGGCCGAATGGCCTCCTTCTGCACTGTAAATTCAATGATAATCTATGATTAATCTAGGACAAAGTTTCGGCACAAAATCGTGGGCTGAAGGGCCTGTTCTGTGCTGTATTTTCTATGTTCTATGATCACTCTGGGATCTCGGAGGCCATTGGAACCCCCCCCCCCCCCCCCGGGTAGCCGGGGCGAGGTCAGGACAGTACTCTGACACTCCAACGGGCACCCTGGCAGTTCCAACCTTGCACTCCCAGGATGCCTGGTTGGTGGTGCCATGCAGTGGGCGTCCTACTTGGGGGGGGGGGGGGGGGGGGTGTTAATGCTCATGTGTGTGGGAGGGGGGTAGCATTGCCGCCCGTGGGTGGAGGGTGAGGGGGACCCTCAAGCTCACTTAGAGATTGGGGTACCCTTTCAAAATGGAACCCCGATCTCTGAGGAACCGGCCTCACCGGCGCGTTCAGCTCCCCACTGCTGAAAACATTTCCAAGTGTCGGCTGGACCGAGGAGAAACTCCCTATGGCCCACAAAAATGATTGTGTGGGTGAATCCAGGTCTGGATCTCACCCAAGAAGCGGCCAGGTAACTCCCCACTAAACTCTCACAAAATGACACTTGGAAATTTGTTGGCTGAATCGCACCATCTGTCTCTTGAAAATATTTTTGCTAGTGCAGGGAAAAATACTTCTATTTGGGCATCTGGAGACTTTCTACAGCTTACAGTTTTAACCTGCGTACACTTTTCATAGTTTGGTGCACTTCCATATCTTTTCTGTATGTATGGTTTAGCACAGGGCTAAATCGCTGGCTTTGAAAGCAGGCCAGCAGCACGGTTCAATTCCCGTACCAGCGTCCCCGAACAGGCACCGGAATGTGGCGACTAGAGGCTTTTCACAGTAACTTTATTTGAAGCCTACTTGTGACAATAAGCGATTTTCTTTTTTTTTTTGTATGGTCTCACTGTAAATCACATTGTTTATTTTTGTCCCAGCATCGGTAGCAATCCTAAATTTAGCATGGATAATGGATTGAATCAGAACCACAGAAAATGCAGTGCAGAAGAGACCCTCCGGCCCATCAAGTTTGCACCGCCGGTACACATCAAAAACCTCTGACCTACCTGCATTAGCTAACTAATAGAAAACAGAATTGGGAAATGAGGGGCATTTTCAGGATGACAACCTGTAACTAGTGGGGCGCCAGAGGGAGCTGTGCTAGAGTCACAATTATTTGCAATATAAATGACTTGGATGAGAGAAGTGAATGTACTATTACCAAGTTTGCAGATGACACAAAGATTGTGATGGCAAGTGATGAGGATGACACAGAGCCCAGAGAGGGATATAGATGGGTGAATGGGCAAAAACTTGGCAGGTGGATTATAATGTAGAAAAATGTGGAGTTATGCACTTTGGAAGAAAAAGGAGCTGAAAATTATTTAAATGACGAAAGACTACAGAACACCGCAACACGGTGGGATTTGGGGGTCCTCGTGCATAATTTTGAAATGGGGACTGAATTACAGAGCTACATGCCCAGTTTAGCCCCTAGCCTCTGAACTGTATTCAGCCTGAGATAGTCTTCACTCCCCTTATGCAATTCCATGGTAGATTACCTAGTAATATCATACAATTACTAAATAATTAATTTTTCTGTGACAACCACTCACTTTAATAAATTGTATGAATTTACAGTACAGAAGGAGCACATTTCGTGCCAGCTGACAGAACAGCTACCCAGCCTAATCTCACTTTCCAGTTCTTGTCCATAGCCTTATAGATTTCAACATTTCAGATGTCTATCCAAGTGCTTTCAGATGTGATGAGCCTTTCTGCCTCTGCCACCCTTTCAAGCAGTCAGTTCCAGACCCCACCACCCTCAGGATTAAAAAAATCTCCTCGACTCCCTTCTAATCCTGCGTGGCCTGGTGTTGACATCTGCTAAGGGAAATAGGTCTTTTCTATTCATTCTGCCTAAGCTTCTCTTAATTTTATACAGCTCAACTAAATCTAATCTCCCTCCAGTCTGTTCTATTTCAAGGAAAACAAACCCAGCCTACATAAAGTCTCCTAAAATCCTTCCAAGAAGCCTATAAGTGCTGTCTTGAAGGTAAAGGGAAATCAAATTTCTATGAAAGGAAAGATTGAATGCATCCCTCATCCAATGTCACTGGAACAAATTTCCCTTTGTATATTTTTGAGAAAGAGTTATCAGACCTCCAACCTCTTGAATGCCAGATCATGATTTTTTTTTAAAATTCTCATTCATATATACACTCTATGGTAATAGATACATCATTGAGATTTTGATTGGTAGCATAGAGTCTTATTTTAGGGATTTAATGATTTCTAAGTTTTCTTCTTCCTGCTGCACGACAATGGTCTTCGAGAGTATAGGTCAGTTTTACGTAACCTGTGATAGGCTTCTGTGGTGTTCTGTGTCTATTCAATACGTAGAAAACCTCCCAATTGGACAAAACTTTCCTTTCCATCCTAAAAAATGTATCTGGGGAAAATGTACTGGTAAGAGCAGAGCTGATGGTCAATGCTTGGGTATTCCAAGCCCCAGAAGGGATGCTCGGACCACCTGCTCGCAACTGTAATTTTGTAATTTGGTATAATTTGAGGAAAGACGTGAAGATCAGTGAAGGATGTCCCAGAAGCTTCTGTGATCATTTCAAACAAAATAAATGTTTATTAAACAATAAAACACACAGTCAACTAGGAATACACTTAACTACCTTAATGGCTATACACAGTATCTTTACATTTGCCAGACCCTCTATTTTCCTAACTTCAGAGCTAAACCTCCCCAACCAATACACACAGGTTTTAACCTGTAGGCAAAAATCCAGCAAATGTCACCACATCAGGCACCTATATCTTTCGGGGTTGCTTCCGACTTAGGGGAGAAAAACTGGTTTCTCAAACAGGTTTTTCTCCAAACATAAATTGTGAGGAATTGACATAGCTTCCTGCTGTGGGCTGCATTCACAAACTTGCATACGGTGAACTTGCCCCTGATATACTGTTTTCTCTTTTGATCTTCACTTATCTGAACTAACGTCTTCAGAAGTCACTCTTAATTGCCGTTATTTTGTAAGTTCACCTTTTAAAATGTAATTGTGAAATTCACACCCCACTTTCTTCTTTGATCTTTTATCATCTTTACTTAAACTCTTGACATTATATCCTCCATTGTTACTAACTTGCCCTCAGTAAAAATTGTTTACAGTGTTACTATGCTTATCGACATATCAAAACATAGTTCCACCAACCCAGTCAACCTTTTTCCTACTACAATCTCCAACAACCACCAGAATACATTCCCGATTACTAGATTTCCTTGCTTTGCATTTTAACATAATTTCCTAACAGTACAGTGCTCTTCAAATGAGATTGACATCTTTTAAGATTCCTCAGGTCCACATTCTCCCCGTGTCTGCGTGGGTCTCACCCCCACAACCCAAAAATGTGCCAGGTTGGTTGATTGGCCATGCTAAATTGCACCTTAATTGGGGAAAAAAGAATTGGGCACTCTAAATTCAAAAACAATTGGAAAAAGATTTCTTGGGTCATTCTGCACAGATCTGTTATTATGTAACCCAAACTCTTTCAGGACTGTTCTCACGCTGCTGTGGGTTATATCCAAATGTTTAAATCGATAAGGCAGTTATAAGATTGACGACCTGGATATAAATTCAAAGTTGATATCAACGCACTATATCTTAAGACATGATTGATTGATGCATTGAATTTTCTCATTGATCTGAAGCCAAGTAAAAGTTTTCCTGAGAAACAATGTTTGGTGACCAATGGAAACGATTTTGAAAGGTTTTGGAGTAGTGATTTTTGTTTTGAAGATAATCCAAGTGTAACTTCTAAAACAATGTGCCCAAAGCAATGTTAGGCTAAATGTAAAAGAAAAGAAAGACCTGAATTTATGTAGTTTTTCAAAACCTCAGGACATCCCAAAACACTGTACAGTCAACAAAATGTTTTAAGTGTAGTTAGTGTTGTAATGTAGGAAATGTGGCAGCAAATTTACACTCATGGTTCCACAAACAGCAATATGATGACCAAATAATATGTTTTAAGTATCATAGTGTTGGTTGAGTAATATTTATCGGCTAGAACATCAAGAAAAACTCCTGCTTTTCTTTGAAAGAGTGCCCTGGGATCTTTTGCATCCACTTGAAAAGGCTGTTTAATGTTTCACTCGAAGAACTGATGGGCTGATAACCTGGTAAAGAAAGCTGGCTCCTTTTGAAGCCGAGAGCTTGATGTGCTCAGAATCAAACGATCTGTGAAAGGCAGTTAGCAAAAACCCTAGCTGCTGCCTTCACCATGATTTCTGACCAGGGACTTTCCTTCATTGTAATTACAAATGCTGGTAGATCTGCTATTTCATACTCTTAATAACTAAGATGTTGTTTGAAAACAGATATTTTTGTACGGTAGGCTAACGTTCAGTGTCTAACCAAGGTACATGGCATGAAGCTCTGAAAGGAGCAGCAACTCCAGATTTTCTCCTGCTGCATGAGGCAGTATTAATCCGATCTGGATTTTGAATGGCTGTCAAAGGATTGCTACTGTATCTACAATAGATAAGCTTGCATTCTTGCGTTAATTTATTTTGACAGTAATCTTTCTTGACCAGGAAATTGTTGATATTTTGACCAAACAATTTTTTTTTAAATCCAGTGATTGCTGTTGATATTGATCCTGTGAAAATAGATCTTGCACAAAACAATGCACGAGTCTATGGAGTGTCTGAACAGATTGAATTTATCCTGGGTGACTTTATGATGCTGGCTTCCGACCTAAAGGCTGATGCTGTATTCCTCAGTCCTCCCTGGGGAGGCCCCGATTATGTCAATGCAAAGATCTTCGATCTGAAGACAATGATGTCTCTTGATAGATATCCTTTCAAAACTTTAAGCTTAGAATATATTTTTATAGTTGAGAATAAGATTTATTATTATTTTATTTGAAAGCTGTTTTTTATGAATTTTGATTAGCAGACAAAACATTACGATATTTGAAATGCTGCTGTATAACAAAACCAGTTGAATATCAAGGAAAACTGTACAAGAACTACTTATTAACGGTGTTAAAATGTTCGCAAGGAAAAAACAAGCTGTTTTCATTATAATGTGTATTAACTCTAGGATAGTATTTGATGGTATTTCAGAGACTTGACAGGAATCTTTTTTTAGAAATATTTTTATTCTCCTTTTTCACATTTTCTCCCAAATTTACACTCCACAATAAACAACAATCAGTAACGAATACAATGTCAATCCCCATATCAATAACAACGATTCCATCCTCCCACCAAACCCCCAAACATTAACCCGCATGTTAACATAAACAAATGACAAAAAGGTGCAGGAATCACCCATAGTCACCATTAACACACACAGTCCCGCTTTCCCCAACCCTCCCAGTCCCCCCCCCCCCCCCAAATGTAATCCAATTCTCGAAAGTGCATAATGAATAACGCCCATGAATTGTACAACCCCTCCATCCTTCCCCTCAGTTCAAATTTGACCTTCTCAAGAGTCAAGAATTCCAGCAGGTGCCCCCGCCCTGCCAGGGCACAGGGTGGAGAGGTTGATCTCTATCCCAGCAGGATCCGCCTTTGGGCGATCAACGAGGCGAAGGCTACAACATCTGCCTCTGCGCCCGTTTCCAACCCCGGCTGGTCCGACACCCCGAATATGGCCTCCCGATGACCTGAGTCCAGTTTCACGTGCACAAATTTAGAGATTACCCTAAAAACCTCCTTCCAGTAATCCTCCAGTTTTGGACAGGACCAAAACATATGAATGTGGTTTGCGGCTCCCCCACGTTCACACATCTCTTGACCGGAATCTTTTTAGAGTTCTGTAACTGCAACATGCCAACTAAGTTGATAAAATCAATTAAGAATTATATGAACAAACAAGTTGAAGTTTGAATAAATGACTAAACTGACTAATTGTCATTTTCCACTCAGTGACTGAATGGATAGCATTGAGCCAAACAACAAAAATTTCAACGCTTTGTCTACTATACTAAGTTAGTTGATGTCAGGTGGGATAGTATTGCAACTACTGAAAAGGCTCCAGGTTGAGGAAACTAATATTCATGGGGTGGAATCTGAGGGGCTGTTTTGCTTTCATGAAACTCTGAAGAATGTATTTCCTCAGGTCCTGTCTAATGTAAGATGTTTTATGTTCATTTCCCAGCTACAGCTAGTAGGCGTGCTCTCGGTCAGGTAGCCCTTTGGCACCCAGCCACAGCCAGGGAGTGGAGGGAAAGATTGGAAACAAGGGACAGAGACCAGATGCTGTAAAGATCTGGCTGGGGTGGCGGGAATGAAGAGAGGAATTAGAGATTGGAGCGTTGGAGAGGCTGGAGGGTCAGGGATGGAGGAGATCAGAGGCTCGAGAGATTCAGGTTAGCTGAAGGAGCAGAGACTGAAAGGATGAGGGGAAACATGGAAGAAGGAGTGCGGTTGATTGGAGGTCAGAGAAATTGGATGTGGGAGCAATCAGAAAGACTGGATTGGGGTAAATTGGAAACTGCAAATGGGGGTGAATAATTGGTCAAACTTAATTGGTATGTGGTAGGTTATCATAACCGTATCAAGTTGGAAGGGATTGGCCAATGGCAAGACTGATTTACAGGTAGGTTGGGGGGGAGGATGGGGGGGTTGAAGATGGATCACAAATCGTGCTGTAAAGATATGAACCTATTGGATGCATTAATTTAAAAGTGTGCACTTGTGTGGTGCCTTTCACGGTGTCCATTGTTCCATGAAACAGCAGGGGCTGTTTAGCACAGGGCTAAAACGCTGGCTTTGAAAGCAGACCAAGGCAGGCCAGCAGCACGGTTCAATTCCCGTAACAGCCTCCCCGAACAGGCGCCGGAATGTGGCGACTAGGGGCTTTTCACAGTAACTTCATTGAAGCCTACTTGTGACAATAAGCGATTTTCATTCATTTTTCATTTCAAGGTAGCAGGGGAGGTAGACCAGATGGTCAAGAAAGTACACAGGATACTTCTTTTATTGGCTCAAGCATAAAATGCTAGAATTGTATAAAACACTAGTTAGGCCTTCGCTAGAGTACTGCGTACAGTTCTCATTACTGCATTAATGCAGGGATGTGATTGCATTAGAGACTATAAAAGAGATTTACAAGTATCTTGCTAGGAATAGAGAATTTTATCAATGGAGGAAAAGTGGACACGGAGTTATTTTCCTTGGAACAAGGAAGGCCAAGTGTAAATATAATTGAGGTGTATAACATAATGAAGGGCCTCAATAGAGTGGATAGAAAGGACTTATTTCAAGTGGTGGAGAGGTCAATAACCGTGGGGCATAGATTTAAAATAATTAGTAGAAGGATTAGAGGTGGGTTTAGGAGAACGTTTTTCACCTCGAGGCTGATGCGAGTTTGTAACTGACTGCCTGAAAGAGTGGGAGAAGTCCAAACTCTCAACACATGTAAAAAAATACTTGGACATAGCCTACAAGGCTACAGGCAAGAGCTGGAATGTCGAGTTAGGCTGGGTAACTCTTTTTCAGCTTGTATACAGGCACGGTGGACCAAATGCTGCTTTTTGTACCATAAATTTCTGTATTTTCTCTCTTTTTTTCTGTTATGAAGTGATTTGCAGCCAATGAAGTATTCTGAAATGTAAGAGCGGTTGCCAATTTGCATACTGCAAGGTCCTAAAAACAGGGATGTGATAATAGACCGATAATATATGTGGCTGATATTGATTTAGGAATAAATATTGGTCAAGATACGAGCGATACCTCACCAGCTCTTCTTTGAAATGGTTTCATAGTTTTATCCACTTCTCCTGAGAGGGCTGATGAGGCATCAGTTTAATGTCTCATCCAAAGGACTGGACCTGCGGCAATGCAGCACTGAGTGAAGTGTTGGTCTTGATTTTTGTGCTCCAGTCCTGGAGTGGGATTTGAACCCATAATTTAACTTGGAGGCGAGAGTGCGACAATGGCTGATACCTTTCCCCTGAGAAATGGGAAAAAATAACCAGCCAGGTTTAAACCTAAAATGGAACAAAGAAAATTAGAGGAGCATAACCTCATAAAAATATTTAATGAGCAACCAGTCTTCTGGCAGCAGATTGTTCGCCTGCTCTCTGCCGCCTCTGTTTGGACTTCAAGTGAATGTGTTGAGTTCCACTTGGAGATTTTAATATCCTCACTTCTCATCTTTGTCAACCTGTCTGCAGTCTTTGACATAGTTGACCAGTCATCCTTCTTCATTGCCTTTATGCTGTATATCATGAGATTGCATCGCCTGGTTCTATTCTTATCCCGTTGTGGCCAGTGTTCACCTGCAAAGGCTTCTTCACAACTCCATCCTTCTCCTGGAAACTGTCTGGAGCTGAACCAAAGATGAACTTCCGATCATATAGCCACACCATTGTTAAGACTGCCACTAATGCCACCTGACCCTGCACTGCCTCAGCTCATCTGCTGAAACCCTCATCCAGGCCTATATTACTTCTAGACTTGACTATTCCAAGATGCTCCTGGCATTCCACCTTCCATAAACCTGAGGTCGCCTAAAACCCCTATGTCTGTGTCCTAACCTGCACCAAATCATATTCACCATCACCTCCATGCTTGCTGACCTGGGGTTAAGCAGTCTTCAATTTAAGCAGCCTTGTTCAGATTGCCCCCACCCCCTCCAGACCTTGGTCTGGATTCTCCGGTCCTGCAACTGCGTGTTTCTCGGCGGTGCACCGTTTGCTGACGGTGGAATTCTCTACTCCTGCTGCTGGTCAATGAGATTTCCCATTAAAGCCACCCCATGCTGCCGGTCAATCTGCGGGCACAGGGGTGCACTGCTGGCGGGAACAGAGAATCTCAATGGCCAGCAAATTCCAGCCCTTGTCTCTCCATTGGTCTGTAACCTTCCAATTAAACAACAACAAATTTGGCTTTAATCATTCAATTACCGGCAGTCATGCCATCAACTGCCTAGGCCATAAGCTGTAAAATTCTCCCCCTAGACACCTCCGTCTTCCTTTGTCCCATAAGTCCTAAAGCCTACTTCCTTTTGCAAGCTATTGATTGTCTGCCCTAGCATCTCTTTATGTGGCTCAGTGTCAAGTTTTTTTTCCCCAATGTTCTGTGAAGCACTATATTAAAGGGTCCACATAAATACAAGCCATTATTGCTTTCAAATTATGAATTTAATCCTAGTTTTTTCCATCCTAATCTATTTCTTAAAAATGAAACACAAGTAATGGAAATATCAGCACATTTGGAATGCAATTGATAACTCAGTGTCTCGGGAGAATCAGAAGCTAATGCCATTACTTTCTGATTTAGGCACTTGCATCATCTGTGAAAATGGTGAGTTTCAAAATCACTACTGAACCATAGTGCACATTATAAAGTGTAAAGGACATATTGAAACAAAGCAGCTTGTGGATTGTTATTTCGATTTAGCATCATTCACAGAATCCCTACAGTGCCGAAGAGGCCATTCAGTCCATCGAGTCTGCACCGAACCTCCGAAAGAGCACCCTATCTAGGTCCAATCCCCCGCCCTAGCCCCATATCCCTGTAACCCCAGTTAACTTGCACATCTTTGGGCACAAAGGGGCAATTTAGCATGGCCAATAAACCCAATATGCACATCTTTGGACTGTGGGAGGAAACCGAAGCAAACCCACGCAGACACAAGGCGAATGTGCACACTCTACACAATCACCCAAGGCCGAAATTGAAACCGGGTCCCTGGAGATGTGAGGCAGTAGTACTAACCACTGTGCCATCATACTGTCTACATTTTATTAATCTTGGTGCATATTTGCAGGAGTTTGAGCAAAGAAGTTGTGGAAATTCTGCTATTCTGACTCCCAGCATATTGGAACATATCCAAAGAATGTTTTGGATGATTAATTTTGTAGGTCACCAACAAACATTTCTTGCTATTATGGGAGAAAACATGCTTTCAACTAATGTGCTTACTTGAGACCTAAAGTTATTTGTAATTTTCAAGCACTGCTGTTGTGAACATATTCAATTTATAAATTGACTGCAACAGGACTTAGATAAGCTACCAGATGTCATTTAATACAGACAGGGCGATGCATTTTGACAGTAGAGAGGGAAATGCAATATAGACGCGACGGCACAGTTCTAACGCGCATGCAAGGACAGAGAACATGAGGTATCTGCATAGATTTGTGATGGTGGCAAGACATAATAATCTTTATTAGTGCCACAAGTAGGCTTACATTAACACTGCAGTGAGGTTACTGTGAAAATCCCCTAGTTGCCACAGTGCGGTGCCTGTTCGGGTACACTGAGGGAGAATTCAGAATGTCTAAATTACCTAACAGCACTTCTTTCGTGACTTGTGGGAGAAAACTGAAGCACCCGGAGGAAACCCACGCAGACACTGGGAGAATGTGCGGGCTCCGCACAGACAGTGACCCAAGCCAGGAATTGAACCTGGGATCCTGGTGCTGTGAAGCAATAGTGCTAACCACTGTGCTATTATGCCACTATGGCATTGAGGGAGTGGTTAGCAAAACACATGGGATCTTGAACTTCATAACTAGAAGCATTGAGTTCAAAAGCAGGGGAGTTAGACTGAAGCTTTATAAAGCTCTACTTAGGCCACAAGTCAAGTACTGAATCCATTTCTGGCCACCACACCTTTGGAAGGGTATGAAGATCCTCTAGAGGGTGAGGAGGAGATTTACCAGAATGGCTCTCGGGTTGAGGAATTTTAGCTACAAGATTAGGTTGGATAAGCTTGGTCTAGGGGTATGATTCTCACTTCGGGGTTTCTCTTATGGGTGGCACGCTAAATTGCCCCTTAGTGTCAAAAAATAAAGGCTAGGGTGGATGCGTGGGCTTAAGATTTTTTAAATAATTTTTTTGGGGGGTTTTTGAACAACGTATATTTACCATATGTACACAGAATAATATATATATATATATATATATATGGAAGAGAAGGGCACACACAAACAGACCAAAAAAAATAATAATAAAATAGAAATAAAAAATAAAATAAAATAACTGGTAAGGTATTATGCACCAGCTCAACAGCAGCAGCTCTACAATTGGCAATATTATTTATAACACATAAGTAGGCATCTGTTTGTGTGTGTGTGTGTGTGGGGGGGGGGGGGGGGGTAGATATACATTTGGGTGCTGGAGAAACAATTACAGAGGGCAATAGACGAATGGGTCTGGTCACTTGCTTCTCTCGGACGGATTTCGCTGCCGTTCATCCCGGCTTTCGCCTGGATTTTCTTTGCTCTCTGTTCCTGTAGATGCCAAGTTTGTTATTGTTTCCCATGCCTTCCTTCTGGCTAACATTCCCCTGCCCCCCCCCCCCCCCAACCACCTCTCTGGTTCTCCTCTATTGTTCCCTGTCTCTACGCTCTTTCACCCCCCCCTCCCTTCCTACTCTTTCCCCCCCCCCCCCCCCCCCTCCTGTGGTCCGCCTTTCTTTCCTGTCAGGTTTAGCTCCCCCCCCCCCCCCCCCCTCCCCCCGGTCTATCCCTCCCTCTCATGCCTTGGCTCCTTTCCCCTGATTCTTGGCTACCTGGCTATTCTTCTGCTTGTTTGTTGGTCACAAACAGGTCTCGGAACAATTGGGCGAATGGCTCCCACGTTCTGTGGAAGCCGTCGTCTGACCCTCGGATGGCGAATTTGATTTTCTCCATTTGGAGAGATTCTGAGAGGTCGGACAGCCAGTCTGCAGCTTTGGGTGGTGCTGCTGACCGCCAGCCGAACAAGATTCGACGGCGGGCGATCAAGGAGGCAAAGGCAAGGGCGTCCGCCCTCCTCCCCAGGAACAGATCTGGCTGCTCTGATACCCTGAAGACCGCCACTTTCGGGCATGGCTCCACCCTCAGACCCACCACTTTGGACATTGCCTCGAAGAAGGCTGTCCAGTACCCCGCAGGTCTGGGGCAAGACCAGAACATGTGGGCGTGGTTGGTCAGGCCTCCTTGACGCTGTTCACATCTACCTTCCACCTCCGGGAAAAACCTACTCATACGGGTTCTTGTTAAGTGAGCTCCTTGTACCACTTTTAGTTGCGTCAGGCTGAGCCTTGCGCACGTGGAGGTGGAGTTGAGCCTATGCAGTTCTTCGCTCCAGAGTTCCCACCCTACTTCAATTCCCAGGTCTTCCTCCCATTTCTTTCTTGTTGCGTTCAGTACGGTATCGGCCCTTTCTACCAGTCGGTCATACATGTCGCTACAGTTCCCTTTATCTAGGATGCTTGCATCCAGTAACTCTTCCAGTAATATCTGTCGTAGCGGTTGTGGGTACGTCCTTGTCTCCTTTCGTAGGAGGTTTTTGAGTTGCAGGTACCTTAGCTCGTTCTCCCTGGCTAGCTGGAATTTCTCTTGTCAGTTTGTACAGTGTTGCGATCCTGCCATCCGTGTATAGGTCCCTGACTGTCAATGTCCCTCCGTCCTGTCCCCACTTTTTGAAGGTGACGTCGGTCAAAGCTGGTGTGAACCTATGGTTGTTACAGCTGGGAGCTTTGTCCGACATTTTGGTCAGGCCCAATTGCTGCCATCGTTGGTTCCAGGACTGGAAGGTGGCTATCACCACCGGGCTGCTGGAGTGTTTTTTGGGTGAGGATGGGAGTGCTGCCGTGGCGAGGGCCCAGAGGGAGGTCCCCATGCAGAAGGCCTCTTCCGCACGCACCCACTTGGCTTCTGGCTCCTTGATCCATCCCCTTATACGCTCGGGCATCGCCGCCCAGTGGTAGATTTGGGAGAGCTTTTGGATATTGTTTTACGTAGGCCCTTCTTTGGGACCCTAGCATCCCCCCACTACGAACGGCATGATTAGTTTGTCTAGTGCTTTGAAAAAGGCCTTAGGAATGTAGATCGGGATGGATGTAAGTAGGAAGAAGTACCTGGGCAGTACGTTCATTTTGATCGTCTGGGCTCTCCCCGCGAGGGAGAGTGGGAGTGTGTTCCATCTTAGCAGGTCCTTTTTTACTTCCTCTGTCAGACTGGTGAGGTTCTATTTGTGGATCCCTTTCCAGTCATGGGCTATTTGGATCCCCAGGTAGCGGAATTTGTGTTGGGCTTGTTTAAACGGCAATCCTGTTAGTGCTGCCCCCCCCCCCCCCCCCTACTTGTGGGTGTACGGGAAGATCTCGCTTTTGCTCAAGTTGAGCCCGAGAAGGCACCAAACTCTTTCAGGAGTGCAATGATTCCGTCCATGCTGCTTTGGTAGTCCGAAATGTAGAGGAGCAGGTCATTTGCATAGAGTGAGACCCTGTGCTCCCTGCTGCCCCTTTGGATCCCCCACCAGCTTTTTTGCTGCTCTGAGAGCAATTGCTAATGGTTCGATCGCTAGAGTGAACAGCAGCGGGGACAGTGGGCATCCTTGTCTGGAGCCCCTGTGCAGCTGGAAGTATTGGGAGTTGGTGTCGTTGGTCCGTATGCTCGCCATGGGAGCGTTGTATAGGAGTTTTACTCAGGAGGTGAACCCTGTTCGAAGCCCGAACCGCTCCAGTACCATTCGACCCTGTCGAAGGCCTTTTCTGCGCCTAGGGAGACGATCACCTCTGGTATTCTATCCCAGGATGGAGTCATTATCACGTTCAGCAGGCCCCTGATGTTCGAGGTAAGCTGTCTCCCTTTGCCAAAGCCCATCTGGTCCTCTGCGACCACCTCTGGTATGCAGTCTTCTAGCCTTTTGGCTAGGATTTTGGCCAGTATTTTGGCATCTGCGTTCAACAGTGAGATGTGTCTGTATGACCCACATTCCGTTAGGTCTTTATCTTTCTCAGGTATCAGCGAGATTGAGGCCTTTGCTAGCGTGGGCGGCAGTGTGCCCCTAGCTAGCGAGTCTGAACATCTCCCGCAGGTGCGTGGGCTTATGTTGGGTACTCTTTCCAAGGACCAGTGCAGACTTGATGGGCCAAATGGCCTTCTGCACTGTAAATTCTATGATTTCTACGAAGCTGGAATAATTCTGCTTGGAGCAGGGGAGATTAAGGGGAAATTTGATAAAGGTGTGAAAATTCAGATAGATTTGGATAAAGTTGAAGAGGAATACTGTTCCCATTAGCTGATGGTACAAAGGCTAGGGGGACACAGATTTAGGATTTTGACCAAGAGATGCAGGGGAATGTGAGAAAAGAAATTTTGATGCAGCAAGTGGCAATGGCCACCGCGGTGCTTGCTGCCATTAGGATAAGTGGCACAGAGATTATCAATGATTTCAGAAGGAAATTAGATGGACATTTGAGGGAAATAAACTTTCAAGGAATAGAGTGGGGGAATGGGATTGGTTGGATTGCTCCATGGAGAGTTGGCATACACTCAATGGACCAAATAACCTCCTGTGCTTTAAATTACTATGTGCAAAAGAATTGTTTTCCTGCAGCGACCTGTATAAAAACTTCTTAATTTAAACACAAATGAAGTCCAGACAAGTGAGGTGTGAAAGATAACTGCAGGAATAACTTCAAATTTCACAATCTGCAGCTGTTTATTTAAGTATTCCTTTCATGACAAAAGAAACTTAAAATGCTAAAAGTCTGAAGTCAAAACAAAATTCTGGCAAATTAAACCGATCAGTATCTATAAAGATTTTTTTTTCAATGTTTAATACTTTGATTGTAGTCTTAAACTGCTTTTCCCTTTACACATACTGATGAAGGTTTATTAAACTGCCAGAATTATTTTTGTTTCGGTATAGTTTGAGTTGCATCAGATCTGTTTCAGTTAACCGTTAACCAGAAAGGTCTATTTTCTATTGTTTGACTTTTCTGTTCCAAACTACTTTACGCTTTGTTATTTCGCCTTGACTTCATATTACCTTTGAAATTTTTGCACTCGCCCAGAAGATCACACCGAACATCATTTATTTCTTACCCCGCAATGCTGACATAGAGCAGGTAAGAACTATTTCTCTCTTTTATTTGTGTTCATTAATGTTGATTTTTATTTCCGCCTTGACAGCATCTTAAAATTGTTTTGATTGATAAATATATTGGCATAACCCTTCCTGGATTTGTTGCATATCAACCATTTTGCTTTGCAGAGGGTTTGCTTACGTATGTAGAAGCTAAATTTTAAAGTACTACCATCGACAATATAGCCTGAACACCTTAAATAACAAGGCCTTCACAATTATTTTGTCCTTCATGTTTTTTGCTCAGCAAGTAGTATTACTCAGGAATATTGAGAAGGAGCAGGGGAGTGGGCTGAATTGGAAATATTCTGAAAGACTTTTATCCCTTGGAGCTCAAAGTACAGTGTTCTAGTCTAATTTGCCAAAAAAAAGATAGAGTTTTTCTGTGTGTCTCCATCTCTATAGTTTTTTTAAATTTGAAATTGATCATTAACGTGCATCTTTACTCCAGATAGGAATTATTTTCTTTTAAATTATTAATATCTCTTCACTGTGTAAGGTGTAGTAATTTGACCAATATTAAAAATCTGGAAACTGGGGAGGCACTGTTGCTTCACAGCTCCAGGGTACCAGGTTCGATTCTTGGCTTGGGTCACTGTCTGTGTGGAGTCTGCATGTTCTCGTGTCTGCATGGGTTTCCTCCAGGTGCTCCGAGTTTCCTCCCACAAGACCTGAAAGAAGTACTGTTGGGTAATTTGGTCATTCTGAATTCTCCCTCTGTACCCAAACAGGTGCCGGAATGTGGCGACTAGGAGCTTTGCACAGTAACTTCATTGCAGTGTTAATGTAAGCCTACTTGTGACAATAAAGATTATTATTATTATTATTATTAATAAAGGAGCATCAAGGCAAGTTTTATTTTCAAGAAATCAGTGTTCTGAAGAAACTTCAATTACTGTAATAGAAACCAATGTGTGTATTTTATCATTTAAAGTTGTCACAAAAACACAGTTGCAGATGAAATCATTGTTATATTGTCTTAGCTTTCAAGTTTTTAATTGTAAAATCTTGTATGAAAGTGTTTTTTATATGGTTTACCTGACACTTCCACCAGATGGCAGCTTTATCACATTGGCAAGTAGATGTAAAGTCTGCACTATTCATTGTCAGGGTTGCTGGCATTATTTATGAAGACTATATTTGCTGTTTTGAGAGCAATTGAAAATGTTTGTGCAAGTTGTAAAAGTTTTGAAAGTCTCAATCATATTTCTAGTGGTTTGGGTTCTACATCATGGGGTGAAAGGTTTCCAAATGTTTCCAATGACACTAGCAAGGGTTGTTTTGTGATTTGGGGTTTTGTTGGGACGAAACAGAGTGGACTTTGCTTCTGCTTCAAACTGTACTTGATGTTATTATGCAAAACATTGATGCTAAGTGCCAAAGTATGATCAGTATCCCATTCCCGTAACACTTGCAGCACCAAGAAATTATAACCTGATCTCCCCACACACCCTGCAAAAGAAAAGTTGAAGTGATGAATAAAATGACATTTGGAAAATTACAAATTATCATCCATCAAGCCTTCATCTCTAAGGATTTACCAGTTAACCAAATATGTTTGAATTTCACAGCATATTGTACATGTATAATTGCATTAAATAACACGCTGATGAATTTAAAACACATTTTATTGTGTTTAAATTCATCAGTGTCTTATTTAATGCAATTGATGAAGCCTGATGATTCACCTATTCAAACATATTTGATTAGGCATAGAATCATAGAATTTACAGTGCAGAAGGAGGCCATTCGGCCCATCAAGTCTGCACTGGCTCTTGCAAAGTGCACCCTACTTTCACACCACCACCCTGTCCCAGTAACCCCACCGAACCTAAGGGCAATTTAGCGTGGCCAGTCCACCTAACGTGCACTTCTTTGGACTGTGGGAGGAAACCGGAGCACCCAGAGGAAACCCACACAAACTCCGCACAGACAGTGGCCCAAACCAGAAATCGGACCTGGAGCTGTGAAGCAACAGTGCTAACCACTGCGCTACCGTGCTGCATGATTTCATTTTACTCTGGGCCATATGATTTTTGAACTGGCACTCGTACATTATTGTATTGCCAAGTGCCATTCAGCCTGTCAAGTATGCCCGCAATACAAGATCACGGTTGATTTGTTTGTTCGCCCTTGAATCTTCTATATCCGGGGGAGTGTCAGCCTATTTATGTCATCACCTCGTAATGTAACCTCGGTAAGATCCTGGTGAGTATAAAATACATCTGTTCTAAGGTCAGTATATCCTTTATAAGATCAGTATAGCCTTGTGAACTGTACACAATATTTCCTTCACACTGCCTCGGTTGACTAGTTGCTCAGGCGCAGGGTCTTTTTAGAATGGCCCCTCTCGTCCTGATAGTTGCAGAGCAATCTATTTCTGCCTGGTTCTTGAAGTAGGGCGGCATGGTAGCACGGTGGTTAGCACTGTTGCTTCACAGCGCCAGAGTCCCAGGTTCGATCCCAGCTTGGGTTACTATCTGTGCAGAGCCTGCACGTTCTCCCAGTGTCTGGGTGGGTTTACTCCCACATGTCCCAAAAGACGTGCTGTTAAGTGAATTGGACGTCCTGAATTCTCCCTCTGTGTACCCGAACAGGCGCCGGAGTGTGGCGACTAGGGGCTTTTCACAGTAACTTCATTGCAGTGTTAATGTAAGCCTACTTGTGACAGTGATAAAGATGATTATTAATAAGATCTGTTATCTGACGTTTGTTTCAATCATGTGGATTAATACTTATATCGTTAACATAAATCTTGCAAAGCTAGAAGCCAACAATATTCCAGATTTGGTCTGAACCAGTGTTTCTCAAACTTTTTTCCCCTGAGAGCCACTTTTACTGGCCGACCTTCGTGACCCATGCCGGTTGCCTTTCGTGACACACCATTATTGCTTACGTTTAATGTGACAGGTGAGCCTGTTTGGTCCTCACGATCTCACTTGCTTTGTCGCTCGATGTTACATTTCTGCTAAGGATTTCAGCTGACGATTTAAGTTCTTGCTGCATCCTTTGAAAAAATCAAGAGGTTTGTCCTGGAACTCTCCATGCTTAGTTTCAAATGCCTTTTGAAGATTTGAGGGTTTTAAACTTTTATATGCCAGGAGTTCCCTGCATTTAACACACATGGACTTTGAATCCTGATTTGCATTGGCAAAACTAACAATGCCATACCTCAAGAAATCATCTTTGTATCCTGCTTTGTTCCCAATTTCATTTTTTTCTCACTTGTTTGTTCACCAGAGGCACTGGAGTTCTGGATACAGCTCACACCAGCACTGCTTTGTCCTACCATAGTCACTCCTGAAAAGCTTTCTCCAGCAAATTGAATTGTGAGATCCTGGTCTGTTTGTGTCCCTGGCCCTCTCTTCCTTTATTACAAAATGACCCATCTTCAGTTCTTCACGTAGTCCTGTTGTTTGCTTGCTGGCAGCTACAAAACGGATGAATCTCTCCTCTGTGATTTTGCACCCAGAGCACATGACCTGCTCTCTGCTACTGCTTCTTGTGGGAAGACTCCCATTGATTTTTTTTTTTTTTAAGTCTGGTCCTGGGACAGCGCGCTGTTGTCAAGAGATGGTGGTCTGCCCCCTCTGGACTCCGGGTCTGCGCACTGCTAGACCCAGCCTAGGGGGCATGCATGCGTGGGACAGCCTGCTTTCTTGAAAGCCGGTCTCCGATGTTGGGCACTTCTTCCCGTGATTTGGAACGCCGCGACCGATCACTCCGTGACCCTCCCGACACCCGCCCATGACCCACCCGTAAGTCACGTCCCTGAATTTGAAAATGACTGGCCTAAACCAGGCATTTCTATAGCTGTAGCAAAACTTTTTCCCTTGATATTCTAACCCTCTAGTTATAAAGTCTATCATTCCATTAGCTTTTCTGGTTATTTTTTGTATTTGAGTACATTTTAATGATCTATTGTTACAGACGGGGAGAGAGTTGAGATGGTGGGATAACGTTTTCCCTTTCTCCTCCACTCTCGGTTGTTTGCAACATGATGTGTGTTCAGAAGGAATGTTTTAAACCTGTGTTGTGACTTTTAGCAGGCGTTTGGGTAAGTATAAATCAAAACAAAAGATAACGGGTGCGATTTACTGGCCTCGTGAAGCCTGATTTGGTGGGTCGCCGAAGCAGATTTGAGACTATCGAGATTCAACCAAACTTCATGAGACATTGTGACCTGGATCTCGGCAGCACTGGGCGAGATCCAGAACAGTTTTTAAATACGCATTCCCGAATTCTCCCGGGAGCTAATGGCATCCCCAGCAAGGTCTCGACCGGACGCCGTTTAGTACTTGTTCATGGAAACATGGACCAGGTGTAACAGCACCTGGGGTTTTTTCCCAAGCCATTGGTGACCCCCAAGTGGTTGGAGACAGGGCAGAGTGGCACCCTGGCTCTCCCTCTGGTAGGCTGGCAGGGCACTGCGAGGATGCCTGGGTGGCATTTCCAGGATGACAGGTCAGGCCCGAGGGGGCCATGCCCATGAAAAGGGATGAGGAGGGGTATGAAGGGTTGGGAGGCCTGAAAAGGAGGGGCTCTCAGCGACCCCATAGTGGCTTGACCTTCCTTGGGGGGTGGGGGGGGAAATGCCCATGTTTGCAGGGGATGACATTTCTCATGGGTGGGGTGAGTGAGGGACCCTCAAGCTCACTTAGAGAAGGTACTCCGATCTCTGAGGAGCTGGTCTCGCCATTGCTGAAACAATTTCTATGTGTGGGCTAGACTGGGGACAAACTCCTTAAGGCCCCCAAAAATGACTGTCGGTGAATACCAGTGTGGATCTCACCAAAAACACCGGCAAGAAACACCTCGCCAAGCTTGCCCAAAATGACACTTAGAAAATGTTTGGTTAAATCGCGCCGAACGTTTATTCACGCACCACTCCGAAATGTAGTCACAACGAGAAAGACTTGCTCCTTCACATGTACAGACACTCAAAACTTGCACACAGTAAAGATGGATTTTGTAGAATAAAGCATGCAGCTAGATTATTAACAGAATAACAAGCAAATCATATGTTTAAGTAGTCCTTTAAGGTGCACATGATGCAGGCATGGATGGGAAATCTTGTGGATCTTAGGCGATGAATGAAAGTTCAAAGTCTCTGGATTTCCAGACAAAGTTATGGTTGAATCCATGGAGAGGAAAATTAGTCCCCTTTGCACTGCCTGGCTTGACTCGTTGCTCAGACAGGATTCTTCTGGTTAGAGAAATGGCCCCTCTTGTCCTGATGATTTCCAGACTAATTTATTTCTGACTGGTTCTTGAAATAATATGTTTTGTTATCTGAAGTCCATTTCAATTATGTGGCCACATGATCAATACTTGTATTGTTCACTTAAATGATTCAAAGGTAGAAGCCATTGCTACACAATGGGGCTTTATTGGTGGCAGTTCAGACCTGCTTGTGGTAAATTGGTGTCTGCATCTCTCTTTGTTTAGGGTAAGCTCGCAGACACTGCATCTGAGCTGATTGATTTTGATTTTTGGTAAATACACAGACAATGGAGCTGTGAATTCCACAAGTGATTTAATCTCCAGCATGCTATCCAAGGGAGGGCACACCACCCGAGGTCGTTTACATTTTAGAAAATTGTTCAGACATGCGTTAATAATAATAATTTTATTATTGCCACAAGTAGGCTTCCGTTAACACTGCAATGAGGTTACTGTGAAAATCCCCTAGCTGCCACACTCCGGAGCCTGTTCGGGTACACAGGGAGAATTCAGAATGTCCAATTCACCTAATAAGCACATCTTTTGGGACTTGTGGGAGGAGCACCCGAAGGAAACCCACACAGACACAGGGAGAACATGCAGACTCACACAGTGACCCAAGCCAGGAATCGAACCTGGGTCCGTTACTCTGTTTATGTGTAAAAATCACATCACTGATCTTTGGTGGATGGCCAACTTTGCATGTTGTCCACTTTTTAAAGTCAATTTCAGAAAGTTTACATTGAAGTACATATCTTGAAAGTTGGGAGGATGATATCTTCACTGCACTGGGCATTTCACTATGTGCATTGGTCCCTAAATAAATAATCTCTACTTTTTTCCCACCCAATCAATCTCCTAACTAAATCAATAAGGTACCATCAATTCTATGAGTTTCCTTTTAACTAAAAATTTCTTGTGTAGAACTTATTGAATTATTTCTGGAAGTCCATATGCAATGCTTCCAAAAGTAAATTTTATACTGCCATTACAACATCACTGCAGCAGTGAATGCTGAATGTAGAAATTAATAACAGAAAAACATAGAAGTTTCCCCTTGAAATTATCTTTTTGTTTCACAAATTGGTTTTTTTTTGTACACCAGCTTCTACTTTTGAAAACTTTGTGCAATTTTACCCACAATGGTCATGACAGTCAAACTATGTACAGTTTTTAAAAATCTTTTCTTTAAAATTTAGAGTACCCAATTCATTTTTTCCAATTAAGGGGCAATTTAGCGTGGCCAATCCACCTAACCTGCGCATATTTTGTGTTGTGGGGGCGAAACCCACGCAGACACGGGGGGAATGTGCAAACTCCACACAGGCAGTGACCCAGAGCCGGGATCGAACCTGGGACCTCGGTGCCGTGAGGCATTAGGGCTAACCCACTGCGTCACCGTGCTGCCCCAAACTATGTACAGTTGATGATCACAGTCGAGTCATTTTTCTGGCATTTGCTTGATGTTTTCATTGCAAAACATTTTTCATTAATGCAGCATTCTTTTGTACTTCAAGCTTTTATCTACAGACCTAGGATCTAGCCAAATGCTTAATGTATTTTAATCTTGGAGCTACATTGACACTAAACTGTCTAACTATCCAGAGCAACTATTTGCTTCAGATATTATCTGGAAAAAAATGTTTCTTTCTCCTGGGGGGGAAGTCACAGCCCTCTGCTATTATTGTGCTTATGTTTCAGTAAGCAATTATCTGCTTCCGGTTGAGATTCTAATTCACAGAACAAGTTGCGAACTACTAAACATTTGATACTTTTCCATTCTAAAAGCTCCATCAGAAATATGATGCAGTTTTTTTTCCAGAAGTTGTAATTATTGGTTTGATTTGCAGAATAGTAGTATTGTGCCAAATTATTTTTTAACCTAATCGTGCCTCCTAGCATTAACTTGTTTGTAAAGGAAAGTATTGGATTAAATGGGGCCAGGGCTTTGACTTGAATGATCTGCAGATTGAGAGTACAGCAGATTCTAATAGATTTATGTTATTTGGGACATGGATGCTTTTAGTTGCAACGACGGCAGACTTTTTATTTGTTATGTACGGGCAACACGTTAGCCTTGTGGATAGCACAATTGCTTCACAGCTCCAGGGTCCCAGGTTCGATTCCAGCTTGGGTCACTGTCTGTGCGGAGTCTATACATCCTCCCCGCGTGGGTTTCCTCCGGGTGCTCCTGTTTCCTCCCACAGTCCAAAGATGTGCAGGTTAGGTGGATTGGCCATGATAAATTGCCCTTAGTGTCCAAAATTGCCCTTAGTGTTGGGTGGGGTTACTGGATTATGGGGATAGGGTGGCGGTGTTGACCTTGGGTAGGGTGCTCTTTCCAAGAGCTGGTGCAGACTCGATGGGCCGAATGGCCTCCTTCTGCACTGTATATTCTATGATAATGTTCCATAAAGGATTGATTTGTAGAAAGCTGCATTCTTCACCTCTTGATTAATTTCCTGATTTACCAGAAACTACAGTAGTCATTCAGGGGATTTCGGATGACCTGTAAAGTCTTGTGGAGGTAATTTCCTAATTTCTTTTTCATTTGTGAGATGTAGACATTGTTGGCTAGGCCGACATTTTCGGCCCATCCCTCAAAGTGGTGGTGTGCTGCCTTCTTGAACCGCTGCAGTCCACGTAGAGTAGCTGTTGGGGAGAGAGTTCCAGGAATTGAACCCAGTGATAGTAAAGGAACAGGGATATATTTCCAAGTTAAGGTGGTGAGTGGTTTAGTCATCATACAGTCATAGTTATAGAGTTTTGCAGCATAGAATGAAAGAGGCCCTTCAGCTCATCGTGCCTGTGCCAAAGATTCTAATCTCATTTTCCAGCACATTTACCGTAGCCTTGTATGTTGTGGCATTTTGAGTGCTCATCTAAATGCTTCTTGTATGTCATGAGGGTGCCTTCCTTGAAGACCCCTTCGGGCAGTGAGTTTCAGATTCCCACCACCCTCTGGAAAAACATTTCCTCAAATCTCCTCTAAATCTCCTGCCCCTTACTGTAAATCTGAGCCCCTGGTTATTGGCCCCTCTACTAAAGGGAAATGTTTCTTCCTATCTATGTCCCACATAATTTTGTACATCTCAATCAGGTCCCCCCTCAACCTTCTCTGCTCTCATGAAAACAACCCCAGCCTATCCAGACACTCTTTGTAGCTGAAATGCTCCAGCCCAAGCAACATCTTGGTGAATCTCCTCTGCACCCTTTCTCGTGCAATCACATCCTTCCTATAGTATGGCGACCAGAACTGCACACAGTACTGGAGCAGTGGCCTAACAAGCTTATCTACCTGTCCGAGAACTTTGGACATGCACCTCAAGATTCCTCTGGCCTTCTGTACTTCCTAGTGTCTTATTGTTCTTTGTGCATTCCCTTGTCTTGTTAGTCCTCCCAAAATGCATCACCTCACACTTTTCACAGTTAAATTCCATTTGCCACTGTTCTGCCCATCTGACCAGCTCATCTATATCATCCTGTAATCTAAGGCTTTCCTTTCGCTATTTACCACACCACCAATTTTTGTGTCACTGCAAACTTGGTGATCATACCTCCCACAGTCGGGGCAGCACGGTGGCGTAGTGGTTAGCACTTCTGTCTAACGGCGCCGAGGTCCCAGGTTCAATCCCGGCTCTGGGTCACTGTCCGCGTGGAGTTTGCACATTCTCCCCGTGTTTGCATGGGCTTCACCCCCCCAACCCAAAGATCTGAAGGGTAGGTGGATTGGCCATGCTAAATTGCCCCTTAATTGGAAAAAATTAATTGGGTACTCTAAATTTATTTAATTAAAAAAAAATACCTCCCACAGTCACGCGTCTAACTCATTAATGTACACTACAAACAGCAAGGGACCCAGCACCGATCCCTGTGGTACACCACTGGACACAGGCTGCCAGTCACAAAAACAACCTTCGACCATCATCCTCTGCCTCCTCCACTAAACTAATTTTGGATCCAGTTTTCCAAATTGCCCTGGATTCCATGGACTCTTATTTTGTTGACCAGTCTCATGCAGGACCTTGACAAAAGCCTTCCTGAAGTACATGTAGACTGCATCAACCACACTGCACTCATCTATGCACCAGTCACCTCCTCGACAAATTAAAACAAATTTGTTTGACAAGAACTCCCCCTGACAAAGCCACGCTGACTATCCTTGATTAATCCTTGCCTCTCCAAATGGAGATTAATTCTGTCCCTCAGAATTAATTCTAATAATTTCCTGACCACTGAGGTTAGACTCACTGGCCCGTGATTCCCTGGTTTTCCCCCCACTTCTCTTTTGAATAATGGCACCTCATTAGCTGTCCTCCAGTCCTCTGGCACCTCTCCTGTGGCCAGAAAAATTAGCATCAGAGCCCCTGCGATCTGCTCCCTTGTCTCACACAGTAGTCTAGGATACATCTCATCTGGGCTTGGAGATTTATCCATTTTAAGCCCACTAAAATTGTGAATGCTTTCTCCCACTCAATGCTAATATGTTCAATTATACCACAGTCCCTCTCCCTGATTGCAATATCATCCTCCACAGTGAACACGGATGCAAAATACTTATTTTAATATCTCCCCTCCATCTTTCATCTCCACCCACAATTGCCACTTTGTCCAGAATACACCCTACTCTTTTCCTGGTTACCTGATTGCCCTTAATTTACTTATAAAACACCTTGGGATTTTCCTTTATTTGCCTGCCAGTGTTTTTCCATGTCCCGCTTCGTTCTCCTAATTTTTTTTTCAAGTGTCCTGCACTTTCTATACTCCTTTAGGGCATCCAGTGTTTTGAGCCCCTGGCATTTGCCATAAGACTCCCTTTTATTCCTTATCCTAATCTATATATCCCTTGACAATCCAGGGTTCTTTGGACTACTTTGTCCCACCCTTTATAGGAATATGTTTGTCCTGTACTCGCTATGTTTCCTCTTTGAAAGACTCCTACTTCTCTGATTTGAATTTTCCTACAAGTAGCTGCTCCCAGACCACTTTGGCCAGGCCCTGTCTTGTCATATTAAAATCGGCCTTCCTCCATTTCAGAACCTTTATTTCTGGTCTACCTTTGTCCTTTTCCATAACTACCTTAAATCTTGCCGAGTTACTCGCCTGAAGATTCTAAAGCCCGGAATATTGTGCTGCTGTCCTGCCTCTCCGTCAATCATGTCTCTGTGATAGCAGTTACGGCAATAATACTACAGAGGGGAACTTCCAGGTGGTGTACCCATGTGTCTGCTGCCTTGTCCCTTGCACATTTGCATGTTTTTTTTATTTTATTCGTGAGCGTCGCTGGCTGGGCCAGCATTTATTCCCCATCTCTAATTGCCTTTGAAGGGCAGTTAAGAGTCAACCAAATTGCTGTGGGTCTGGATCACATGTAGGCAAGACCAGACAAGGATGGCATATTTCCTTCCCTAAAGGACATTCTCGGAGCAGATGGCTTTTTATGACAATCGGCAATGGTTTCATGGTCATCCTTAGACTCTTAATTCCAGATTTTTATTGAATTCAAATTTCACCAAATCAGTGGCAGGATTCGAATGCCAGAGCATTATCCTGGGTTTTTGCTTTACTAGTCCAGTGACAAAATATTTCCATTTGAGAACAAAACATCTGTCCTTTATTTTAATATGGGTACAAAGAACTGCAATTAATGTTCCTTTGGACCATCAACATATGTCTCATCACAGTACAAATGATTATACGAGAAGGTGCATTAGCTTGGAAAAATCACTCAAATATGAAGTATATGTGAATTAAACTATTTGTTATCTGATGATTTGCTTACTGTTAATCCTTTTATTGCACAGTTGGACCATTGAAAGTCAGTAGCCTGCTGTGTTTATCAGTACTTTTTAAAAATAAATTTAAAATCGCCAATCATTTTTTTTCCAATTAAGGGGCAATGTAGCGTGGCCAATCCAACTACCCTGCACATCTTTGGGTTGTGGGGGTGAGACCCACGCAGACAGGGAAGAATGTATAAACTCCACATAGACAGTGACCTGAGGCCGGGATCGAACCTGGGTCCTCGGCACCGTGAGGCAGCAGTGCTAGCCACTGCACCACCGTGCCACCCAACTATATGAAGAACTAAGAATGGGTCATTTTGTAATGAAGAAGAGAGGGTCAGAGACACAAACGGCAGGATCTCACAATTGAATCTGCTGGAGAGAACTTTTCAGGAGAGTCCACGGCAGGACGAAACAGTGCTGGTGTAAGCTGTATGCAGAGCTCCAGGTCCTCTGGTAAACAGCCAACAAAGAAAAAACTGAAATGGGAACAAAGCAGTATAAAAATGATTTCTTGAGGTGTGGCTTTGCTAATTGTGCGAATGCAAATCAGGATGCAAAGACCATGTGTATTATATGTAGGGAAGTGCTGGTGAATGAAAGTTTAAAACCCGCAAAACCTCAAAGGCATTTGAAGACTTAGCATGGTGAGTTCGAGGACAGACCTCTTGATTTTTTTCAAAGAATGCAGTGAGAACCTAAGTCGTCAGCTGAAGTCCTTGGCAGAAATGTAACATTGAGGACCAAACAGGCCTACTATCGCATTAAAGGTAAGAAATAATGGTGGGTCATGAACCGTGCAGGTTGGCCGGCAAGAGTCGCGAAGGTCGGCCACTTGGTAAAAGTTTGAAAAACACTGTTCCAGTAGAGAGTTCCAAGAAATCATAAAGCTACCAGTTGGATATTAACGTATAAATACAAACTTTTGCTTTTTTTTTTTTAGCAGAAAGTTTACTGTTCATACTTCAATGAGATTGTGAGATTAGCTTCAGATTAGCAAACGTTTTCAGCTTTAGTTCATCAATAAGAGAGCATTCATATACTGCTTTGAACACCAGTGCAAGCCATTGGCAATCTGAGTTCCTTAGAGGTGTGAACGATATGCCATTGCAGTAAATAAGGTTGATACTTCCTTGGGTTTTATTCAAAATACAGGTGATCACAAAATAGTACAATTTTCTAAAGCAGCTCTCCAGAGCAGCTGCCCTCTAGGTTATTTCATGCTGATTGAAGCTGTTTACTAGGAGGCAGCTCCCTTATAGAGACCCGGACTCTCTTCCATTAACCACAGCTCCTTTATGGGCATCAGATCTAGACCCAGACCACAACTCTCCCATTAACCTCTGCTTCTGCAAATTTTCTCCATTGCTCACCTCCCCACCCCCACCCTCCTATTTTAAAATGGTATCCTCTTGAAATTCTCCTGCATGGTGGCATTGGGCCTGACCAAAATAACTGCTTTCCAATCACAGGTTCCCTCCTTCCCAACCTTGCTGCTGCTCCGGTCAAAGACTCTGGGCGGGGGGGTGGTGTGGGGGGATCCAACCCTGGAGGGGCCCCTACTGTGGTCTGGCCCGCGATCGGGGACCACCAATCTGCGGGCGGGCCTGTCCCGTGGGAACATTCCTTCCTTCTGCGCCGGCGTCTGTAGGGCCATGCCCGGCACAGAGAAGACACCCCCCTGCGCATGTGCTAGAATATACCGGCCGGTCTGCGCATGCGCAGAACCAAGCCGACGGTTCTGGCATGTGCTCACTCACGCAGCCACTTCGGTGCCAGCTGGCGCAGCGCCAAACCCTTCGGCGCCGGCCTCTCCCCCTGAAATGCGGAGAATTCCGCAACTTTCCGGTCAGCCAGATGCCAAGTGGTTCGTGCCGTTTTTTACGCCGGCGTCGGGCCATCGCACCGGCCGGGTCGGACAATTCCCGGGGGGCACCGCGAATCCCGCTCCGATGCCGGCTGCTGTATTCTTTGGCGCCGGTTTTCAGGTGGGGGCGGGGATCACACCACGCCGGTCGGGGGCCGTTGGCAGCGCGCCCCCCCCCCCCCCCCCCCAGCAATCCTCCGGGTCCCGCCGGCGTGGTTTGGACATGGACCCTGGCCGGTCGGCCAGCTCGTGCGGTCCTCGGGGGGGGGGGGGGGGGGGGGGGTGTTTGGGTTGAGGCCCGCCGATCTCCGTGCCGTGGGGACGGCACTGCTTCCTTCCGCGCCGGCCCCTGTCGTGCTCTGCCATGGCCGGCGCGGAGAAGAAACCCCCCCCCCCCCCAGCAATCCTCCGGGCCCCGCCGGCGTGGTTTGGACATGGATCCTGGCCGGTAGGCCAGCTCGTGCGGTCCTCGGGGGGGGGGGGGGGGGGGGGGGTTTGGGTTGAGGCCCGCCGATCTCCGTGCCGTGGGGACGGCACTGCTTCCTTCCGCGCCGGCCCCTGTCGTGCTCTGCCATGGCCGGCGCGGAGAAGAAACCCCCCCCGCGCATGCGCCAGAATACGCCGGCCAGTTTGCGCAAGCGGTAAACCACGCCGGCGGTTCTGCGCATGCGCTAACTCACGCAGTCCCTTCGGCGTCGGCTGGCGCGACGCCAACCCCTCCGCCGCCGGCCTAGCCCCCGGAAATGCGGAGAATTCCGCGGCGTCCGGTTGGCCCGACGCCGGAGTGGTTTGCACCGTTCTTGGCGCCGGCGTCGGGCCAATACGCCGATTGCGGTGAATCCCGCCCTCTGTCTCTGGAGGGGTAGCAAGAGTGGGAGGGAGGGAACTTGTGATTGGAGGAACTGTAGCAGTGAGCATGGGAGAGACAAAGTTGTGATGAGAAGAGCAGCTCTCATAAATTTTGTCTCTCCCACATGGAGGATTGTCTTTTTTGGGGGCTCCCGAGGGAAGATTTTCCTGCTTACCCAGTCCATTTTGAACCCTGGTGTACACTGAATTGATTGGCGTCAACATTGGGGGAAGTGAATTCGCTTAGCAATCCCTGAACAAACTGTTGTAAACTGTTTTCTTCAACTCAAAAGTGAGGAAAATCCTCTTTTAAAATAAACCAATTATTTTCTAGAAAGGAGAAGGGTGGCAGTATTTAATGAGGAGAATATTATAGTGTTAGAGAGAGAGGATGTCTAGGATCTAGAGGGGGGAAGGGCAGAAACCATTTGGGCAGTGACGTTTTGTTTAACAGCATGTATATCTGGTATATTGCTGTATTACTGCTACAAACCCTCGGGTAAGAGAAAATGGAATGTGAAGATAGTGGGGGTGGCATGTGGCGCAGTGGTTAGCACTGGGATTGCGGCGCTGAGGACCCGGGTCACTGTCCGTGTGGAGTTTGCACATTCTCCAATTGTCTGCGTAGGTTTCACCCCAACAACCCAAAGATGTGCAGGTTAGGTGGATTGGCCACGTTTAATTGCCCCTTAATTGGAAAAATATATATATTTGGGTACTCTAAATTTTTTTTTAATGAATCAAGATAGTGTAATGGTGGCAAACGTGAAAAAAACAGTTGATTTGAGATGAACGTTGAGATAATTGTGATGGGAAGGAACATGGATTTAAAGATGAACAATAGGCCCCCATTTTAAGCTGCTTCATTCAGCTTCATTTTACATTCGCGTTGCAGATACAGTAGGGCTGATATGCACACATACTGTTAGACTGTCATTTTAGCATTGCTTTGCACCACTGTAGATGGAATGTGCATGAGCAAAGCGGCATCATTTTGGAACTGCCACTCCATGGACATCGGCCATGCCACTTCCCGCCCCATCCTCCCACAGGTAGTTCCTCATGTTCCCTCACTCACTTCATCCGAACAGACATACAAACATATGAATTAGTAGCAGGAGTAGGCCTCTCGTGCCTGTTCCGTCATTGAATAAGATCACGGCTGATCTGATTGTAACCTCAACTCCACATTCCCACGTACCCCTGATAACCTTTCATCCCTTTTCTTATCACAAATCTATCTAGCTCTGCCTTAAAAATAGTCAAAGACTCTGCTTCCATCACCTTTTTAGAAAGCAGTTGTTCCCTGGCGAGGAGTTGAACCTGGGCAATGGCAGTGAACACACCAAATCCTAACCACTTGACTACAAGGGAGTCTCCCTTTCGCTGCTCCTCTCCTGAACCTTCAGTCAGCAAGAGCTCAGGAGAGGAAGTGGTGAGTCAGGCAGGAAAGTGCCAAATGGGAGGGTTGGACAAAGAATCCGCAAGAGAGAGTCGGCCTACATGTTTCTTCTACGCTTTAAAATATAATAAATTTTAAAATATTCATTTACGAATGTAGGAACTGAGGAATGTAGTGCTTCAATTTACCGAATGTGATATTTAACATCTTATGTATGATAGGATAGGAATGTAACTACAGCTTGGATATTGGTTGGAGTGGGAAAACCTTTTTTTAATAAATTTAAAGTGTCCAATTCTTTTTATCCCAATTAAGGGCCAATTTAGCAAAGTCAGTCCACCTCCCCCATGCATTTTTGGGTTGTGGAGGTGAGACCCACGCAGACACTGGGATGGGCGGCACGGTAGCACAGTGGTTAGCATTGCTGCTTCACAGCGCCAGGGACACAGGTTTGATTCCCGCTTGGGTCACTGTCTGTGCGGAGTCTGCACGTTCTCCCCGTGTCTGCGTGGGTTTCCTCTGGGTGCTCCTGTTTCCTCCCACAAGTCCCGAAAGACCTGCTTGTTAGGTGTATTGGACATTCTGAATTCTCCCTCAGACGGCATGGACAAGCTGGGCGAAGGGCCTGTTTCCATACTGTAAACATCTATGAACATCTAGTGTACCCAAACAGGTGCCTGAATGTGGCGACTAGGGGATTTTCACAGTAGCTTCATTGTAGTGTTAATGTATGCCCACTCGTGACACTATTAAAGATTATTATATGCAAACTCCATACGGGCAGTGACTCTGAGCCGGGATCAAACCTGGGTCCTCAGTGCCGTGAGGCAGCAGTGCTAACCACTGTCACAGTGCTGCCTGGAATGGGAAAACCTGATTGACTTAATGTTATTTAACTTAAAATTCCACTTTTCAGGAACACAACTGCATTCAGCAAGGATTTATTGTACAGCACTTGAATGAACGTGTGAATAATCAATCAGTGGGCAAAATGCAAATGCATTTTTTCATTAAAATTTCAAATCATTGTATACTTGCTGCAACCAGAACCATTTTATACAGGAAACCAAAAGACAGATGCAAATTTATACCAGGGAAAGTCTGGTCCTGATGCACTGATACTGCTTTAGACGGGTGTGTCAAAAAAACAATGGAGGTTGTACTGTCTCTTTAATCAATGGACTACGTCTGTTTTATAAAAAAGAAAGAGGCTGAATGTATAAGGAAGGAAACTTGGTGGTTTTGGTGTAAATAATGCATGTTTATGTTGAAAAGAACTTGTAATAAGCCAACAAAACCTTTTTGTATGTATACAGCATAATTAACCTATGGAGTTGCAACCTTGTGAATAGGTATCCAGTTAGTGTAATGAATGCGTACTTCTTTGAAAATAAACATTAATATTTCTCGTTTAAATGGTTCAGGGTTAGTTGCCCGGTACAAAATTAAGATCGATAAGAAAGGTTTCTCCTTCGCCCAGGTAATTGGACTTCAACAAATTGGTGAACTGGACCTGTTGAATGGCTTTTCCCCACCTCCTTGCAACCCTCGGGAATGTTTCCTCGTTGGTATTATCATGTGCTAAGTGTACAATAGGCAGACTTTAATTTTGCAGTCACTTACAGCGTGCAGCTAATCTCTTGTGGTGTTGCTCACTGATATATCTCATGGAATAGTACAGCATAGAAGGCTGCCATTTGGCCCATCATTCCTTTATCGCCTAATTGCTAAAGCTATCCAATTAGTTCCACTGCCCTGCACTTTGCCCCCAAGTCCTTTAAGTTTTTTCCCCTTCAATAATTTATCCAATTCCCTTTTATTTCCTGTTGAATCTCCTTCCATCACCCTTTCAGGCAGTGCATTCCAGATTATAACAACTTCCTGTATTATTTTTGTTTGCCAATCATTTTAAATCTGTCTTGTTCCTAACACTTCTGTTACGAAAAACCGTTTCTCTTTCTTTACTCTATCAAAACTGTTCATAATTTTGAAACCTCAATCAACACCTACGACCACTACTGTCTAGAAGGACATGAGCAGCAGATACATGGGAGTTCCCCATGGAGGGTTCCCCTCCAAGTAATTCACAACCCCGACTTGGAAATATTTCACTGTTGCTGGGTCAAAATCTTGGAACTCCCTCCCTAACAACACTGTGGGTGTACCTACATCTCAGGGGCTGCAGCAGTTCAAGAAGGCAGCTCACCACCACCTTCTGAAGGGCAACTAGGGTTGGGCAATAAATGCTGGCCTACCCAGCAACATTTGCATCCCATATATGAATTTTTAAAAAGCTTCTCCAGTCTCTCCACATGATTTGAATTGTATGAGGAGTGAATGAATGAGCTGTGCAGGAGAGCATGCCGGGAGCAGCACAAGGCATACCCAAAAATGAGGTCTGAACCTGGTGAAGCTACAACACAGGACTGAGTGCTTGCAAACAGCTAAATCAGCTTGCTATATGCAGAGCTAAGCAATTACAAAACCAATGAATCAGATCAAAGCTCTGCAATCTTACCACATAAAGTCGTGAATGGTGATGGACAATTGAACAAATAACTGGAAGAGGAAGCTCCACAAATACCCCCATACTTGGTGTGGTGGAGTCAGTCATTAAGGCTGAAGCATTTGCTAGCATCTTCAGCCAGAAGTGCCAAGTGGGTGATCTATTTTGGCCTCCTCTTGAGATCCCCAGTATCACAGATTCTAGTCTTCAGACAATTCGATTCACCATATGTGATATGTTCAGTACCATTTGCAACTCGGATACTGAATCATGTAGCATGCCTCCATGCGCAAGAATGCTGGACAATGTTCAGGCTTGGGTTGAGCACTTTCAGACAACATTCATGACCACGAGTTGAGGGCAATAACCATCTCCAAAAAGAGAGAATCTAGCCACCTCCCCATAATATTCAATAACATTGCTATCAATGAACCACCTACCATAAAAGTCCATTGCGCAGATTCTTAGCTGGACCAGCAACTAAATGTTGTGGCTACTAGGGTACGTCAGAGATTGGAATCTCTCCAACGCCCAACACTTCTTCTGATTCCTCAACGCTTGTCCTTTTCTACAAGGCACAAGTCAGGAGTGTGATGGAATACTCTCCATCTAGACTGGATAAGTGCAGCTCCAACAATACTTAAGAAGTTCAACACCATCCAGGACAAAGCAAATCTGCTTATTCAGCACTTCATACATCACATTCAAAAGTTACTCACGCCACCACTGATGTGCAGTGGCAGCAATGTACCATATATAAGATGCACTGCAACGACTCATAAAGACTCCTCCAACATCACCTTCCAAACCCGTGACCTCTACCATCTAGAAGGAAAAGGGCACCAGAGGTATGGGAACACCATCACCTGCAAGTTGGCATCCAAGCCACCCACCATCTTGACTTGGAACTGTACTGCCATTCCTTCATTGTCACTGGGTCAAAATCCTGGCACTCCCTTCCTAGCAGCACCAAGGGTATACCTACACCACGTGGCCTGCAGCGGTTCAAGAAAACAGCTCACCATCACATTCTCGAGGGCAATTGGGGATGGGCAATAAATGCTGGCCTAGCCAGCAACATCCATACAGTATGAAGGAATAAAAGAACGACACTGGGCTATTTGCAATGGGTATATTTTATGCCGGAATACTTTATAACAAAAATGCTGCCAAAATCTCAAGCGAGGGATACTTGCCTTTCGGCAACACCAACAATGTATGTCCCGAGATGACATGAGCGGTCAGTCAACAGTGCACCATGTTTTCTACGTTGTTTTTAAATGTCTGTTGCTATAATAACAATAATCTTTAGTGCCACAAGTAGGCTTACATTAACACTGCAATGAAGTTACTGTGAAAAGCCCCTAATTGCCACAATCCGTCACCTGTTTGGGTACATGGAGGGAGAATTCAGAATGTCCAAATTACCTAACAGCAGGATTTTGGGGACTTGTGGGAGGAAACTGGAGCACCCGGAGGAAACCCACGCATACACGGGGAGAACGTGCAGACTCCGCACAGTGACCCAAGCCGGGAACCGAACCTTGGACCCTGGCGCTGTGAAGCAACAGTGCTAAGCACTGCTACAGTGCTGCCCCTGATCAAGTAGGATGCAACTGCATAAGCAATTTAAAAAGTAATATTTGTCTTCAAAAAGAATACTGTGATCTAAATCCTAGATGATAGGTTCATTCGATTCTAGTTGCTGAAAAAACCGTAACGCTGGAACAATTTCAAAGTTGTAGCAGTAGGTAATTATTAAAATAAAGTTTCAAATTTGGTCCCAAGTGTGTAGGCTATTAGGATGAAGAAAATATTTATTGATTAATTATAATGCACCCTCGATGGCAATATTCCAGAAATGTTTTAATTTTCTTTTTAATCTCATCCTTAAAAGTTACAAAGCCAATGCGCAAAGTGGACAGGGCAAACCCTTAATCTATCTCATTGCTTGCTCCAAAAAACAATTCAAATTCAAATTGAAGCAAATTCATGGTCTCCAGAAGAGAGACATACAAGATCCAAGCTGACAAGAAACGGCCAATTATCGCACCTCATCTTGGGCTTGATCAGACACTTGATCTTAGCCAAAAGGCCGAGAACCTGCACCGTTCCTTCGGTTTTCATTCCACCTCCCTCAAAATCCAGCACAAGTTTCCATTTTCAACTTCAGATTAGACAACAAATGATACCCATGACCAAAATAGTCAGACTTCTATCTGGCCTGCAAGAGACATTTTTCGTTATGACTTGAGGTCCCTTCAGCGTTCAATAGAGTTTCTAAGCTGAACAAAAAGAATGTCAAATCTAATTCAATACCACTGTGTCGTGGAAATAATATTTGACGGATTCTTCGAGCTTCGTTTCAGGAGTTTATTAACACAATATCGTGGAGAGGCTGCAATGGTTAATGACCGTTCATCAGAACTCTGAGTTACAGCAGAAGTAGAGCATATCTTTATACAGAAATAAACAGCTTTTCATGCAAAACAACCTCTGGTCTGACCATGTTTATATTAAACCTTGGGAATGCTCTTGGTTTATTATCTCAACTTTTAACAAAAAATTTAGAATGCCCAATTCTATTTTTTTCCAATTAAGGGGCAATTTAGCGTGGCAATCCACCTACCCTGCACACCTTTTGGAATGTGAAAGCAAAACCCACGCAAACACAGGGAGAAACTCCACATGGACAGTGACCCAGAGCCAGGATCGAACCTGGGACCTTGGCGCCGTGAGGCAGCAGTGCTATCCACTGCACCACCGTGCTGCCCTTATTATCTCTTAACAGACAACATTTTGCAGTATGTTCTGGCATCCTTGGCCAGAACAACTCGTCAGTACAATAGGATTAATCTAAACGTTGTTTACCAGTACCTTGAACTTTACCCATCATTCTAAGATATGGCTAAAAACAGTGTTAAAATATAGTCATTCAATCCCACCATGCTTTAGCAAGTGCTTTTTTTAATAATAGCAACTAGTAATATATTCTCTAAGCGGTCCAAAGCAATTAATAATTTCTCACACGACTTTCCTTCTACACACTGCTACAGGATAATTTTAAAAAACTTATTTGTGGGATGTCGACAGGCAAGACCAGCATTAACTGCCCTTTAGAAGGTAGTGGTGGTGAACGGCTTCATGAATCACTGCAGTCCATGTGGTGTAGGTGCACCCGCAGAGCTATGAGGAAGGGAGTTGCAGGAGTTTGACACGGTGAATGAATGGCATGAGTTAGGATGATTTGTGGCTTGGAGGGGGCTTGGTGGTGTTCTCGTGCATCTGGCATCCTTGTCCTTCGAAGTGGTAGAACAAAACAATGCAGCACAGGAATAGGCCCATAGGCCCTCCAATCCTATACTGGTCATGATACCACCCTTGGCCAAAACGCTCAGCACTTCCTAGTGCCGTATCCCTCTATACCCATCCTATCCATGTATTTTGTTGATATGCCTTTTGAATGCCGTTAGTGTATCTGCTTCCACAACCTCCCACGGCAGCACGTTCAGGCAGCACCACCCCCTGTGAAAAAGAACCTGCCTCGCACATCTCAAAGAACAATACAGCACAGGAACAGGCCCTTCGGTCCTCCAAGCCTGCGCCGCCCATGGTACCTGCCTAAACTAAAACCGTCTGCACTTACGGAGTCCGTATCCTTCCATTCCCACCCTATTCATATATTTGTCTAGATCTCCATAAATGCCGCTATCGTTGCTGTTCCCACCACCTCCCCAGGCAACGCGTTCCACATGTTTACCACCCTCTGTATAAAAAAAAAAATTTTTTAAACTTGCCTCGCACATCAGTTCTAAATTTTTCCCCATGCACTTTAAACTAATGTCCCCGAGTACTTGATTCTCCTACCCTAGGAAAGAGCATCTGACTAGCCACTTTGTCTATGCCACTCATAATCTTGTCGACCTCGATCAGGTCGCCTCTCAACCTCTGTCATTTCAGTGAGAACAGACCAAGTTTATCTAACCTTTCCTCATAACTAATGCCCTCCATACCAGGCAACATCCTAGTGAACAGCTTTTGTACCCTCTCCAAAGCATCCACATCCTTCTGGTCGTGTGGCGACCAGAATTGTACTCAATATTCCAAATAAGACCTAACTAAGGTGCTGTACAGCTGCAAAATGACTTGCCAATTTTTATATTCAATGCCGCGACCAATGAAGGCCAGCATGCTGTATGCCTTCTTGACCACCTTATCCACATGCGTTGCCACTTTCAGTGATCGGTGGACATGCACGCCCAGATCTCTTTGCCTGTCGGTACTCTCAATAGTTCTACCGTTTATTGTGTAATTCCTACATGTATTGGACCTTCCAAAGCGCATTACCTCACACTTGTCTGGATTACACTCCATGTGCCATTTCTCCGCCCAAGACAACCAGTTTATATACTGCTGTATCCTCTGACAATCCTCTTCACTATTCTGCAACTCCACCAATTTTTGTGTGTCTGCTTACTTACTCTAAACTTTGCTCCATGGACCTTAAATCTATGCCCCCCCAGCGATTGATCCCTCCACCCTGGAAAAGAGTGCCTGCCCATCTACTCTTTCCATACCTCTCATAATCTTGTAGTCATGGGTTTGGAAGGTACTGTCAAAGGAGAGTGTTGCTCAAAACGTTACAATAGAGAAGGAGGCTATTCAGCCCTTCATCTCTACACACTCTTTGAAATAACATTCAATTAGTCCGACTTCCTGATCTTTCCCCAGTCACTGCATATTTTTCCACTTCAATACTTGCCCAGTTTTGTTTTGAAAGTTATTGTTGAATCTGCTTCCATTGCTCGTTCAAAATATTCCAGATCACAACAATTTACTGTGTATTTTCTTTTCCTCCGATCACTTCTAGTCATTTTAAATCTGTGTCCACTAGTTATTGACCCTTCTGGTATTGGAAGGTTTCTCCTTATTTACTCAATCAAATGATTTTGAATATCTCTCATGAAATCTCCTTTTAACCTTCTCTTTCCCATAGAGAACAATCCCATCTCCCCAGTCTCTCCATGTAAATTACGTTCCTCATCATTGGTACCATTCTCATCAGTTCCTTTTGCACCCTATCTGGGGCTTAACATTCATCCTAAAGTGTGATTTCTACAATACTCCAGTTGAGCCCTAACCAATGTATTTTTAAAAAATGTTTAGCATAATCTCCCGGGTTTTTCTTTACCCTATAGGATCCTTGCAAACCTTTTCAACAGTTTTCTCAACTTTTCTGTCACCTTCAAATGCTTATGCACATCCTTTTTAAAATGTGCCATTTATTTTATATTGCCTCTCCCCATTCCTCCTACCAAAAGGAATTATTTCATACCTCCCTATATTAGAGTTCACCTATTACATTATAGTCTATTTCACCATTCTTTTTTTGCAGATTAACATCTCTAAATGTTTCTCTACTATCATCGTCTGTTTGATGAGCTGGGTTTATCCTTCTTTCCATTTTTGAACAGCGTTGTAATGGATGCAGTTCACCAATCCTTTGCCACCACTCCCCATAAGTAAAGAGAATTGGAAGATTTTGCTAGAGCCTTTTGAGTGCTGGTAAACGTCAAAAGATCACCTCTTTATTTATTGATATCATATCCAATTTCTCTACTACTTCTTTTACATTCTTGGCAGCATCTTCTTTCGTGAAGACTGATACAAAGCACTCACTTAGTACCTCAGCCATGCCACCTACCCGCACAAGGAGATTTTTTTAGTTCCTAATCAAGTTCTACATGCATTTTTGGACTAGTTTTGCTCATTTATTTTTCCAGAAATTGAATATTGCTGAAAAAGAGAAATGTGTAGCTGAAAGCCTTCATCTTTCACTCATCAAGGCAAACACAAGAATGACAATTTTCAGACAATCACAACAATTTATACTACAGGAGCAAAGGGGTGCTGGTTGGTTGGCAAGTTGCTTCTGGCTGAGCTATTGCCATGGAGGAAGCCAAAGGGAACTGTAGGCTCCCCATTCATTCGGATAATTCAAAAAGGCGTTGGCCTTTCAAGCCTTACATTTATTTTGAACAAAAATTGTTGTAGTCGTTTGAAATTTGACATTCTTGCATTTGGCCTGATGAGTACAAGATGAAAAGCTTCAGCAACATATTTCTCTTTTCAGTAACAATTTATTTTTGCTCACTGAGTGATCAGACATAGAAGGTAAGAGCAAGGAAGTGAAGTCTAATTGGGCAGCTCTTTCAATGTGCTGGCCAAGTGTAATGGACCAGATGTCTTCTTTGTGCTTTATTCAATACTGATTGGCCCCACCCTTCTTTTGACTCCCCTCTTATTTATGTGGTTTGAAAATATTTTTAGGTTTCCTTTTGTTATTTGTTAATCTTTTATATGCTCCCTTTGCCCTTTATTTCCTTTTCTAATTTCCCATGTATTACTCGCAAGCAATTTGGCTTTTGATTGAACTTCTATTACCGCATTTCTCATAAGCCTCCTTTTTCTGCTTCATTTTTAAAAAATAAATATTTTTATTCTCTTTCACATTATCATAAAAATTTACAACAACAGATAACCAACAATAACAACAAATACAATGGCAATCCTCCAGCCAACAATCCCCTTATCCCACCCTCCCTCAAACAGCTCCCAACATTTTGAATACGAAACACCAATGAAAAAGAATTGGCAATAACTTATACATTCCACTCTCTTCCCCCCCATGTTCGATGTCATCCAATTTATGAAAATGCACGATGATCAAGGCCCATGAACAAGACCCTTCCATCATCCCCCTCAACTCGAACTTTACTTTCTCAAGCGCTACGAATTCCAGCAGATCCCCTCGTCATGCCGAGGCACAGGGTGGACAAGCCGACCTCTACCCCAACAGAATCCGCATTCGGGCGATTAGCGAGGCGAAGGCCAAGACATCTGCCTCCGCATGCACTTCCAACCCCGGCTGATCCGACACCCTGAATATGGCTTCTAGGAGACTTGCTCCGAGTCTCACGTTCACCAAATTTGAGATTACTTTAAAAACCTCCCTCCAGTTTTGGACAGGACCAAAACATATGAACGTAATTGGTGGCAAATCCCCCCCTCCCCCCCACACCATTCACAAACATCCTCCACCCCCTCAAAAAGTCAGCTCATCCTCACCCTTGTGAGGTGCGCCCTATACACCACCTTCAACTGTATCAGCCCCAACCTCGCGCATGAAGTTGACGCATTCGCCCTCCGGAGCACCTCACACCATGACCCCCTCCTCAATATCCTCCCCAATTCTTCCTCTCACTTCACCTTAATCCTCTCTAGCGATACCTTACCTTCCCCCAGAATTTTCTGCTTCATTTTAACCTCTCCAAATTTAGTCACCCAGACAACTGGAGCTTTGGATGCCCTTCCTTACTTCCATGTGGAAATGTGTCTACTCTCTATCCAAACTAACCCTTCATTAAAAACCTCCACTGGTCATTGTTAGTTTAACATTTGTGAAGCAGTCCATTACATTAATAATTATTCCATTGGATGATTTTTCTTGTGAAGTATGTGGTGCTTAAAGATCATATCAGTGTTTTGTTACTGTTTGTTTTTGTTCAATACGGAAAGAGGAAGTCTAACGTGGGTAAATATAGAAATTTAACCCCTTTATATAATTCTCCGTGGGGACATATTGGTTATAAAAAACAAGATATTTACTGTTCATATTTGTTCTTCATTTATTGAGCAGCGAAAGATGATTAATTTATTTGTTTCACTGGTTGTTTTTCTCTTTGTACATTTTTTTGCAGATGATGAGTAAATCTAGTCAGTTATTTTATTAGACAAAGTAAAAAGTGAACGGTACGTTCTTATAGTTGTAGTCTACTTTTCATAATTTAAAAAAAAATCATTTACTACAATTTGTCTGAATCTAGAAGTGAGAAGTATAAAACTCTTGCATTTATTTTATTTTCTGCATTACAGCTAAGGCACTGTTACCATTTAAATATTAGTGCTGCTTTTGGCAAAGAAATAACAAGCATACTGATGGATTAAAAAACATAGTTCTGGCGTTCGTTTATTAATTAAAAAGTATGTACTGTCTAATTGGTCTCTGGAAGCAACTTGATTAGTACTGTTTTTAAATGGTCACAGCGTAAAACCACAGCTGCGACATTGTGTGGTGAGCTGGAGTACAGTTGTATATTGCTGTTGCAAGCACCGAGAGTTGTCTTTCTGTTTTTATACTTCACACCCTCACCCATAAATCCCCACGTATTTATGTCCACATTCACCCATAGACAGAGAGTACCATCTAAACATCCACACACACACCCCACCCTTTCCAATACACACCTCACATGAACACCTCACAGAAAGGTTTCTATGTGTCATTTGTGGTGGGGTTTCTTTTTTAACATAGAATTTACAGTGCAGAAGGAGGCCATTCGGCCCATCGAGTCTGCACCAGCTCTTGGAAAGAGCACCCTACCCAAGGTCAACACCTCCACACGATCCCCATAACCCAGTAACCCCACCCAACACTAAGGACAATTTTGGACACTAAGGGCAATTTATCATGGCCAATCCACCTAACCTGCACATCTTGGGACTGTGGGAGGAAACCGGAGCACCCGGAGGAAACCCACGCACACACGGGGAGGATGTGCAGACTCCGCACAGACAGCGACCCAAGTCGGAATCGAACTTGGGACCCTGGAGCTGTGAAGCAATTGTGCTATCCACAATGCTACCGTGCTGCTGGGAGTTCCTCTCTGGCTCTGTCAGCGAGTTCCCCACCGCTATCTAACCACAGTTAGTCATGTTTCTGGGTCCTGCGGATTGTATCACCGGGCAAGCCCACACTTTGAATTATTTTCAGCACTGGGGAGCTGAGCTCGCTGGCCAGACCGGCTTCTCGGAGATTGTGCCACCATTTTGAAAGGATGCCCTGATCTCTAAGTGGGCTTGAGGGTGGCAGTGCCAAGGTGCCATCCTGTCAGTGCTATGGTGCCTGCATTCAAGAGGGAGTGCCAGAGGGCCACCTTGCCCCTTCCCCGAGCACTCTGGCCTGGGGTGGGCGTTCCACCTTCCCCATGTTTGTATGGACCAATACTGAACTGTGCTTGGCTGTGGTCTCCCTGGGGAGGCTGGTAGATGTCGGGAACTCGATAGAGCCCGGGTCAGCACACCTAAGACGGCTTTAAACCTACTTAGGCATGCGAGGCTTGGTCCTGCCATTGTGGGCAGGATCCTGAGTGCGATGTCTCACGAGATTTGGGTACATCTCACTCGGCATACTGGCTGTTGGTAAGCCCGCAGGCGGCCTCTCCCAGCATCTACTGGCCACATCGTGCTCCCGTTTGGGCGCGATGTGGCCGTTAGATCGCGCCCCTCATGTTTCTTATGCACAGCTCAGGCAGGCATATCTCATGTGTGTCTCTCCATGCCCTGTACCCCGCCTCCCAGCACACCTCACATTTTCTGCTCCTCTCATGTAACACACTTTACATCCCCATCTGCTGTGCACAGTTCACACATTGTTCAGCCCCCTCCACTCCCACATACTTAACAAAAACACAAAAGCTACCAAAACTGTTCACGGTATATAAACTGACGGTGGCAGATGAAAACTATCTGGAACTGTAATCTTTTTAAAAAATAAATTTAGAGTACCCAATTATTTTGTTTCCCAATTAAGGGGCAATTTAGTGTGGCCAATCCACCTAAAATGCACATCTTTGGGTTGAGGGGGTGGAACCCACGTAGTCACAGGGAGAATGTGCAAACTCAACACAGACAGTGACCCGGGAATGGGGTCGAACCGGATCCTCAGCGCCACAGGCAGCAGTGCTAACCACCGTGCCACCGTCTGGAAGTGTATTCCTTTGCTCGTTAGTTTGAACAAGTCTGTGTCACCAGTGGCAGTTAACAAAACAAAGTAGTTTAATCAAGTTTCTCTTGATGCTAGGTACTCTGGTCCCATGGTCCTAGGCAGCTTCTTTGTTGTGAAATATTCCAGCTGGCCCATACATTCTTTCTGCATTCCAAAGAGCACACATTTTGTTCTCTGTCACAACTATTCCCATTTAGTTGCCGCTGACAAGCTTTTGAAGTAGCCTGCCTCTCTCTCTTTCTCTCATCTAGTCACTTCAAATTCTAATCTAACTATCTTGTCCTTGGGCAGCACCTTCCAACTCCATGACCATTACCATCTAGGGCAAGGGCAGTAGATACATGGAAACTCCGCCACCTGGAGTTACCACCCCAAACCACTCCCATACTGCCTTGGAAATATATCACCGTTCCTTCACTGTTGCAGGGTCAAAATCTTGGAATCCACTACCTAACTGTTCATTGGGTGTACCTATACCTCAGGGACTGCAGTGGTTCAAGAAGGCAGCTCACCACCACCTTCTAAAGGGCAACTAGGGATGAGCACTAAATGCTGGCCAAGCCAACAAAGCCCACATCCCGTAAATTAACTTTTAAAAATCTAACTCTTGTTGCTTACTCAGGACAATAATCTTCCATCTTCTCTCTTTCACACACAAATTCATTTTCGCTGTCTCTTATACTTTTACTCACTTTCTTTGTAAGTTTGCCTGTTCTCCTAATTGCTTCCATTATGCCTGGATGTATCTCCCTCCTGTTCTTTTGCTATTTTACTGAAATTGATACATCTTTTTTTTGCGAAGGCCGTGCACAAAGAAAAATGAATGTGAACAATGTTCTTGGTGATGATTGCAAGGATCTTCCTGTTGATCCATGTCTGTCCCTTGTTTTTCCTTTTAATTTCTGTCTTGGCTATTTCAGTTTCTGCACCTGGATGGTTAATGGGGTGTATGCCTTTAAAATGGTCTTCACCTTTAATTTAACAAATGAAGAAATTGAAGCAGGTGTGCTGTTTGGTCCGACATCAATGATGATACATCTTAATGGACATGGCTGACGGCCAATAGACTTTCAGATTGTCAGGTCTTATCAATAAATCATGCTGGTTGGTCAGGTTTTTCTCTGGAATGTTCCATGCTCTGTGAGACTTTATTTCCAGTGTTTAGTTTTGTTTTGAACTCCGCAGAAGGAGGCTCTTTTGAGTTTCTCTCTCCCTGAAAGGGTAAACCTCTCTCAAACACCTGGTTGGAGACTCTATTTTCTCTTCAGTAAAGCTGGAGGACATTCTAGTGAACCTGGAAACCAAGTAAGAGTAAAATTCAGGCTGACGGGTTTGAAGGGAGACAAAGAAAGTCTTAAAGTCCAGACAAGCCACCAGCTGAAAGCAGGGTCAGTCATTAAAGACTCTTTTCGACTCTTGTGTGGGGAACTCTGTCCTTGTCTCAGAAAGGCTGTCGGTCATTTTGGTGGAGTTGGAAGCAAATAAGAATAACAGGCTGTGAGGGAATACCGCAGCTGGAAGTTCTGACTGAATGCTGTGCCAGTAGATCCTCGTTAGCAATCCAGATGGTGCTTTCAATCACTCCGCATCCAGTGAGGACAGCCTGTTGCTGCAACAACTTCAACACCCGAAGCAAGGACACTCATCTTTCATTTCAGATTAATCCTTTTATTTTTACCCCTCCCCTCCCTCTGTGTGTCTGTCTTGTGTGTGTTTGGGTAGAGGGCAGGATGGTAAAAAGGGGAGGGGGAGTAGTAGATTAGCTGGCCGTTATTCTATTATAAGTATTGCATGTCTTATCTCTATTTTTGTTATAAATAAACCAACTGTTTCACTTATAAATCTGGTGCCTGTAAGTCATTGGAGCAGTCAAGGGCCAAATCTCAGAAACTTTATACACATTATTGGTTGCGTCACTTGTTTTGGGACTCTGGGGTCTGTGAGGCTGGAATCAACCGTGCACTAGCCCAGGGTGCCATAACAAGGTGCAGATTTGGAATAAGTATGGGAGATAACATTTGTGAAGTGATGTAACATAACAGCAAAGAGAAACTAATGGTTAATTCCTAGGCTAGCAGAGATTGAGCCCACGCGCCTGGAGAGAGCAAGGGATTGATATGGGAGAGAATGTGAAAGCCCATTTTGCAATGCTGCCGAACCCCTTCAACCATCTCTCCCTGCCCTGATAACATAATGCTTAAAAAGCCTGCAGCATATCAAAATTAATTCCTTATTGAGGACCGCCCAGTGCATTTAGAAGGATAAAACATTACTCGCAACACTGGACAACTATCAATCCCCTCCAAAATAGGCATAGTAGATACTGCCACCTTCTCCATAGATGGAAGGTTAAAGCATCCCAATTCTGGGGCTGTTCAGCTCCTAATCAGACCTTGGAGACTTCTTCGAACACTGTCCTCAGAGGAAATTCATTGGCATCCTACAAGATTTCATGCTGTTTCACTGGAAGCTTTGGCCTTGATATCTGACGGGGATATTGATGTTTGATTTTGTGGGTTTCTTTTCCTACTACCATACAGAAAAAGTTTAAGTAGTTGTCTGGAGGTTTATGTTCATATAATCGGCCAGGATTTATAATCCAGACTGGAATAGTTGCGACATATGGGTGAAACCCAAACCAAGCGCAAGGGCCTGCAGCAAATGATATGGAGGATGAGAGGTGAGTTTTGAGTGCATCAGGGTTTGAGATTTGCATTGGATCAGACTTGGATTGCAGTGTGGCCCAAGAGCTGGTAAGAAGGATCTTTTGTGATGCTTACCTCTTTATGATGGGATCAAAGCTATGGTGCTAGTGTCTAATTTGGGAGCACAGTAAGATGTCGCTGTAGTGAGCTCAGTGTTTGATAGCACTTGCTGATCAGCCCAGATCCTGCTGCTTCGTTTTAATTTTAAGACGCAACAGTGACCAGCTAATTTCATCTTGAATGTCAATTTTTAAAGTGAAAAGAACAGAAAGTGGTGTATTCTGGAGTAGCAGAGAGCAGGCTAAAACCTAAAAGGGTGGAGGGGAGGGGGATGGTGATGAAAGTAAGACCGTCTTTTCTAACTATCCAGTTAGTCTCGATCAGGTATAGTATTGCAAGTCATTAAATATCACCATCGAGTAGACAGAAAATTATACTTTAGTTACCAAAAATTATTTCCACGCTTTATCTCAGTTCTGCAAAGTCTTCTGAGCATTTAAGATATTCCTACTACTGCTGGAGGTACCAACACTTTGCCTAAAATGCAGCCAGCGTTGTCTAAAATCCTAAATTATTTTGGCTGACTTAATTTAAAATATACAATCTGGCAGAGAGATTTTATTTACATGCTACAGTGGATTGCAATTTTGCAGTTTAATGTTTCTTATTTGATCACTGTAGGCTTCTAGTGTCAAACTGGAAAACGTTTATTTTTGATCTGAACTATATGCTTCATAAGATTGGTTTATAATTCATAGCATTCTACCACATGGCTTTCTTGCCCTTTTCTTCCATTGCACAAAGGAAGACAGAAATGTAGTATTTAGCATTTTTCAAACGATTGATTATAGTAAGTATGAAGTACCTATTGCAAAAAAGACATTTTATTTTATTATTGGACCTTGCATTTGTATTTTCTTTTCTATTCCTTCTTTTGCTCCTTACTTAACCCATTACTACTCCCTTTTGGCTCTGCCCAGCAACGTCTTTGTCATATTATGTCTCCCGTCTTCCACTCTCTTGCACATCTTTTTCCACCCTTCCCCACTTAACCTACTTAAAATCTTTTACGTTTCTAACTTTTCCCAGTTCTAATGAAAGGTCATCGACTGAAATGTTGACTTTCTCTCCGCAGATACTGCCAGACCTGCTGAGCATTTCCTCCATTTTCTGTTCTTTTTTTAGGTTTCCAACATCTATAGCATTTTGCTACATCAGTGATTCCCACAATTGGTAATAGGTTGGACACTTTAATATAAATCCTAGCTCCGACATTTTCTAATTTCTGTGACTGATTTTGTGTTTTTTTGGTAGCATGCTGATAGCCACCAGATTCCATCCAGGTTTAAGCCCCCTCCAGGACTTGAGCACACAAATTAAGGCTGGCATTCCAGGGCAGAAGTTCACTGAAGAAGTACTGCGCTGTGATTTTGATGCAATGTTAAACCGCCTGCCTTCTTGGCTGGATATAAAAGATTCCTTGGTACTATTTTGATGAAGAACAGGGGTGTTATCCCCAGTGGTCAGGCCAATAGCTATCCTTCAATCTCAATATCACAATCAGATTATCTGTACATTATCGTATTACTGTTTAGGAGTTTGCTGTGAGCAACTGACGCATTTCCTATACTACAACAATGACAACACTTCGAAAGAACTCTGTAAAGTGCTTCGCAATGTCCACTGTTTGTGAAAAGCACTACATGAATGAAAGTCTTTTTTTCTTGCATCCCTTCCTTTCTTTCAGGGTAAGAACCAGCAGCAGGCTGAGAGAAAATGAACTTTGAAAAAACAATCTGAATTACGGCTGGGTACTTTGTACTGCCACTCGAGTGCTGTATATTCTGGAACTTTTTTATGTTGCCGTTTTTTTCTGCTTACATGATTGCCATTTTCCTCTGCTTACATGATTACTTATTTATTTGTTGCAGGTGGCTTCCTTAGCTGGAGTAGGAGGACGAGTAGAAATTGAACAGAATTTTCTCAATAATAAACTGAAGACGATCACTGCTTACTTTGGTGACTTAATCCGGAATCAGTAGAGCAATTTAAAGTTCAGTGTTGTATGATTTATGTTTGATCCTAATAAAACTTTTTGATGAAGTGGTATGGACTGCTCATTCCAGTGAGAAAAAGAACAACTTGCATTTACATAGTACCTTTAACATAGTAAAACATCCAAGGTGCTTCACAGACAGAATTATCAGGGGAAAATCGACACGAGTGGGTATGGAGATATTAGGACACGTGACCGAGAGCATGGGAGAGAGGCATAGGGAGCAAATTTTACAGCTCTGGATCTTGGCAGGTAAAGGCGGAACCACCAATGGTGAGGAAAAGTGTATCTGACCAGAGTCCTCTAATTTTAATTGTAGGAAAGATATTGAGGTAATAGAGAGAATACAGGTTCAGGAGAATGCTGCCTTGTATGAAAAATTGCAAATAAACAAAGACCTGAAATTTGGATCTGCTTGCATTAGGAGCAAAGAGTTTCTGGTGATTTTAAAAGAGATGCTTAAAATTATGAAGGGTTGGGACAGAGCTGATAGAATCCAGGCTACTTACAATGATTGAGGAGTGCAGAATAAATGTAAATGAAATTGAAGGTAAGAATTTTAGATCATCAGGAAAACCTTCGAGGGTTGTGAGGCTCTGAAATGCACAATTGAATTTTGAGATTGAAGCAGTTAGCAATTTAAAATAATGATCATAAAGGGAAATGGGAACAGGGCAGGGACTGTTAGGGAGGATACACACTAATGTGGAACAAACGACCTGTTTCCATGCTATTAGTTTCTATAACATACATGTCCACTTCTGTAGCTACAGCTTAATGATCAGCTTTTAAAGACTAAGGATGGGATTCTCTGAAAATGTGGCTAAGTGTTGACGCCAGTGTAAACACCGGAGTGTTTCTCGCCGGCATGAACAGGCCACTTGGCCCAGTAATTCTGTTGCCCACAGGGGACCAGCATGGCGCTGGAGTGCTCCAGCTGCCGTACGCGGCCCTGCACTGCTCGCCGCAGGTCGCTCGCAACATGGCGGCGGCACACAGCGGGCTGGCGCGGAAGAAGGTAGGGACCCCCCGATCGTCCCCCGACCGGCGCCGCGTGCGACTGGCACTGGAGAATTGCGTTGTGGCCCATCGCGGCGTCAACTCAGATTCTCCGAGCCGACGCGGGCTCGGAGAATCCTGGCCTAAATTCCTATTTATCTCCATAAGTTCTTTAGCCCATGCTAAACATGGACCAATAATTTACATTTTTATTCATTCGAAGCTGGTCCTACGAATTAAACTGGTGCGGGTCCTGATATATCTGCCCCCTCACCTTTCCACTTACTTCATCCACAAACATGAAAGTTAAGGTCAGAAGAACCAAACCTCATGATTTTGTAAGGAATTGAACCAATTATTATCAATAACAATCATAGCAGATATTTCTTCCCATCAACCTGTATTAGATTTGAGCTAAATAAGGGAGAACCAGATGAAAGATCCATACCCAAAACTGCAACTTCTCTGCACTCTCCACAGATGCCGTGTGACTTGCTGGGTCTCGGCTTCTGCCAGACTGCAACATTCAGTTTCTCTCCAGATTATGTTATCACTGATGATTTCTTCAGTTGGAGAACAGTAAACAGATATTGGCAGCAGTCCACTTTATTGATGAACAAGGTAATACTTTGACCAATGTGATTATCAAACAGCTGTTGCACAGTCAAAACAACTTGGATGATTCCATAATTGTCTCTGCTGACAGGGGCCACCCAACACCCTTTCAGTGGAAGCATGACTCAACATTCTGAATAAACCCTTCGTAAGGAGGAAATGACAGATTTTAGAAAATAAGGCTAGTTGATCATGTTCTGCTTAAGGACAGGACATCAGTAGTTCAATGTTAGACTGGATTGTCCTGGTTTATACTAAAATGCCTGTCTTGCTGATTCTGAAGGTGATAGTAAAAATAGAAAAATGGTTTATTTGATTAGACTTTTTATACTGATCATTTTTACTGATGCTTCCTGCAGTTACTTGCAAGAACAACTGTGATTGGAATGGAGTTCAACATAAACATCTGTGATTAAACATTATTTTAATTAAGTATTTCATTGGAAGAAACATTCAACAACTGCATTGGTACCGCTCCCGCTGCACCCAAAGAAGCTTTGTTTTCAACTATTTTATAATATTTGTTCAAACATTAATTAGTACAAACTCTGAGGAGGGCATAATTGGTTCGCCTTTTGAAACATTGAACCAATGGAATCCAGACAGTAAAGTCAAGTAAACACAAACATCACACTGGAATGAATCATGACTCAAACTTAGGGTATGTGCACTAACTCAGCAGTACAAGCCGAAAGATTTTCAATCTCAATCTGATATAATAATAATGATTTTTAGAATAATCTTTATTGTCACAAGTAGGCTTACATTAACACTGCAATGAAGTTACTGTGAATAGTCTATTAAGGAATTGTATAAGTATTTTGGGTCAAAGCAAGAATGAAGAGAAGACCGACCTAAACCTTTTACTCATTTTATTTCGGGTCCTTTGGTCATTTGAGGTAAATTTGTCTTTGGGAGTTACTGTCAAACAGCGTATAACAGATCATCCACTCATTAAATGTACTTCTTAATTTTCACTTCATTCGTCTTAAATAGAAGTCAGAATCATAGAATTTACAGTGCAGAAGGAGGCCATTCGGTCCATCGAGTCTGCACTGGCTCTTGGCAAGAGCACACTACCCAAGGTCCACACCTCCACCCTATCCCCATAACCCAGTAACCCCACCCAACACTAAGGGCAATTTTGGACACTAAGGGCAATTTATCATGGCCAATCCTAACCTGCACATCTTTGGACTGTGGGAGGAAACCCACGCACACACTGGGAGCACGTGCAGACTCCGCACAGACAGTGACCCAAGCCGGAATCGAACCTGGGACCCTGGAGCTGTGAAGCAATTGTGCTATCCACAATGCTACCGTGCTGCCCTGGAGAGACGTATCACAGGTTGCTAATACAGTACCACTATCCACTGTTTTACACATCAGTCAAATTCAAAATTACTCTCTTGTATTCCATTCACTTTCTTACAACACTGAAGGAGGCCATTCAGCCCATGCGTCTGTGGTGAACCTTAGTGAATATGCTGTGATGTAAATCCAATAAGGTTGCCAATATTTTTCTTCTTTCACAAATAGTGTCAGCCCTGTACAGGAATTTCTTTCACTATTCCTCAGATTCATGTCAGGCAAGAAAGCATTGGAAAATCTGTGTGAAATTAGATGGATTTCTTACAGGTCTAGCAACTCAAGACTGGGCAACCATGAGACGCTGTGGGCTATCAGCAACAGCAGAGTTGTAACCTCATGGCCTGACATATCCTCACTCTACCATTACCACCAGACCAAGGATCAACCTGGGTTCAATGAAAAATGCAAGGGGGCATGCTAGGAGCAGCACAAGACATACCCAAAAATGAGTTTTCAACCTAATGAAGCTACAACACAGGACTACTTGCATGCCAAACAACATAAGCAGCAACTGATGGAGTTAAGTGATTCCACAAACAGCAGATCAGATCTAACCTCCGCGGTCCAGGAAAGATAGGACAGACTTGGTGGGAGAATCTTTGTGATATATATAAGAAAAACGCAGCAAAGTTTAGAAAGGCAATGACAATAGTGTGCTGATTGGCACAGTTGTAAGGCACCGAGGAGGTTGTTGAGACACTCCGCAGACAGTTCGTAGAGAAGGAGGAAGAGAACGAAGGAAACAGTAAAGAAAGTGAGAACATTATTGAGGAACTCCGGGAGAAGTTAGCCGCTAAAGACGGAAATCGCCGATGTAAAACCGCCCACCAGTCTTGCATAGTACACCGTAGTAGCTTCCAAACCCAGTACGACAAGGCCTATCAGACACACAAAGCGCGCAGTCTTGATACGAGAGGAGACTGAACACCAGGTAACCTAATTATCAAAGAAATGCGCTGATTTACAGGCAGCTTTAAGAGCTCCACCAGTCCACCAAAGAACAAAGACAGAGCACCGTTGACGACGTTAAATACCAGCGGAAGATAGATAAGCTCCAATCGTTACTTTCAGTTCAGAACGGTTTTATGTGTGCCTTCGGGACAGACGAGACAGATGAGGAAGAGTTGGCAGATAGGGAAGAGTTAACTGAAAGCGCGTAAATGTATATTAAAGGAACGGAAAGTCAAAAGCAGCCGGCACGCATCCCAAAAAGAAAGGCACCAGCAGCACCGGCTGCACAGGTCGCACCAACCCCCACAGCTGCCCCGACACCCATGAATCCGATAACCACAGAGAGAAGGATTAGAGACCAAGCAGGCCCAGATATCACCTACACCACCCCACTTTCGGTAACCCAGTTAACATACAACATTACAGCGCAGTACAGGCCCTTCGGCCCTTGATGTTGCGCCGACCTGTGAAACCACTCTAAAGCCCATCTACACTATTCCCTTATCATCCATATCTTTATCCAATGACCATTTAAATACCCTTAATGTTGGCGAGTCCACTACTGTTGCAGGCAGGGCATTCCACACCCTTACTACTCTCTGAGTAAAGAACCTACCTCTGACATCTGTCCTATATCTATCTCCCCTCAATTTAAAGCTGTCCCCTCGTGCTAGACATTATCATCCGAGGAAAAAGGCTCTCACTGTCCACCCTATCTAATCCTCTGATCATCTTGTATGCCTCAATTAAGTCACCTCTTAACCTTCTTCTCTCTAACGAAAACAGCCTCAAGTCCCTCAGCCTTCCCTCATAAGATCTTCCCTCCATAGCAGGCAACATCCTGGTAAATCTCCTCTGCACCCTTTCCAATGCTTCCACATCCTTCCTAGAATGCGGCGACCAGAATTGCACGCAATACTCCAATGCGGCCGCACCAGAGTTTTGTACAGCTGCAACATGACCTCATTGCTCCGAAACTCAATCCCTCTACCAATAAAAGCTAACACACCGTACGCCTTCTTAACAACCCTCTCAACCTGGGTGGCAACTTTCAGGAATCTATGTACATGGACACCGAGATCGCTCTGCTCATCCACACTACCGAGAATCTTACCATTAGCCTAGTGCTCTGTCTTCCTGTTATTCCTTCCAAAATGAATCACCTCACATTTTTCTGCATTAAACTCCATTTGCCACCTCTCCGCCTAGCTTTGCAGCTTATCTATGTCCCTCTGTAACTTGTAACATCCTTCCGCACTGTCCACAACTCCACCGACTTCAGTGTCATCTGCAAATTTACTCACCCATCCTTCTACGCCCTCCTCCAGGTCATTTATAAAAATGACAAATAGCAGTGGCCCCAAAACAGATCCTTGTGGTACACCACTAGTGACTGGACAGGCTGAATATTTCCCATCTACCACCACCCTTTGTCTTCTTCCAGCTAGCCACTTTCTGATCCAAACTGCTAAATCACCCTGAATCCCATGCCTCCATATTTTCTGCAATAGCCTACCGTGGGGAACCTTATCAAACGCTTTACTGAAATCCATATACACCACATCAACTGCTTTACCCTCATCTACCTGTTTGGTCACCTTCTCAAAGAACTCAATAAGGTTTGTGAGGCACGACCTACCTTTCACAAAACCGTGTTGACTATCTCTAATCAAATTATTCCTTTCCAGATGATTATACATCCTATCTCTTATAAACCTTTCCAAGACTTTGCCCACAACAGAAGTAAGGCTCACTGGTCTACAGTTACCGGGGTTGTCTCTACTCCCCTTCTTGAACAAGGGGACAACATTTGCTATCCTCCAGTCTTCTGGCACTATCCCTGTAGACAATGATGACATAAAGATCAATGCCAAAGGCTCAGCAATCTCCTCCCTAGCTTCCCAGAGAATCCTAGGATAAATCCCATCCTGCCCAGGGGACTTATCTATTTTCATACTTTCCAGAATTGCTAACACCTCCTCCTTATGAACCTCAAGCCCTTCTAGTCTAGTAGCCTGTATCTCAGTATTCTCCTCGACAACATTGTCTTTTTCCTGTGTGAATACTGACAAAACATATTCATTTAGCACCTCTCCTAGCTCCTCGGACTCCACGCACAACTTCCCACTACTGTCCTTGACTGGCCCTACTCTTACCCGAGTCATTCTTTTATTCCTGACATATCTATAGAAAGCTTTAGAGCTATCCTTGATCCTACCTGCCAACTACTTCTCATGTCCCCTCCTGGCTCTTCTTAGCTCTCTCTTTAGGTCCTTCCTAGCTAACTTGTAACTCGCGAGCGCCCTAACTGAACCTTCACGTCTCATCTTTACATAAGCCCCCTTCTTCCTCTTGACAAGTGATTCAACTACTTTAGTAAACCACAGTTCCCTTCGCTCGACCACTTCCTCCTTGCCTGACAGGTACATACTTATCAAGGACGCGCAGTAGCTGTTCCTTCAACAAGCTCCACATTTCAATTGTGCCCATCCCCTGCAGTTTCCTTCCCCATCTGATGCATCCTAAGTCTTGCCTCATCACATCATAATTACCTTTCCCCCTGATATAACTCTTGCCCTGTGGTATATACCTACCCCTTTCCATCGCTAAAGTAAACGTAATCGAATTGTGGTCACTATCACCAAAGTACCTCCAAATCTAACACTTGTCCTGGTTCATTACCCAGTACCAAATCCAATATGGCCTCGCCTATCATTGGCCTATCTACATACTGTGTCAGTTAAGGGACGCTTGCGGTAAAATTACTCCATTTCAGCCCACTGCAGACCCACATAGCTTCTTTGAGGAGGTGCACCAGGAAAAGGTCATGTACAAATTAGATGAGAGGGAGGAAGTAAGATTGATTGTAAAGAGTCTCAGCCAGTTGGTACGATCAGCTGTGCCAGAACCCCAAATCGTAGGAGGAGGAACCCAAGAGGAAATGAAGGCCGCAATACTAGATGCTATTGGAGACAACAAAGGGGATCCGGTGGAGGGTTTGAACAAATGCAGACAAAAGAATTGGAACATCCGACCGCCTTTGCCGGTCGCCTCTGGATACATTTCAAGGCAGTATACGGAAATTTAAACCGCTCACCTAGATGAGGAACCTTAGTTTCGCATGCAACGGAAGCAGGTAAAAGGACTTGTGCAAATTATGACCTGGCAGATACCACACATAATGAGATTTGGGTACTTAGACACCTACCCAGGGCATGGGAACAGTCACTTCAAGATCAGATGGACCAGGACGGAGTAGAAGCCACAATGTACCCAGTTAGAACTAGCCAGGAACCCGCATGGATAAATGAGGGCAGAAGAGAGGAACATTACCCCCGAGAACAGCACCCCAGAGCACAAGCCCCAGCCCACGCACCACAAGGTTGATGTGACAAGTGGGACATTTTGCCGGCGATTGCAGACAAAATCCCCCACACCACCAACGACCTCAACAGCCCAACTCCCAACCCAGAAACAATAGGCCAGACCACAATCGCCAGCCGTGACAGCTGGAAGGCAACTCTCGCCTCATGCATAACGTAAACGCCCGATCAGATATCCTTGCTTTTAAGTCCCTAGATTGACGGTGTTCAGATCTCCAACATGGGTCTGTGACACGCTCTGGGATAACGTCAAAGACCGGTAGTCACAGGCACAGTCCGGGGACAAGCAGTTGATTTTCTTTGGGACACAGGAGGATCCCGAACCACACTAAACTCCGCAAACCTATTCCAAAAGACACCCTGGCCCACCACAGATACTATCACACTCAGTGGATTCACAGGCCACATGCAATGTTAAGTAATGCATTAAGAGACATTGCAATTAGTTGTCTCGTTTATGTTAAGTATCCAATGATTGACACTGATACGTAAAGGGGCTTCAGGTGGCCCTTGTGTCAGGTGGTGTGTTGTTAGAGTTTTGTGGAGAGGCTGTGGAAGTGAAATAAATGGTGTTTGGTGAAAAGGAACAGGACTTTTGACTCTTCATACAACGGTAATTAAAACGTATAACAATGGTAGCAGAGGATGGTTGCTGTGCAAATGTGAAGGTTTGAAAGATACAACTTTTCCTGATCAAACCAAGGAGTGAGTGAGAAGGAAAAAAAAAGATACATGGCTGAACCCAGGATAAAGATGGCTGGACATGACTATCCCCCCTTATTTTCTGAAAGGGAATCGTACGACCAATGAAGATGTGCAGTAGTTATGTGGACTAAGGTAACTGCCTTGGGAAAGAGAAAACAAGGTATCGCATTGGCTCTTTCTCTACCTTATGACAGTAAAATCCGAAACAAAGTGCTTTCTGAGCTGGAATTGGAAGAGTTAGACTCAGGAGAAGGTCTGGAGACTCTATTACAATATATGGATAAGATTTACAAGAAAGATGACTTGTTAAGTGCGTATGAAGCATGGTCGGAATTTGATAAGTTCCGGAAAATAGAGGAATTCTCCATGGAAGACTTTATAATGGAATTTGGCAGACGATATAAAAGGCTGCAGAAACACAATCTGGAATTTCCACAGTCTGTGTTGGCCTTTAAATTACTTGACTGTGCTAGAGTGAGCAACATGGATAGGCTCCTGGTTTTGACAGGAGTTCAGTTTACTGATAAGGATACCTTATTCGATCAGATGACAAAAGCTTTAAAGAAGTTTCTGGGGAAACATTCGATTCTGATGGCTCTGATGACTCAAATAGGTCAGCCTGCTATAAAGCAGAATATGGAAGATACACTACTAACAGGATGGCAAAATTGTACGGCTACGACTATAGAAGGAGATCGAGACAAGGAAATTATGAAGACAGAAACCCAGTTAGAACTTACAATAGGAAGCTGAAGCCCAGAAATGCACGGGGCATGATAAACCGATGTTTTTGATGTGACTCTCAATACCATTATGTCTTCAACTAGCCAGGAACCCGCATGGATAAATGAGGGCAGAAGAGAGGAACATTACCCCCGAGAACAAAACGTTATGATAAGAGTGTTTGAAGCGACACATGACACGGAAGAGTCAGAAGAGGAAAAAGATAGTGTTCAGAGAGAAGACATTGTCCTATTAACAAGCAGTTTTACGCCGGTAATGAGGGTGTCGGTTGCAGAATCCTTCAATTGTGCTGTATTGGACAGTGGCTGCACATCTACTGTGTGTGGAATTGACTGGTTAAAATGTTATCTGGACTCCTTGAATGCTGAAAATCGTAAAAAGGTTAAGGAATTTGAAAGTTCCACAAGTTTCAGGTTTGGGGATGATATTACTCTGAAGTCGCTGAAAAGAGTGGTGATCCCTTGCAATATTGCCGGAGTGAATCATTTCATTCGCACGGATTTTGTATCAAGTGAGATACCTTTGCTTCTGAGCAGACCGTCGATGAAGAAAGCGCACATGAAACTGGATATGGAACAGGATAAGGCAACAGTTTTTGGAAAGACAATTTACACAGTCGGGACACTATTGTATTCCATTACTGACAAATAATATTTCAAGTAGAGTGGTTAAGGATGTGTTAATGGCAGTTGAAAATGGGACTTTAGCTGATAAAAAGCTTGTGGTATTAAAACTACATAGGCAATTTGCACATCCATCTCCTCTTTCCAAATTCTCCCGCCCCAAATGCCTAATTCAGTATGTAGACGACCTGCTCCTGCAAACCGATACTAGGGAAGAGCACATGGCTCTATTGGCCGAATTACAAACCCTGCTCCAGTCCATCAAATGTAAGGTAAACCCCCAAAACGCACAGATATTGAGGGGAAAGGTACTTTATTTAGGCACCACGGCAAACGTGAAATTGAACAAAAACGAATTGACTCCATTGTGAAATTGCCCATGCCCTGTAATGTAAGTGCACGCCGCTCATTCCTAGGTTTAGTAGGATACTGCAGAAATTATATCAATAGTTTTGCCAAGGCCGCCCCGCTCTCAGAGCTTCTGGAAAAGTACACCCCATGGAATTGGCTTCCCCAGCACACAGACACCATAGACGATTTAAAACACGCCCTAGGTACTGCTCCCGCTTTACAAGTCCCCGACCCCGACTTGCCCTATGCCATAGAGATAGCAACCACCGACCGAACCCTCTCAGCGGTGCTCCTACAGGAACACCACGACCGATTAGGACCGGTGGCCTATGCCTCTAGAGTTTTAGACCCTGTAGAACAAGGATTTTCTGCCTGTGAACGACACTTGTTTGCTGTCTTCTGGGCAGACCAGTACTTTGCCTACATTACAGGCCTCAACCCAGTTACGATATTAACCGAGCACACCCTCACCCAACTGTTGTTAGATGGCAAACTGAAGGATGGTTCAGTTAGCCAGATCAGAGCAGCTCGCTGGATACTCTTATTACAAGGCAGGGATATTTCTGTGAAACGCACCAAGACCCACCCGTTCTTAGCAGACGATTTACAATACGCAGGGACCCCACACGAATGCAAGATTATTGTAGCCACACACCCCACAGGACCCTTAGTTCCCAAATCGCTACAACCACGTGTAAACGGTGAGACACAAAGTTCCCAAGATACAGGGACACAGTAAAGATCTATGTAGATGGCTCCTCCACTGTTGAGGATGGAGTAAGAATCACAAAATGCGGGATTTACATGGAGGACTCACAGGAACGCCCACTAGAAGAGATATCTTCAAAATTACCCAGCCGCTTGGGTTCGCAGGCAGCCGAACTGGCAGCCATAGCTTATGTAATTGATCACCCAGACTCCTTTCCAACGCCTGCGGACATACACTCAGACAGCTTGTATGTTTGATACAGTCTAACAGAATTCCTTCCCCTGTGGGAATCTCGAGGTTTTGTATCCGCCGATGGAAAATCCATACCCTCTGCCCCTCTTCTGAAACATATTCTTAAAAAAGCCACCACCCGCACATCGGCATCTTCAAAGTAAAGAGCCATCACCGTACCACCCCACCCAGGAATCACAAGGCCGACGCCTTAGCTAAAGCTGGATCACGCACTGGTCACTTCTGGCAACACCCCCCACCCCCCGCCCCGAGTGTGAACAGATACATTCAATCCAGATCTCCCAAATCAATATTGAGGATTTATCTCAGACACAGAAAGCAGACGACTCCCTTAAACAGGTACTGAACGGCACCTACCCAGCCCCCTATGATAAATGGAAGGACACACTCAATACAGGATGGAATAATGTTAAAGGACGCAATTTATGTGGTCCCCACCCAAGACAGAAACCGGTTAATCTGCCAATTCCATGACGGACACAGACATCAGGGAATAGACACAACCATTGCCCATTTAAGACCCTTGTGCTGGTGGCCCGAATTAACAAGCTATGTCACACATTATGTCGACAATTGCCTCATTTGTGCCCCGAACAATCCAGAACATTATGCAAAAAAGGGACAATTAAGACACACCCGACCTTGTAGAAGGCCCCTGGACAAATCTGCAAATTGATTACATTGGTCCCCTCCCCCCCTGCAGAAACGGTTTCAAGTACGTGCTGGTCGTCATAGATACATTTACAAAATGGGTCGAAGCATTCCCCACACGTTCAAACACAACAAAGGCCACCGCTAAATTTTGACCCATCAGATATTTACGTGCTGGGATCTTCCACGCAGCATTGAGTCAGATCAAGGCCCCACTTCACCGGCAGAGTAATGCAAAACGTTATGACCATTTTCGGTATCAAACAGAAATTCCACATAGCCTACCACCCCTAGTCCAGCGACATAATAGAACGCATGAACCGCACTTTAAAAACCACCATTAGGAAAACGGTACAGCAGAACAATTCCACTTGGGACACGTTTCAGGAACACAGTTTCCAGTTCCACATTTTCACCCCCCACACCATTAAGACAGGGAGACCCATGAAAGGCATTGAATATTTATTAGGGCTCTATTTGGCAAATCCCGCAGTATCCGCGCTCACCCACGAAAAAGCAGTGCAACAGGTCACAGGAAACATTAAAGCAGCACAACTAGCTGCTGCTGTCCGACTGGGCGATAGGAAAAAGCAGAGTACAGCCAGCTTTGACAAAAAGGTTCATCCCATAGAGTATACAGTCGGCCAGCAAGTTATGATCTTGTTGTCAACCCCAGCTCCTTCCTAGCCCCTAAATTCACAGGCCCCTCCTCCATCTCTGACAAAGTAAGCCCCTCTGTGTACAAGATAGCGTACCCCAACGGTAAGACATGTTGGTTCCACACCAACCAACTCAAATTCTACGCTCACAACGTAGCCACGCCTACCACTTGGCCTTGGTAATGGGAGAGGATGACGCTCTGCCCACTGATGACTCAGCCCGGCGCCCTCTCCACCCTCCCCCCCCCCCCCCCCTCCGGACGACACTCTCCCCTCGATTCCGCCCATAATCACAGGTTTCAACCTCGAACTTGACTGATGAGAGCTTCCTGGATTTGACTATCATCCCTAGTGACCTCCCCACCATCAGATACCCTAGCCCCTGGAACGATGCCTTGGATTTTTCTGACCCCTTGTAAGACCGTCCCAGCCCAACGACTTTTCCTACGCCCACTCCCAGCAACATTGCTTCCACTTCCAGTACACCAGTTCCCAACTACCCTCTGTCACACAACAACCCCGATACTCCTTTTTGGCACCGTGACAATTCCTACAGGTTAGTAAGACATGACGAATCAGACCACCCACGGGCCTACAAGGCTACTGCCCGGAATCTGCAGACACGAGTCTGGCAACCAGGAGAAGGTGATGATTTAGGCAATGAGCCCCTTCTGGGAAATGATTTAGCAGAACTGATGCGCGCAAATATATGAGGTGTCCAGATGATGAGAAACGGACACTGCCTAAGAATTAAGGAGTCCAAATTTTTGATGGAGCCTGCCCGTCTTCTTGTTTTAATCTCCTCTTCTCTCCAAAACATGATTTTAATCTATGTCGGCCCGACACTCGGTTATACAGTCATAACTACTCTTCTGATTGAACCGTCAGACACGGTCTACTGACCAATGGCAGTTGAATGCACTACAATACGACTACAAATTCTTCCTGTTCATCCCGATCACCCAGGTAGGGAGTCACGGCACTGATCCCCGCCCTACCTGAGGGCCCAAAAATTATCCGGTCAATCACGCTCGGGTAGTGGAGTAACGGCACTAATCCCCACCCTACCCAGGGATCCCACCCATTCTTCTCCCGCAGCAGCCCACACGCACCCCATGTTTCTCATCATGCTCTCTGGAATGGTTTGCTGCTTTGGGCAGGTTTCGAATCTTCCTTTCCGCTCCAAATCTAAACCCTTGTTTCTTCCACTATTCTTTCAAACCCCTTCAGGTCACTTCCAAATGCTATTTACACTTAACACACAATGGTTCCTGATCACTGCTGCTACCTCTAAGCCCCAGGGATGAAACTCTATAAAACTGACCGCCCTGAAATTCGGCTGGTTAAGCAAATCCTCCACCTCCCGTGGTTGCTAGTAAAGATGGAGAACGGTCGAAGAAAGCATTCGCCCACTCCTCGCATCGACCACACAAGCTGTGAGACACTTGAATACTTGAATTGAGACACTTGCATTAGTACCTCTCCAAATTTCTTTTTAAAAACAAAATGGGGGAGTCACACATGGTGACAATCATAAAGGGAAATTGGAACTAAGAGAGAGAGACTAACACACACAGATATTAACCAACGATACTGACATGATACTATGCTTGATTCCCTCGGATTACACGGAAACCAGAAACCGCAGGATGAACCCAGCCCCCATGATCTCCGTCTGGATAATTGCCGCACTTACCGGATTCCGAGCACAAGATACCCAAGACTTTCCACAGCCCGGCGGTCTGTGATACCGTCCCCCAGATGCAGGGGAATGTGAGAGTGGCACCCTATGGGTGTGTAAGAACACATGCGTCATATTTGGGTGCAATAACCAACGGACAATTTACAGAAAGCCCAACAGGTCCACATGAGAATGTTACATTAGCACAACCGGAACAGAAGATTGGTAGAAACTTACTAATGAAGGGTGCCCCGAAATTGGATGTTTAAATAAAATTGCAGGGAACATAAGAATCGGACAAAATTGCCCCGGGACACCCACTAAAGGTAATTTGGCAATACACACAATTAGAGTAGGACCTAAGCCAGTCCCGAGCAACACCACCTCACAGACCACCTCCAGTCAGGATACCACACAACAACTGTTAGAGATAGAGACCAAAACCCCCAACCTGGTGGGAAGACATTGCAAAATGGAACCCACTCTCATACATAATAGAGACCCTCCTCCTGATTGCAGTAATCTGTAGTGTAGTCCTCACATTCAAACTCCGTAAATGGAAGGCAAAAGCCTCCCGGCCCCCTATATACACAGTCCGAGACCCCCTCTTTGGAATCCAATAGAACTCTACTAAGAATTTACAACTTACAAAAAAAACTGTGATAACCGCTGCTGCATGGACCCTTTGTGCCTCTGTACTGATGAAATGTGATAATAAGGAAGAATGTGGTGCTGCTGTTTAAGCTTAATAGATTTTGTGTTGTAGATAAGTTCTTTATGTAAAAACAGCAGCATGAGTGTAGCATAGAATGTTTAGTTAACAACCAACCGTTTAGTATGAATCTAAGTTTATTTAATTTGGATATAAAATAGCCAGTTGTAGTGAATTGTTTCAATGAATGTATGTGATAAGGTATTAGGTAAAATTGTACAATGAAGTCTAGGACAGAGTAGAGTAGGACCTGAACTGACTGACCAGTGGTCGGCTTGATAAGGTAGACTACGGGATCAAGACTGTGATCCACGACGCTTCGCGTTCAGGATCAAGAGGACAGAATGTAGCCATGTAAAATGGCCACCTGCAAAGGACCATGGGAATTGTGGTCAATTTGGGACGCAGACAGGGACACAGCCTCTGTGTATTGTGCAAAGAAACCGGACTTGGCTGAAACTTGCATCCATTGAGAATCAATTACCATTTTCCCCAAGACAATAGCATTCGCATTAAGGACCATCAATGATAGCAGACTAACCGGCGCCACCCTCCCTTATTTGGAAAGGCCTACTTGCCAGGAACAATGATAGCTAGGACCCGCCCAGCCATCGAGGTATCCGCCCCCTAATTGGCTAAGATCGATGTGGGTGATCAAAACCCTATTGATCCATTGGACCTGGAGTAAGGACCGCCCAAAAGGGTGCGAAAGAGATGAACGATATAAAGCCCTGCACACTAGGGATCGGTCTCTTTTGGGACTGGCCTGTGTGCGACCAACTGTCGCAAAACAACCAAGTTCAAGGACCCGCGACCATCCTGAAGGACGAGCCCAGCTGAGACGAACCCAACAACTTCCAACCGACCACGTGGACCCGGATAAAGGCCTTTTCTCGCACAGTGCTGATCACTCGAAGTTAAGTAAAGGTCATCTTAGTTGTTGGGTATAGTTAGTATGGAGTCACGTGCATTATTGCATAGAGATACAAGTCTTGTGTTATTAATAAACTATGTTTTTGAGCTAACATACTGGTTGTGTGGTCAATATAAAAAATAGCTTGTGGTTCACATAAAGGGTAAAAAGGCAACACCAGTATCAAATATGTTAGTTTTCAACCAATTGGATTCATTCCATGTGATATCACAAAATGGCTGAAGGCACTGGATACTGCAAAGACTCTGGCCCTGATAATATTCCAGCAATAGTACTGAAGATTGAGCTCCTGAAATTGCCAAACTGTTCCAGTACAACTACAAAACTAGCATCTACCCAACAATGTCGAAGATTGCCCAGGTATGTCCTTTACACAAAAAGCAGGATAATACCAACCTGACCAATACCACTCGATCAGTCTAATCTTATTCATCAGTAAAGTGATGATGGCACAGTAGCTCAGTGGTTAGCACAGTTGCTTCACAGCTCCAGGGTCTCAGGTTCAATTCCCGGCTTGGGCTAGTCTGTGCGGAGTTTGCACGTTCTTCCCGTGTGTGCGTGGGTTTCCTCCGGGTGCTCCGGTTTCCTCCCACAGTCCAAAGATGTGCAGGTTATGTGGATTGGCCATTCTAAATTACCCCTTAGTTTCCAGGGATGTGCAGGTTAGGTTACGTGGATATGATGGGGTGGACGGGAGAGTGGACATGGGTCCTCTTTTGGAGGGTCGGTGCAGACTCGGGCCAAGGATTCTATAATGGGAATCAGAGGGAAAACTCTCCACTAGTTGGAGTCATACCGAACACAAGGCATGGTGGCTGCACTTGTTGGATCAGCCATGATCTTATTGAAAGAGGGAGCAGGCTCGTGGGCTGTGGCCTACTCCTGCTCCTAATTCGTATGCTCGTATGGAGGTCAGTCATCGCAGTTCCAGGACATCACTGCAGGAGTTCCTCAGGGTAGTGATCGAAGCCCAGCCATCTGCAGTCTCTTCATTAATTACCTTCCTTCAATCATAACTTCAGACATGGCGATGTTTGCTGATGACTGCACAATGTTCAGCATCATTCACAACTCCTCAGATATTGACGCAGTCCATGTCCAAATGTAGCAAGATCTGGACAATATCCAGCCTTGGGCTGACAAGTGGCAAGTAACATTCATGTCATACAAGTGCCAGGCAATAACCATCTCCAACAAGAGATTCTCTAATCATCGTCCCTTGACATCCAATGACATTACCTTCACTGATGCCCCACTATCAACATCCTAGGGGGGGTTACCATTGACCAGAAACTTAACTGGTCGAGCCATAAAAATACCATGGCTACAAGAGCAGGTCACAGGCTAGGAATGCTGCAGCGAGTAACTCGCCTCCTGGCTGTCCAAAGCCCATCCACAATCTAAAAGGTACAAGTGAGCAGTGGGAATGCAGCACCTTGCTTGGATGAGTGCAGCTCCAACAACACTCAAGAAGCTTGACACCATCCAGAATGAAGCACCCTGGTTGATTGGCACCCCTTCCACAAACATTCACTTCCACTACTGACACAGTAGCAGCAGTGTGTACCATCCACAAGATGCACTGCAGGAACTCACCAAGGTTCCTAAAACAGCTCCTTTCAAAACCCATGACCACTATCATTTAGAAGGGAAGGCCAACAGCTACATGGGAACACTATCCCCTAGAAGTTCACGTCCAGGCCACTCACCATCCTGAATGGGAAATATATCACCGTTCTTTCATGGTCGCTGGGTCAAAGACTTGGAACTCTCTCCCTAATAGCACTGTGGGTGTACCTACACCACATGGATTTCAGTGGTGCAAGAAAGCAGCTCACCACCATCTTCCCTCGGGCAATTAATGATGGCCAATAACTGCTGACCTAGCCAACAAAGCTCACATACCTTGAAGGAATACAAAAGTTCCCTGAAGGTGCCCTGCTAGATTCATGTGTTTATCTACACTTATCCTCAATGGGATAAATAATATGAAATAAATTGTAATATCTCAAATATTGCTAATTTTAATAAAGTGTTCAAAAAGTGAAATGAAAGGAAGAATATTCCAAATTTTGAACGAATTTATGTGAAATTCAAATACTTACCTCAGTTTGGGAACTACAGTTCCCAGCATGCTTCTGGACTTCTACTGGTCAGGAACTGGGCACACATGAACAGTTCAATCTTTTTTCTCTTTTCGTGTCTCCTGTGCATGTGCAAATTGGGAGATAGCCGCATGTGCAGTTTGTTTCTTCATGTTCTTCAGACTAGGAACAGGCCCTACACCCGTGCGCAGAAGGAAAATAAGAAATTAAATGAAATGGTGCCCTACTGGTGGGCAGCTGACTTGAATAGGAGTACCATTTAATAGAATGTGCCCTGGGAGAAGGTCCTAAACAAAAAAGGTCCAAAACAAAAAAGATGATCTCCATTGGGGAATAGGACAAAAACAAGTCACAGTAAAGGATCAAGGACAGAGATCAGAAGCAGGTCCTGTTAAGTAAAGTTGAGAGAAAGGAGCAGAGCAACAGGCTCTGAAGAGAGAGCTGTAGGGTGCAGATTTGAAGCAAAGTGGGTTAGAGAGAAGCCCTGAAAATCCAAGGAGGCAGCTGAATGTTGATGGCTTCTTATTGTGAGCCTTTTGAAGCACTTTAACTGTTTGGCACAGCTGAAGGTCTGCTTGGAAGATAAAACTTGAATGGACATAAATATCTAGGGGTGAAGAATCTCAGGAGGTGACATTAAAACCCTGGAGGTGGATCCTTGTTGAAGCTACTGAAATGGGAGTGATGTTTGGAGGGCATTTTGAAGTGAGTTCATCGAACGTGAAGATTGGAAATCCTTGTGAGAAAGACAGGGTTTCATTAGATTGGTTGACTCACAGTGTAACAAGCATCTGGGTGGGGTGTTGGGAGATCCACAGAATCTGCTTTGGTCACTTCTGTCAATTACTATGGACTGGAATTTCTGCCCACAGTTTGCTAGTTCATTCATTTGTACTGCATACTTACCCTGAATATTAGAGTATAAGGTAGATATGGTAAATTGTTTTGCCTTTCTGATTTTTTTTGTGTCAAGTAAAGATATATCTGGGATGAAGGAATTATGAATATTTTAATAATTTTCTTGTGTTAATACTGAGATATTGCCAACTTTTTTGTTCCAGTATAAACATCAACTGGGATCATAACTCTTAACACTTAGCGGCACAGTTGTTAACACTGCGGCCTCACAACGCCAGGCATCCGGGTTCAATTCCAACCTTGGGTGACTGTCTATGTGGTGTTTGCACATTCTCCCCGTGTCTGTGAATTTCCTTCGGGTACTCCGGTTTCTTCCCACAATCCAAAGATGTGCAGGTTACGTGGATTATCCATGCTAAATTGCCCCTTAGTGTCCAAAGATAAGCAGGTTAAGTGGGGTTATGGAGGGGAGTGGGCCTAGGTAGGATGTTCTTTTTGAGGGTTGGCGCTGACTCGATGGGCTGAATGGCCTCCTTCTGCATTGTAGGGATTCTATGAATATAGTGCATTTTTCTTGTTTAATAAATGTTTTATTGTTTGTGTTAAAAGTTAATCAGCAGACTCCTATGATTTTGTTCAGTAACTTTCCTCCGTGCTTTCTAAAAGAACATAAAAGTTAGGCGATGGAATTCTCTCTTCTTGAGACTATGTGTTGATGCCAGGGCAGGATTCACGGACGTCTATGAAAGCAAAACTGGTACCACACCTGGATCAATTCAGGTGCTAGCATCGGCGCCCCATGGAAAACAATCGATGGATTTGCCGGATTTGTGATTGACACTCAGGAGGCTGACAAGTTGCAGCTGCATATACACACTTCATTCCCCACACATATCATCCCAGACAACAAGATGGCAGCAGGAGAGCGGCCCCGAGATTCACGGACGCCAAGCTTGATAAGCTTTTGGACGCCATGGAGGAGAGGTGGGCCACCCTGCACTCTGGCCCGGGAAGGCGGCTGCCATCCGCCACCGTTCACCTTGCCTGGGTGAAGGTGGCAGATACTGTAAGCGCCACGAGCAACACCATTCGGAACTGCCAGCAGTGCCGGAGAAAACGGCACAACCTCCTCAGGGAGGGCAGGGTGACTAGGCAGCACCGTGTCCCTGGCACCAACCCCGTCCCACACACCTGTAACCCTACCCCCCTATCCAGAGGGCATCTGAATCCTCCATCCTGCACCACATGCCGGCACCCATATCGGTTGCCTTTGCTGGGTGCCCTGGCCACTGAAGCCACCAGCTATGCAACCCCTGTGCTGCATGCGGCGAACTGTCTAACACTGTGCATTTTCTGTTTTCCATCCCCCCACAGGAGAAGGCTGCCCATAACCGCTGGGAGCGGAAAAATACTGGAGTGGGGCCAACAGAACTGCGGCCCCTCACCGGGGCAGAGCAGCGGGCCCTGGACGTGGTCGTCGGGCCTGAGGAAAAGGCAGTCACCGGGGTGGAGATCGGCATCGGTCGAGGAAGTGAGGCCCCGCTGAGTTGCAATTCCCCATCACTCGTGTGTCAACCCCCCAACACCACCCTCAAAACCTCGCCACCCCCACACCACACTCAGACCACGCAACACCACCCCCACACCACCTCCTCACCCCCGCTCCACAGACCCCCCACCATCCCACTCCCCCCTGGCCCGCGGTCTAATCATTTGTCTTGTCTTGTGTCTTGCAGGAGCTGCTGGTGATGGACGGATCTTTCTGGTGTCCCCCGCTCCCAGCCATAGCCAGAGCTCCAGGTGCTGAGCAGCGATGAGGATACCGACACGGACGGGAGCCATATACCCGAGACCCAGGACACCTTGGATCTCGAGTCTCATGATGACACTGATTTCCCATCACAGCTGGCTCTAAAACCCTCCAACATCACCCCAGATGGGCATATTCGTGAAGAGGCTGCTGAGACACTATCTGGTGCGCACCGCACATCTGCTCCAGTACAGTAGGTGGAGATAGGAACACGCGAGGGGGCGGACAGCTGGAGGGCAAGCCGGCCTCAGGGACTAGCTATCATCCAGGCGGGGTTCGGGCTTCTGGAATGGACAGATGCATCGATCAATGCAGTCGCTGAGCCAGGGACTGCATGAGGGGTTGTCGGCGAGCATCCAGCACCTGCAGGTGCGGCGGAGGAGTCCAACAGTGTGCAGGAACAGGAGGTGGTGCCTCCCATGCATGCCACCCAGGGCATTACCGCATTGGTGGCGTCCACGGTGGAGGTCTTGGAAGGCAGCATGCCCAAGGCCTGGGGCAAACTCCAGGCGGTGGCTGAGGCCCAGGACAGCTCTGCTCTATCACAGGCAGCCACATGCAAAGCCACTTGGACAGTGAGCGGCGCTCCTGAGAATGGCCCAGTCACAGCGGGCCATGGCTGAGAGATTTGCCTTCATTGCCAAGGCATTCGCCGACGTGGCACGGTCTAAGGTGGCCCAGTCCCAGAGGGAGATGACGCAGTCACTGGCTGATGTGGCGCAGCCCCAGATGAAGGTGGTCCACAACCTGCGCTCCATGGCCGCAAGTGTGCAAGCCCTGGCTGAGATGGGGGATGGCCTCCAGGACAGGCAGCATTAGGTGGCGGGGAGCCTCAGGGGATATCTCCACTCACCCCCGTCCCATAGAGTAGCCGTGGGGCCATTGGGCACCCCAAGGGAGGATGTGGTGATGGGGCCCGTGCCGGTGACTCCTACAGGGGGGCTGCTGGAACACCGCAGCACTTCGGACTCACCCCCTCCTGTTCCTGGCACATCTGGTAGACAGCGGGCAGAACAGGGTGGCAAAGGGGCGGCATGTGGCGCAGTTGTTAGCACTGGGTCTGCGGAGCTGACGACCCGGGCTCGAATCCCAGGCATGGGTCACTGTCCGTGTGGAGTTTGCACATTCTCCCCATGTCTGCGTGGGTTTCATCCCCATAACCCTTAAAAGATGTGCTGGTTAGGTGGATTGGCCACACTAAATTGCCCCTTAATTGGAAAAGAAAAATAATTGGCTACTCTAAATTTTAAAAAAAAACAGGGTGGCACCACACCATCTGGGATACCTGACCAACAGCTGGACCATTTAGGCCTGGCCGCACCAGAAGATGGCCGCCAAAGGGGACCAGGTTGCAGGGTGGGAATCACAGCAGGCCGCCTCCACTCCTGATGTACCATCTTGGGATCCACTAAAGCGTAGCGTTAGGGCCCGCAAATCCGTAAAATTAGACACCAGTTAAGTTGACACGAGTGCAGGGCACAGTTTAGTGATAGGGGCTAGGGCACCTATCTGTACATATGTTTTCACATTAAACACCTGTGCGCAATGATACAGCCTGCCTCGGTACTCTGTCAGAAGGATATGAGGGGTAGACTGGTCTGAGCTGGCTGCAGAGAGGGCGCAGGTGGGGGGAGGAGGGGAATGGGCGGACGTTGGGGATGGGCTTGGCTCAGGGACCGCAGTTCAGTCAGTGCTCAGCGCTCTGGTGTCCCACCCCTAATTCACCACCCCCTACCCCCCATGTCCCCACCTTTGCTACCCTAGGAGATTCAATGGGACCGTGGGATGGAATGGCCAGCTTGCATGCAGGGATCACCCAGGTGAACAGTGGAAAGTGCTACCGTGGGCAGGAGTCAGCCATTGCCAAACGCTACAGAGCGGGTTGTCATCATCCTCCATCCCATTTCTCTGACCTGCTGTTACTACCAACCCAGGGCCCACATCCCATAGTGCGGCAGGTATGTATAACGGAGGGAGTTGCAGATGGGGGAGGGGAGGGCGAGGAGGGTGTCCATGCCCCTGGCCAGTTCCTTCCCCGATCGGTGAACGTGGAGGCAATCAGAGCGTCCCTTACGCATTGGTCCTGACACATTGTGCGGTCTGCCTGTGCCCCATGTCCTGCCCATCCTTGCTCTCCCTCGCATGCACCTCGTTGGACAAGGCCTGCCATTCATCCTCCTCCTCCAGCACATCGTCCCTCTGCTGCGCAATGTTGTGGAGTACAACACAACGCTGTTTTCACGATTTTTAAAAGCACAAATGAACCGCGCCATCGGGAACTCGACCCATCAGAGGCAGAGAATCGCTGAGGCCCCGGAGAATTCCGGGTCAGGCCCACTGATGATATGCAGACGGTGTTTACGATACGTGCGTTCCGGACCGCATTGACTTCGCTGTAGAGGTGATAGAGAATTGCGAATTGGTGTCAAACCGGAGCCCGCCGCGATTTTGGCGTAGGAACCGATTCTCCGCGCAAATCCCTTTTCCGATTTCGGCGTCAGTGAACGGAGAATCCTGCCCTACATGTGATGTGTTAGGCAGGTAGGTTCGATGTGGACTGCACTCGATGCAGGGAAGCTAGAAACAGATGTCTAACACTGGAGAAGATCCAGCACTGTTTTATTCAACGATAGAACTGATAATACATATTCAGCTGTGGGTCGACACTATACTGAACTGACTGGAGACCTTGTAATAGCCTGACCAGACTTACTAGCTACCGCATGGTGTTTGCACTTGCTAGCTCGTAGACTCTGATTGTCTCAGTGGCTGGGTCCCGAGAGAGCGGGAACCTAGTGCCCTCTGGCTTTATAGTGGTGGTGTCCTGTCTGGTGATTGGCTGCACTGTGTTGTGTGCTTACTGGTCATCCTGTGTGTCAATCACTGCCTGTCTGCATCTCATTATATACATGAGTGGTTATTATGACATTTCCCCCCTTTTTTTTTAGATAAATAAATACTAGGGTGTGCCTGCGTATATATATGCCTGACTGTATACAAAAGGTGTCTAAATGAACGTATATACATAGGAAGGTGTCGATAGTGCAGATACATGGCAAACGAAACAATATTTACAGAGGTTAAATCGATGAAGTCACGAAATGTACAAAAGTTCACTCTACAGATTCAGTCTTTGTGGTGGGTGAGGAATTCTTGTCGATCGCCGCAGAGGTGGATCAGGAACTGCCTGCACGTGGATAGGCGGGATTGCTGCTATCGCAGTGGTCGCATGGGCCGGCAGGATTGCTGGTAGATCGGTGGCCTCGTGGCAGGGTATGTCCGGAGGAAGCATTGTGGGCGGCGGGGCACTTCGGTCAGGTAGCGGGCGTGGAACTCTTCGCAGTGCCCGTCTGTTGTGCCGTAGCAGGGAGCCATCAGCCATGCGGACAAGGAACGATCTTGGGGCCACTTGTTTGATCACAACAGCTGTGGCTGACCAACCGCCCTCAGGCAACTGGACACGAACATGATCCGTTGGAGCCAGCTCGGGTAGATCCGCGGCATGAGCATCGTATGTGGCCTTCTGTTGGGCCCGTGACTGCCGCATTTTCTGTAAGACCGTGAGGTGGTCAAGGTCTGGAACATGGATGGCTGGAACTGTGGTCCTCAGAGTGCGATTCATGAGCATCTGCGCTGGAGACTATCCAGTGGACAGTGGGGTTGCCCTGTATGCCAGCATCGCCAGGTTGAAGGCGGAGCCTGAGTCTGCACAGCAACCGGTTTACAATATGGACCCCTTTCTCGGCCTTCCCGTTTGACTGCAGGTAGTGGGGACTGGAGGTTACGTGACGGAAGTTGTAGGACTGTGCAAAATCAGACCATTCCTGGCTGTAAAAGCAAGGACCTTTGTCGCTCATTACCGTGAGCGGAATCCCATGCCTGGCGAACGTTTCTTTGCGGGCTTTGATGTGAGGGCGGAACAGTTTCACCACTTCTGGGTAACTGGAGAAGTAGTCGACCAGGAGTACGCAGTCATGCCCCTTGGCGTGGAAAAGGTCTACACCTACTTTGGAGAGATCATGATCTCGTACCGTTGCAGCGTTTCCTTGGGTTGAGCTGGTTGAAACCTCTGACAGGTAGGGCAGTTGAGGACTGTGTCGGCAATGTCCTGGCTGATGCCCGGCCAATAGACTGCCTCCCTGCGTCGGCATTTCTCGACCCCAAGGTGACCCTCATGGAGTTGGCCCAGCACCATAGCCCGCATGCTCTGAGGAATTACGATGCTGTCTAGTTTCAGAAGGATTCCCTCCACCACCGTCAGGTCGTCTTTTACGTTATAGAACTGGGGACATTGTCCCTTCTGCCAGCCATTGGTAAGGTGCCTCGTCACACGCTGCAGCAGAGGATCCTTGGCCGTCTCCTCACGAATTTGGACCACCCATTCGTCAGAGGCCGGAAAGTTGGTGGCACACAACTGCACTTGTGCTTCTATGTGGCAGATGAAGTCACTTGGTTCACACGGTGTGGTAATGGCCTGGATATGGCATCTGCAACAAGCAGCTCTTTGCCTGTCGTGTAGACAAGTTCGAAGTCGTAGGGGCATAGCTTAAGAAGAATTTGCTGTAACCGAGGTGTCATGTCATTTAAATCTTTTTGGATTGTATGGACTAGAGGCCTGTGGTCCGTTTCTACCATGAATTTTGGCAGGCCGTAAACGTAGTCATGAAACTTGACTATCCCTGTCAGGAGGCCCAGACAGTCCTTCGCAATCTGAGCGTACCTTTGCTCAGTGGGAGTCATGGCCCTGGAGGCACACGCCACGGGAGCCCAGGATGAGGAGTCATCTCGCTGAAGGAGCACCACCCCAATGCCGTCCTGGCTTGCATCAGTCGATATCTTGGTTTCCATGGTTGGATCGAAGAACGCTGGAACCGGGGCTGTGGTGAGCTTTATTTCACCTCACGCCATTCCTCTTCATGCGTGGGCAGTCACTGGAATTCCATTGACTTCTTGACGAGATGGCGGAGGGCCGTGGTGTGGGATGCCATATTGGGAATGAATTTCCCGAGGAAGTTGACCATCCCGAGGAAGCGGAGGACCGCCTTCTTGTCCTCCGGGGTCTTCATGGCGTTGATCGCCGAGCCCTTGTCGGCAACTGGCCGCATGTCCTGCTTCGAGATGTGGTCACCCAGGAACTTAAGATCGGATTGACCAAATGAGCACTTGGCCCTGTTGAGCTGGAGACCATGTTCATGAATTCTCTGGAATGCCTTCTTGAGGTGAGCGATGTGTTCCTGGGGCGTTGTGGACCAGATAATTACATCGTCAACGTATATCCGCACCCCCTCGATGCCCTCCATCATCTGCTCCATGATGCGGTGAAATACTTCGGAGGCAGATATGATCCCAAAAGGCATCCGGTTGTAGCAGTAGCGACCGAACGGGGTGTTGAATGTGCACAGCTTGCAACTGGATGCGTCCAGCTGTATTTGCCAAAAACTCTTGGAGGCGTCCAGCTTAGTAAAGAATTTGGCATTAACCATCTCACTGGTCAACTCTTCACATTTTGGGATCGGATAATGCTCCCGCATGATGTTGCGGTTTAGATCCTTAGGGTCAATGCAAATGCGAAGCTCCCCTGATGGCATCTTTACGCAGACCATGGAGCTGACCCAGTCAGCTCTGTGACCTTCGATATGATGCCCTGGTCTTGGAGGTACTGTAATTGTTTCTTCAGACAATCCTTGAGGGGCGCCGGCACCCGGCATGGTGCATGAATTACAGGGGTGGCGTTCGGCTTGAGTAGGATTTTACATCGGTATGGGAGCGTGACCATTCCATCGAATACGCTGTGGTACTGTGTGATAATGTCATCTATGTCGGCTTGCAAGTTTCCATCAGGTGAGGCCATCGCCGGTGATGATGAGATGGTGTGGACTCGCTGAACCAGGTTCAAGAGCTTGCAGGCTCGAGCACCGAGCAGGGACGCTCTGTCAGGCCCGACGATTTCAAACCGCAGTGTTGCCTTGATCGCCTTGTTGGACATCCCTAGTTGACAGGAGCCACTGGCAGCTATGGCATTGCCATTGTAGCCAAGGAGCTGGCAGGTCAGTGGAAGAATGCTTGGTCTGGCGCGGATGGTGTCGTGGTCGAATTTTGAGATGAGGTTCGCTGATGCGCCGGTGTCCATTTTAAATCGATGCAAGCCTTGTTTACTGTGAGGACAGCACACCACTCATCGTCGGGATCCACACTGAGGATCGAGAGGCATTTCGCCGTTGTGGTGGAAGGCAGCTCATGTGTAGTTATGATGCCCACCCGATATGGGGACATGAGGCACTCAGCATCAGAGTCTGTTGGGCTGTCGGGATTGGAATCTGGCATGCCTTGTTGTATTGAGCGGACACTTCTGCGCCGCAGCTGGGATCACTGGCTGCTAAGCGGTGGAGCAGATCTGCAAAGTGCTGCGTAGTGGCCAAGCTTACCACACTGTAGACACCGGCGTCCTTTTGCCAGACATTGCCGCTTTAAATGGGCGGAGCCACAATTCGGACACGTCATGAGGCCGACGTCAGCGTGTTCCGTGCGCCATTGCACATGCACAGTGCGGTCGGTCGACGCACGGTTTGTCGGGCTCGTCGTCCACTCGGTCGTGGCGCGCATGTGCAGGGACCCGGGAAAAGTGCGATAAAGGCCACTCTCCTCGATGCTCAGGCCCTGCATCTGTGCAATGGCCTGCACCCATTCCGCCTCGTGGGAGGCCAGCTTCGCAGTTTCTGCCGCCCTGATGTGGGAGTAACGATTCTTAGCATGCTCATGGACAACACACGTCTCGATAGCGACAGAGAGGGTCAACTGTTCGACTTTCAGGAGCTGCTGCCGATGGGAGTTGGAGTGGACCCCGAAAACGATCTGATCCCGGATCATGGAATCAGCCATCGTGTCATAGTTACATGACTGCGCTAGGATGCGGAGATGGGTCACGAAGGACTGCAAAGGATCATCCTTACCCTGAAGCCTCTGCTGGAAAACGTACCGTTCAAAGCTCTCGTTCACCTCAATGTTGCAGTGGCTGTCAAACTTCAGCAGGACTGTTTTGAATTTTGTTTTGTCTTCGCCGTCAGCGAACGTAAAGGAGTTGTAGATGTGGTTGGCGTGGTCCCCCGCGGTGGAGAGAAATAGCACGATCTTCCTGGCATCCGATGCTGCTTCGAGGTCGGAGGCCTCGATGTACAAGAGGAACTTTTGCTTGAAGATTTTCCAATTGGCGCCGAGGTTGCCGGAAATGCAGAGCTGCGGAGGAGGCTGGATGTTTTCCATTTCACCGGATGGCTGCTTGCTGGTCAATGCTGATTCACTCAAGGTAGGTCTGTCAAGGTCAGTATCACTCCGGTACCATGATGTGTTAGGCAGGTAGGTTTGATGTGGACTGCGCTCGATGCAGGGAAGCTAGAAACAGACGTCTAATACTGGAGAAGATCTAACACTGTTTTATTCAACGATAGAACTGATATACATATTCAGCTGTGGGTCGACACTATACTGAACTGACTGGAGACCTTTTAGTAGCCTGACCAGACTTACTAGCTACCACATGGTGTTTGCACTTGCTAGCTCGTGGACTCTGATTGTCTCAATGGCTGGGTCCCGAGAGAGCGGGAAACCTAGTGCCCTCTGGCTTTATAGTGGTGGTGTCCTGTCTGGTGATTGGCTGCACTGTGTTGCGTGCTTACTGGTCATCCTGTGTGTCAATCACTGCCTGTCTGCATCTCATTATATACATGAGTGGATATTATGACAACATGTTTCAGTGAGATCACCTCTCATCCCTCTGAACTCCAGGAAACAACCCTCTTAATCCAGGAATCAATCTAGTGAAACTTCAATGAGACTCGTTTCACCTTCCTTAGGAATGGAGATGAAAATATACAAAGTGCTCCAGGTGTGATCGTGCCACAGTCCCTGTACAATTGCAGCAAGATGTCCTTACTTTACTCCAAGCCTCTTGCCATAAGGGTCCATATACCACTTGGTTTCCTAATGGCATACTATACTTGTGTGTTATTTTTTATTTCATGTATGAGGTCACCAAAATCCCTCTAAACACCAACACCCTATAATTTATCACTATATTAAAAATGTTCTGCTTTTCTGTTCTTATTACCAAAGTAAATAACCTTACATTTCCCCACATTATACCCCAACTGCCATCTTTTTTCCCATTCAGTTAACCTACCTGTAGCTCGCATAAACTCTTTGTGCCCTCATAAACTTGCTTTTCCATCTAACTTTGTATTGATAGCAAACTTGGATGCATTCAGGGCAGCACGGTTGCACAGTGGTTAGCACAGTTGCTTCACAGAGCCAGGGACCCGGATTCGATTCCCGGCTTGGATCACTGTCTGTTCGAAGTCTGCACGTTCTCCCCGTGTCTGCGTGGGTTTACTCCGGGTGCTCCAGTTTTCTCCCACAAGTCCTGAAAGACGTGCTTGTTAGGTGAATTAGACATTCTGAATTCTCCCTCTGTGTACCCGAACAGGCATCAGAGTGTGATGACTAGGGGATTTTCACAGTAACTTCATTGCAGTGTTAATGTAAGCTTACTTGTGACACTAATAAAGATTATTATTATATCAATTCCTTTGTCTAAGTTATTAATATAGATTGTAATTACTCAAAGCCTCAGCACTGATCATTGAAACACCCCACTAGTAACAGCCTGCCAACCTGCAAATAGCCCATTTATTCCGACGGTCTTATTTCTGTCCTTTAAAATCTTCTATTCATGTTAGCATATTATTCTCAACTCAACGAGCCCACACTTGGTGCAATAACCTTTCTTAGTGCACTTAGAAAATCCATAAAAACTACATCCACCAATTTCCTTTTACCTACCTTGCCAGTTATTCCTCAAAAACAATACGTTTGTCAAAATAATTTCCCTTCCTACAATTAGAGTTAGTTGTGTATCAGTCATACGGCAACATTTAGCCATCGACCAAGTAGAACATATAGCTTAATCCACTGTTCAGAGAAATCCATGACTCGGCATTCATAGAATTAAACATTCCACAAAATCTTTTGAGGAATTGGTGGAGTTTGGGTAAGTTAAATGTATTTGAGTCATCGAGGTCTACAGCACAGAAAAGACTCTTCATCCCACCACGTCTGTGCTGGTCAAAAAAGCACCTAACTATTCTAATCCTATTTTCCAGCACTTGGCCCATAGCCTTGTATCCCTTGGCTTGAAAGTGCACATCTAAATACTTCCTAAATGTTATGAGGGCCTCTGCCTCCACCACTCTTTCAGGCAGTGAGTTCCGACTTCCACCACCCTCTCTAAACCTCCTGCCCCTTGTTGCTCTCTTTGGTTGGCTCTGAATATGGCGGTCAATATGGTCGCCTTCCTTAATTCTAATTACGTTTGCTCTAGAGTCGCCAGATATCTTTCGATACCGCCACAAGGTTCAAACTGAATACTGATCAAAGACTTGATACACCAGTTAGTTAGTTCAAAGTCAATGCTTATTTATTTACACACACACAGTTAAATATACTCATGCACAAAACTCTACAGACTAAACTATCACTACTGCTAAAGCCTATACTTAGCTTCGGGCGCTCACTCAGTCAGAGGAACAATTGCCGTTGTTCGGTTCTGAGGCTGCTGGGGTCGAACTGGTAAAGGGGAACAGCTCAGGTCGTCTGTCTGGTAGCGTGCGTTGACCTTGGACTTACTTGCTTCTGGTGCAGCCGGTGAACAGGTCTCTCCTCGGTGAGAGCCGGGTCCAAGAGAACGATTCTCTCTTGGGGGCTCCTTCTTATACCCAAAGGGGCTTCGCTCGCTTTTGGGCGGGCCTTGAACTTGGCCCCAATCAATTGGGCCGTTTCTTGATCATTCATATTGATCTCGTCCAATAAAGGGGTGGGTGCCCTGATGGCTGGGCGTGTCCTAGGTGGCCGTTGGCCTGCTTTGTTTCGGTCTCCTCTGGCGCCGAGGTGTCTGCCTTAGTATCGGTTACTCAAATGTTACTCTTTTGTTCCCGGAGATTGGCCATTAGTATGCTAATGGGCCTACAGTTCTGGTCTTGTCTGGGAGCTGCGGCTCTAATATACAGACAAGCTCTGAACCTGCTTGTTTTCTCAGTATTGTCCATTTTCCCTGCAATCTTTGCAAAGTGTCCATTTTGTAATCAGGAAGTGGCCATCCCAGATGGCTGCATGCCCTCCTTGTGATCCTCAACGCGAAGCGTGAAGGATCACATTACCTCGTCGTCTTCGTTGTCTGACCAAACTGGGCACCCATAAGCACTTCACGGGCTCTTCACTGCCCTATCCTATGAATCGCAATTTTTACTTAAAATCATTTTACATACATACATCGTTATAAAACTCCACGGGGCGCTATGACATTCAGACATGCATTACAAAATTTAAAAACTGCAATCTCTAACTATCCTAAATAAACTATCCTCACTCAAACAATCAAAAATAATCTACACCACTTTAAGCTGTACAAATAGCAGCAACACAAGTTTCTCTGGCTTGGCAGTCAAGCACAGAGGTTTACATTTCTTTATTGAATGAACAAAACACACACAAAGAAAAAACGGATGCACTTTAATTCACTTAAATGGGTTGGGGGGTTTGTTGGAGTCTGAAAATAGGGGACCTAAACGTGTACACAGGGGTGCGAGAGCGGGAGGCTCTCCTTCGCCATTTCCTGAGTCTAAGTGTCTGCCCGACACTGCAGAGTATCGCCAGTACTAAGAGTGCTATTACTATGTAAGATAGTGAATACCAGGTTATAAACTTGTCACACCAGGTCGGGGTGTCGGTAACTGTCTCGGGGTTAATTATCTCGGGGTTAACTATCTTGGGGTACAGTGTATGGAAGGGGTGGGAATCATTCACGGCCTGTGTGGTAGGGGTCAGCGGGGTAGCGTCCATGCGCAACTGATGGGATCCCGCTAAGATCCAGGTGAAAAACATGAAGGTTGTCTTCATCTTTCCTTTTGTTGGTCTCCTTCTTTTTCGTCCTCTGGGGTTCCTGAGGTCCCGGAGTTCTATGGTCACAAGCATAATATCTGATATTATCTTGCTTAAGCTCTCGTATGTCTGTCTGTCTGTCCTTTGTTGCCAATTACCCATTATAATTGGTCACCATCTGTGACTCCCTCATTTACAAAAAACATTTTTTAAACCGAATATTTGGACAAGATATCCTATCCAAGGGATACAAGACAAGGGGCAGCACGGTAGCCTTGTGGATAGCACAATTGCTTCACAGCTCCAAGGTCCCAGGTTCGATTCTGGCTTGGGTCACTGTCTGTGCGGCGTCTGCACATCCTCCCCGTGTGTGCGTGGGTTTCCTCCGGGTGCTCCGGTTTCCTCCCACAGTCCAAAGATGTGCGGGTTAGGTGGATTGGCCATGATAAATTGCCCTTAGTGTCCAAAATTGCCCTTAGTGTTGGGTGGGGTTACTGGGTTATGGGGATAGGGTGGCGGTGTTGACCTTGGGTAGGGTGCTCTTTCCAAGAGCCGGTGCAGACTCGATGGGCCGAATGGCCTCCTTCTGCACTGTAAATTCTATGAAATCTATATCCGAGAGAAATACTGACACAGTGCGAGCCGTCTCGCAGCCTGTTTGAGGATGTAGATAGCATACGGAAGCAACCTAAGGGTCGCCAGAAACAAACAAAAGAATTTCAAACTGAAAGTGCCAAAATGGGCCGCTGCGGGTAAGATTGGGTGGAATCGGGACTTCCGGGTGCGGCGATGACCAGCTAGGTCGCACGTTTCGGCAGCTCCCGTTGGAACGGACTTTTGGGCTCTTAATAGGAGCCCCAACGGCAATTTAAACGGCAAAAACACTGTGCGGTAAACCAGAAGGGAATCCCCCCGGACACGCATGGAAAAGGGAGAGGATAGCAGCCGGATTGCGGAGGTTCCTCTGGAGCAGCGGCAAGGAAGGGAAGCTCAAAGCAAGATGGCATCGGAAGGTGGCCGTTTGTTATGGGGCCCGGAGCAACAAGAGTTCCTGCGGTGCTGTGTGGAAGAGCTGAAGAAGGAGTTGAAGAAGGAGCTGTTGGCCCCGATATTGCAGGCGATTGAAGGACTAAAGGAGGAGCAGAGGACCCAAGAGCTGGAGCTTCGGGTCGTGAAGGCAAAGACTGCTGAAAACGAGGATGAAATACAGGGCCTGGTGGTGAAGGCAGAAACGCACGAGGCACAGCACAAAATGTGTGTGGAGAGGTTGGAAGCACTGGAGAATAACTCGAGGAGGAAGAATTTAAGAATCCTGGGTCTTCCCGAAGGCGCAGAAGGGGCGGACGTCGGGACATATGTGAGCACGATGCTTCACTCACTAATGGGATCGGAGGCCCCGACGGGCCCTTTGGAGGTGGAGGGAGCTTATCGAGTTCTGGCGCGAAGACCAAAGGCTGGAGAAATACCTCGAGCTATAGTGGTGAGGTTTCTCCGCTACAATGACAGAGAGATGGTTCTCAGATGGGCGAAGAAAACTCGGAGCTGTAGGTGGGAGAACGCGGTGATCCGCGTATACCAGGATTGGAGTGCGGAGGTGGCGAGAAGGAGGGCAAGTTCCAATCGGGCTAAGGCGGTGCTTCACAAAAAGAAGGTCCAGTTTGGAATGTTGCAACCGGCGAGATTGTGGGTCACACACCAAGGGAAGCACCACTACTTTGGGATGGCAGAAGAGGCGTGGACATTCATTGTGGACGAGAAGCTGGAATAGTCTGGCGAGAGAAAGAGCCTGTGGGACAAAGTGGTGGGGTGATTATGTGGGGCGAGGAAGGGGAAGGGGGGAGGATGATTTTTCAATTTGTTAATTTTGTGATCCTGTAACTTTTCTCTCTTCCCCATGTTGGGGAGGGGGGGGGGGGGGAGCATGAGGAACTGTGGGCGCCGGCCATTAGGGGCGGGGTCGAGTGGGAAACGCGGGCTTTGTTCCCGCGCTATGGTAATTATGGCGGGAACAGGGACGCAGGAAGGAGGGGGCCTCGCACAGTGGGAGCCGAGGACAAGGGGGGAAGCCGAGGTCAGCCAGAGTTTGCTGACTTCTGGGAGCAACATGGGGGGTGCAACTACGCTAGAGGGGGGGGGTTAACTGGGTTGCTGCTGCTAAGTAGAAGGGGGAGCTGTTGTGGGATGGGGTGGTCGAGGCGGGAGGGCACCGTCAGGGGGATATACGGGTACGTGGGAACCGGGTGAGGAGCTGGGTTAAAAAAGGGGATGGCTAGTCGACAAGGGGGGGGTGGTAAAGAGCCCCCCAACCCGGCTGATCACGTGGAACGTGAGAGGGCTGAACGGGCCGATTAAAAGGGCACGGGTACTCGCACACCTAAAGAAATTAAAGGCAGATGTGGTTATGTTGCAGGAGACGCATCTGAAACTGATAGATCAGGTCAGACTACATAAAGGATGGGTGGGACAGGTGTTTCATTCGGGTTTAGATGCGAAGAATAGGGGGGTGGCTATCTTAGTGGGGAAACGGGTACTGTTTGAGGCAAAGACCATAGTGGCGGATAGTGCGGGTAGATATGTGGTGGTGAGTGGCAGATTGCAAGGGGAGGCGGTGGTTCTGGTGAACGTATATGCCCCAAACTGGGATGATGCAAATTTTATGAGGCGTATGTTGGGACGTATCCCGGACCTGGAGGCGGGAAAGTTGGTAATGGGGGGAGACTTCAATACGGTGCTTGATCCAGGGCTGGACCGGTCGAGGTCCAGGACCGGGAGGAGGCCGGCAGCGGCTAGGGTGCTCAAGGACTTCATGGAGCAGATGGGAGGGGGAGACCCCTGGAGATTTAGTAGGCCTAGGATTAAGGAGTTCTCATTTTTCTCCCATGTTCACAAAGTATACTCACGGATAGACTTTTTTGTCTTGGGAAGGGCACTGATTCCGAAGGTGACAGGGACGGAATATACGGCCATAGCCATTTCGGACCACGCTCCACATTGGGTAGACCTGGAGGTAGGAGAGGAAAAAGAACAGTACCCACTCTGGAGAATGGATATGGGCTTATTGGCAGATGAGGGGGTATGTTTAAGGGTGAGGGGGTGCATTGAAAGGTACTTGGAGCTTAATGACAATGGAGAGGTTCAGGTGGGAGTGGTCTGGGAGGCGTTGAAGGCGGTGGTCAGAGGGGAACTTGTCATGATATTCAAACACACACATCATGATAGACACACCAACAGACAAATCAGAACACACAACACCACAACCAATGACAGAAAGATATAAAAGCACAGACACGACCCCCGGTGGTCAGTATTAGCTGCAGAGGAGGACCAGGACAGATCTGTTACCAAACACACTCAGGGAGACAGCACGTGCAGAGTATCCAGAACGAACTGTATTATAAGAGTTAAAATAAAATAGAGTTGTACCACATACAACTGTGTTGGCTCATCTGTGCACCAGAGCACCCAACACCACATGGTACAGGAGTGGATCGATACCTGCCGGCATACCTCAGTGTACAGAGACAACCAGCAGTGCCCAGGCAAAATGATAGAGCTCCCGGTTCCGCAGCCGCTCCAGTGCTACGGCGATCTCCGCGAAAACTGGCGGCGATTCCGGCAATGGTTCGAATTGTTCCTGGTGGCAGCTGAACTCCAAGACCTGGATGATAGCGAAAAAATTGAATTTCTCCTCACCATCGCCGGTGCAAGGGCAAGAGAAATATTCACAAGGTTCAGGTTCTTCAGGAGGCAGCAAAGGTACGATTACCAGGCAGTCCTGGACAAATTCTCCAAGTACTGTGAAGAAAACGCAATCCAATCGGCAAGTAAAGGTAAGAAAAGCTGCAGTACTCACCTCGTGGCTGGGATCCCGGAGCCCGAATTCCCAGAGGCCGAAATCCCGGGCCTGAGAGAGGGCTGGGTCGAGGTTGGTGGCCATCTTGCTAAAGGTATCACGCTAGCACAGTTGCGCGAGCAGTGCGCAGAACCGGAAGTTTCGTTTGTGCATGCGCGAGATGCTGCGCATGCGCAGTCAAGAAAACGGCCATCGGTAAAGGAACAGCGATCTGAGCATGCGCAGTCGCTTCCTACGTGCTACATACCGAGCGTCAGGATGTCAGAGGCCCCAGACTGCACCAATTTAAAGGGGAAATGTCCCAAATCCAATTTAAAAGGGAAACGTCCCAAATCAAAAAAACAAAAATCTGTTGAAGCTGTAAAACAACCTTCCCTCACCTGGAATGACAGCACATTGCCGCAAATTGACCCAGGAGATGAATTTGACCTCCGAAGAACCCTCCGACAAGCAGTTACCTACGCACAAGCCGATGATTCCGACCTCGAATACTTCGATGACGATCTTTACAGTGTTTCCGGACCTCGCGAGCCCAATGATAGCTCCGTGGTCCTATATGACTATGACTCGGACGAACCTTTCGTGTTGCACATTGGCGGCCCCCGCATTGAATCCGACGCAGATGCGGATTCATTTTTCGGATTTGAGGATCTTCAATCCAGCAGATATGACGTTCCAACTTATCAGTACCGGATGATGCTGCAGCCTGACATTAACAGACAGGGAGCGGTGCAAGCACACGGAGAGCGCCCTGCTGCCACACAGAGCGTGGTCCACGTCCCGCTCAACGTTCCCGACTCTATGAAAGAAGACATGCAAGACTCCAGAGTGCAGTCCTCGCATGAACCAGAAGTGACTCCAGTGTCACAAGCTTCCACAGCAAGCTCGTGGACAGACTCCACAATTGCAGAAATGCAAGACTCCAGAGCGCAGTCCTTGCACGGACAAGAAGTGACTCCAGTGTCACAAGCCTCCACAGAGAGCTCGTGGACAGCCTCCACGATAGAAGCAACGCAAGACTCCAGAGCGCAGTCCTTGCACGAACAAGAAGTGACTCCAGTGTCACAAGCCTCCACAGAGAGCTCGTGGACAGCCTCCACGATAGAAGCAACGCAAGACTCCAATGTGCAGTCCTTGCAGGAACAAGACCATGAGGGTCTAGCAACCTCTCCTGACCAACCAGCGGCAGACGATGCAAGTCTGCCATGCTCACGTGAACAGCAAGAAGGCTATAACAGCCTACCATGCTCCACTACACAGCAGCATGACCATGACCGTCTCTCATGCTACAATGAAGGGCACAGCGCTGAAGACTGTTCAAGCCCAACTGAAGACAAGCCAAAGGAATCGCCTCGTCCAAGCCCGAAGAAAAAAGGTTTATGCGCTGACCTTCAGGATCATTATAGCCGAACAGAGATTAATAATGCTGCACGGCCACAGAAGGATGCTGAGGATTTGCGAACAAAATTAATTGAATGTTTAACTTGCAAGGAGCAGACTGAGAATTGCCAGTGTTTTAGTACGGATCGAAAAAATGGACAAGACATTGATCCTCAGGTAATGGAAATAACACAACCTGAATCATATCTACAGCAGGGACAAATGTCTCCCTTCAACACAACGCCGCAAAATCCCAACTTCGGAGACCAGCAGTTAGTCAGTAATGACTCTTCAAACCTTGAGGGGAACATTAATTGCATTGAACCTATACACACTCCACTGATTATTGAGCAGAACATTGGAGCAAGAATCCTGAGGACACCAACATCGAGTAGCCAGATAACGAATTTAAAACCCACAGCAGTTTCAAGTGAACCAAGTGTGCTTTCCACTAATGGTGAAGATGCAGATAAGGTCGACCCGATTATCCATTGTACCACACTAACCCCAGTGATTAAGCAGTTATGTATGGGGAGTATAATGTGGGCAATTGAGAACAGTAAAAGAGAGACTGTGACCATGCCAGTCCCAGCAAAATCAGACCCAGAGACCATGAAGGCATGTACATTAGACAAAGATACATATGAGGTACCTGAGAAGAAAAGTGAAACGGAATGTTCTTTGGAAAATAGTACAATGTCGATAGAAACATTGGATCCTATATTCGAGACCATACATATGGGAGAATTTGGGGGTAATAAACAAGGTTCTGCAATGTCTGGGGGAAGATTTAAAATTCCAAAGAAGAAAAGCCCAAATGAAGGACAACGGCAAGACAATGACAGTCCACCGACATGGTGTGCACCACCAGATGAAAACTCTGACAATTTACCCAACCCTAGTGAACAGCAAGCTGCTAATGAGGATCTATCCACGGGATGTGAGACGAGTGACGACAGCATCCCACTTCCCATGCAAAAGGTGCAAGGTGACAGACCTCGCCTAGTGCGTACCGAGGCACTCGACGATCACGGTGGGACCACTGACGACTGCGGTGGCGGCGCACCGCTTCCACCCTCGATGGCTCGACCCTCTCCACTGGTTGGTGCATTCCTGCATGTTCCGACTCCAGAAGTGCAGCTTCAGGGAATCTCGGCTGCCTCCAGTGAACCTGTTGGGACTCCGGACGGGGGGCATCGACGGAAGGCAGACCGGACTCCAGATGGGGAGCAGCCAAGCGCCGACTCTGATTTGCGCACGCCAGACCTTGCTCCGGACGGGCGGTGTCGCGGCCTCGGTGATGGCACGCTCAGGGTGACGGCGGATGCCACGGCGACAGGGAATGGATCGCGTGGCAGTCCCACTGGGTCGGCAGTGGCAACCAGCACCGGCGGTCCAAGATGGACACACCAATTCGCGCCATCGCCAGACGTTGATGCGAGCAACAATTCTCTCTCCAAGGCGACATGCTTCGACGTTTCTCTGCGGAGTCGCCCTTCCGGCACAGCAGGTGGCCGGAACCAGCGTGCACAGTCTCGGCCAACTTCCACATCTGGCACAGTCATCGCCTTGCATGATATTAGTGATGGTGCTACTTTGATGGCAACGACCCATCGGCTACAAGATGCCGTCCACCACAAACATAAAAAGAAAAAGACTCCACCTTGTTCCTGGCATGCAGAGCGGATGGATTGGTGCGTAGGCGCAATCAGCGAGCTTTGCGCCGCCTTCCATGCTCGCAACTGAACCGTACGCACACGCCGGATCCTCCACTGGTTCCCAAGGATGACTTCGTGGAGATGCCACGGATCATGCCCCTTCCATCGCCACCAGAACCAAACCACAGCCAAGGCACCACTAACAAAGATGTTGAATGTTATATTTGCACGAATGAAAAAACCAAGCACTGCACGAAGTACAACAAATGGTAAAGTAGAGACTTCGGCAACAGCATCACCTCCAACAGTCCAAGGTGAACCAGTGTGACCCCAAATCTCCACAGCTGAACCGGCTTGAGGACCAGCCCATTCTTGAGGCGGTCACCCATTAGACTGGACTTATAACGCTGTTCATACGTTCAAAAAGTCAAACACTTCTGTATTATAACCTGTTGTTGTTTATTGTTCCAGATATCGTCTGACCAGACCAATGTTCAAGTTTTTTTTTTCTCTCACATCCAAGTTTTGTTATGGTACAACCTTGTTAGTGTGACGCACCCGACATCGCCCCATGTAAATAGTTACGTCATATACACACGCTGTACACAACACACACACACACTCTTAGGTGCACTCACGACACAATTATATTTATAACCACGTAGGCACATATCTTTGTAAAAAGGGGGGATGTCATGATATTCAAACACACACATCATGATAGACACACCAACAGACAAATCAGAACACACAACACCACAACCAATGACAGAAAGATATAAAAGCACAGACACGACCCCCGGTGGTCAGTATTAGCTGCAGAGGAGTACCAGGACAGATCTGTTACCAAACACACTCAGGGAGACAGCACGTGCAGAGTATCCAGAACGAACTGTATTATAAGAGTTAAAATAAAATAGAGTTGTACCACATACAACTGTGTTGGCTCATCTGTGCACCAGAGCACCCAACACCACAGAACTGATATCCATAAGGGCACATAAAGGGAAGCAAGAGGGTAAAGAAAGGGAGCGATTGTTGAAAGAACTTTTGAGGGTGGACAGGCAATATGCAGAGGCACCGGAGGAGGGACTGTCCAGGGAAAGACAAAGGTTACATGTGGAATTTGACCTGCTGACCACGGGTAAGGCAGAGGCACAGTGGAGGAGGGCACAGGGAGTACAGTATGAGTATGGAGAGAAGGCGAGTCGGCTACTGGCCCACCAATTGAGGAAGAGGGGAGCAGAGAGGGAGATAGGTGGGGTGAGAGATGAGGAGGGAGAGATGGAACGGGGAGCGGAGAGAGTGAACGGGGATTTCAAGGCATTCTATGAGAGGTTATATAAGGCTCAGCCCCCGGAAGGGAAGGAGGGAATGAGGTGTTTCCTGGATCAGCTGGAATTCCCGAAGGTGGAGGAGCAGGAGAGGGCGGGACTGGGAGCACAGATTGAGAGGGAGGAGGTGGTAAAAGGGATTGGGAGCATGCAGGCGGGGAAGGCCCCGGGACCGGACGGATTCCCGGTGGAATTTTATAGGAAATATATCGACCTACTGGCCCCGCTTTTGACGAGAACCTTTAATGAGGCCAGGGAAAGGGGGCAGTTGCCCCCGACTATGTCGGAGGCGACGATATCGCTCCTTTTGAAGAAGGAAAAAGACCCGCTGCAGTGTGGGTCCTACAGGCCCATTTCCCTTTTAAATGTAGATGCTAAGCTCCTGGCCAAGGTGATAGCAACGAGGATAGAGGACTGTCTCCCGGGGGTGATCCATGAGGATCAAACTGGGTTCGTTAAGGGGAGACAGCTGAACACGAACATACGGAGGTTGCTAGGGGTAACGATGATGCCCCCACCAGAGGGGCAGGCGGAGATAGTGGTGGTGGTGGACGCCGAGAAAGCATTCGACAGAGTGGAGTGGGATTATCTGTGGGAGGTGCTGAGGAGATTTGGTTTTGGAGAAGGGTTTATTGGATGGGTACAGCTGCTGTATAGGGCCCCGGTGGCGAGTTTGGTCACGAACAGGCAGAGGTCTGACTACTTCCGTCTTCATAGAGGGACGAGGCAGGGGTGTCCCCTGTCTCCGTTACTGTTTGCATTGGTGATTGAGCCCCTGGCCATAGCACTGAGGGGCTCCAGGAAGTGGAGGGGAGTACTCAGGGGAGGAGAAGAACACCGGGTATCTCAGATGATTTATTGCTGTATGTTGCGGACCCAGTGGAGGGGATGCCTGAGATAATGCAGACACTCAGGGAGTTTGGGGAATTTTCGGGGTACAAATTGAATATGGGGAAGAGTGAGTTGTTTGTGGTGCATCCTGGGGAGCAGAGCAGGGGAATAGATGATTTACCGCTGAGGAAGGTAACAAGAGATTTCCGGTACTTAGGGATTCAGATAGCCAGGAGTTGGGGAACCTTACATAGGCTTAATTTAACAAGATTGGTGGAACAGATGGAGGAGGATTTTAAGAGATGGGACATGGTGCCCCTGTCACTGGTGGGTAGGGTGCAGGCGGTCAAAATGGTAGTCCTCCCGAGATTCCTTTTTGTGTTTCAGATGGTCACAAAGGCTTTTTTCAAGAAAATTGAGAAAAGTGTCATGAGTTTTGTGTGGGCCGGGAAGACCCCGAGAATGAGGAGGGGGTTCTTGCAGCGTAGCAGGGATAGGGGGGGGGGGCTGGCACTACCGAGCCTAAGTGAATACTACTGGGCCGCCAATATCTCAATGGTGTGTAAGTGGATGGGAGAAGGGGAGGGAGCGGCGTGGAAGAGATTGGAGATGGCGTCCTGCAAAGGAACCAGCCTACAAGCACTGGTGATGGCGCCGTTGCCGTTCTCCCCGAAGAAATACACCACAAGTCCAGTGGTGGTGGCAACGCTAAAAATGTGGGGGCAGTGGAGACGACATAGGGGAAGGACGTGAGCCTCGGTGCGGTCCCCAATAAGAAATAATCATAGGTTTGTCCCGGGGAGAATAGATGGGGGATTCGGAGCATGGCAGAGAGCTGGGGTTGTGCAACTGATGGATCTGTTCGTAGACGGGACGTTTGCGAGTGTGGGAGCGTTGACGGAAAAATATGGGTTGCCCCAAGGGAATGCATTTTGGTACATGCAACTGAGGGCATTTGCGAGGCAACAGGTGAGGGAATTCCCGCAGCTCCCGACGCAGGAGATTCAAGATAGAGTGATCTCAGGGACATGGGTGGGGGATGGTAGGGTGTCGGATATATACAGGGAAATGAGGGACAAGGGGGAGATTATCATATATTATCATAGAATTTACAGTGCAGAAGGAGGCCATTCGGCCCATCAAGTCTGCACCGGCTCTTGGAAAGAGCACCCTACCCAAGGTCAACACCTCCACCCTATCCCCATTACCCAGTAACCCCACCCAACACTAAGGGCAATTTTGGACACTATGGGCAATTTATCATGGCCAATCCACCTAACCTGCACATCTTTGGACTGTGGGAGGAAACCGGAGCACCCGGAGGAAACCCACGCACACACGGGGAGGATGTGCAGACTCCGCACAGACAGTGACCCAAGCTGGAATCGAACCTGGGACCCTGGAGCTGTGAAGCAATTGTGCTATCCACAATGCGACCGTGCTGCCCTTCATGGTGGATGAGCTGAAGGGGAAATGGGAAGAAGAGCTGGGGGAAGAGATTGAGGAGGGGCTGTGGGCTGATGCCCTACGTAGGGTAAACCCGTCGGCCTCGTGTGCCAGGCTAAGCCTGATACAATTCAAGGTTTTGCACAGGGCGCATATGACCGGAGCAAGGCTCAGTAAATTTTTCGGGGTAGAAGATAGGTGTGGGAGATGCTCGAGAAGCCCAGCAAACCACACCCACATGTTTTGGTCATGCCCGGCACTGCAGGGGTTCTGGGTGGGGGTGGCAAAGGTGCTTTCGAAGGTGGTGGGGGTCCGGGTCGAGCCAGGCTGGGAGTTGGCTATATTCGGGGTTGCAGAAGAGCCGGGAGTGCAGGAGGCGAAAGAGGCTGATGTCTTGGCCTTTGCGTCCCTAGTAGCCCGGCGAAGGATACTGCTTATGTGGAAGGAAGCCAAACCCCCGGGCGTGGAGACCTGGATAAATGACATGGCAGGGTTTATAAAACTAGAACGGATAAAGTTTGCACTAAGGGGTTCGGCTCAAGGGTTCACCAGGCGGTGGCAACCGTTCATTGACAGCTCGCAGAACGATAAAGGAAATGGGAAGGCAACAGCAGCAACCCAGTGGGGGGGGGGAGGGCTCGGCGGGGGGGGGGGGGGGGGGGGGGGGGTCCTCAGGGGTGTTTTTGTATAGATATTTGTACTTGGTTATGTATATTGGATTGTTTGATTTTATCTCTGGAGAGTTATTATTTTTGTTATGGCAGTTGCCATTTAGTTTATACATTATTTATTTATTTGTTAAAACGGTCACTGTTATTTATATTGTTTTATTGTTGTAAAAAGGAAAACCTTTGTATTGTTTTGTTTGGCCGAAAGATTTGAATAAAATATATATTTTTTAAAAAGATTGGGTGGAATCCCCGGGTAGGACGGTGACCAGTGCCATATGTGCTCTACCCGAGTGTAGCTGACCAGAGGGGGGTCCTCAGGCAGCGTGGGGACCAGTGCCATTTCTCCACTGCCTGAGCGACCGGCAAGAACGGAACGAATATGTGGTTGTCGTGGGGGCTGCCTCTCGTGATTACCTTCAAATCAGGAGAGTAGCTATGATTGGTTGTCTGCCGACAAACTAGTTCCTCTGAACGGTTGTCTGTCGACAAACTTGTTCCATTAACTGCCAGTGGGCGTTAAAAGAGTGGTGGCGTGGGGCCATGAAAACTTTTAAGTGGACCAACAACATTTAACATTCACAGTAACAAACAAACAAACATAACAACTATCGTGCAGGTTCCATCAGAGAGTAAGATACCGGAAATCACATTTGGCTTGGGGTGTAACTAGCATATGGGGTCAGTGTAGTGTGACCAAAGAAGAGAGGAAGGAGGAGAGAAACAAAAATGAAGTGGCATTGCTGAGGTGTCCCTGCCATGAGAAGTGGTGGGTAAGAGCGCACAGTTTGCATGGGGCAGCTGGGACCTTGCAACTGCTGTGGGTGGTGTTCTGTTTCATATCTGAGGGCTAGTCTAGCTGGTGGGGGTCTCCTGCAATCTCGGGCGAAGTGTCCTGACTGCCCACAGTTGTAACATGACCCCTGGGGCACGTAAGGTGGAGCAGGCTCTCTGGGGTATTGCTCCCTTGGGTCTTGTTCCATGGGTGGGGGGTTGGGGCTGTTGGTGTTGTTGCTGGTTCGGGGGGCATTTGTGGGCTGATTCCATTGCTGTTTCAGGGGGGCTTGACATTCTCGTGCGTAATGTCCTAACTGTCCACAATTGTAACATTCTTGGGATTTAGGCTGCTGTGGGCTGTTTCTTCCCTCATTTACCCATGCGGGGTTCTGGGGCGTCCGAACTGGATGCATGTCTGCCTGCTCTTCCTCTGCTTTACTATAAGCTGTTTTACCTTGGATGGACTGTTCCCAAGCACGGGACAATCTTTTCAAAACCCATTTCTCATTGTGGGCCTCGTCTGAGGGGTCATAATTTGCGCAAGCTCTCTGTCCTGCCTCTGTTGCATGAGAGACTAGGGTGCGAGTCCATTTGGCCATATTATCTGGGGACAAATGGGCATGGGCTAATTCTCCGAACACTGCAGTAAAATGTATCCACAAGCGTCCAGCAAACGCTGTGGGGTGCTCTGTTTTCTTTTGCCTACACTTGTTTCGGTCTTCTACGGGTTCTCCTTTGCTATAGCCGATCGCATCTAGGGTCGCTGTGTGCATTTCTTGTAGGGTGCCTCCTCCTACATTTTGTGGGTCGGGAAGGGCTTACACGACTGAAGGGTCGAGGCTTAAAACTGTGAGCTTCACTTGCTCCTTTTCGTCCAGGCCGTACATGGTATCCTGCTGTTTAACTCTAGCGAAAAACTGGTGGGGGTCTGATGTGGGAAGGAACGGTGAAATTTTTCCACACGTGTCCCGGTTAACGGGGTTGTATATAGGAAATCTGCGTTTCCTTCTGCTGCGGCCTTGCGGTGTGTGGTTACAGGGTTCATGGGGGTGTGTTCTGCCTGTTCAGTCGGGTGTTGGAGCGCTTTCCTTTTTTGGGGTTTTTCTTGCGTACATGTCCCATGCACGTATCTGTGGGCAGTTTCATTTAACTCCTGCCAGTCGGGCCATTTTCCTGGTCTAACTGGGGTCCAAACGTACCTTGAAAGCCATTCTGGACAGAAAGCAGAGATTGCAATTCTGCAATTTGCTTCCAGCACTTTGCGTGATCTACGGAGATCTGCCTTTGTTCCGTCGTAGAAGTGTGGAGTGCTCGTAGGGCTGCTTTTAAATCATTGCACTATTTCTGCAATTGCTCTACCTGTTGCTCGGCTTCTTGTCTTACCAATCCCGCGCATTGCGTGTCCTGGTAGGCCTTATCGTACTGGGTCTGAAAACTACTCAAATGGGCGAGACAAGACTGGTGTGCCTGCTTGGCATCATCCACCTCTCTGTCCCTCACTGCTAGCTGTTCTCTTAAATCCTTATTCTCCTTCTCAAATTCGGTCACATCTCCATCACTATTTCTGTCTCCCTCCTCAATCTCTCTACGGAGCGTCGTAACGACCTCCTCTGTGCCTCGCAATTGTGCCAAGCAGGACACGATTCCCATCAGCTTGCGAGCTTTCCCCAAGCTCTTCTTTTGAATCTCTGACAGGTTCTCCCACCAAGTATGTCCTATACTCCCGGGACCTGTTTCGTCATTGGCGCAGAATTCACTCCAAAGGGACCATCCTTTCCCTTTGAGATATTTCCTGATCTCTTCTTCCCATACGGGACACTGTCCTACTCTACTGGTCGCTGCGACCTCGAATTCCTGGGGGTTTATCAGGCATTCCATTGCCTTCATTGCCATTTCCTCTCTATTTCTGGCTTCTCTACTGAATTTGAAACAGGGGGTGATAAAGTAGTGATGTAAACACGGGTATGGCTTATGCTATTTTCCGGCCTACAAAACACCCGACAGTTTTACGCAACAAAATCTCTCAGGTTTACCTTATATCCCTGTTAGTACGTATTAACACACTTCTGAATTTCGGAGGTTTGATCAGTATCGTTCTCACACTTGTGGTTTTTCTGTTCCCAATTGGATTCTAATTCAAATTTGGGTTCTCTCGGAGTGACAAGGCCACTTCTAGGTCAAGTCCCCGCGGAGTCGCCAGTAAATGTTGCTCTCTTTGGCTGGCTCTGAATATGGCAGTCAAAATGGTCGCCTTCCTTTATTCTAATTAAGTTTGCTCTAGAGTCACCAGGTATCTTTCGATACCGCCACAAGGTTCAAACCGAATACTGATCAAAGACTCGATACACCAGTTAATTAGTTCAAAGTCAATGCTTATTTATTTACACAGTAAGACGTTTTATTACACCAGGTTAAAGTCCAACAGGTTTGTTTCGATGTCACTAGCTTTCGGAGCGCTGCTCCTTCCTCAGGTGAATGAAGAGGTATGTTCCAGAAACATATATATAGACAGATTCAAAGATGCCAGACAATGCTTGGAATGCAAGCATTAGCAGGTGATTAAATCTTTACAGATCCAGAGATGGGGTAACCCCAGGTTAAAGAGGTGTGAATTGTGTCAAGCCAGGACAGTTGGTAGGATTTCGCAGGCCAGATGGTGGGGGATGAATGTAATGCGACATGAATCTCAGGTTCCGGTTGAGGCCGCACTCATGTGTGTGGAACTTGGCTATAAGCTTCTGCTCGGCGATTCTGCATTGTCGCGCGTCCTGAAGGCCGCCTTGGAGAACGCTTACCCGGAGATCAGAGGCTGAATGCCCTTGACTGCTGAAGTGTTCCCCGACTGGAAGGGAACATTCCTGCCTGGTGATTGTCGCATGATGTCCGTTCATCGTTGTCGCAGCGTCTGCATGGTCTCGCCAATGTACCACGCTTCGGGACATCCTTTCCTGCAGCGTATGAGGTAGACAACGTTGGCGGAGTCGCACGAGTATGTACCGCGTACCTGGTGGGTGGTGTTCTCACGTGTAATGGTGGTATCCATGTCGATGATCTGGCATGTCTTGCAGAGATTGCCATGGCAGGGTTGTGTGGTGTCGTGGTCACTGTTCTGAAGGCTGGGTAGTTTGCTGCAAACAATGGTTTGTTTGAGGTTGCGCGGTTGTTTGAAGGCAAGTAGTGGGGGTGTGGGGATGAACCTGGCAAGATGTTCATCTTCATCGATGACGTGTTGAAGGCTGTGAAGAAGAGGCTTGCCAAGGTCATCCCTTTAAGCGTACTCCAAGGCGGCCTTCAGGACGCGCGACAACGCAGAATCGCCGAGCAGAAGCTTATAGCCAAGTTCCGCACACATGAGTGCGGCCTCAACCGGGACCTGGGATTCATGTCGCATTACATTCATCCCCCACTATCTGGCCTGCGAAATCCTACCAACTGTCCTGGCTTGACACAATTCACACCTCTTTAACTTGGGGTTACCCCATCTCTGGATCTGTAAAGATTTAATCACCTGCTAATGCTCGCATTCCAAGCATTGTCTGGCATCTTTGAATCTGTCTATATATATGTTTCTGGAACATACCTCTTCATTCACCTGAGGAAGGAGCAGCGCTCTGAAAACTCGTGACATCGAAACAAACCTGTTGGACTTTAACCTGGTGTTGTAAAACTTCTTACTGTGCTCACCCCAGTCCAACGCCGGCATCTCCACATCATATTTATTTACACACACAGTTAAATATACTCATGCACGAAACTCTACAGACTAACCTATCACTATTGCTAAAGCCTATACTTAGCTTTGGGTGCCCAATCAGTTAGAGGAACAATGGCCGTTGTTCGGTTCTGAGACTGCTGGGGTCGAACTGGTAATGGGGAACAGGTAAGGTCGTCTGGTAGTGTGCGTTGATCTTGGACTTACTTGCTTCTGGTGCAGCTGGTGGACAGGTCTCTCCTCAGTGGGAGCTGGGTCCAAGAGAACGATTCTCTCTTGGGGGCTCCTTCTTATACCCAAAGGGGCTTCACGTGCTTTTGGGCGGGCCTTGAACTTGGCCCCAATCAATTGGGCCGTTTCTTGATCATTCATATTGATCTCGTCCAATAAAGGTGGGGGGGGGGGGGGGTCCTGATGGCTGGGCGTGTCCTAGGTGACCGTTGGCCTGCTTTATTTCGGTCTCCTCTGGCGCCGAGGTGTCTGCCTTAGTATCAGTTACTCAAAGGTTACTCTTTTGTTCCCAGAGATGGGCCATTAGTATGCTAATGGGCCTACAGTTTTGGTCTTGTCTGGGAGCTGCGGCTCCAATATACAGATAAGCTCTGAACCTGCTTGTTTTCTCAGTATTGTCCATTTTCCCTGCAATCTTTGCAAAGTGTCCATTTTGTAATCAGGAAGTGGCCATCCCAGATGGCTACACCCTTACCTTAAATCTATGCCCCCTGGTCATTGATCCCGCCACCAAGGGGAAAGGTTTCTTCCTGGCTACTTTATCTATGTCCCTCATAATTTTATACATTCTCCTATATAAACATATTGGGAAGGCCACAGCAATGACATTTATAAATCTCATCAGATTAGCTTCTTTGAATTCACAAAGGAAAAATGCCCTCGGATTCCCCACAGGAAATGGAGATAATGGTTTGTGGAGAATGAACTGCAAGGACTGAAGGAGGTCTTTCCTGTAATTTTTGTCGAAAAATTATTGGAATCAAAAAATATGATCCATTCTAGGCAATACTGACTATTCCTAGACCTCCTTACAAGATGGGGTGACTTGCTAAAATGAATGCATTTCTTGCATCATGAAGGGTAGCGGCAAAACAAAGAATCCATTCACATTTCATCCAGTGCTGGAAGAAACTTTAAAAAGGCTAAATTATTAAATTGGTTGAACTGACACTTACCCCAACAAAATAAAGGCAGAAAACTGGTTGCCAGAAAAGTCTAAGGACGTCCCAGAATATTATGTAATTAACTAGTGGCCCAAACTTTAAACGGGAGGAAATTGTGAAATAGGACTCCCTGAATACTAGTAAAATCCTATTTAGTGAAAATAGAATTTGACTTATTCAATGACCTTAAATCATTGGCCCTGAAATATTACACAAACAATAATATATTTCAGGTGAAGAGGTTTTAGCATTGGGTGATTTTCCTCCCTTCCCTGTAGGGAAAGATATCACTGGTGCCTGTTATCTCTTGCAGCAAAATTGAGATTAGGAATCACAATGGAGAATCTCACAGGCTAACACACATGAGGTTAAGACACCAAACCATTACAATAGTCAATTTCTACCTTAAATGCCTGCCAACTTCTAAAATAGAACTGGCACCAAATGTAAGTTATTTTCTTTTAAAGTAAGTCCATTGCAGAAGTGTTCTGCAGAAAAATCGAGGAAAATTTATAATTTATGTAATGGAGAAGGTTCAATTTTGTCAGTAGTATTGAGGTAACAATCAGATATCAGGGGTGAAATTCTCCGGTATCGGCACGATGTCCGCCGACTGGCGCCAAAAACGGCGCAAATCAGTCGGGCATCGCGCTGCCCCAAAGGTGCGTAATCCTCCGCATCTTGGGGGGCCCAGCCCTAACCTTGAGGGGCTAGGCCAGCGCCGGACTGATTTCCGCCCCGCCAGCTGGCAGGGAAATGACATTGCCGGGCGCCGCATGCGTGGGAGCGTTAGCGGCTGCTCACGACATCCCCGCGCATGCGCTGTGGAGGGAGTCTCTTCCGCCTCCGCCATGGTGGAGACCGTGGCGAAGGCGGAAGGAAAAAAGTGCCCCCACGGCACAGGCCCGCCTGCGGATCAGTGGGCCCCGATCGCGGGCCAGGCCACCGTGGGGGCACCTCCCGGGGCTAGATCGCCCCGCTCCCCCCCCAGGACCCCGGAGCCTGCCCGCGCGCCTTGTCCCGTCGGTAAGGTAGGTGGTTTAATCCACGCTGGCGGGACAGGCATTCTAGCAGCGGGACTTCGGCCCATCCGGGACGGAGAATCGCGGGGGGGGGGGCCCGCCAACCGGCGCGGCGCGATTCCCGCCCCCGCCGAATCTCCGGTGCCAAAGAATTCAGCAACCGGTGGGGGCGGGATTCACGCCAGCCCCCAGCGATTCTCTGACCCGGCGGGGGGGTCGGAGAATCTCGCCCCAGGTGTGTTTCACCAGCCTATTGTTGACTGATGAACAAATTATACTTCTCCTCCCCCTTAAATCAAATAAAAGTGCCAGATATCCCATTTCTTGTAAATATTTATAAAGATACCCTGTCTCACATTTGGGAGAAATTTAATATTAGGATGTGAGTAGTTGCATGAAGTGGGGAACGAACAATAGGTAAGTTTTGATATTCTCCCTGATGGTGTCACTGAACATTACTAAATGAGTAAATTTAGATGTGTGCAGCCTATTTCAAGTGTAGGTAAATGAACTCTCCCAGGTCTTGCTGTAAGTCTGTGCAAGTGATGTTGGCCTCACAATGCATCTCAAACCAGCTGTCCAGCCAAATAAGCAAACTCGGCTGCTCAGTTGAGGTTATTTATGAAGGCTCACCTTCTCAACCTTGCCTGTCGGCAGAGGTGTGGTGATCCTCTGGTTAAATCGGCACTAGTCAGCTCGCCCCCTCAAAGGGGAAATCAGCGTATGGTCGGCTGGGACTATGGCGACTTTACTATAAGTCTGTAAAAGTAAATCATAATAACTGTTAATTACTTTTTGGAGTGATAGAAGAAAATCATTAAAGAAATGAGTACGGTTGCATGTTGCAGGTAAAGGCTGATCTAGCAAATGCTGTTTTGAAATCTAGCAGCTGAAAGTGCTGTGTCTTTGCATGTACGATTCAGAAACGGATAAATCTTTTGTGTTTCCTAACAATTTACTTGTACTTGCTAATTTATTAATGCCTTGGAACGTAAGTAATTAGGCCCCTCAAGCTTGCTGTCATTCAGTGAGATTTTATTAATCTGCAAACAAACTCCTTGGCCGGGATTCTCCGATCCTGCGCCGGGTCGGAGAATCGGCAGGGGGCGCGAGAATTGCGCCACGCCGCTTCGACCCGGCCTGCCGATACTGCAGCGCCGTTTCTCTGCTGCCCACGGGGGCACCACCGTGCTGGTCGGGGGCCGTTGAAAGCGGTCCCCCTGGCGATTCTCCACGCCTCAACGGGCCGAGTGCCCGCCGGGTTTGGCCGAGTCCCGCCAGCGTAGGTTAGGTATCGTCCTACCCGGCGGGACCTCGGAGTTCTGGCTGCAGGGGCCGTCCTGGTGGGGGGCCAGGTGGATCTGACTCCGGGGGGGGGGGCCTCCACGGTGGCCTGGCCCGAGATGGGGGCCTACCGATCGGCGGGCGGGCTAATTCTGTCAGAGGTCTATGTTTCTCTGCGCCGGGCTCCTGTAGGGCTCCGCTATATTGCCTGGGAGCCGGCGCGGAGCAGGGAACCCAGGCACATGCGCGGACTCGCGCCGGGCATGGCGCACATCACGGACGCACGCCGGTCATGGCGCGCCGGCGGAGCGACGGACACAGCGGACACGCCGGTGTCATAAGCGGCGCGAGCCACTCCGGCGTCAACGGGCCTCCAGGCGCCGTACTAGCCCCTTAGGAAGGGGTGAATACCTGGGCCTCGAGGCCCGTTGACGCCGGAGTGGCTCGTGCCGTTTTTGACGCCAGCACAAGAACTTGGCCGCAGGATCGGAGAATCCCGGCCCATATGTCCACCTTTTAAATTAACAACTAAGCATCAACTATCATGAATAGAAAAGTTTCAAACTTCTACAAACTTTTGTGTGTAGAAATATTTTCTAACTTTACTCTTGAAAGGGCTCTGATTTTTAGGCTATTGTTCCCTGGTCCTAGATTCCCTAACTAGTAGAGATAGTTTCCCTCTATCCGTGCTATTGGTTCACTTTAATGTGAATGTGAATGGTGGTGGACAATTAAACAATTGGTCTACTCAATCATCAGTAATGTGATGGAAGGAGCCATTAGCAGTGCTATCATGCAACACTTACTTAGCAATAACCTGCTCATGGATGCTCAGTTTAAGTTCTGCCAGGGTCACACAGCTTCTGACCTCATTACAGCCTTGGTTCAAACATAGCCAAATTATCTGAACTCTGGAGGTGACGTGAGACTGACTGCCCTTGACATCAAGGTAACATTTGATCAAGTATGGCATCAAGGAGCCCTGGAAGACTGGAGTCAATGGAAATTGGGGGGAAAACTCTCCACTGGTTGGAGTCGCACCTAGCACAAAGGAAGATGGTTGTGGTGGTTAAGGTCAGTCATCTCAGCCCGATACATCACTGCAAGAGTTCCTCAGGGTAGTGTCCTAGGCCCAATCATCTTCAGTTGCTTCATCAATGAACTTCCTTCCAACATAAGGTCAGAGGTGGGGATGTTTGCTGATGATTGTACAACGTTCAGCACCATTCACAACTCCTCAGACATGGAAGGAGTCCACATGCAAATGCAGCAAGACCTGGACAATATCCAGGCTTGGGCTGACAAATGGCAAACAACATTTGCATCACAGAAGTGCCAGGCAATGACCATCTCCAATAAGAGAGAATCAAACAATCGCCCCTTGACATTCAATGGCATTGCCATCAGTGAATCCCTCGTATCAACATCCTGGGGGTTACCATTGACCACAAACTGAACTGGAGTAGCCATATAAATACTGTGGCTACATGAGCAGGTAAGAGGCTAGGAATACCGTGGCAAGTAACTCGCCTGACTCCTCAAAGCCTCTCCACTACCTACAAGTCATAAGTCAGGAGTGTGATGGAACTCTCTTCACTTTCCTGAATGAGTGCAGCTTTAACAACAGTCAAGAAGCTCAAGGACAAAGTAGATTGCTTGATTTGGCACCCCTTTCACAAATATTCACTCTCTCCACCACCGACACACTGTATCTACAAGGTGCACTGCAGTAACTCACCAAGGTTCCTTAGATAGCACCTTCCAAACCCAGGACCACTACCATCTAGAATGACAAGAGCAACAGATACCTGGGAACCCCACCAACTGGAGGTTCCACTCCAAGTCACTCACTATCCTGACTTGGAAGTATATTGCCACTCCCTCACTGTCGCTTGAGTCAAAATCCTGGAGCTCCCTCCCTATTAACATAGCAGGTGTACCTACACCACATGAAATAAAGTGGTTCATGAAAACAGCTTACCACCACCTTCTCAAGGACAATTAGGGATAGGCAACAAATGCTGGCCCAGCCAGCGAAGCCAACATCCCATAAAAATGATTTTTTTTAAATCTCAAAAACTCTTTAACCATCTCAATTCCCAACATTTAGGCAGCACGGTGGCACAGTGGTTAGCACTGCTGCCTCACAGCACCAGGGAACCGGGTTCGACTCTGACCTTGGGTGACTGTGTGGAGTTTGCACTTTCTCCCCGTGTCTGCGTGGGTTTCCTCCGGGTGCTCTAGTTTCCTCCCACAGTCCAAAGATGTGCAGGTTAGGTGGATTGGCCATGCTAATTTGCTCCTTTGTGTACAAAGGTTAGGTGAGGCTATGGAGTTAGGGAGTGGGCCTAGGTAGGATTCTCTATTTGAGGGTCGTTGCAGACTCAATGGGCTGTATGACCTCCTTCTGCATTGTATAGATTCTATGAATCTATGATACAAATACTACTCTGATTTGTGTAATCTGGCAGAATTTAACCATTGTAGTCCTGGTGTCATTCTGGTAAGCCTCCCTGCTGGCCAATATATCCTTCCTTAAATGTGATCCAATTAGCCCCATGTTATTTGCACAGACGACTGACATATGTCAGCTGACTGGATCTTTGACAAAGGACATTTGTCATTGTAAATGATGATTAAGTTCTAGATCTGAATACTGGACAGAACGGTACTTTTCCCCTTCGTGGTCAATAACCAGGGGGCATAGATTGAAGATGAGGGGCAGGAGGGATAGAGGGGATTTGAGGAAAATCTTTTTCACCCAGAGGGTGGTTGGAATCTGGAACTTACTGCGTGAAAAGGTAGTCGAGGTGGGAACCCTCACAACTTTTAAGAAGTATTTAAATCAGCATTTCAAATGCCATTGCATACAAGGCTACGGACCAAGTACTGGAAATAGGGATTAAAATAGTTAGGTGCTTGATGGTCAGCGCAGACGCAATGGGCCTCTTTCTGTGCTGTAAAACTCTGACCCTATGACTTAGACTAACAAAATATTTTAATTTTGTTTTACGAAACTTACTTATTTTTCTGACTATTGAAAGTTAATAAATCTAGCGATTATGTGGGTTAAATATCTAAAAAACGGGATATCTTGAGCTTTTTGCTGAATTGAGCGATGACTTTGGAACATAGTAACAGTCAATGTTACTCCTGACTCTGGTACCCAAGTGGCATGGTGGCGCAGTGGTTAGCACTGCTGTCTCACGGCGCTGAGGACCCAGGTTCGATCTTGGCCCGGGTCACTGTCCGGGTGGAATTTGCACATTCTCCCCATGTCTGCGTGGGTTCCACCCCCACAACCCAAAAGATGTGCAGGGTAGGTGGATTGACCACGCTAAATTGCCCCTTAATTTGAAAAAATAATAATTGGGTACTCTAAATTGATTTTTAAAATTCCTGACTCAAGTAAAGGTGATCATTTTCACAATTCGATGATTAACAATAACTTCGTAAGATGTTTAAAAGGCTTCAAAGCAAAAACAAATGGATATGGAAATAATGTCACAAAGAAGAGTGACATAGACACGTGAATGACACAGAAGAAGGCGAATACGGGCCAGACTTGAATCGTCAGCTGGCAGATTGGCCGATGTGAAGGCCACATGCGCTTCGACTTGACAGATGAACCCACCCGATTCGGGCGGTGTGCTTACTGCTCTGGACAGGGCATCCGCGATGATGAGGTCCTTTCCTGGGGTGTAGACCAGTTGGAAGTCGTACCTCCGGAGCTTGAGCAGGATGCGCTGGAGGCGAGGGGTCATCTCGTTCAGGTCTTTATGTATGATGCTGACCAGGGGACGATGGTCGGTTTCCACGGTAAACTGGGGGAGACCATACACGTAATCGTGGAACTTATCTATTCCGGTCAACAAACCCAGGCACTCCTTCTCGATCTGCGCATAGCGCTGTTCTGTGGGGGTCATGTGGCGAGGCATAGGCGACCGGGGCCCATGATGCAGTGTCATCCCGTTGCAGGAGTATCGCACCAATGCCGGACTGGCTGGCATCAGTCGAGATCTTCGTATCCCGAGAGGTGTCGAAGAACGCCAATACCGGGGCTGTGGTGAGCTTAATTTTGAGCTCCTCCCATTTCTTCTGGTGTGCGGGCAGCCACTGGAACTCCGTGGACTTCTTAACTAGGTGGCGAAGAGCCGTTGTGTGGGAGGCAAGGTTGGGAATGAACTTCCCCAGGAAGTTGACCATGCCTAGAAAGCGTAGCACTGCTTTCTTGTCTGCCGGCTGCGACATGGCTGTAATGGCGCTCACTTTGTCTGCATCGGGACGCACTCCCGACCGGGATATATGGTCCCCCAGAAACTTTAGCTCAGTTTGGCCAAAGGAGCACTTTGCTCAGTTGAGGCGCAGGCCGTGTTCCCGTATCTGCGCAAAGACATGCTGGAGACGACTGATATGCTCCTGTGGTGTGGTGGACCAGATGATGACATCGTCAACATAGACGCGCACCTCTTCGATGCCCTCCATCATCTGTTCCATGATTCTGTGAAAAACCTCGGATGCCGAGATGATGCCAAACGGCATTCTGTTATAGCAGAACCTGCCGAAAGGAGTGTTGAAGGTGCACAGCTTTCGGCTGGACTGATCCAGTTGGATCTGCCAAAAACCCTTTGAGGCATCAAGCTTTGTGAAGATTTTAGCCCGGGCCATTTCGCTCATGATCTCCTCCCGTTTGGGTATGGGGTAGTGTTCCCTCATGATGTTGTTGTTCAGGTCTTTCAGGTCGATGCAGATCCGGAGTTCGCCAGAGGGCTTTTTAACGCACACCATGGAGCTGACCCATGGCGTGGGCTCCGTGACCCGGGATAGCACTCCTTGGTCCTGGAGATCCTGCAGCTGCTTCTTGAGGCGGTCCTTGAGTGGTGCTGTGACTCTACGAGGTGCGTGAATGACCGGGGTGGCATCTGGTTTGAGCCATATTCTGTAGGTATAGGGCAGTGTGCCCATGCCTTCAAGTGCCTCCTGGTTGGGGTCGAGGAGCGAGTGGAGCTGTGCCCTAAATTCAGCATCCGGGAAGCCTGACGTGCCTTCTGGAAACAGAGCGTGTACCCGCTGAACGAGGTGGAGAAGCTTGCACGCCTGTGCACCTAGCAGGGAGTCCTTTGATGAACCAACAATCTCGAAGGACAGTGTGGCCTTATACGCATTGTGCGTCACCTGGAGCTGGCAGGATCCCATGGCCGGGATAACGTTTCCGTTATAGTCGAACATTTTACAATGAATTGGTGGTCTAACCTTCAAGGCGTAGAAGGCTGACCATACTATCAGGTTGGCGGAGGCACCAGTGTCCAGACGGAATGTGATTGGTGATCGGTTGACCGTTAGGGTGGCACACCATTCATTACCCGGATTGACATTGTTCACTGGCATCGGCTGGTGGGTCCTGCTTGGAGACATCCGGTTCCTGTCGATGACCGCAACGCAGAAGGCTTCCCGGTCGTCTGTATCGCCAGACTGTATGTCGTCCGGGTATGATTCGGAGTATGATGGAGGCTGAATGGTCCGCACGTGCCTGCGAGGATGTCGGAATTCGGGAGCGTTGGCAGGTTGAGCTGCTCGGCAGCAGGCAGCGTAGTGGCCCATCTTGCCACAGCGGGGGCATTGTCAGTTCTTTGCTGGACATTGCCGCTTTAAATGTGCGGATCCACAGTTGCCGCACGTCGTGATGTCATGGTGTTCGTTGCGCCATCGCGCATGCGCAGTTCGGTCCTGCGTAGAGCACGCCTGCGCATCACGTCCCTCTGCGTCAACGTCTCTTTTGGCGCGTACAAGCGCGGGAGGCCGCGAAAAGCGCACAAAATGGCCACCCTCATCCGGGCCGCAGGCCTGGAGGAACTCGATGGACTGGACCTGCTCGGCCTCGTAGGACCCCTGCCCTGTCAATTCGGCCGCGTAGGACCCCTGCCATGCCGATTCGGCCGCTTGGAATTGGGAGTAGCGGCTGGTCGCGTTTTCATGGAGGACGCAGGCTTCGATGGCGGTGGGTGGGGTGAGACTTTTTATCTTGAGGAGCTGCTGGCGTAGGGTGCCCGAGGTGACCCCAAAAGCTATCTGGTCCCGAATCATGGAATCGGAGGTGGCCTCGTAACCGCAGGACTGCGCAAGGATACGGAGATGTGTAAGGAAAGAGTGAAAAGGCTCATCCTTACCCTGCAGGCACTGCTGGAAGAGGTACCTCTTGAAACTCTAATTTACCTCAACGCTGAAGTGTTGCTCGAGTTTGAGAAGGACCGTCTGGTACTTCGTCTTGTCCTCACCTTCCGCGAACACCAGGGAGTTGTAGATGTGGATGGCGTGTTGCCCTGCCGTGGAGAGGAGGAGGGCGATTTTCCTGGTGTCCGAAGCATTCTCCCTTTCTGTGGAAGAACTGGAAGCGCTGTTTGAACAACTTCCAGTTAACGCCGAGGTTTCCAGCGATTTGGAGCGGCTGCGGTGGGCTGATGGTGTCCATGGCGCAGGATGGTGGATTGCTGAGGATGCGTAGGTAGGTCTCACAGGAACTGGACTCCACTCCTGGTACCATGTCATGTTGGGTGTTCTGCTACACAGACGAACCAACACGGTTGCGGAAGGTACAACTCAGTTTTATTACTAACAATTATTAACATTTGTAAACTGGTTGCTGTGGTTCGTTCATTACCCTCTAACCTGTGGACCCAGCCCTAACACTATCTTGGAGAGGCACTTAGCACATGGTGAATGTCTGAGTGGCTTGCTGTGAGCTCTGTGCCCTGAGCTGTCTCCTGCTGGAATCAATCGGAAGTGTCGTGTCCCCCATTTTATAGTGTGTCTGCTCTTGCTTGTGATTGGCTGTGATGTTGCATGTGTATTGATTGGTCCGTTGATCTGTCCATCAGTGTGTTTGTGTGTTTGCACCATGATGTTTATCTGAATATCATAACACATGTGATGCAGGCACGGGAATAGCAGCTTTTCCCTGGACTTTGGGTTACTCTTTTTGTAATCCTTCTTTTCTCCTCTTTGCCCGGCATGTGTGTGCCTAAGCCGGGAGTTAATACTCCATAGTTTGTCCTGAGAAATTTTTGGATGAGTGTTGGAGAAAAAATGCTGAGAAATTCTCAGAAATCTGGCGATAAAAGGGACCAGTAAGACGCACCTGGGGTGGAGCCTGCTTCTCAATATGGCGACCTGATCCTTGAGCAGGCTCTCAACCCGGCGCTCAAGAAGGCTCTGCAAATGATGGCTGCGAACATTATCAACAATATCAGAGTACTTGACAACAAACTCAGCTTGTTGACAGAGAATCTAAGTGGCTCACATGATCGAGCTGCAGGATATATTAAAAGGCTTGATGAAACGGAAGAATCATGAACATGGAAAATGTTTCTTCCTTGGCTGAAGCTCAAATTCAATCTTTGGAAAACCAGCTGCGCGGTATGTCAGAAATCCTGGATGATTTGGAGAACCGAGGTAAGATGAAGAATATCCAGGTCGTCGTTCTGCAAGGGGAGTGGAGGGTAAGACTCCTGTTAAGTTTTTTGAGAGCTGGCTACCACGTTTCCTTAAGCTGTATGCGAAGGCTGGACGTTTCAAGTTAGAAAGGGTGTACCGTATCCTGACTGTGAGGCCGAGGGACAATAAATGTACCAGGTGATGCACGATCAATTACACAAAGACGAGAGTTGAATGCAATCGAGGCTTTATTACACTAAGATGTGTGGCCTCCTACAGTAGCTGGCGAAATGGCTGCTGTACGAGGAGCACACATATTTATACTCCACCTACTGGGCGGAGCCAGCAGGCAGGAACTACCCCCGTACCTGTAGTACAGGGCCTTACCACAAAGCACCTAATATATACATCAGTGATGACTACCACATTCACCCCTGTTAAAATTGAGTCCAGCGGGGGTGGTGGAGAACTATATACAAGTAGGTGTTTTAAAGTACAGAAAGAAAATTGAGTCCAGCGGGGGTGGAGGAGAGTTATACAGAAGGATGATGTTTTTTTTAAGAGTCCCGATCAAGTTACAGCATCAGTCGGTCTGGAGCCTCGCTCTGCCGTTGGGAGCGCCGCAGTGATGGCGGCGCTTCCGGTGTCGGTCTGGTCTTTGGTGACTCCGGGAGCATGCCGAAATCCTCTTCATCCTCGGGCGTGGGCAGGGGGAGGACGGATTGTCCTGGGGCGGGGGTTGCGGCTGGGTGCGCCGGGGGAGGGGAGGATGGCGCCGGGCCGGAGGGGTGTGTGTGGAACCAGCTGCTGCCAGGTCCCCTGAGGGAGACGGTATCTTGGGGGCCGTCGGGGTACGCTTTGTAGGCGTACTGTGGGTTGGCGTGGAGTAACTGCACCCTTTCAACCAACGGGTCCGCCTTGTGGAGTCATACGTGCTTATGGAGGAGTACGGGTCCTGGAGCTGCGAGCCAAATAGGGAGTGACACCCCAGAGGTGGACTTCCTGGGGAAGGCAAAGAGACGTTCAGAGGGTATGTCATTAGTCGCCGTGCATAGGAGCGACCGAATGGAGTGCAGTGCATCGGGGAGGACCTCCTGCCAGCGGGAGGCCGGGAGATTTCTGGACCGTAGGGCCAGCTGGACGGCACGCCAGACCGTCTCATTCTCCCTCTCCACCTGCCAGTTTCCCTAGGGTTTATAGCTGGTTGTCCTGCTCGAGGCGATACCCTTGTTGAGCAGGAACTGACGCAGCTCATCGCTCATGAATGAGGATCCCCTGTCGCTGTGGATGCAGAAGGGGAAGCCGAACAGAGCGAAGATGGTGTTGAGGGTTTTGATGACGGTGGCAGACGTCACGTCGGGGCATGGGATGGCAAAGGGAAATCTGGAATATTCATCGACCACACTGAGAATGTACGTGTTACAGTCGGTGGAGGGGAGGGGCCCTTTGAAGTCCACGCTGAGGCGTTCAAAGGGGCAGGAGGCCTTCACAGGTGTGCACGGTCTGGCTGGTAGAAGTGCGGTTTGCACTCCACGCAGACTTGGCAGTCTCTGGTGATTGCCCTGACTTCCTCGACGGAGTAAGGCAGATTGTGGGCCTTGATGAAGTGGTACAAAGGTGTGACTCCCGGGTGACAAAGGTTGTCGTGCAGAGTTTGGAGTCGGTCCACCTGTACGCTGGCACATATACCTCAGGATAGGGCATCGGGGGCTTGTTGAGCTTACCGGGACGATACAAAATCTCGTACTTGTAGGTGGAGAGCTCAATCCTCCACCTCAAGATTTTATCGTTCTTGATCTTGCCCCGCTGTGTGTTGTTAAACATGAAGGCTACCGACCGTTGGTCAGTGAGGAGAGTGAATCTCCTGCCTGCCAGGTAACGCCTCCAATGCCGCACAGCTTCAACGATAGCTTGGGCCTCTTTTTCGATGGAGGAATGCCGAATTTCGGAGGCATGAAGGGTTCGTGAAAAGAATGCCACGGGCCTGCCTGCCTGGTTGAGGGTGGGGGCTAGAGCGACGTCTGATGCGTCGCTCTCGACTTGAAAAGGTAACGTCTCATCGACTGCATGCATCGCGGCCTAGGCGATGTCAGCCTTAATACGGTTGAAGGCCTGGTGAGCCTCGGCCATTAGGGGTAAAAGAGTGGATTGAATGAATGGGCGGGCCTTGTCCGCATAATTTGGGACTCACTGGGCGTAGTAAGAAAAGAACCCCAGGCAACGTTTGAGGGCCTTGGGGCAGTGGGGGAGGGGGAGTTCCATGAGGGGGCGCATGCGGGCATGCGGTCGGGATCGGGCCCCAGAACTCCGTTCTGGACCACATAGCCGAGGATGGCTAAGCGGTTTGTGTTGAACACGCATGTAATGACCTCCAATTGGCATTATTGGTTGGCCAATTGGAGTATGAGCTCCCTCAATGATAGCTCATTGAGGGGGCCCATATAAGCAGCTGTGTAGGCTTTGTGAGGGAGTCTTAAGTTGACTGGAATGCTAGCAGCACTGTTTGGAGCTGCACTTGTATGTAAGTTATTGCAAATAAATACTGGTCTGGTGACGGAACCCCTGCCTCCTGTGGATTATTACAACGCACTTCTCCTTGTTATAGGTGAGGTTTAGGAGAGTGGCGGTGTGGAGAAATTTGGCAAGGTTGGCATTGTGGTCGTGCTGATCGTGGCTGCAGATGGTGACAATGTCTAGGTACGGGAAAGTGGCCCCAGCCCGTACCGGTCAACCATTCGGTCCATTTCCCGTTGGAAAACTGAGACCCCGTTGGTGACGTCAAAGGGAACCCTAAGAAAGTGTAAAGGAGGCCATCTGCCTCGAAGGCAATGTATGGGCAGTCCACCTTACGGATGGGGAGCTGGTGGTTGGCGGATTTAAGGTCTACAGTTGAGAAGACCCGGTACTGTGCAATCTGATTGACCATATCAGATATGCGTGGGAGGGGGTACGCGTCGAGCTACGTGTAACGATTGATGGTCTGACTGTAGTCCACGACCATTCTGTGTTTCTCCCCAGTTTTCACAACTACTACTTGGGCTCTCCAGGGGCTGTTGCTGGCATCGATGATGCCTTCCCGAAGCAGTCGCTGGACTTCGGACCTGATGAAGGTCCTGTCCTGGGCGCTGTACCGTCTGCTCCTGGTGGCAGCGGGTTTGCAATCTGAGGTTAAGTTTGCAAAGAGGGAAGGTGGGTCGACCTTTAGGGTTGCGAGGCTGCACACAGTAAGGGGTGGTAGGGGCCCGCCGAATTTAAATGTTAGGCTCTGGAGGTTGCACTGGAAGTCCAGGCCGAGTAGCACGGCAGCGCAGAGGTTCGGGAGGACGTAGAGGTGGAAGCCGCTGAACTCCACGCCCTGAACTGTGAGAGTGGCTATGCAGTACCCCTGGATCGTCACAGAGTGGGACCCGGAGGCCAGGGAGATTCTCTGGTACCGCAAGGGAGCAGCACCTTACCGTATCGGGATGGATGAAGCTCTCGGTGCTCCCGGAGTCCAGCAGGCAGGAGATCTCATGCCCATCAATTTTCACGTTGGTAGAGGCCGTTGCTAGGTTGCGTGGGCGGGACTGGTCAATCGTGACCGAGGCGAGATGCGGCTGGTCGGCGATGGTGGCAGACGATGGGGTTCCCGGGGGGCATGGGTCCTGGTACGATAGCGGTGCCCACGGGCCGCACGTGTCGTGGGGGAAACAAGATGGCGGCGCCTGATGATCCTGGGGAGGACAAGATGGCGGCGCTCACGAACCGCACGTCGTGGTGGGCGAACAAGATGGCACCCAAGGGCCGCACGTGATCCGGGGAGGGGAAGATGGCGGCGCCCACTGGCCATACGTGGGGGGGAGGTCGGAACAATAGTGGCGACTGCGCGGGCCTGGCACACCGCAGCGAAGTGTCCCTTCTTGCCGCAGGCCTTGCAAAGGGCATCCGGGCCAGTTTTTCGCCAGCTGCTGTGGGAAGCCACACATCTTAGTGTAATAAATTGATGCACGATCAATTACACAAAGACTAAAGTTGGATGCAATCGAGGCTTTATTACACTAAGATGTGTGGCCTCCCACAGCAGCTGGCGAAATGGCTGTTGTACGAGGATCACACATATTTATACTCCACCTACTGGGCGGAGACAGCAGGCAGGGAACTACCCCCATACCTGTAGTACAGGGCCTTACCACAAAGCACCTAATATATACATCAGTGGTGACTACCACACCAGGTCCATAATCATTTGCTTTCGTAACTAAGATTGGCAGAAGGTTCTGGAAACATTGGGGTGTGGCAGGGCCTGGCTCCATGGGAGGGCGAGGATCTCCTTTTTCCAAGACTCTCGACAGCGACACAGCTGAAGCGTAGAGGCTTCGATTAAGTGAAAACAGCTCAAGGTAGCTGGAGTGAATTATGCCTCTGCTGTACCCTGCAACCCTGCGTGACATCCAACAATTTTGTTAAGTCTTTCAACAGTCTGGCTAGTGCCTTGGCCTTTATAAAACTGTAAAAGGCAAGGACTTGGACTGACAGTCTGCAGTTCATTGAAATTTGGAGTTTCACCCTATTAATTTTTTGTCTGCTTTTATATTGTCATATATCCTGCTTATTTGGAAATGTTAACATTTCAGCACTGTACTGAATGTCTTATCCTCAGAATGTCAGGGCCTTTTATTCATAACAATAATAATAATCTTTATTAGTGTCACAGGTAGTCTTACATTAACACTGCAATGAAGTTACTGTGAAAATCCCCAAGTTGCCACATTCCAGTGCTTGTTCGGGTACATGGAGGAAGAATTCAGAATGTCCAAATTACTTAACAGCGCGTCTTTCTAAACTTGTGGGAGGAAACTGGAGCACCCGGAGTAAACCCACGCAGACACGGGGAGAACGTGCAGACTCCGCACAGACAGTGACCCAAGCCGGGAATTATTGTTACCCAGGTCACGTGCTAGTTATCTGTCATTTTCTCTTCTTGGGTGCGATTTAATGGAAACGTTTCTAAGTGTGGTAGCGAGTGGGAACTGCCGCGAGCTTCTTGACGCTCAGCCGGCGAGGTCGTCACTGCCATAAAACATTAATTGGGCTACTTAATGAGGCCCCATGGGCTTTATGTTGCAAATGACTGTGCCGCCAGCTGATTCACCGGGACCGCACTTGCCAGCCCCCTGCCAACAAGGGGGAGCTGCATTTAAACCAAAACTGTACAGCCAACCCCACCCAGCTCGCAGCCATGCCACCAAGGAGACCAGACCCACAATTCAGGGATGCCGACCTGGCCAGACTGTTGGATGCGATCGAGATCAAATAGGATCCCCTGTTCCCCCAAGGGTCTCGGAGGGTCAGCCAGAGGGCAGCCACTGCCACCTGGAAGGAAGTGGCAGTGGCCATTAGCTCCCGGGGAGTGTCACCAGGAGGACTAGAATCCAGTGCCGTAAGGTCAATGACCGCCAGCCGTCCACACGGGTGGGTTAGCACCAGATACCTGGCACTGCCCCCTCCCTCCACCCATGACCATGTGCCTGGCACCGTCCCCACCCAGCACCATTCCGTGCCCCGGCCCACCCATGTATAGTCCCCAACACTTCCCAAACTCCCCATCTGCCCCCAACCCCCATCACCCCCCCACCATACCCTTCCCCCCCCCAGCTCCGTGATGAACAAGGCGTGCAGCTCACGATGCCTCCTCTGTGTCCCAGCAGGAGAAGTTGACCCATAACAGACTGGAGAGCGTACACATGGGTAGTGGGGCATTGGACATCAGAGTCCTCAGCCCCTATGAGGAACAGGCCCTGGAGGTCGCAGGAGTGGCCGGGGGCAGATCTGTCACCAACATAGAGGTTGGTTTACGGCGCAGAGGTGAGGTTCCACTGGCCCCCACCCGATCACCAGTCAACCACCCTGCACCATCGGGGAATTGAGGTAGTTGGGGATGTTATGGGCCAGGGTGTAGAGAACCCCAAAGTGTATCATGGAGTTCACCTGACCCACAACTTTTAATAGATTGTGGTATGAGGAGCACACGACCCACTCTACAGGTGTGGTACAGCAGAAATGGAAAAGTATTTTTTAAAGCAAAACAATGTTTATTCTATGAACTCAAGTTAACCTTTTTAAAACATACAGTGAACATCTTAGCAACCATAAATTCAAATACAACCCCCAAAGATTACAACACTAAGTGATCCTTAATAACTTCCCAAACAACATCCAGAAGACAAAAGAAACACCTTTTAACAGAAGCACATTAGGTTTACATTCACTACTGAGAACATTTATAATTCCGAATTCACCAAATGATCAAGAAATAGTCTTTCCATGGCAGAGAGATCAACAGTGCACCTGCTCTGTCTGGCTTCAGCTCCAATACTGAAAACGAAACTAAAACACACCCTGCAGCAAACAGCCTAAAATGAAAGTAAAAAAGCTGACAGACAGCTCCACCCACTCTCTGACATCACTGCAGTAGTAAACACCCATTTCTTAAAGGTACTCTCACTACAGATATTTATATACACACCCATTTCTTAAAGGCACTCTCACATGACAGGGATACATATGTATAGCATTAAAAGCAGGAGATGGGCAGGAGTCAGACTGTGGCATAGATTGAGGAGCACCAGCGGTCAGCTCTCACGGATTATCATCACCCCCTGTCCTAGACAGTGACCCGCTGACAGTGCCAACACAGTTCCATCGCCCTGATGTTACACAGACCATGGGAGGGTGGACCAGGGTGGGTGGGGAAGGAGAAGGGCGAAGGCGGGGGGAGGGAGGGAAAGGGGGAGGGAGGGGAGTAATGAATAAGGCCTGTGTGAAAGGGGTGAGGATGAGGCCTCCCTGGCCCTCTGGGCTTACCGGACCCTCACCACTGCTGCCAGTCCTTCATCTTCCGGCTGGTCCTGCAGGTCCTCCCTGGGTTTGTCCTCCAGTCCCAGCTGATACAGTGCCTCCTTGTCCTCCTCCTCCTCGGAGGTCGGCAAATGTTCCTCCCCCTCCACCTCCAGCACATTGCCTGTTGCTGTGTCAGGTTGTGGAGGGCACAGCAAATCACCACAAAGCAGGCAACCCTCCGGGGGGTGGATTGCAATGCACCACAGGAGGGGTTGAGGCATCAGAACCGCATTTTGGGATTCCGATGCATTGCTCAATGACAGCCCGAGTGGCCGCATGAGTCTTGTTGTATAGGGTCTCCGCATCAGTCATGGCCTCCATACTGGCGTCATTATCCAGGTTCTCAGCGGGTACCTTTTATCCCCCAAGAGCCAACTGTCGAACCTGGGGTGGTCCTCGAAGAGGCTCAGGATGTCCGACTGCCCCAGGATATAGCTGTTGTGCGCACTCTCTGGGAAGTGTGCGCACATGTGCAGGATCCTCATGTGGTGGTCGCACATGAGCTAAATGTTCAGGGAGTGGAACCCCATCCAGTTGATGTAGGGCACTCCCAAATGGCCTGGTGAGTACTAGGCAATGGGTGTGCCATCCATTACCTCCTGGACCTGGGGCATCCCGATGATGGCAAAGAATCCTGCCGCTGGGCATCCTGTTTGATTTGGTCCATGTAAAAGTTTATATAGTCTGCTGCCTCGGCAAATGGGGAATTTGTGACCCCATGGATGCACTTGAGGGTCATGGATGCACTTGAGGGCTGTAGCTTGTGAGATGCCCACAAGTACCCGCTCGAGTCCTGGAATGATCCTGTTCTGTGGAGGTTCAGGCGGCAGTGACCTTGACGGCCACGGGGAGCAGGTATGCTCCTCCTCCACATGGTGCCAGGTTCGCAACTCCCTGCACATGGGCCGCCGCCTCGAACCTCTGTCAACGCTGCTGCTGCTGCCTTCTCCTGCATCTGGCCATCTGGCCTGCACTAATGAGGGCAGCTTCCATGGAGTCAAAGGTATCATCCATTCAGTGTAATATCTGCAAGGAATTGGAGAGGGTGTGAGACTGACAACCAGCGGTGTCTTCCACCCTGAGAAGCCCCTCAACCCTTGGCAAGAGTGATCCTCCATGGGGGGGGATTTATTTTTGACCATGATCTCTTGAAGATCCTGGGTTCATTCAGAGCCTGGCCCGACAGTGTGACTTTGCGGGAGCTGTCTCCAGCCTTTTCTTTAACTAAGTGACAAAGAATATGATGGGAAAAGCCAGCAGTGGGGCCATTGGGCTACTCACTGCTTTTCCCGCCTGAGTTGACACAGTTTAAAATGATAAAATTCCATCCGTAGTGTATTTGGATCTTTATAAGCATCCAATAAACTCCATACAAGCGTTTACACAAAATCGGCAATCACGGGATTGGGAATAATGGGCGTGATTTAGAGTGCAAAAAACAAAATTCCGTTTTGGGCGCGTATAGCGGGGTGTTTCTCGCTGCCTGCAGTGCCAAGAATGACCTCGCTATCTAACAGGACTCTGCCATTTTTTTGGTCTCAGTCGCGAACGCCTCGCCAAGGCTGCACTTAAATAATTTAATGCACTGACGAGCTCAGTGAAGGAAAATGAAAATGGAGTGCCATTTTTAAATCCTGCCTCCATCTTTTGACCTCACCTCAGCATTGTCACCTTTGCCTCCAGACCCCACAAACTGCCCGAACTTTCTTCTTAGGAGGTCCTCGAGACCCCCTCAGCCCACCTCATTAGAGCAGGGCAGACCCGATCCCTTACACTGGCAACCTGGCACTTGGGCACCTTGGCACTGCCACTCCGGCGTCTTGCCAGTGGCTCTGTTATCTGGCAGTGCCATCTGGCACTGCTGGAGTATCTGGGTGGTAGTGCCAAGGTGCCCAGTTGCCAGCGGGAGAGCCAGGAATTCACCCTGCTCAGAGACCGACCACCTGGGGACCTCCAATTGCCTGGTAGCCCCCCACCCTGCAACCCCCCCACCCCACCCACCACCAGATGCCATTCCATGTGGACCAGTGCTAAACGGAGCCATGGCAAGGTCTCCCAGGCGAGGCTGTTAGTTCCTGTACCTCGGGAGAATCCAATGTAGACATATTGAAATGAGCCTAATGGTTCACTTAAATATGTTAATTTGGATCACGTCTAGTGAAGGTGAGATCCAGATCATGAGTTCTCGTTAGATGTCGCGAAGCATTCCGAGTATTATAAATCGTGCAAGAGGTCTCTTGCAAGATTAAAGGCTTTGTCACGTCACCGAGCTGGACACGGCGAGGTCATCCGAGCATTCCCCATATATTAGAATGGACTGAGAATTGGATAATAGACAGAAAAATAGGTGATTTTGAGGTTGAAAGGCTTTTACTGGTGATGTACTGCAAGAAACAGTGCTTAGACTTCAGCTTTTAATAATCTATATTAATGCAGTTGGTCCGCTCATCTAATTCAATGTATCCAAGTTTGCTGGTGATGCACTGTTAGATGGTAATGTAAGCTGTGAGGAGGATGCAAGGAAGCTGAATTGTTAAATAAATGAGCAAGAACATTGTGGATGGTATACAATATGCAAAAATATAAAATTATTCACTTGGGTAGGAAAAGTTGAAAAAACATTTTTTTTAAAAAGTGTGGGACTAGTACTCATTAGTGTTTGGAGGGACCTGGGTGTCCTGGTGTATGAATCACAGAATGTTACCGTGCAGGTACTGTAAACTATTAGAAAAGCAAATGGTATATTAGCCAAAGTGTTTGGCATATCTGAGCAAAGGTGTCTTGTTGAAGTTGTCTCTGCCTTGATGAGACCATTCCCAATGTATTGTGTTCACTCTTGGTCCCCTTACCTCAAGAAGATGTACTTGCATTAGATGTAAACATAAGAACATAAGAACTAGGAGCAAGAGTAGGCCTTCTGGCCCCTCGAGCCTGCTCCGCCATTCAATGAGATCAAGGCTGATCTTTTGTGGACTCAGCTCCACTTTCCGGCCCGAACACCATAACCCTTAATCCCTTTATTCTTCAAAAAACTATCTATCTTTATCTTAAAAACATTTAATGAAGGAGCCTCCACTGCTTCACTGGGCAAGGAATTCCATAGATTCTCAACCCTTTGGGTGAAGACGTTCCTCCTAAACTCAGTCCTAAATCTACTTCCCCTTATTTTGAGGCTATGCCCCCTAGTTCTGCTTTCACCCGCCAGTGGAAACAACCTGCCCGCATCTATCCTATCTATTCCCTTCATAATTTTATATGTTTCTATAAGATCCCCCCTCATCCATCTAAATTCCAACGAGTACAGTCCCAGTATACTCAACCTCTCCTCGTAATCCAACCCCTTCAGCTCTGGGATTAACCTAGTGAATCTCCTCTGCACACCCTCCAGTGCCAGTACATCCTTTCTCAAGTAAGGAGACCAAAACTGAACACAATACTCCAGGTGTGGCCTCACTAACAGCTTATACAATTGCAGCATAACCTCCCTAGTCTTAAACTCCATCCCTCTAGCAATGGAGGACAAAATTCCATTTGCCTTCTTAATCACCTGTTGCACCTGTAAACCAACTTTTTGCGAATCATGCACTAGCACACCCAGGTCTCTCTGCACAGCAGCATGTTTTAATATTTTATCATTTAAATAATAATCCCTTTTGCTGTTATTCCGACCAAAATGGATAACCTCACATTTGCCAACATTGTATTCCATCTGCCAGACCCTAGCCCATTCACTTAACCTATCCAAATCCCTCTGCAGACTTCCAGTATCCTCTGCACTTTTTGCTTTACCACTCATCTTAGTGTCGTCTGCAAACTTGGACACATTGCCCTTGGTCCCCAACTCCAAATCATCTATGTAAATTGTGAACAATTGTGGGCCCAACACTGATACCTGAGGGACACCACTAGCCAGTAAAGCACTGAAGGTTCATACAATTGAAGCCTGAGATGGTTGAATTATCTTAGAATGGGAGAAAGGGAGATTAAGGAGACTGGGCTATATGCTCCTAATTTTAGAAGAAAGAGGGGTGATCTCATTAAACATATAAGGGGCTGAATTCTCTGCCGCTTACTGCCGGTAGCAGAGTTCCCGAAACAGGATAAGTGTCTGTTCCAATGCTCCAGCACCTGATGGGGGCAGCATTGGGGTTGTGCCAGCTGGAGGATGCAAATGGATCAAATTGACCAATGTGTGCCGGATTTGTCAAACCTGCATGAATCTCCCGTCCTCTGGGCCAGGATTCACATATGCGGGAATTGGTGCTAGTATTTCCCAAAATGGCCCTGGCACAGTGGACTTTGTGGTGGGCCAAGGGAGTAACTAGTAGGGAGTTGCCCTCCAAGTCCATTGGAGGGCAGCCTTCTCCCCACAATGCAAATCATGCCCACCCCTCCCCATGGGCCCCATCCACCAGAGACCTCCCAATAAGAGAGACCCCACCACAAACCCCTACTCCATTACAGAGACCCCAACCAGAAAAACACCCATAAGACCCCCACCAGAGACCTCCCATAAGCGAGACTCCGACCAGAAAGCCCCCCAATACAGACACATCCACGCGAAACCACCCCATAAGAGAGAGCCCCAAAGAGACTCTCACAATAGAGAGTCTCCCCCATAAGAGATACACCCCCATAAGAGAGACCCCACAAGTCCGTCCCCCCCAATAAGAGGGGCCCCTGTCTGAAGATCACCATTACAGAGATCCCTAACTGGTAGCCTCCCATAAGTGGGACCCCTGCCCCCCATAAGACAGTCCAACCGCCTTCAGGTGCAGGAGGTTGTGCTGACAATTCATGGTACCTGGACCAACACTGAACAGGTGGCATCCATAGTGGAAGCCTTGGAACAAAAGGTCACAGCCATGGGTCAAGACGTCCAAGGCTTGGGGCACTCTGTGTGATCGATGACTGAGGCTCAGGACAGGGGAACTCAGTCACAGGCAGACATGTACCGGCCCACATGGACATTACTGCGGTGCTCCAGAGCTTAGCCCATTCACAAAGGGTTATGGCCGAGGGAGCCGAGAGCATTGGCTGGGCGCTGACTGACTTGGGCCAGTCACAGAGACATGGCACAGTCCCAGAGGAACATGACTGAGGCAGTGAGCGATATGACACACTCGCTGAGGGACGTGGCACAATCTCAGTGCTCCATGGCTGAGGGCATCGAAACCCTGATTCAGATGAGGGTGGGCCTCCAGGACTGGCAGAAGCCAGGTGATGGAGGAGCCTCTGGAGCTCACTCTGGCCTCACCTCCGTCCCGTGGAGTAGCCATCGAGCACCCGGAGGGAGGAAGATGTCCGATTCTCTGCCCGATTGCGGTTTGCGTTTGCAGCAGCGCGAGACAAAGAATTTTGCCATCAGTTTTTCCGCCTGGACTGAATAGCATGCGATTTGTGGTTCCTTTGGGGGTACTATTCGTTAAGTGAGTCAGGACATGCAAATGGGCCAGCACTCTACTGGCATAAATTGAGAGCAATTCCCGTCCCAGCGGGAGTTGTAACCATTGGTGCTGGAATTAGCGCCAGAGAGCCTGACAGCTGGAGCTGTGTTTAAGCAGTCCACTTACCAGACACTCACTCCACCCACCAAGATGGCTCAGAGAGGACCTTTCCCCTGAGTTTGGGAGTCTGAGGTGGACCCACAGCTCCATGCCAGTGAGGAGCGGAGGGACACCCTCTTCCCCAGGGTCGGCTGCAGATTCAAGCCCACCCTCTTGAACAGTGCCTGGGAGGTGGTGGCAGTCAGTCAATGCTACCAGCCTCACTAGGAGGAAACAGCTGGTGATCCTGAGGGGTGGGGGGTCACAGGTGAGGCCTTTGCCCTAAGAGTGGCAGCGAACCAGGGAGAATTCCAAAGGCCACGGTGCAGGTGTCTTTAATTGGGGTGAGCTCTGCTGATCCCCAGCTTGCTCTGCAGTGGGGCAGTGCTTCTTAGGAGTGCCAATGCCTGGCGGGGCCACTGATTAAACTTGGCCACGCCCATTCCCTTGATGAAACAGCTGGGGTGTGAGGGTGTCCAGCTGGATGAGTTGCCAGATGATCAGAGGTACTCTGGGCTTTCACAGGAACAGTGAACACTCAGCAGTGTGAGCAGCCGGGAGCCTGTAAGTTGCACCAGATGGGTGTGTTTAAAACACAGCAATGGCAGTCTGAGTCAGGCCACCTCGATCCCAAGGGGGTCATCCCGAGTCCATGGACTTGGCACCAAGTCGTTTGCTGATACTGCCGCACCGGCCCAGGAAGCCACTCCCCAGCAAACCTCATGTTTGAGGTAGTATTAGCATTCTGGGCCCCCTCAGCAGCCTTGGCTCCCAGTCTCCACTGCCAAAAAGGGGCGAAGCATCGCAGGCGGGGTGGAACATGCAGTGGCCGAGCTGCAAATGATATTAAAATCCATGCAAACAACAGTTTTGCATGGATCTGCCGGCACGGGGAGCAAACATCGATACTGCCACCAGCGAGGGGCTGGTGCATGGCGCCAGAATCGGCTGCAGGTGCAAAATTAATTTGGTTTTCTATTTCGCGCAATTCTTTGCAATTCTCGTTTCTGGCGTCACAAAGCAGAGAATCCAGCCCCTTTATCTGCAATACAACTATTACTGTAGAGCATGAGTTATGTTCATAAAGTGGATAATGGGTGTGGGAATGGGTTAAGGGTTGGACCCAGGGGAAGGAGGTGTGATTTAAAGTAAGGTTAAGCTGTATTTAGGTGAGCTGTTGACCTGAGGCTTTTTTGCAAATGGCGGTGGATCTTTTTTAAAACATTTTTATTGGTTTTTGGAGTTAGATACAAAAAACTGAGTTTTGCATGTAAAAGGCAATAATAACAAAAAACAGAAACAACAAGATTTATGACCCTCGTTGTCCATAACCGTGACTGGGGCTTCAATACTAATTACATCTTTACAGTAGTGTTTGGTTTTTTCAGTGATTTGACGAGTTTCAGCTGGGGCTCCTATCGCTTGGCGGTAGATCTTGCACCCAGCTTTACCACATATCATAGAATCAGAGAATCCCTACAGTGCAGAAGGCGGCCATTCGGCCCATCGAGTCTGCATTGGCCCTTGTTCCAATAGAGGACCCTACCGAGGCCCAAACCCCCGCTCCTAGCCCTGTAACCCCACCTAACGTTTGAGCAATTAGCATGGCCAATCGACCTAACCTGCACATCTTTGGTCCGTGGGAGGAAACCGGAGCACCCAGAGGAAACCCACACAGACACGGGGAGAACGTGCAGACTCCGCACAGACAGACAGTCACCCGAGGTCAGAATCGAACCTGGAACCTTGGCGCTGTATGGTAATAGTGCTAACCATTGTTCCATTGTGCCACACCCTATATTCCGATATAGTTGGGATCTTTCCCCTCACTCGCCAGTAGACTCAATTCCGCTGGTGGGGGAGTTTTCAGGGGAGGTTGGCGCCATTCATTGCCTCAGTTACTCCCCATGTGTGAGGGTTCTGTGATCCCTCCAGTGGATGGCTCTCCCCCCCATTCTTTCTCTGTTCCGCTTGAGCTCCCCTCCCTCAAGGCGACCTTCTCTGCCCCCCCCCCTTTCCTGCTCCCCTACCCCGCTCTCCCTACACTAGCTAGCTCCCTGTGGTGAATGTATTCACCTAATGCATGTATGATACTGTAACCTATGACCTATGACCTGGAGGTGGTGATACGAGCTGCTTCCAGGTACTGTACTGTAACTCCGGTGGGCTCCGCCTCTGGCTCCGCCCTCACCGGGGCCATATATAGACGGCCGCCTGTGGGCCACATTCATCTGTACAACCGACTCTGGCTAGGCAAGTTCATGATTAATAAAGCCTAATGTTCACTCGTTCTCTCTGCCTCTCGGCGAATTGAAGGTATATCAATTTATTAATCATAGACAGCACTATTGAAGCCGCCCTAAAGCCAGACAGGCTCGAACTCGACCCCCGCGCGTCCGAAGCCAAGGAGATTTTGAACATTGGCTTCGATGCTTCGAGGCCTACCACGACTCCTCCACAACGCCTCCTACGGAGACCCTCAAGCTGTGACTCCTCCATGCTCGGGTGAGCCATCGAATCTCGACGTGCAGCGGCTGTGGGAAAAAGGTGCATTTCGCTACAGTCTGCCGACCTAAGGCTCAGAAATTGAAAACGCACCAGGCCCGACCCATGGACTCGCAACCCCACAGACCCCGCAATGTGGCTGTGTGCCTGCCCGGAACGCCCCTGTCAGATGCGTCATCAGCATCGTGCGACTTGTGGGGGCCGCCATCTTGGTCGCCGGCCCCAACACCAACCTATACGTGCGTCTCATGGGGGCCGCCATCTTGTGATTCCACCGACCACACAGGCTACCTGCAGCTGGGTGCAGTCACTCTCAACCAGTCGCAGCCGAAACAGCTGAAGAACTCCATGATGGTCGTCCGGGTCAACGGGCACGAGACCCCCTGTCTTTTCGACTCCCGGAGCACGGAGAGCTTTGTCCACTCCGACACGGTAAGGTGCTGCTCCCTCCACACCTACCCAGCCTCCCAAACAATTTCCCTTGCCTCCGGGTCCCATTCGGTTCAGATCCGGGGGTACTGTATCGCCAATCTCGCGATGTAGGGCGCAGAGTACGCTCGTTTTAAGCTCTACGTCCTCCGCCACCTCTGCTCGGATTGGACTTTCAATGTAATCACCGAAGTCTGACCTTACAGTTCGGCGGACCCTTGCCCCCCCTCACGGTGTGCAGCCTCGCGACCCTCAAGGTCTCCCCCACTTCACTCTTTGCGAACCTAACTCCTGACTGTAAGCCCATCGCCACCAGGAGCAGGCGGTACAGTTCGCTAGACATGATGTTTATCAAGTCGGAGGTCCAGCGACTGTTGAGTGAAGGGATCATCGAGGCCAGCAACAGCCCCTGGAGAGCGCAAGTGGTGATCGTCCGGACCAGGGAAAAGAATCAGATGTTGCCTCCAGCTTTGTCCACCCCGACATGGTAAGGCGCTGCTCCCTCCACACCTACCCAGCCTCCCAAACAATCTCCCTTGCCTCCGGGTCCCATTCGGTTCAGATCCGGGGGTACTGTATGGGGGTACGAAAAGATGGTGGACTACAGCCAGACAATTAACCGGTTCATGCAACTGGATGCGTACTCCCTCCCCCGCCTAGCGGAGATGGTCAACCAGATCGCGCAGTACCGTGTGTTCTCAACGGTCGACCTGAAGTCGGCCAACCACCAGCTCCCAATCCACCCGGGAGATCACCACTACACTGCCTTTGAAGCAGCCAGCCAACTCTTCCACTTCCTCAGAGTCCCCTTCGGCGTCACTATCGGGGTCTCAGTCTTTCAGAGAACGATGGACCGAATGGTGGACCAGTACGGTTTGCGGCTACATACCCGTACTTGGACAATGTGACCACCTGTGGCCATGATCAGCAGGACCATGACGCCAACCTTCAGAGGTTCCTCCAGGCCGCCCAATCACTCAATCTCACATACAGCAAAGAAAAGTGCATCTTCCATACTACCCGACTAGCCATCCTCCGCTACGTCGTGGAGAACGGAGTCCTAGGGCCTGACCCCAACCGTATGCGCCCCCTCATAGAACTCCCCCCTCCCCACAGCCTCAAGGCCCTAAAATGATGCCTGGGGCTGTTCTCATACTACGCCCAGTGGATCCCCAGCTATGCGGACAAAGCCTGCCTGATACACGATCAATTAAACTCAAAGACGAGGTTGTAACATAACTGAAGGCTTTAATAGACTAGATCTGTTCCCCAGCAGCTTTGGTACAGAATGAGGGCTGCTGGGACGGCACCGGTTCTTATACCCCGCCTGTCAGGGCAGAGCTACATACCAAACAGCCAATGGTAAACTCCTAGGTTTACCCAATGGTCTACAGCCTCTCGGGTACTGCAATACCTGATAATACCACATTCACCCCCTGTTAAAAAAAGAGTCCGGCGGGGGTGGTGGCCAGTGGTTACAATTGCATTTAACATGGTATGATCAGATATGGAGGTACCGTGATATCTCCTCACAGGGTTGGCGAGAATACTTACAAGCGTGGAAGATATATACAGTCAGTGTTCATTTACAGTTACAGTTACAGTGAAGTAATCAGTCGGTCGGGTGGAGTGGTCGTCCGCCTGGATCGTCTGAGCCTCGGTGGTGATTCTGGTGGGGGTCCGGGCGCCTGCGACTCTGGGAGCGTGGCCTCGGCCTCCATGGCAGCTTCGTCACCCCTAGATGGCGCTGGTGGGGCAAACGGTTGACAAGAGAGGAGGGCGCCTGTAGGGGGCGTCGGTGGGTGGGATGGCCTAGGTAGGAGCGGCGGGAGGACCGACCCTCCAGTGAGGTGCTATGGGGGGTGGGGGGGGGGGGGGTGGGGGAAGAGGCGGGGGGGGGGGGGGGTAATGTTTCGGGTGCGCATGGGGTTCCGGCTGGCGGCAGGTCTCGGAGGGAGACTGTATCTTGCCGGCCGTCAGGGAACGCCACGTAGGCGTACTGGGCGTTAGCGTGCAGCAGGTGGACCCTCTCGACCAACGGGTCCGACTTGTGCGCCCGCACGTGCTTCCGAAGCAGGATGGGTCCGGGTGTCGCTAGCCAGGTTGGGAGCGAGGTCCCGGAGGAGGACTTCCTGGGGAAGACAAGGAGACGTTCATGAGGTGTCTGATTGGTAGTTGTACAGAGCAGCGACCGGATGGCGTGGAGGGCCTCCGGGAGGACTTCCTGCCAGCGGAAGACGGGGAGAGTCCTGGACCGTAGGGCCAGTAGGACGGTCTTCCAGACTGTTCCGTTCTCCCTCTCTACCTGCCCATTTCTCCAGGGGTTGTAACTGGTCGTCCTGCTTGAGGCGATGCCCTTGCTGAGCAGGAATTGACGCAGTTCGTCGTGCATAAAGGAGGACCCGCTATCACTGTGTATGTACGCGGGGAACCCAAACAGTGTAAAGATACCTTGGAGGGCCTTGATGACAGTGGTTGTGGTCATGTCGGGGCAGGGGATGGCGAACGGGAACCGGGAGTACTCGTCAATCACGTTCAGGAAATACGTGTTGCGGTCGGTGGAGGGGAGGGGGCCTTTGAAGTCCATGCTGAGGCATTCAAAGGGACGGGAAGCCTTTATCAGGTGCGCCCTCTCTGGCCGGTAGAAGTGCGGTTTGCACTCCGCGCAGATTTGGCAGTCCCTGGTGACTGTCCTGACCTCCTCGATGGAGTAGGGCAGGTTGCGGGTCTTAATGAAGTGGAAAAAAACGAGTGACCCCCGGGTGGCAGAGGTCCTCGTGGAGGGCTCGGAGGTGGTCCACTTGTGCAGTGGCATACGTGCCACGGGACAGGGCATTGGAAGGCTCGTTTAGCTTCCCAGGACGGTACAAGTCTCGTAGTTGTAGGTGGAGAGTTCTATCCTCCACCGTAAGATCTTGTCGTTTTTTTTATCTTGCCCCGCTGCGCATTATCAAACATGAACGCCACCGACCGTTGGTCAGTGAGGAGAGTGAATCTCCTGCCGGCCAGGTAATGCCGCCAATGTCGCACAGCTTCTACTATGGCTTGCGTCTCTTTTTCGACCAAGGAATGGCGAATTTCTGAAGCGTGGAGGGTATGGGAGAAGTAGGCCACGTGTCTGCCCGCTTGGTTGAGGGTGGCGGCCAGAGCTACGTCGGACGCATCGCTCTCGACCTGGAAGGGGAGGGACCTGTCGATGGCGTGCATCGTGGCCTTTGCAATGTCTGCTTTGATGCGGCAGAAGGCCTGGCGGGCCTCCGTCGACAGGGGGAAGGTTGTGGACTGGATTAGGGGTCGGGCTTTGTCTGCGTAGTTGGGAACCCACTGTGCGTAATAACTGAAAAACCAGAGGCAGCGCTTCAGGGCCTTGGGGCAGTGAGGGAGGGGAACTCCATAAGGGGGCGCATGCGTTCAGGGTCGGGGCCTATAACTCCATTTCGCACTACGTAGCCGAGAATGGCTAGGCGGTCGGTGCTAAAGACGCATTTATCCTTATTATACGTTAAGTTAAGGATTTTCGTGGTCTGGAGAAATTTCCGGAGGTTGGTGTCGTGGTCCTGCTGGTCATGGCCGCAGATGGTGACGTTATCCAGATATGGGAACGTTGCGCGTAAGCCGTACCGGTCAACCATTCGGTCCATCTCGTGTTGGAAGACCGAGACCCCATTAGTGACACCAAAGGGAACCCTAAAAAATTGGTAGAGCTGCCCATCTGCTTCGAAGGCAGTGCACTTGCAGTCACTAGTGCGGAGGGGTAGCTGATGGTAAGCGGACTTGAGATCCACCGTGGAGAAGACCTTGTATTGCGCGATCCTGTTCGCCAGGTCGGATATGCGGGGGAGAGGGTATGCATCCAGCTGCGTAAACCTGTTGATGGTCTGACTGGAGTCAATGACCATCCTATGTTTCTCCCCGGTCTTTACCACCACTACTTGAGCTCTCCAGGGACTGTTGCTATCTTCATTGACCCCCCTTCCCTCAGTAGTCTTTGGACCTCTGACCTGATGAAGGTCCGGTCCTGGGCACTGTATCGTCTGCTCCTGGTGGTGACGGGTTTGCGGGGTGAGGTTCGCAAACAGGGAAGGAGGGTCGGCCTTAAGGGTCACAAGGCCGCAGACAGTAAGGGGGGGTATAGGGCCGCCGAATTTAAAGGTCAGGCTTTGCAAGTTACATTGGAAGTCCAACCCCAGGCGTGTAGCCGCGCAGAGGTGCGGCAGGACATAAAGACAGAAATTGTTGAATTTCCTGCCTTAGACAGTGAGGTCTGTTGGGCAGAACCCCTTTATCTCCACTGAGTGTGACCCGGAGGCCAGGGAGATTCTTTGGTTTACAGGGTGGGTAACAAGTGAACAGCGCCTTACCGTGTTGGGGTGTATAAAGCTCTCCGTGCTCCCAGAGTTGATCAGGCAAAACGTCTTGTGGCCGTTGATGAACACTGTCGTCGTTGCAGTCACGAGTGTCCAAGGTCGATTTTGGTCCAGCGTCACCGAGGCCAGATGGAGCAGTTGCGGGTTGTGATCGGGCAGCATGTAGTTGGTCGTGCTGGGGGCCTTGGGCCCCATCCAAGTTGGTGTCTCCCATGGATCGCACATGGTGGTCGGCGTTGGACAAAATGGTGGCAGGGATGGACAAAATGGCGGCGCCCATCTGTCCAGCGTGGTGTCCGAGGGGCAAGATGGCCACGCCCATGGGTCGGACGTGGCCCTAGGATAGGGGGGTGGTGGTGAGTGCTGGCCGCCTGGGGCCCGAGGGGAAGGTTGCCACAGCGGTCCGGAGTCGCTGGAGACCGCGGCCAAGGCTCGTGCTTGGCAGACACCCACAAAATGGCCCTTCTTGCCGCACCCTTTGCAGGTGGAGGTGCGGGCTGGGCATTCGTGCGGGGATGCTTCTCCTGCCCGCAGAAGTAACAGCGGGGGCCGACGGAGTTAGCGGGCCGTCTTACAGTGCAGGCCTGCGGGGACACGGGGAAGGTCAGTGGGGCTGCCGCTGCGGGATACCATGCAACCCAGGGGGCCGCCGCGTGGTCGGGCGCATAGGACTGCGCATTTCTGGAGGTAACATCCATCGACCCTGCCAGGGCCCGTGCCTCTCTCAGTCCCAGGGTGTCCTTTTCTAAGAGTCTTTGGCGGATCTCTGAGGAGCTCATACCTGCTACGAAGGCAACCCAGATTAGAAGTTCCGTGTGCCCGAAACTTGCGGGCAGCCACAGTTTCTGCCCAGCACCAGTAGCGCACGGTAGAAGTCCTCCATCGATTCCCCGGGGCTTTGCTGTCGAGTTGCAAGCAGGTGACGTGCGTAGACCTGGTTTACAGGGCGTATATAATGTCCTTTTAACAGTTCGATCGCAGCATCGTAGTCCTCCGCCTCCTCGATGAGGGTGAAGATTCCAGGGCTTACTCTCGAGTGCAGGAGATGCAGTTTCTGTTCTCCTGAGGGGGTGCCTCTGGCCGTCTCGAGGTAGCCTTTAAAACACGCCAGCCAGTGCTTAAATATCCCCGCCGAGTTCTTCGCGTGGGGGCTGAGTTGTAGACACTCTGGCTTGATTCGGAGATCCATTCTTTCAGCTTAAGAGTAGTCTATTAAATTGATGCACGATCAATTAAACTCAAAGACGAGGTTGTAACATAACTGAAGGCTTTAATAGACTAGATCTGTTCCCCAGCAGCTTCAGTACAGAATGAGGGCTGCTGGGACAGCACCGGTTCTTATACCCCGCCTGTCAGGCGGAGCTACATACCAAACAGCCAATGGTAAACTCCTAGGTCTACCCAATGGTCTACAGCCTCTCGGGTACTGCAATACCTGATAATACCACAACGCCCACTTATTCAAACCACCAGTTTTCCCCTGATGGGTGAGACCCGCTCAGCCTTCAGCCGCATCAAGGCCGACATCACCAAGGCCGCAATGCATGCGGTGGACGAGTCCATCCCCTTTCAGGTAGAGAGCGATGCGTCAGACGTCGCACTGGCCGCCACACTCAACCAGGTCGGCAGGCCAGTAGCATTCTTCTCTAGGACCCTCCACGCTTCCAAAATTCAACACCCCTCAGTCGAGAAGGAGGCACAAGCCATTGTGGAAGCCGTGCGGCACTGGAGGCACTACCTAGCCGGTAGGAGGTTCACCCTCATCACCGACCAGCGGTCGGTCGCCTTCATGTTTGACAACGCACAACGGGGCAAAATAAAAAATGACAAAATTTTGAGGTAGCGATCGAACTCTCCACCTACAATTACGATATCAAGTATCACCCAGGGAAGCTCAACGAGCCCCCAGATGCCCCGTCCTGTCCTCCGGCACATGCGCCAGCGCGCAAGATGACCGACTTCGGGCTATCCACAATGACCTCTGCCATCCAGGGGTCACCCGGCTTACCCACTTCATTAAGGCCCGCATTCTGCCCTTCTCCACCGAGGGGGTCAAGGCAATGACCAGGGACTGCCAAGTCTGCGCGGAGTGCAAACCGCACTTCTACCGGCCAGACAAGGCCCGCCTGGTAAAGGCCTCCCGGCCCTTTGAGCACCTAAGCATTGACTTCAAAGGGCCCCTCTCCTCCACCAACCGTAATATATACTTCCTCACCATCATCAATGAGTACTCCCGCTTCCCCTTCGCTGTCACCTGCCCCAACATGACCACGGCCACTGTAATAAAGGCACTGCACAGCATCTTCACACTGTTCGGTTTCCCTGCCTACATCCACAGCGACCAGGGCACATCGTTCATGAGCGATGAGCTACGTCAGTACCTGCTCAGCAAAGGCATCGCCTTGAGCCGCGATTCTGTGACGCCCTCCACTCCATTAGATCACTCCTCTGCACAGCCACGAACGAGACCACTCACGATCGTTTATCTTCCCCAGGAAGTCCATCTCCGGGGTCTCGCTTCCATCTTGGCTGACAACTTCGGGACCATTCCTTCTCCGGAGGCACATGAGGAGCCATAAGACCGACCCCTGGTCGAGAGGGTCCAGCTGCTCCACGCCAACCCCCAGTACGCCTACATCGCGCACCAGGATGGATGGCAAGATACGGTCTCCCTACGGGACCTGGCGCCAGCTGGTTCCCCTGCCAACGTGCCCCCCCCTCCCCGCTGCCACCCCCAGCGCCCCGTACGCTCCCCTGGGTCTTCTGTATTGTCCCGCGCCGACACTGCCGCCATCCATCACCCCCCTGCCTACCCCTACACCCCAACCGTCTCCGACACACCGGACTGAGGCTCAAGCTCCAGACACAATGCCCCCGGAGTCACCACCTGCAACAACCATGCCCGCTGCACCGCCAGAGTTGAGGAGGCCGAAGAGAACGATCCGGCCTCCAGATAGACTGAAGATGTAACGACCCCACGTCACCCCCGCTGAACTTGATTTTTTTAACAGGGGGTGAATGTGGTGAATGTATTCACCTATTGCATGTATGATACTGTAACCTATGACCTATGATCTGGAAGTGGTGATACGAGCTGCTTCCAGGTACTGTACTGTAACTCTGGTGGGCTCCGCCTCTGGCTCCACCCTCACCGGGGCCATATGTAGACCGGCCGCCTGTGGGCGGCATTCATCTGTACAACCGACTCTGGCTAGGCAAGTTCATGATTAATAAAGCCTAATGTTCACTCGCTCTCTCTGCCTCTCGGCGAATTGAAGGTATATCACGCCCCCATCACCCTGGTTGGCTGCTGCTGCAAACAGGCCTGTGAAGAGGCTTGTGAATTCGTTCCATGTGCTGTGAAATCCCTCCTCGGACCCTTTTATTTCAATTTTATTTTCCAGCCTCAAGAATTCGGCCAGATCTAAGAGCCATTTTGAGGTCTGTGGTGGCGGTGCCAACTTCCAGCCTTGCAGAAGTCTCCGCCTGCCAATCATTGAGGCAAAGGCCGGGGTGTTCCTTCCCTATTCTGAGCTCTGGATGCTCTGGCATCCCGAAGTATGTCACAGATGGGCATGGATCCATCTCGAACCCCCACCACCTTGGACATAGCCTCGAAGAAGGCCGTCCAGAATTCCCGGAGTCTGAGGCAGGACCAGACCATGTGGGTGTTGTTGGCAGGTCCCCCCTGGTCCTACACCTCTGGAAGAACCCACTTATCCGCATCTTGGTAAGGTGTGCTCTGTGCACTACCTTGAGCTGCATCGGCTTAGACCAGCGCAGGAGGAGGTGGAGCCGATTCTGTGCAGCGTCTCAATCCAGAATCCTCCCCAACTTCATGCCCATTTCCTCCCCCTACTTCCGCCTGGCCTCGTCTAGTGGAGCCTGCCCTTTTCTATAAGTCGGCTTTGAATGACGCTGCATTTGTCATCACCTAACCAGCCCAGCCCTATCATTGTGTCCGGGAATGTGTGTCCGAGTCTCTGGGGGAACATTTTTGTCTCATTGCGGAGGAAGTTATGCAACTGCAACCTTTCCCCCTCCTATTCTCACAACATATGTGAATTAACAAATAATTCTTATAAACTTATCGAGAATTTGACCCTAGACTGCTGCAATGGGATGCAGACTCCGTATTTATAAGTAAAAACATTAACAAACTATTTATTAATAACAAAAGGAAAAGATGAATATATGAAGTAATAACAGAATGTTCTAACAATCAAACCCACCTTCCACCCAGCCACACACAACACAGACACACACGATGGGGATGGGAGGGGGAAAGGTTTAAACTGAAACAGGCATTAATAGTTATGAGATTGTTCTTTGTAGCCAGCGATCTCCTAATCAGATATCCAATCAAAAACTGTAGGTTGTAGAAAGCTCTCTAATTCAGCAGGCAAAGAGAGAGAGAGATTTAAAATCTGCCTTCTGCCTGAGTCTCTTCAAAGCACACACCCAAAAATAATGTGGCACTCTTCACAAGATCCGTCCTCCTTCTGGAACTTTCTGTCTGGCCCCACCAATCACAGGCCCAAATAGGAAATTGTATGTTTCCGATTGGCTGCTTGCCAAGTCTATCAAATCATCATCACCAGTTCTACCACAGAATGTAAAGGGGATATCTTGGCTCGGTCCATCATGACAGAGGTTCCAACTACAAAATCTGGGGCGGGATTCTCCACTCGCGCGCCGGTTGGGAGAATCGCCTGGGTTGCCAAAATTTCCCGCGACGCCGGTCCGACGCCCTCCCGCGATTCTCCCAAGCGGCGAGAACGGCCCTGTCGAGTTCTGCACTGCGCAGGCCGGAGAATCGCCCGAGACACCCAAAATGGCGATTCTCCGGCACCCCTGCTATTCTCAGGCCCGGATGGGCCGAACGGCCAGGCCAAAACGGCGGGTTCCCCCCGGCGCCATCCACACCTGGTCGCTGCCGGCGGGAACAGCGCGGGAATGCTGATGGGGTGGGCAGCCTGCGGGGGGGGGGGGAGGGGGGATCCTGCACCAGGGGGGGCCTAAAATGGGGTCTGGCCCGCGATCGGTGCCCACCGATCGTCGGGCCGTCCTCTCTGAAGGAGGACCTCCTTTCTTCCGCAGCCCCGCAAGATCCGTCTGACATCTTCTTGCGGGGCGGACTCGGAGAGGACGGCAACCACGCATGTGCGTGTTGGCGCCGGCCAACCCGCGCATGCGTGGGTGACACCGGTTATGCAGCGCCGGCCGCGTCATGTATGCGGCGCCACCTTTACGTTGCGACAAGGCCTGGCGCGTGTAAATGAAGCGGCCCCGCTCCTAGCCCATTATCGGGCTCTGAATCGGTTGGGATAGGGGCCGTTTCACGCCGTCGTGAACCTCGACGGCGTTCACGATGGCGTGAGCACTTCGGCGCGAGAGTGTGGAGAATCGCGCCCTGTAGTTTAAACAGAAATCCCAGATGGTTGCTCAGCCTGTGCCAATTCAAGGTGGTCCACCGGGCCCACATGATAGTGGCCCAGATGAGTAGATTCTTTGGGGTAGAGGACAGGTGTGCAAAATGTGCGGGAGAACCAGCGAACCATGTTCACATGTTCTGGGCGTGTCCAAAACTTAGGGGATATTGGCAGGGGTTTGCGGACGTCATGTCCAGAGTATTGAAGACAAGGATGGCAATGAGTCCAGAGGGGCAATTTTGGGGGTTTCGGAGGACCCAGGAGTCCAGGAGGAGAAAGAGGCTTCTCTGGTAGCCTGGAGACGGATACTGTTAGCTTGGAGGGACTCAAAGCCGCCGAAGTCGGAGACCTGGCTAACTGGCATGGCGAGCTTTCTCGGCCTGGAGAAGAATAAGTTTGCCTTGAGAGGGTCACTGTTAGGGTTCACCCGCAGGTGGCAACCATTCATCGACTTCTTCGCAGAGAATTAATCGTCAGCAGGGGTTGGAGGGTTAGGGGGGGTGGGGGGGAGAGGGGGGGTTAGGTTAGCGTAAAATAGGGGGTCAATTAGGCGGGTCTTGGCGGGATGGGAGTCGGGAGTCAGTGATTGCACCATGTTTATTGTTCTTTGTACATTGTTTTATACTGTTGTTGTTTGTAATGCCAAAAATACCTCATTAAAATTGTTTATCAAAAAAGAAATCCCAGATGGTGTAGTAACGTTGTAGCAGTTTAACTAGACGACAGGCAGCAGGACAGGGCTAAAAGGGGAACACAGGACAGACAAAAAGGGTTTTACAACAGTATCTTAACACTGTACATAGTTAAAGTCGCCCCCCCCATCATTAGTCAACGGGTGTTAAAGTCCAGGATTTCGGCCATCGTTTTCTTGAACTCTGCGCCATCCAATTTGCGGTGTATATATTTACTTGAACTACCGAGGCCTCTTCCAGGGTCCCGCTGACCATTACTAACCGTCCCCCTGGGTCCGTCACTGTGCTCGTAGGCATAAATGAAATTGTCCTGCTAACTAATATGGCCATCCCCCTTGTTCTAGTGTCAAAACATGTGTGTTTCCTGCAGGAAGGCTATGGCCACCCTCAGACTCTTGAGATGGGCAAGGGCTCAGATAGGTTCACCGTCCCATTGAGGCCCCTCATGTTCCATATAACTATCTGGGTGATTGAGGGGGGCAGTTGTTTCCCCCCCCCCTCTCCTGTGATGTTAACCATACAGACATTGTGGGCCCAGCCCTGTCTAATCGGGCCTGCTCTCGATTACGGGCCACCTATTACTTCCTCTGTTTTGCCATCTCCAGGTGTTATCTGTGTGGCAATCACCACTGTTTTTGAAAACTCACCACTATTCTTAGAAGTCCCCCGATACCAAAAAGGACCGACATTCTAAATGGTGATCAGGGATTCTCACTCCCCGACTCCGATGCAAGCTTCAGTGGGTGCTATTCAGGTCAAACTATATTTTCAAATTATCGCCCGGTATAACCCATACCTTCACCGAAGATTTCATCTACTTACCACTTAGTAGCATCGATCCTGGGTCCCGCATTGCTAAGTAAGTAAAGTAGACTAATAACCACTGTTTCAGGTTAAAACTTTTAAGTTATTTTATTATTATATATTTTTTTCTCTTTTTCTAAAAGAAGCAATCACTGTCTTTACAGAAAAGTAAAAAGATCTTGCTTCTGGATCCTTCTGGTTGGTTGAAGGGACCTTCAGGCCCAACTTGACAATCAATCTTCTTTTTAAAATCTGGTCTTCTTTAGATGTATTCGCTGATGAGCTCAGTTGCTGTGTCCTATCTTTCCCATGTACAGAACTGTGAGAGCTAACTCTGAGCTGACTCTGAGCTGACTCTGCCTACTTTTTAAATTCTAGTCTTCCTTAGATGTATTTGCTATTTTAGCTCGGCTGCTTTGCCCTGTCTCTTTCCCATGACCGAGCTGACTGTAATCTGTCTCTGCTTCTCCCCTCTCTCCCTCTGAGTTCTGGTTCCCGTTCTGGTAGTTCCTGCTCTGGTCTCTCGGTTTATATTCGCTTTCTAACAATTACGTTTTTATGACGTTATTGTAAAGTAACTCTTATTTTCTTTGATTGTAAAAAGTATCTTTGATCTAAACCTTTTAATCCAACTAAGTATACATTTTGACATGACTTCATCTCATAGTTATGATTACATTGTTTCCTTTGTAATGTTCAAAATGCTTTGGTTTTAAGAGGTGTTACTTTTAATTCCTGTCATTTCTATAGTTTTATTTTCCAATTTGTCCTCAGCTCATAATTTTGACTTTGATTTTGGCTTTGAATTATGTTTCTTGTAGACTGATAAATCTGGTATTAGCAAATTTTCACACCTAGAATTATCACCAAATTCAACTGAACCTCATCCATTCTTTTCCAGATCCTTACTAAGTTAGTTACGTTCAATGAAGGTGTGAGCCATTGTTTTTGGCTTCATTCAAAATCCTGTTTGTCTTGTTTGCTAAAACTGCTTGACCAAGGATATCTGCATTTTACCATCCTTCCCTGGCAGCTGCTGTTAACCCTTTGTGGGATCTTTCCCTGTATCCTCTCATGTTTCTCTCAGACCAGATATTGCCAGACTTCCATGTTTCAAATGACACATCTTTCCATATTTTCAATAACACCACTGTGTATATATTAGGAGATGTATGGTAAGGCCCTGTACTACAGGTATGGGGGTAGTCCCCGCCAGCTGGCTCCACCCAGTAGGTGGGGTATAAATATGTGTGCTCTCTATACAGCAGCCATTTTGCCAGCTGCTGTAGGAGGCCACACATCTTAGAGTAATAAAGCCTCAGTTGGATTCAACTCTTGTCTCTGTGCAATTGATTGTGCATCAATTTATTACTCTAAGATTTTCAGAAGATGGACCTCTGCATCAAGCCGGATTGCCTGCAGCTGGATCCGCAATCAAGCAACGCCAAAAAGGACTTTCAACACTGGCTAGCTTGTTTCGAAGCTTACATCAGGTCTGCACCAGACCCAATCCTGGAAGTTCAGAAGATCCAGATCCTCTACTCACGGCTGAGCTCCAACGTTTTTCCTCTTATCCAGGACGCGCCGACCTATGATGAAGCCATGGCACTACTGAAAGAGAACTACGCCCAGCAGACGAACACGCTCTTCGCCAGACACGTACTCTCTACTCGCAGTCAACTCCCTGGTGAGTCGACTTCCGGGTGCGGCGATGACCAGCTAGGTCGCACGTTTCGGCAGCTCCCGTTGGAACGGACTTTTGGGATCTTAATAGGAGCCCCAACGGCAATTTAAACGGCAAAAACACTGTGCGGCAAACCAGAAGGGAATCCCCCCCTTCCTGAAGGGAACCGGGTGAGGAACTGGGTTAAAAATGGGGATGGCTAGTCGACAAGGGGGGGGGGGGTAAAGAGCCCCCCAACCCGGCTGATCACGTGGAACGTGAGAGGGCTGAACGGGCCGATTAAAAGGACACGGGTACTCACACACCTAAAGAAATTAAAGGCAGATGTGGTTATGTTGCAGGAGACGCACCTGAAACTGATAGATCATGTCAGACTACGTAAAGGATGGGTGGGACAGGTGTTTCATTTGGGTTTAGATGCGAAGAATAGGGGGGTGGCTATCTTAGTGGGGAAACGGGTACTGTTTGAGGCAAAGACCATAGTGGCGGACAGTGGGGGTAGATATGTGATGGTGAGTGGCAGATTGCAAGGGGAGGCGGTGGTTCTGGTGAACGTATATGCCCCGAACTGGGATTTTGCAAATTTTATGAGGCGTATGTTGGGACGTATCCCGGACCTGGAGGCGGGAAAGTTGGTAATGGGGGGAGACTTCAATACGGTGCTTGATTCAGGGCTGGCCGGACGAGGTCCAGGACCGGGAGGAGGCCGGCAGCGGCCAGGGTGCTCAAGGACTTCATGGAGCAGATGGGAGGGGTAGACCCCTGGAGATTTAGTAGGCCTAGGAGTAAGGAGTTCTCATTTTTCTCCCATGTTCACAAAGTATACTCACGGATAGACTTTTTTGTCTTGGGAAGGGCACTGATTCCGAAGGTGACAGGGACGGAATATACGGCCATAGCCATTTCGGACCACGCTCCGCATTGGGTAGACCTGGAGGTAGGAGAGGAAAAAGAACAGCACCCACTCTGGAGAATGGATATGGGCTTATTGGCGGACGATTGGGTATGTTTAAGGGTGAGGGGGTGCATTGAAAGGTACTTGGAGCTTAATGACAATGGAGAGGTTCAGGTGGGAGTGGTCTGGGAGGCGTTGAAGGCGGTGGTCAGAGGGGAACTGATATCCATAAGGGCACATAAAGGGAAGCAAGAGGGTAAAGAAAGGGAGCGATTGTTGAAAGAACTTCTGAGGGTGGACAGGCAATATGCAGAGGCACCGGAGGAGGGACTGTACAGGGAAAGACAAAGGTTACATGTGGAATTTGACCTGCTGACCACGGGTAAGGCAGAGGCACAGTGGAGGAGGGCACAGGGTGTACAGTATGAGTATGGAGAGAAGGCGAGTCGGCTACTGGCCCACCAATTGAGGAAGAGGGGAGCAGAGAGGGAGATAGGTGGGGTGAGAGATGAGGAGGGAGAGATGGAACGGGGAGCGGAGAGAGTGAACGGGGTGTTCAAGGCATTCTATGAGAGGTTATATAAGTCTCAGCCCCCGGAAGGGAAGGAGGGAATGAGGTGTTTCCTGGATCAGTTGGAATTCCCGAAGGTGGTGGAGCAGGAGAGGGCGGGACTGGGAGCACAGATTGAGATGGAGAAGGTGGTAAAAGGGATTGGGAGCATGCAGGCGGGGAAGGCCCCGGGACCGGACGGATTCCCGGTGGAATTCTATAGGAAATATATGGACCTACTGGCCCCGCTTTTGACGAGAACCTTTAATGAGGCCAGGGAAAGGGGGCAGTTGCCCCCGACTATGTCGGAGGCGACGATATTGCTCCTTTTGAAGAAGGAAAAAGACCCGCTACAGTGTGGGTCCTACAGGCCCATTTCCCTTTTAAATGTAGATGCTAAGCTCCTGGCCAAGGTGATGGTGACCAGGATAGAGGACTGTGTCCCGGGGGTGGTCCACGAGGATCAAACTGGGTTCGTTAAGGGGAGACAGCTGAACACGAACATACGGAGGTTGCTAGGGGTAATAATGATGCCCCCACCAGAGGGGGAGGCGGAGATAGTGGTGGCGATGGACGCCGAGAAAGCATTCGACAGAGTGGAGTGGGATTATCTGTGGGAGGTGCTGAGGAGATTTGGTTTTGGAGAAGGGTTTATTGGATGGGTACAGCTGCTGTATAGGGCCCCGGTGGCGAGTGTGGTCACGAACAGGCAGAGGTCTGATTACTTCCGTCTTCATAGAGGGACGAGGCAGGGATGTCCCCTGTCTCCATTACTGTTTGCATTGGCAATTGAGCCCCTGGCCATAGCACTGAGGGGCTCCAGGAAGTGGAGGGGAGTACTCAGGGGAGGAGAAGAACACCGGGTATCTCTGTATGCAGATGATTTATTGCTGTATGTTGCGGACCCAGTGGAGGGGATGCCTGAGATAATGCAGACACTCAGGGAGTTTGGGGAATTTTCGGGGTACAAATTGAATATGGGGAAGAGTGAGTTGTTTGTGGTGCATCCGGGGGAGCAGAGCAGGGGAATAGATGATTTACCGCTGAGGAAGGTAACAAGAGATTTCCGGTACTTAGGGATTCAGATAGCCAGGAGTTGGGGAACCTTACATAGGCTTAATTTAACAAGATTGGTGGAACAGGTGGAGGAGGATTTTAAGAGATGGGACATGGTGCCCCTGTCACTGGTGGGTAGGGTGCAGGCGGTCAAAATGGTAGTCCTCCCGAGATTCCTTTTTGTGTTTCAGTGCCTTCCGGTGATGGTCACGAAGGCTTTTTTCAAGAAAATTGAGAAAAGTGTCATGAGTTTTGTGTGGGCTGGGAAGACCCCGAGAGTGAGGAGGGGGTTCTTGCAGCGTAGCAGGGATAGGGGGGGGGGGGCGCTGGCACTACCGAGCCTAAGTGAATACTACTGGGCCGCCAATATCTCAATGGTGTGTAAGTGGATGGGAGAAGGGGAGGGAGCGGCGTGGAAGAGATTGGAGATGGCATCCTGCAAAGGAACCAGCCTACAAGCACTGGTGACGGCGCCGTTGCCGTTCTCCCCGAAGAAATACACCACAAGTCCAGTGGTGGTGGCAACGCTAAAAATTTGGGGGCAGTGGAGACGACATAGGGGAAGGACGGGAGCCTCGGTGCGGTCCCCGATAAGAAATAATCATAGGTTTGTCCCGGGGAGAATAGATGGGGGATTCGGAGCATGGCAGAGAGCTGGGGTTGTGCAACTGAGAGATGTTCGTAGACGGGACGTTTGCGAGTCTGGGAGCGCTGACGGAAAAATATGGGTTGCCCCAAGGGAATGCATTTCGGTACATGCAACTGAGGGCATTTGCGAGGCAACAGGTGAGGGAATTCCCGCAGCTCCCGACGCAGGAGGTGCAGGATAGAGTGATCTCAGGGACATGGGTGGGGGATGGTAGGGTGTCGGATATATACAGGGAAATGAGGGACGAGGGGGCGATCATGGTGGATGAGCTGAAGGGGAAATGGGAAGAAGAGCTGGGGGAAGAGATTGAGGAGGGGCTGTGGGCTGATGCCCTACGTAGGGTAAACTCGTCGTCCTCATGCGGCAGGCTAAGCCTGATACAATTCAAGGTTTTGCACAGGGCGCATATGACCGGAGCAAGGCTCAGTAAATTTTTCGGGGTAGAGGATAGGTGTGGGAGATGCTCGACAAGCTCAGCAAACCACACCCACATGTTTTGGTCATGCCCGGCACTGCAGGGGTTCTGGGTGGGGGTGGCAAGGGTGCTTTTGAAGGTAGTGGGGGTCCGGGTCGAGCCAGGCTGGGGGTTGGCTATATTTGGGGTTGCAGAAGAGCCGGGAGTGCAGGAGGCGAAAGAGGCTGATGTCTTGGCCTTTGCGCCCCTAGTAGCCCGGCGAAGGATACTGCTTATGTGGAAGGAAGCTAAACCACCGGGCGTGGAGACCTGGATAAATGACATGGCAGGGTTTATAAAACTAGAACGGATAAAGTTCACACTAAGGGGTTTGGCCCAAGGGCTCACCAGGCGGTGGCAACCGTTCATTGACAGCTCGCAGAACGATAAAGGAAATGGGAATGCAACAGCAGCAACCCAGGGGGGAGGGAGGGGGGGTGGGGGGAGGGCTCGGGTGGATCCTCAGGGGTGTTTTTGTATAGATATTTGTATTTGGTTATGTATATTGGATTGTTTGATTTTATCTCTGGAGAGTTATTATTTTTGTTATGGCAGTTGCCATTTAGTTTATATATTATTTATTTATTTGTTAAAACGGTCACTGTTATTTATTTTTTATTTGTTTAATTGTTGTAAAAAGGAAAACCTTTGTATTGTTTTGTTTGGCCGAAAAATTTGAATAAAATTTATTTTTTTAAATTTAAAAAAAGCTCCCTGGTGAGTCCGTAGAAGATTTCTGGTGTGCTTTAATTCCTCTGGTCAGACATGTGACTGTCAGGCCGTCACGGCCACGGAACATTCGAACCTCCTCATGTGGGACGCCTTCGTTATGGGGATACGCCCAGACCTCATACGCCAGCGACGTTTAGAGGGGGCCACGCTCGACCTCGTAGCAACAAACAAACTGGCACTATCGATGACGGTCGCCTCGCGCAGTATTCAGGCCTCCACCCCCAGCCGCGCAGCCCACCCCTCCTACACATCGTGGACTCCTCAGACGGCCACCCCACCGGGTGCCTCACCCAGTCAATACACCTGTGCCACGCGCCAGCCAGCCAACACCGGGGGCCCCTGATGTTACTTCTGCGGGCAACAGAAACACCCCCGCCAATGCTGCCCGGCCCGCACCACACTTTGCAAGGCCTGCGGCAAGAAGGGGCACTTCGCTGCGGTGTGCCAGCCCCGCTCAGTCGGCGCTATTTCCCCGACTTTCCTCGCGTACGGACAATGGGCGCCGCCATCTTCACCTCCCCAGACCACGTGCGGCCAGTGGGCGCCGCCATCTTCTCCTCCTCAGACCACGCGCGGCCAGTGGGCGCCGCCATCTTTCCCTTCTCGGATCACGTGCGGCCCATGGGCGCCGCTATCGTTTTCAACCCCCGCCACTTGCGACCCGTGGGAGCCGCCATCTTGTCCACCTCATGATCTCCAGGCACCGCCATCTTCTCTGCCCCATGGCACATGGGCACCACCATTGTTCCAGGACCCCTGCCCCCCCAGGCACCCCATCGTTCGACACCAGCCACGACTCGCCTCGGTCACGATCGACCAGTCTCGCCCGCACAATCTAGCCACCGCCTCGACAAGCGTGAAGATCGATGGGCACGAGACTTCTTGCCTGCTGGACTCTGGGAGCACCGAAAGCTTCATCCATCCAGATACGGTAAGGCGCTGCTCCCTTGCGGTACACCCCGCCAATCAAAGAAGCTCCCTGGCCTCCGGATCCCACTCCGTGGCGATCCGGGGGTACTGTCTAGTCATACTCACGGTCCAGGGCGCAGAATTCAGCGGCCTCCGCCTCTACGTCCTCCTCAACCTATGAGCTGCCCTGCTACTCGGCCTGGACTTCCAGTGTAACCTCCCGAGCCTAACCTTGAAATTCGGCGGGCCCCTACCACCCCTTACTGTGTACGGCCTCGCGACCCTAAAGGTCGACCCACCTTCCCTATTCGCAAACCTAACCCCGGACTGCAAACCCGTCGCCACCAGGAGCAGACGGTACAGCACCCAGGACAGGACCTTCATCAGGTCCGAGGTCCAGCGGCTGCTTCGGGAAGGCATCATCGAGGCCAGCAACAGCCCCTGGTGAGCCCAAGTGGTAGTGGTGAAAACTGGGGAGAAACACAGAATGGTCGGGGACTACAGCCAGACCATCAATAGGTACATGTAGCTCGATGAGTACCCACTCACACGCATATCTGATATGGTCAATCAGATTGCACAGTACCGGGTCTTCTCAACTGTAGACCTTAAATCTGCCTACCGCCAGCTCCCCATCCGTAAGGCGGACCGTCCATACACTGCCTTTGAGGCAGGTGGCCGCCTCTACCATTTTCTCAGGGTTCCCTTCGGCGTCACCAACGGGGTCTCGGTCTTCCATAGAGAGATGGACCGAATGATCGACCGGTACGGGTTACGGGCCACCTTCCCGTACCTAGACAATGTCACCATCTGCGGCCACGATCAGCACGACCACAATGCCAACCTTGCCAAATTTCTCCACACCGCCACTCTCCTAAACCTCACCTATAACAAGGAGAAGTGCGTATTCAGCATGAACCGCTTGGCCATCCTCGGCTATGTGGTCCAGAACGGAGTTCTGGGGCCTGATTCCAATCGCATGCGCCCCCTCATGGAGCTCCCCCTTCCCCACTGCCCAAGGCCCTCAAACGTTGCCTGGGGTTCTTTTCATACTACGCCCAGTGGGTCCCAAACTACACGGACAAGGCCCGCCCACTCATCCAGTCCACCCTTTTCCCCCTGACGGCCGAGGCTCAACATGCCTTCAACCGTATTAGAGCCGATATCGCCAAGGCCGCGATGCACGCAGTAGCCAAGACGCTGCCCTTTCAAGTAGAGAGTGACGCATCAGACGTCGCCCTAGCCGCCACGCTCAATCAGGCAGGCAGGCCCGTGGAATTCTTTTCCCCCACCCTTCATGCCTCCGAAATTCGGCACTCCTCCATTGAAAAAGAGGCCCAAGCCATTGTTGAAGCTGTGCGGCATTGGAGGCATTATCTGGCCGGCAGGAGATTCACTCTCCTCGCTGACCAACAGTCGGTAGCCTTCACACAGCGGGGTGAGATCAAAAATGATAAAATCTTGAGGTGGAGGATCGAGCTCTCCACCTACAACTACAAGATTTTGTATCGCCCCAGCAAGCACAACGAGCCCCCAGACGCCCTATCCCGAGGTACATGTGCCAGCGCACAGGTGGCCCGACTCCGGACCTTGCACGATAACCTTTGTCACCCGGGAGTCACACGGTTGTACCATTTCATAAAGGCCCGCAATCTGCCCTACTCCATCGAGGAAGTACGGACAATCACCAGGGACTGCCAGGTCTGTGCGGAGTGCAAACCGCACTTCTACCAGCCGGACCGCGCGTGCCTGGTGAAGGCCTCCCGCCCCTTTGAACGCCTCAGCGTGGATTTCAAAGGCCCCCTCCCCTCCACCGACCGTAACACGTATTTCCTCAGTGTGGTTGATGAATACTCCAGATTCCCCTTTGCCATCCCATGCCCCGATATGACGTCTGCCACCATCATCAAAGCCCTCAACACAATCTTCACGCTGTTCGGCTTCCCCGCCTACATCCACAGTGACAGGGGATCCTCATTCATGAGTGATGAGCTGTGTCAGTTCCTGCTCAGCAGGGGTATCGCCTCCAGCAGGACGACCAGCTATAACCCCCGGGGAAACGGGCAGGTGGAGAGGGAGAATGGGACGGACTGGAGGGCCGTCCAACTGGCCCTACGGTCAAGAAACCTCCCGGCCTCCCGCTGGCAGGAGGTCCTCCCCGATGCACTGCACTCCATTCGGTCGCTACTATGCACTGCCACTAACGACACACCCCATGAACGTCTCTTTGCCTTCCCCAGGAAGTCCACATCTGGGGTGTCGCTCCCGACTTGGCTTGCAGCTCCAGGACCCGTACTCCTCCGTAGGCACATCCGACTGCACAAGGCGGACCCGTTGGTTGAAAGGGTGCAGTTACTCCACGCTAACCCCCAGTATACCTACGTAGCGTACCCCGGCGGCCGCCAGGATACTGTCTCCCTCAGGGACCTGGCACCAGCAGGTTCCACACACACACACCCTTCCGGCCCGACTCCACCCCCCCTCCCCCGGCACACCCAGCAGCAACCCCCCCCAGGACCATCCGTCCTCCCCCTGCCCACGCCTGAGGATGAAGAGGATTTCAGCACGCTCCCGGAGTCACCGAGGACCAGACCAACACCGGAATCGCCGCCACCACTGCGTCGCTCCCAATGCCACATCAAGGCCCCGGACCGGCTAAATCTATAATTGGTTCAGGACTATCAAACCACCTTGTACTGGACTTCAGAAAGAAATATTTTTTTTCGCTTCTGTATATAATACTTGCTCTGTATATAGTTCTCCACCACCCCCGCCGGACTCAATTTTAACAGGGGGTTAATGTTGTAATCGCCACTGTTGTATATATTAGGAGATGTGTGGTAAGGCCCTGTTCTACAGGTACGGGGGTAGTCCCTGCCTGCTGGCTCCGCCCAGTAGGCGGAGTATAAATATGTGTGCTCCCTATACAGCAGCCATTTTGCCAGCTGCTGTAGGAGGCCACACATCTTAGAGTAATAAAGCCTCAGTTGTATTCAACTCTTGTCTCTGTACAATTGATCGTGCATCCGTTTGTGCAACCAGGGCTCTACCCTCCTCCTCCCCCTATCTCCCTCTCGGTTTCGCCCCCTGTACCGCCTTACCTTTGTGCTTCCTCCTCTTGGTCCCCCCTTTCTTTTGCCTTTTGTTCCCCTGAATTTCTGTCTTTCTGCTCCCTTCTGCCAGACACACCCTCCCCCCGGGAGGCACACCGCAGCCTCCTCCTTCACTGTACACCAGCTTATTCGCTAGTGTAGCGGCTCCCCTCTTGGTCAGGTTCCTCTATTGATCTCCCGTCTGCCTCTTTTCCCCCACCCCACCCCCACCATCTCCGCAGCTCTGCCCACATTCGTTCCTGTCACTTTTGGCTCTCGCAATTCGCATTCTAGCCTTTGTGTGCTATCACTGCTTGCCCAGACCATTATCCTTGACAAATTCCTTGGCCTCCTCCGGCACGTCGACAAATACTCTTTTCCCCTGGTGTGTGACCCACAACTTAGCAGGGTAAAGCAGAACAAATGGAGAAGGTGGTTAAGAATTAACCTGGGAAGATCAAGGTGAAATGGGAAGCAGAGTTGGGAGGGGAGATCAATTGGGGAGTATGGAGTGAGGTATTGCGTACGGTAAACGGGAACTCCTCTTGTGCAAGGATGAACCTGATAGTTTAAGGTGCATATGACTCGGGCGAGAATGAGTGGGGTTTTTCATGGGGTAGCAGATGAGTGTGAGAGGGGTGGGCGGGGGCCAGCGAATCACGCGCACATGTTTTGGGTTTTGAAAAATTGGGAAGATTCTGGGCGGGAGTGTTCGCGATCTTAGCCAGGATAGTGGAGGAGGAGGTGCACCCGGACCCTTTGGTGGCGATATTTGGGGTCTCAGAGAAGCCGGAGCTCATGGAGACGAGGAAGGCCGATGTAGTGGTCTTCGCCTCTTTGATTGCACGGCGGCGAATTTTGCTGGAGTGGTGGTCAGCATCGCCAACACGGGTACCGGCTTGGTCGGGTGACCTGTATGACTTCCTGCGATTAAAGAAGATAAAGTATGAGTTAAGGGGCTCTGCATGGGGTGTTTGAAAGGGTGGGGGATGTTTGTGACCGTGTTTGAGGGGCTGTTCGTCGCAGTGGGGAGGGGGAGGGGGGGCGGGTGAAAAAGAGGAAAAATCTGTACAGACTGTATAGTTGATTGCTGGGAAGTGTTTTCCCGGGGTGTTTATTTGCTGTAACCTGTTTTGATACATGTTTGTAATAAATACATTTTTAAAAAAGAATGAACCTGGGAGACTTTATCATAGATTATCATAGAATTTACAGTGCAGAAGGAGGCCATTCGGCCCATCAAGTCTGCACCGGCCCTTGGAAACAGCACCCTACTTAAGCCCACGCCTCCACCCTATCCCCGTAACCCAGTAACCTCACCTCAATTTTTGGACACTAAGGGCAATTTATCATGGCCAATCCACCTAACCTACACATCCTTGGACTGTGGGAGGAAACCGGAGCACCCGGAGGAAACCCACGCACACACGGGGAGGGTGTGCAGACTCCGCACAGACAGTGACCCAGCCAGGAATCGAACCTGGGACCCTGGAGCTGTGAAACAACTGTGCTAACCACTGTGCCATTGTGCTTTTTTTTAGTCAAGGCATAAAACGTAAGGCAGAGAGGTGATGTTTGAGCTGCAGAAATTTTTTTTTTAGAAATATTTTTATTCAAATTTTTACATATTTTCAACAATTTACAGAAAAAAGAAAAACAAAGAACACATAAATAAACATCTTACAACTACATTCACGAATTCCCCCAATATACAAACCCCCATTAAGCAATAATAAACACAGTAGAAAACACAAAGTACACCCTCCCCCCCTCCTCTGGGTTGTTGCTGCTGCTGACCACGTCCTAACGCCCTGCTAAAAAATCTAGGAACAGTTGCCACCACCTGAAGAACCCTTGCACAGACCCTCTCAAGGCAAATTGTACCCTCTCCAATTTAATGAACCCTGCCATATTGCTGATCCAGGCTTCGACGCTCGGAGGCCTCACATTCTTCCACTGTAGCAGAATCCTCCGCCGGGCTACCAGGGACGCAAAGACCAGAATACCGGCCTCTTTCGCCTCCTGCACTCCCAGCTCGTCCGATACTCCAAATAATGCTAACCCCCAGCTCAGCTTAACCTGGGTGTTCACCACCTTAGACATCGTCCTCACAATACCCCTCCAGAACCCATCCAGCGCCGGGCACGCCCAGATCATATGGGTATGATTTGCTGGGCTCCCCGAGCACCTCCCACACCTGTCTTCCACCCCAAAGAACCTGCTCAGCCTTGCCCCTGTCATATGCGCTCTGTGAAGAACCTTAAATTGTATCAGGCTAAGCCTGGCGCAAGAGGAGGAAGAATTAACCCTACCCAGGGCGTCCGCCCACGTACCCTCGTCTATCTCCTCCCCAAGCTCCTCCTCTCATTTACCCTTTAGCTCCTCCACCGAGGTCTCCTCCTCCTCCTGCATCTCCTGGTAGATCGCCGAGACCCTGCCCTCTCCAACCCACACCCCCAAGAGCACTCTATCCTGGATCCTGAGTGCTTGAAGCAGCGGGAACTCCCTCACCTGCCGTCTTACAAATGCCCTTACCTGCATGTACCTCAAGGCATTTCCGGGGGGAAGCCCAAATTTTTCCTCCAGCGCCCCAAGGCTCGCAAACGTCCCATCTAAAAACAGGTCCCCCATCCTTCTAATTCCTGCCCTGTGCCAGCTCAGGAACCCTCCATCCATTCTTCCCAGGTCGAAACGATGGTTCTCCCGGATCGGGGACCAAACCAAAGCCTCCACCTCACCCCTGTGGCGCCTCCACTGCCCCCAAATTTTCAAAGTCGCCGCCACCACCAGACTCGTGGTGTACCTAGTCGGCGGGAGCGACAGCGGTGCTGTCACCAGTGCTCCCAGACTCGTGCCCACACAGGACGCCATCTCCAGCCTCTTCCACGCTGCCCCCTCCCCCTCCATTACCCACTTGCGTATCATCGCCACATTGGCAGCCCAGTAATACTCACACAGATTAGGTAACACTAACCCTCCTCTGTCCCTACTCCGCTCCAGAAACACCCTTCTCACCCTCGGGGTCTTTTTTGCCCACATGAATCCCATGATGCTCCATGATGACCCGCTTAAAAAAGGCCTTGGGGATCAGGATGGGGAGGCACTGGAATATAAAAAGGAACCTCGGGAGCACCATCATCTTCACCGACTGTACCCTACCCCCCAAGGAGAGTGGCAGCATATCCCACCTTTTAAACTCCTCCTCCATCTGCTCCACCAGCCTCATCAAGTTGGGCTTGTGTAGGGCCCCCAGCTCCTGGCCACCTGGATCCCCAGATACCGAAAACTCCTTTCCGCCCTCTTCAGTGGAAGCTCGTCTATCCCCCTTCCCTGATCCCCTTGGTGTACCACGAAGAGCTCACTCTTCCCTACGTTGAGCTTATACCCAGAAAAGTCCCCAAACTCCATGAGGATCCGCATCACCTCCGGCATTCCTTCCACTGGGTCCGCCACATACAGTAACAGGTTGTAGCGCACAAAGACTCCCGAGAGACGAATAGAGGTGAAGTCGATGAGGCTTTATTAAGCGTGACTCGTTCCCCACAGTTCAGCAACAGACTGGAGCTGTGGGGAGAATTCCTGGTTCTTATACTCCGCCTTCAGGGCGGAGCTAGAGATCAACAGCCAACCAGGACCCGGGATCTGTCAGCCAATGACATCACGGCTTCACAGTCCCACATGACCCCTAATGCATACTACCACACAGGTCATCGGCATACAACGAAACCCGGTGTGTCCCCCACCCCAGACCAGCCCCCTCCAGTTCCTGGACTCCCTTGGAGCCATAGCCAAAGGCTCAATTGCCAATGCAAATAGCAAGGGGGATAGGGGGCACCCCTGCCTCGTCCCCCGGTACAGCCGAAAGTATTCCGGCCTCCTCCGATTCGTGGCCACACTCGCCACCGGGGCTTCGTAAAGTAGCCTAACCCAACTAATGAACCCCTCCCTGAACCCAAACTTCCTCAACACTTCCCAGAGGTACCCCCACTCCACCCTATCGAAGGCCTTCTCCGCGTCCATCGCCACCACTATCTCCGCCTCCCCCTCCACTGTAGGCATCATGATTACGTTAAGGAGCCTCCGCACATCAGCTGCCTTCCCTTAACAAAACCCGTCTGGTCCTCGTCAATCACCCCCGAGACACAGTCCTCAATTCTGGTAGCCAACACCTTAGCTAACAGCTTCGCGTCCACGTTGAGGAGAGAGATTGGCCTATACTACCCACACTGTAATGGGTCCTTGTCCCGCTTCAAGATTAGCGAGATCAGCGCCCTGGACATTGTTGGGGGTAGGGTCCCCCCCTCCCTCGCCTCATTGAAAGTCCTCACTAATAGAGGGCCCAGCAGGTCCATGTACTTCTGGCAAAATTCTACCGGGAACCCATCTGGCCCCGGTGCCTTCCCCGCCTGCATACTCCCCAGCCCCTTAGTCAGCTCCTCTAGCCCTACCGGTGCCCCAAGCCCAGCCACCTGCTCCTCCTCCACCCTTGGGAACCTCAGTCGATCCAAAAATCGACGCATCCCCCCCATCTCCGTCGGGGGCTCAGACCTATACAGCTGATGCACAATCAATACTCTTGAGACCACGAGGAGTCATATCGATTCAGCTTTAATTAGATAGAACTGTACCCAGCAGCGAAGTTACAGAAGTGGAGGCTGCTGGGACGGCATTGGTTCTTATGAGGCGGGGCTATGTACATTGCCCAATGGTAGACCCCGCGGTCTAGCCAATTGTCATTCCTCTCTCAGGTACTGCAATACCTGGTATTACCACCTTCACCCCTTGTTAAAAAAAGAGCCAGCGGGGTGATGGCCAGTATTACTGTCGCCTTTTCATGGTAGGACCAGGTATTGCAGGTACCATGCTGTCGAGGGTTGCGGAGAAAGCTCTTGTGTTGTTTATTTTCCTCATGGTGCTGCAATCAGACGATCGGGCGGCCTGGTCGACCTACTGGAGCGTCTAAGTTTCGGCGGCGATCCTGGTGAGGGCCCCGGCGGTAGTGACTCCGGGAACATGGTGTCTTCCTCCCAGGCAGTTTCGTCACCCCTATGCGGCGCTGTAGGGTTGAAAAATGGAAAGGAGGGAGGGGTGCCTGTAGGGGGCGTCGGTACCTGCTCGGCTCTGGGTCGGGGTTCTGGCGGCAGTACTGACCCTCCGGTCAGGTGCGGTGGGGGGGGGCAGTGGCTCGGGCACGCGTGGGGCTCCGGCGGGCGCCAGGTCGGTATTGCAGTACCTGAGAGAGGAATGACCATTGGCTAGACCGCGGGGTCTACCATTGGGCAATGTACATAGCCCCGCCCTGAGAGGCGGGGTATAAGAACCGATGCCGTCCCAGCAGCCTCCACTTCTGTAACTTCGCTGCTGGGTACAGTTCTATCTGATTAAAGCTGAATCGATATGACTCCTCGTGGTCTCAAGAGTATTGATTGTGCATCAATTTAATCAGATAGAACTGTACCCAGCAGTGAAGTTACAGAAGTGGAGGCTGCTGGGATGGCATCGGTTCTTATACCCCGCCTCTCAGGGCGGGGCTATGTACATTGCCCAATGGTAGACCCCGCAGTCTAGCCAATGGTCATTCCTCTCTCAGGTACTGCAATACCTGGTATTACCATAACAGCCCCTCATAAAAGTCTCTAAATACCCCATTCATTCCCACCGCACTCCGCACCGTGTTCCCCCCTTTAACCCTAACTCCCCCAATCTCCCTCGCTGCCTCCCGCTTCCGAAGCTGGTGTGTCAACATCCAGCGAGCCTTCTCCCCGTACTCATACACCGCCCCTTGCGCTTTCCTCCACTGCACCTCTGCCTTTTTGGTGGTCAACAGGTCGAACTCGGCCTGGAGGCTTCGTCACTCCTTGAGTAGTCCCTCCTCAGGGACCTCTGAATACCTTCTATCCACCCTCAAAATCTCCCCCACCAATCTCTCCCTCTCTCTCCTCTCCTTCTTCTCCTTGTGGGCCCTAGTGGAGATTAGCTCTCCCCTAATCACCGCCTTCAGCACCTCCCAGACCACCCCCACCTGCACGTCCCCATTATCGTTAGCCTCTAGATAGCTTTCAATACACCCCCGGATCTGCCCGCTCACCTCCTCATCCGCCAGCAAGCCCACATCCAGGCGCCACAGCGGGCTCTGGTCCCTCTCCTCCCCTAGGTCCAGCTCCACCCAATGCGGGGCATGGTCTGAGATGGCTGTGGCCGAATATTCCGTGCCCTCCCCCCTCGGAATTGTGCCCTGCTCATAACGAAGAAGTCTATCCGGGAGTAGGCTCTATGGATGTGGGAAAAAAAATAAAGTTCCCTGGCCCCCGGCCTGACAAACCTCCATCGGTCCACTCCTCACATCTGATCCATAAACCCCCTCAGCACCTTGGCCGCCGCCGGCCTCTTACCCGTCCTGGACCTGGAGCAGTCCAATGCTGGGTCCAGCACCGTGTTGAAGTGCCCCCACCCCCCATTATCAAGCTCCCTGCCTCCAGGTCCGGCCCAACAAGCGCCGCATAAATCCGGCACCGTCCCAATTCGAGGCATATACATTCACTAATACCACCCGCACCCCCTGCAGCTTACCGCTCACCATCACGTACCTACCTCCATTGTCTGCCACGGTGCTCAGCGCCTCAAACGATACCCGCTTCCCCACCAAAATCGCCACCCCTCGATTCTTTGCGTCCAACCTCGAGTGGAAAACCTGCCCTACCCATCCCTTTCTCAGCCTAACCTGATCTGCCACCCTCAAATGCGTCTCCTGGAACATAACCACATCTGCCTTCAGTCCCTTCATGTGCGCGAACACATGGGCCCTCTTGACCGGCCCGTTCAGGCCTCTCACATTCCAAGTTATCAGCCGGATCAGGGGCCTCCGCCCCTCCCCCCCACCCCATCGATTAGCCATCCCCTTTTCTAGGCCAGCCACGTGCCCGCACCTCCCGCACTCCCCATTCCCCCCAGCGGCAGACCCCCGCCCCGACTCTCTCTCCGATCTCCAGCTCACCTTTGGTCAATGCAGCAGCAACCCAGTCCCCCCCCCTCCCCCAGCCCCCATCAGCTAGATCCCCCCCTAGCTGCGTTGCTCCCCCCATAGCACTCCCATAAGTCAGCTGACTCCTGCTGACCCCGGCCACTCCCGCCACTCCATTGACCCCCCAGTGTGGTAGTCTCCCCCCCTCCTGTCCATCAGCAGGCGCTCCTCTACAACACCGCCCTTCCCTCCCGGCCCTGCCCCCTTCCTTCCCTAGCGCGGGAAAAAGGCCGCGCTTTCCATCAGACCGGCCCCGCCCTTTCTCGCGCATCTCCCTTTTGTGGCCTAATCCCAGCTCCCCCACCTCGGGCCAGCCATCTCCCCTCCCCCCAACGGGGCCCTGTCCTTCCAACCACCGACGCCCACACTCTCACAAAACACCCCCTTCGAACCAATTCACCCTACCCCACCCAGCACCCAAGGAAACAATACAGAACAGAACAGAACATCCCCCAACATCCCCCAAAGCACAGTAACCACAGTAGCCCCCGCGACCTCCCCTCAAAACCGACCCTCAGTCCGTGTCCAACGTTTCGGCCTGAATAAAGGTCCACGCCTCCTCCGGCGTCTCAAAGTAATGGTGCCGCTCCGTAAACATGACCCACAGTTGCGCCGGCTGCAGCATCCCAAATTTCACCCCCTTCCGATGCAGAAGCGCCTTAGCCCGATTGTACCCGGCCCTCTTCTTGGCCACCTCCGGGCTCCAGTCCTGGTCTCTACGGATCTCTGCATTCTCCCACCTGCTGCTCTGCTCCTTTTTTGCCCATCTTAGGACACACACCCTGTCCACCAAGCGGTGAAACCGCACCAATACCGCCCGCGGCGGCTCGTTAGACTTGGGCCTCCTCGCCAGGACTCGGTGGGCCCCATCAAGCTCCAGGAGCCTCGGGAAGACACCCGCGCCCATCAACGTGTTCAGCATCGTGACCACATATGCTCCAGCACCTGACCCCTCCATTCCCTCCGGGAGACCCAGAGTCCGCAGATTCTTTCTCCTCGACCGATTCTCCATGTCCTCGAACTTCTCCTGCCATTTCTTATGCAGCGCCTCGTGCGCCTCCACCTTCACCACCAGGCCCAATATCTCGTCCTCATTCTCCGAGGCCTTCTGCCGCACCTCCTGGATCGCCGCCCCTTGGGCCTTCTGAATCTCGACCAGCTTGTCGATGAAAGCCTTCATCGGCTCCAGCAGCTCTGCTTTCAATTCCGTGAAGCAGCGCTTGAGAAACTCTTGCTGCTCTTGCGCCCACGCTGCCTGGTCTCCACCCACCGCCATCTTGGTTCTCCTCCCTCGCACTTTTGCTGCACCAGAATTACTTTTTTCACCGCTCCACTCCAGGTCCAATCCATACAGTGCCGGGGAAATCGTACTGTCCCCTTCCCACAATGGGAATCGTCGAACAAATGCCGCTGGGGCCCCTCAAAAGAGCCCAAAAGTCCGTTTCTGGCGGGAGCTGCCGAACGTGCGACTTAGCTCAGCATAGCCGCAACCGGAAGTTCAGCTGCAGAAAATTTTAGTTGTGCCACAGCTGGAGTACTTTGTACAGTTCTTGTCACCACTAATGGAGAGTAGCTACAGAATGCTGTGGTAAAAAGCAATCTGGGTGTCCTCTTACAGGATCACAAAATGGTAGTGTGGTGAATGTATTCATCAGAATAAGTTGTCTATAGAGTACGACGTACGACACGACAGTTGCGATTCTAAAGAGACAGTTTGTGAAGCCCGTGAACGAAGTGTTTGCGCGGCACCTCCTCACTACACGCCGACAGCGCGCCGGGGAATCGCTGAATGAGTATCTGGAGAGCTTGACCCTACTCGCCCGCAACTGCAACTGCAAGGTGTGAAGGCCGACGAGCACATGAAGCTGATGATCCGGGACACCTACGTGGCTGGGGTCCGGTCTAACTACATCCGGCAGCGGCTACTGGAAAACGGTACCACTGACCTACAGGAGACGGTAAAACTAGCCACCTCGTTAGGGGTGGCCTACCAGAGCCTCAGCACGTTCCCGGCATACCCAGCGAACCCCTCGTGGGCACCACAGACCCGGCCTTCACCAGATCCGACGATGTCCCAGGCCTGTGCTGCGCGGATGCCCATTCAGCCCGGGGGACCGCCTTGCTACTTCTCTGGTCAGGGCCAACACCCCCGGCAGCGTTGCCCAGCCCGCACCGCGACATGCAGCGACTACAGCAAAAAGGGACATTTCGCCAGAGTCTGTCTGGCCTGATCCAAAGCCCCGAATTTGAAAGCGTACCAGGCCCAGCCTACGGACTCACAGGCCCGCGGACCCCACAATGTGGCTGCGTGTCTGCCGGTACCGGCCCCTTCAGATGCGTCATCCGCCTTGTGCAGTTCGTGGGGGCTGCCATTTTCAACTCAGCCCTACACGTGCGATCTGTGGGGGTGGCCATATTGGCATACATCTTCAGCTACAACCAACATGTGCAACCAATGGGGGCGGCCACCTTGGTCACCATCTTCGACCCAGCCCGCCATCTTGCGACTCCGATACCTCCGACCACGCAGACTACCCGTAGCTCGGTGCAGTCACCCTCGACCAGTCGCGGCCAAAACACCTGAAAAACCCAATGATGGCCATCCGGGTCAATGGGCACGAGACCATTTTCGACTTCGGGAGCACAGAGAGCTTCGTCCACCCCGACACGGTAAGGCGCTGCTCCCTCCACATCTACCCCGCATCCCAGTCAATCTCCCTTGCCTCCGGATCCCATTCGGTACAGATCCGGGATTACTGTGTTGCGAACCTCGCGATACAGGGCGCTGAGTACGCCCGTTTTAAACTGTATGTCCTCCCTCACTTCTGCGCCCCCCTACTGTTTGGACTCAACTTCCAATGCAGTCACCGTGGCCTGACCCTAAAATTCGGCGGAGCCCTACCCCCCCTCACTGTATGTAGCCTCGCGACCCTTAAGGTCACCCCCCCCTTCGCTCTTCGCGAACCTCACCCCCGACTGTAAGCCCGTCGCCACCAGGAGCAGGCGGTACAGACCTGGGGCGAGATTCTCCGACCCCCCGCCGGGTCGGAGAATCGCTGGGGGCTGGCGTGAATCCCGCCCCTGCCGGTTGCCGAAGTCTCCGGCACCGGAGATTCGGCGGGGGCGGGAATCGCGCCGCACCGGTTGGCGGGCTCCCCCACGCGATTCTCCGGCCCGGATGGGCCGAAGTCCCGCCGCTAAAATGCCTGTCCCGCCGGCGTAGATTAAACCACCTACCTTACCGGCGGGACAAGGCGGCGCGGGCGGGCTCCGGGGTCCTGGGGGGGACGCGGGACGATCTGGCCCCGGGGGGTGCCCCCACGGTGGCCCGGCCCACGATCGGGGCCCACCGATCCGCGGGCGGACCTGTGCCGTGGGGGCACTCTTTCACTTCCGCGTCCGCCACGGTCTCCACCATGGCGGAGGCAGAAGAGACTCCCTCCACTGCGCATGCGCGGGAATGCCGTCAGCGGCCGCTGACGCTCCCGCGCATGCGCCGCCCGGAGATGTCATTTCCGCGCCAGCTGGCGGGGCACCAAAGGCCTTTTCCGCCAGCTGGCGGGACGGAAATTCGTCCGGCGCCGACCTAGCCCCTTAAGGTTGGGACTCGGCCCCCAAAGATGCGGAGCGATGCCCGTCTGATTTGCGCCGTTTTGGGCGCCAGTCGGCGGACATCGCGCCGTTTCCGGAGAATTTCACCCATGGTTTTTATTAAGTCAGAGGTCCAGCAACTCTTGAGGGAGGGGGTCATCGAGGCCAGCAACAGCCCATGGAGAGCACAAGTGGTGGTTGTCAGGACCGGGGAGAAGAATCGGATGGTAGTCGACTACAGCCAGACAATCAACCGGTTCACGCAACTTGATGCATATCCCCTCCCCGCATAGCGGAGATGGTCAACCAGATCGCACAGTACCGGGTGTTCTCCGCGGTAGATCTGACATCTGCCTACCACCAGCTCACGATCCACCCGGAAGAGCGCCACTACACTGCTTTTGAAGCAGCCGGCCGACTCTTCCAGTTCCTCAGGGTCCCATTCGGCGTCACTAATGGGGTCTCGGTTTTCCAGAGAACGAAATACTGAATGGTGGACCAGTACGGGTTGCGGGCTACATACCCGTACTTGGACAATGTTACCATCTGCGGCCATGATCAGCAGAACCACGATGCCAACCTCCAGAGGTTCCTCCAGGCCGCCCAATCCCTCAACTTCACATATAACACAGAGAAGTGCGTTTTCCGCACAACACGGCTAGCCATCCTCGGCTATGTCGTGGAAAACGGGGTCCTAGGGCCCGACCCCCACCACATGCGCTCCCTCATAGAACTTCCCTTTCCCCACAGCCTCAAGGCCCTCAAACGCTGCCTGGGGCTCTTTTCCTACTACACCCAGTGGGTCCCCAACTATGCGGACAAAGCCCGCCCACTTATCAAAGCCACTATATTCCCCCTGACGGCTGAGGCCCACACGACCTTCAGCCGCATCAAGGAAGATATTGCCAAAACCGCGAAGCACGTGGTGGACGAGTCCATCCCTTTTCAGGTAGAGAGCGATGCGTCAGACGTCGCCCTAGCCGCCACCCTCAACCAGGCGCGCAGACCAGTAGCCTTCTTTTCTAGAACCCTCCATGCTTCCGAGATTCGACACTCCTCTGTTGAGAAGGAAGCGCAAGCCATTGTGGAAGCTGTGCGGCTTTGGAGGCACTACCTAGCCAGTAAGAGGTTCACCCTCATCACCGACCATCGGTCGGTCGCCTTTATGTTTGACAACGCACAACGGGGCAAAATAAAAAACGACAAAACCTTGAGGTGGAGAATTGAACTCGCCACCTATACTTACAATATTAAGTATCGGCCTGGGGAGCTCAACAAGCCCCCAGATGCCCTGTCCCGCGGCATATGCGCCAGCGCGTAAGACGACCGACTTTGGGCTATCCACATTGACCTCTGTCACCCGCAGGTCACTCAGCTTATACACTTTATTAGAGGTCAGGCCATGACCCTTCGGTCTAGAAGTCTCCCGATTCCCCGGTGGCAGGAAGTCCTCCCCAACGCGCTCCACTCCATTAGATCGCTCCTCTGCACAGCCACGAACGAGACTCCTCACGACCGTTTGTTTGTCTTCCCTAGGAGGTCCATCTCCGGGGTCTCGTTTCCATCCTGGCTGACAACTCCAGGACCTGTCCTTCTTCGAAAGCATACGAGGAGCCATAAGACCAACCCCCTGGTCGAGAGGGTCCAGTTGCTGCACTCCAATCCCCAATATGCCTACGTCGCGCACCAAGACGGACGGCAAGATATGGTCTCCCTCCGGGACCTGGCCCCTGCTGGATCCCATGCCAATGCGCCCCCCCCCCCTGCCCACTGCCACTCCCCCAACCCTTTACGCCCCCCTGGGGCTCCTGTACTGTCCCGAACCTACGCTGCCGCCATCCACCTCCCCCTTACCGCTATCCACTACCCCCCTGCCTACCCCCACTCCTCAACCGTCGCCGACACGCCGGACCGAAGCTCCAGACGACACGCTCCTGGAGTCAATGACTACATCGGCAGCACCCGCCGCATCGCAAAGGCTGAGGAGGTCCAGTAGAACAATCCGGCCTCCAGACAGACTGAACAGTTGATGACCCCACTTCACCCCCGCTGGACTTCATTTTTTTAACAGTGGGTGAATGTGGTGAATGTATTCACCAGAATAAGTTGTCTGTAGAGTACTGTAATATGATCCCTCTTCCATGTAGTGTACTGGAACCCTCGTGGGCTCCGCCTCTGGCTCCGCCCCCCCAGATGGCATATAGACCGGCTGCCTGTGGGCGGCGCTCAGTTGTTAACAGCGATCTCAGGCAGGCAAGTTCTTGTGTAATAAAGCCTATGTTCTCAGCTCTCATCGTCTTGCAATGGATTAATGGTACATCAGGTAGTATGCAGGTACATCAAGTTATCAGGAAGCCAAATGGGATTACCAAATTAGGGTGGTTACAACTGTACAGCATGTTGGTGAGACCATACCTAGCGTACTGCATACAGTTCAGGCCTCCTTACTTGAAAAATGATATACTTAAATTGGAAGCATAGGAGAATGTTCACCTGACTGATTCCTGGAATGGAAGATTGTGCTCTGAGGAAAGGTTGAGCAGGTAGGGTCTATACTCATTAGAGATTGGAAGAATGAAGCACAATCTTACTGAAACACATAAGATTCTGAAGGAATCAAAACAGAAAATTCTGTAAAACCTCAGCAGATCTGGCAGCATTTCTGGAAAGAGAAACAGAGTTAATGTGACTGACTGTTCTTCCTCATTCTGAAATAGAGTAATGCGACTCGAAATGTTAACTCCGTTTTACCCTGCACAAATGCTGCCAGATCTGCTGAGTTTTTCCTGACATTTCCTGTTTTTATTTTGGATCTGTCAGTCCACACTCCACACAAATCCACCAGGATATTGGAGCCGACCAGGCCAAACGTCGAGTGGGCTTTAACAAGACCGAGCCGACGCTCTTTAGGAGCAAAGTTCGATTTGGGACGCTGTACCCGGCAAAACTATGGGTCACGTTCAAGATAAGAGAACACTATTTTAATACGCCGGAGGAGGTGAATGACTTTGTGAGAAAGACTGATCTGTGGGAGAATTAATGGCAATGATGTACAGTTTTGGTGTTATTGTTATTTGGAGGTTTTACATGTTCATGTGTTGGTTCTTCGCCATAGTTATTGTTGGGATTATTTTGAGGTCTTCATTTTTCTCTTGTAATAATAATCTTTATTAGTGTCACAAGTAGGCTTAGATTAACACTGTAATTAATTTACTGTGAAAATCCCCCAGTTGCCACACTCCGGCACCTATTCGGGTACACTGAGGGAGAATTCAGAATGTCCAATTCACCAAACAGCACGTCTTTCAGGACTTGTGCGAGGAAACCGGAGACCCCGGAGGAAACCTACGAAGACAGGGAGAATGTGCAGACTCCGCACAGACAGTGAATCAAGCCAGGAATCGAACCCGGGTCTCTGGCGCTGTGAAGCAACAGTGCGAACCACTGTACTACCGTGCTGAACAGAAGTTTAGGGCATTGATCACCGTCAAGGGGAGTATGGGTTCGTTCTTCCCCATTTCTACTAGTTCGAAATGAACATTCTACCAAGATTCCTATTTGTTTCCATTCCCTCCCAATCTTTGTGTGGGCAGATAAGGCACCCAAGATTCGGAGAGTCTTTTGGCAGAGGGGCAGCGTTCGGGAGGGCTGGTGTTATCAAATTTAATGTTCGACAAATTTAATGCGGTGAATGTTAAGAAGGTGGGAGGTGTGGGGTGGGGGCAAATGGAAGAAATCTCCTGTGTTTGGTCGTGTTTAAAGGGACTGGTCACAGTCCCTTTCCTGTTTCCCTGGCCAAATTCATAATGAATGCAGTAGTGGTGGCATCCCTTGACATCTGGAATCAGTTTAGGTGGCACTTTAGATTGAGGGGCATGTCAGTATTGTCCCCAATCTGCGAAAACCATACATTTGCACTGTCAGGGATAGGCGCAATCTACAGGATTTGGATTTGATTTGGATTTAATTTATTGTCACGTATACCAAGGTACAGTGAAAAGTATTGTTTTACGTACAGTCCAGACAGGCCATTCCATCCATGAAAAACGTAGGATATACATAAATACACAATGTAAATACATAGATATTGAGTGAAGCATACGGAGTGTTGTGCTACTCAGTGGAGAAGATGTGTGAAGAGATCAGTTCAGTGCATAAGAGAGTCATTCAGGAGTCTGGTAACAGCGGGGAAGAAGCTATTTTTGAATCCATTAGGGCGTGTTCTCAGACTTTTGTATCTCCTGCCCGATGGAAGAGGTTGGAAGAGAGAATAGCCCGGGTGGGAAGGGTCTTTGATTATGCAGCCAGCTTTCCCAAGGCAGCGGGAGGTATAGACAGAGTCAATGGATGGTAGGCGGTTTTGTGTGTTGGACTGGGCTGTGTTCATGACTGTGTAGTTACTTACGGTCTTGAGCTGAGCAGTTGCCATACGAGGCTGAAATACATCCAGATAGGATGCTTACTATGGTGCACCTGTAAAGATTGGTAAGAGTCAATGTGGACATGCCAAATTTCCTTAGTTTCCTAAGAAGCAGGAGAGGAGGGGGTCGAGAGGTTTAGGGATCTGTTTGTGGAGGGTAGGTTTGTGGGAGTGGAAGAGATAACGGAAAAATATCAGCTCCCAAAGGGGAGCGAATTTAGATATATCCAGGTGTGGCACTTTGTTCGCAAGCACCTCTCTTAGTTCCCCCAGTTATTGAGTCACACATTGATGGATAGGATGTTATCTTGTGATGAGCTGGGGGAAGGGAGGATCTCAGAAATATATGGGTGGTTGCTGGAGTTGGGGAAGGCTCCTTTAGAAAAGATAAAGGGGAAGAAGAATTGGGCCTGGTATTGGAGGGAAGGGCCTCGAGTGAGATATTATATAAGGTAAAGTCTATTTCTTTTTGTGCTGGGCTGAATCTTATACAATTTAAAGTTGTCCATAGGGCGCAAACGACTGGAACACATATGAATGGATTCTTCCCGATGTAGAGGATAGGTGTGAGAGGTGTTTAAGGAGGCCAGTGAACCACTCGCACATGTTCTGGTCCTGTCCAAACCTGGTCGAATTCTGGGCATCAGTCTTTGAGCCCATATCAGTGATTGTGGGGGTGAGGTTGGAGCCGTGTCCATTGGTGACAATTTTTGGGGTGTCAGATTTGCCGGAGCTTCCAGAGGGAAAGAGGGCCGTTGTCTTGGCCTTCGCCTTTCTGATTGCCCAGCGACGAATACTGCTTGGATGGAGGTCAATGGTGCCACCTAGGGCCTCGGCATAGTCAGGGGATGTGGCAGAATTCCTGTGACTGGAAAAGATTAGATTTGCCCTTGGAAGTCAGAAGGAGGGTACTCAAGATGGAGACCGTTCATCATTGCCTTTAAGGATCTGTTTGTTGCCAGCAATGGGGGTGGGTGGGGGGGGGGGGGGGGGGGTGAATGGGGCAGGGCGAAAGGGGGATTAGGTTGGGGGGGGCTAGGGGTTCCAGGGTTATAATAGATAGTTTGCAAAAACAAAAAATGACTAACGTGTGATTAATACTAACATCTGCGATCAGAAAAGCAATGGGATCACAGATCAAGGGAGGAAATTTAACCTGAAAAATGGGTGAGTTGGGGCTGAGTGGGATGTAAACCTCTTGTTTAAAATCGCAAATACAACGTCAACACATCTACTTCCAGGTTTACCAACAGGGTAGAGAGTGGACAGCCACCTTACTCCAGGGCCTGTATTGTGATGAAACTCAAATATTTAACTTAATCTGAGGAACTCCAGTTCCCAGCGAGTCACTGGCCTTTTAATCACGCGCCAGTCGTGACATGGCAGTACATGCCTTGTTCGGGGTTTTCAGGCTGAGAGCCGGTTGTACATACCTGCACAGAAAAAAAATAAAATGGCATGAAATGCTGGTCAGGTGACTTGAACTGGAGCATCATTCCAGAAAAGGTGTCCCAAGGAGCAGGACACTGGGAAGGGAATTGGGGGAGGTCCTCGGAGAAAGTCCCAGGCAGGGACAAAGACAGAGGCCAGGAGATGATCCTGGAAGTCAAGCTGAAAGAAAAGAGCAGAGCAATTGGCTCCGATTTAAAGAGAGTTGTGTGGGGAGGATTTTGGAGGAGGATAAGGTGTCTATGGAGGGAGTTAAGACTAAGTGGGAGGGAGAGCTGGAGGAGGGTCTATAGTGTGAGATACTGCAGTGGGTGAATGCCTCGGCTTTGTGTGCGAGGCTGGGGCTGATACAGCTGAAGGTAGTGTACAGGGTGCACGTGACAAAGTCAAGATGAGCTAGCTGTTTGAGGGAGTGGAGGATGTCTGTGAGCGGTGTGAGAGGGGCCCTGCAAATGTACAAATGTTTTGGTCTTGCTTGAAGCTGGAAATGCTTTGGAGGGTAATTTTCAGCACCATTTTGAACGTCCTGCATTTCGATGAGAAGCCCGGTCCCCTAGAAGACACATTCGGGATGTCGGACCAGCCAGAGCTACAGGCGGGTGTGGAGGCAGATGTTTTAGCCTTTGCCTCGCTAATTGCTCGTAGGCAGGTCTTGTTGGGGTGGAGGTCAGCTTCTCCACACTGTACCTCGGCATGGCGGGGGGACCTTCTTGAGTTTCTAGCCCTGAAGAAGGTGAAGTTTGTTCTGAGGGGAGTGAGTGATGCGTTCTACAACAGTTGGGATTTGTTTATTTTGCATTTTGGAGAGTTGGTTGCTGTTGGCTGCTGAGGGAGGGGGAAGGGAGAGAGGGGAAAGGTGGGGTTAATGTGTTGGGTGTGTTTTGTTACTGTTGTAAATTGTAAAAATGTTGAAAATTTGGAATAAAAATACTTTTTTAAATAAAGAGATTTGAATGGACAGACCTGCAGTGAAAGTGAGTGTGCGAGTAGCCTTGAACATCTGAGAAGGCAGCCAAAGATTGGCGACTCCTTACTGTGGGCCTTTTGGAGCAGTGGTGGTCTGTTTGGCATGGCCAAGGGTCTAAAATTCTGCTTGAAAGGTGAAGTCTGAATGTATCAGAGGTCCAGGGAAAAGGAATCTTGGAAGGCAAGATTAAAACCCTGCGACGTGGGACATTGTTGCAGCCATCCAAGTGATTTTTGGAGAGAATCCCAAAGTGAGATCCTCAAAAGTGAAAGTTATCTTTCTCGGAACGTTTTCCAAATTTTCAGTGAGACCGATTGGCTCACAATGTGACAAACATCTGGGTGGGTTGGCAATAAATCCAGGGGGCTGGATTCTCTGCCCCGCCATGCCACATTTCTGTCCTGACCCACCGGCGGGATTCTCTGTTATGCCGGCGGGTCAGTGGGGTTTCCCATTGTGGGGCAGCCTCGGGAAACACCCGGGCGCCGGCAAAACGGAAAATCCTGCCGGCGGAGAATCCCGCCCATGGAATCTGTTTTGGTCACATTTGTCATTTACTTTGGAGTGTTGTGTGTCTGGTCAGTTTGCCTGTTAATTCACATGTGCCTCATACTTGCCTTGAATATTAGAGCATAAAATAGATATTGTAAGTGGTGTTATCAATTTGCTGTGTCTATGAAGATATTGCTGGGATAAAAGGAATAGTGTGTGGTTTGAATCATTGTCTTGTGTCTGTAATGAGATCTTTCCAACTTTTTGTCATATGGTTCATTTTTTATTGTTTAATAAATTTATTCTTCATTAAAAATTCATCTGCTGACTCCTGTGAATTTGTTCTGTAACTTTCCTCCTCTGTTCCAAAAAGTCTGGGATCTAACTTGTCCAGTATTAACATCAGCTGGGATCATAACAATACTGAAGCTGGGAGCCTCATATTTACCTAGTTTTAGAGCTTTAAACTTGGCTGGCTGGATTTCTTAGGCCTCGGGGCAAAGAAGGTGAGAGAACCTTAACAGACCTCACAGCACTGTTTTAAAAAAAAAAAAATTTTTATTAAAGGTTTTCATAAAATATCAATAACAAAATGAGAAAGAAAAAAGAACCCAACAGGGTTAAGTACAAAACACAATCTAAAAAATCAACCCCCAAATCCCTCCCCCCTTCCGTACATAAATAATAAATTAACATTAACACCCCGACTTAACACAACAGGTGTATACACCCCCTCAGACACGCCAGTGTAAATAACATAAACAAAAATAAAGTAAACCCCCCCCCCGAGCTGCTGCTGCCATTGACCAATTTCTATCGTTCTGCCAGAAAGTCTAAGAACGGTTGCCACCTCCTAAAGAACCCTTCTCCCGACCCTCTCAAGGTGAATTTCACCCTCTCCAATTTAATGAACCCTGCCATATCGCTGATCCAGGATTCCACGCTTGGGGGCCTCGCATCTTTCCACTGAAGGAGAATCCTTCGCCAGGCTACCAGGGACGCAAAGGCCAGAATTCCGGCCTCTTTCGCCTCCTGCACTCCCGGCTCCTCTGCCACCCCAAATATTGCGAGCCCTCAGCCCGGTCTGACCCTGGATCCTACCACCCACGACAACGTCCTCGCTACGCGCTTCCAAAATTCCTCCAGCACTGGGCAGGGCCAGAACATATGGGTGTGATTTGCTGGGCTCCCTGAGCACCTAACACACCTGTCCTCACCCCCAAAGAACCTGCTCATCCTTGTCCCGGTCATGTGTGCCCTGTGCAGCACCTTAAACTGTATGAGGCTGAGCCTCGCGCACAAAGAGGAAGAATTCACCCTCCCTAGGGCATCTGCCCACGTCCCCTCTTCGATCTCCTCTCCCAACTCCTCCTCCCACTTACCTTTCAACTCCTCCACCGAGGCCTCCTCCTCCTCCTGCATCACCTGGTAAGTTTCCGAGATCTTTCCCCCCCCCCCCCCCCCGAGAGCACCCTGTCTTGTACTGTGTGTGGCAGTAGCCGCGGGAATTCCACCACCTGCCATCTGGCAAACGCCCTTACCTGTAAGTACCTGAAGGTGCTCCCTGGGGGTAGCCCGTACTTCTCCTCCAGCTCATCCAAGCTCGCGAACTTCCCGTCCACAAACAGGTCCCCCAACTTTCGTATCCCTGCCCTGTGCCACCCTGAAAACCCTCCACCTGTTCTTCCTGGGGCGAATCGGTGGTTCCCCCGTAATGGGGTCCACGTCGAGGCCCCAACTTCCCCCCATGCTGCCTCCACTGCCCCCAAATTTTGAGGGCTGCCACCACCACCGGGCTCGTGGTATACCTCCTTGGAGGGAGCGGCAGCGGCGTCGTTGCCAGCGCCCCCAGACTCGTACCCACACAGGACGCCGTCTCCAGCCTCTTCCATGCAGCCCCCTCCATCACCCACTTGCGCACCATTGTCGCATTGGCGGCCCAGTAGTACCCACAGAGGTTGGGCAGCGCCAACCCCCCCCCCCCCTATCTCTACTCCGCTCCAGAAACACCCTTCTCACCCTCGGAGTCCCTCGCGCCCACACAAACCCCATTATACTCCTGTTAACCCGCCTGAAAAAAGCCTTCGGGATAAACACGGGGAGGCACTGGAACAGGAACAAAAACCTTGGGAGCACCGTCATTTTGATTGACTGCACCCTACCCGCCAAGGACAGCGGCAATGTGTCCCACCTCTTGAACTCCTCCTCCATTTGCTCCACCAGCCTTGTAAAGTTAAGCCTATGAAGGGCCCCCCAGCTCCTGGCCACCTGGACCCCCAAATATCTGAAGCTCCTCTCTGCCCTTTTTAGTGGGAGCTCGCCAATCCCCCTCTCCTGGTCCCCTAGCGGAACTACGAACAGCTCGCTCTTCCCCATATTGAGCTTGTACACCAAAAAGTCGCCGAATTCCCTAAGGATCCTCATTACCTCTGGCATTCCTCCCACCGGGTCCGCCACATACAGCAGCAGGTCGTCCACCTAAAGCGACACCCTATGCTCCTCCCACCCCGCACCAACCCCCTCCAGTTCCTTGACTCTCTCAGTGCCATAGCCAGGGGTTCAATCGCCAGTGCGAAGAGCAGGGGAGACAGGGGACACCCCTGTCTCGTCCCTCGGTGCAACCGAAAGTACTCGGACCTCCTCCTATTTGTGGCCACACTCGCCATCGGGACCTCATACAACAGCCTAACCCACCTGACAAACCCCTCCCCAACTCACAGCACTGTTAATGGGCTAGAAGGTGCTTGACCTAGAAGGGGCTGGTTTAGCACAGGGCTAAATCGCTGGCTTTGAAAGCAGACCAAGGCAGCCAGCAGCACGGTTCAATTCCCGTACCAGCCTCCCCGAACAGGCGCCGGAATGTGGCGATTAGGGGCTTTTCACAGTAACTTCATTTGAACCCTACTTGTGACAATAAGCAATTTTCATTTCATTTCACCTGGAACACCACCCAATCCACCTTTCCTGCCATTGGAGCTTTCCACCCAATCCAAAGAATCTGGCTCTGGCCCCATGCTCACATTAATGCTTTTCCTACTTTTTTCCTATTTAGCAGGTCCAGCCTCCTCCAAAGGATTCCCCACTTGACAGGGAACCCCATCGAGTTTCTGCTAATTATGCCTTTTTGAGCACCTTCCAGGAGGTCTTGAAATGGTGCTTGAGGCACTAATAGACATATTCTTAAAGGTTTTTTAAATATTATATATTTAATATGGTGGTAAACTGACTACGGTATATGACAATCTATTAAATTCTTTAAGTCCCTTTTTAAAATCAAAATCCGGTTCCTCACAGGTGGCGGTCGAGACACGTATGAAAAATGTATACATTTTTGTCATAAATTGAATTCTAAACGGTATTCATGCACTTAAAAAAAATATTTCAATTTTTTTTCAAAACAAAAAGCCAGAGGGATAAAATTACATCGTGAAATTTTACACTTCGTAATATCCAAATACATTTGAGCAAAAACTGCAGTAAAAAGTTGTACTTGTTAAAAGTAGCCCAATTTTACGAATTTACGGCTGCATTGCTGATTGCACTTAAAGCGGAAACTCTACCAAGTATTTTAAGAATACTGTAAACTTGCTTTTCCTGCTTTTGTCACTGTTTCCATGGCGCAGTATTGTTGTCCAAATGAGGGCTGCGCATTTTGCATGTCGAATTCTTTTAAACCCCTTAAGCTACAATCTTTAACAGTTTTGAGTTTTAGAATGATAAAAAGTAGCAATGTGGATCTTCACACGCTTGAATAATCCCAAGGTTTTTTTTAATGCCCGTGAGTTTAATTCTAGAGAGGTCTTGGTAACTTCTGTTTTTTTGATTTGATATCACATGTGAGTGGACTTTCAGCTTTATTTCCAGTTATTAAGTTTAGCATTTGGACCATGTGATGGGTTATACTGTTAACAATTGCCCTTTTGAGTCCTTTAATGGCGGGTTGGAACTTCACATGTTGCAAAAAAGATGCGCTTTAAATTGAACTCTCTACTGCTTTATTAGTTTCTCGGCCAAGTAACAATTAGATTACAATCCCTTGATTGCATCACAGTTAATGTTGGGCCTGGAAATTATTGTACGGTCATGCAAATTGCGTGTTAGTCTGGGCAGGGAGGTCATTTGATTTATATAAACACCAGGAAGTAACACACACAAAAAAAAACCCCTCACCAGTTAGTTCCTTAATTTGCGCTGTGTGCAGGGAGTGGATAAGGCAGCTGTAAATTTTCTCCGAACTGCTTTCCGTTCAATGTGCAAAACACTTAGGCGTGTGGCTTAAGCGTTCAGGAGTCTACATGTAGAACATTCCCTTTGGATTGATAAAACGTCGGTAAAGCTAAAATACCAATTATATCTGATTCCCGTTTGGATACTGGGAAAGGTAAGTGATTTTCAGTCCCGGAACTGTGTTTGAGTAAATAAAATGGACGGGGGTGCTGAAATTTGTTCTTTGTGCATATTGTTCTGTATTTTTACTTTTAAGAATTGATAGTCCAGAAGGAGTTGGGAATGTGTTTACCAGAGGCAATAAAATGCCTTGGTGCTTATTGATATGGAGAAGTAGTCTGGATACAAGGTTACAGGATGTTTTCCCAGCCAGTGACCAAATTCTTCTTTTACTTGGTGGATTTTCCTTTAAAATGTGCAACACTAAATATTTGCCAGCATGTAGCACTCCGAACTAAATGGGTCTATTGAACTGCAAACAAGACTGAAGATGGTATCACTTTTCAAAGTGTCTACTTTTATCTCACTTAATCTACATCTTGTGTACCAGTAAAGTGGATTGGAATGTTTTGCCATATTAAAGTAAAATAGCCAGAGTCCCAGATGACTATAGGTTGCTTTCCCCTTTGAGGGGCGAGCTGACTGGTGTTGGTTTAACCTCCCGATCACCACACCTCCGGTAAGGGGAGGGGTTCAGAAGGGATATTAAGGATGCTATATAAGTCTTTCGTGGTGACTTTTTTTGTAAATCAGTGGATTTCCCTTTAAAAGGTGGATGAAAACGCAACTAGTGGTGATTCTGCTTCTATTTACTCATCTTCTAGGTTCATATTTAATTTATTGTCTTATTACTGCTGCATGTATTGTCGTACCTTTTTAATCTTTCCTCCTTTCCAGCCTGAAGACGTTCCTTTTGTCCTTGCCTCCATATTACATCTCTAACCTTTTTTCAGTTTTAATAAAGGATCATCAACCTGAAATGTTAACTTGGTTCCTCTGGCATATGTTGGCAGATCTGCTGAGAAGTTCTTGCGTGTTTCATTTCCGATTCCCAACATCTGCAGAATTTTGCTTTTTCATTATTTATTCATGGGTCAGCATTTATTGATCATCTGTAATTGCATTTGAAAGGGTGGGGCGGGCGTCCTCCTTGAACCACTGCAGTCCATGCGGTGTAGGTACACCCACAGTGCTTCTAGGAAGGGAGTTCCAGGATTTTGACCAAGTAACTTTGCAGGAACACTGATGTATTTCCAACTCGGGATGGTGAGTGACTTGGAGCAACACTTTTAGGGGTGATGTTCCCATGCATCGGGTCCTTCGAGGTAGTAGAGGGTGTGGATTTGGAAGATGCTGTTGAAGGAGCCTTGGTGAATTGCTGCAGTTTACATTGTAGATGGTACATACTGTTGCCACTGTCGGTGATTGAGGGAAGGAATATTTAAAGTAGTGGATGGGTGCCAATCAAGTGGGCTGTTTTGTCCTGCGTGGTGTCGGGCAGTGTTGTTAGAGCTGCACTCGTGCAGGGAAATAGGAGAGTAATACATTACACTCCTGACTAGCTCCTTGTAGATGGTGGACAGGCTTTAGGGAGTCAGGTGAGTTACCTTCCACGGAATTTCCAATCTCTGACCTCCTTGCCTAACCACAACACTTATGGCTGGTTCAGTTCTGTTTCTGGTCAATGCTCAGGATGTTGATAGTGGGGGATTTGGTGGTGGAAATGCCATTGAATGTTAGGGGGAGATAGTTGGATTCTCTTTTGTTGGAGATGATCATTACTTGGCTCTTTTGTGGAGAGAATGTCACTTGATTCAGGCCCAAGCCTGATTGTTGTCCGTTTCTTTCTGTATATGGACACAGACTGACACAGTGGGCGCGATTCTCCGTTCGCGGGACAGAGTGTCCGCGCCGACGTGTACGCTGCCGCGGTCCACAGGGGGCCAACATGGCGCTGGAGCGGTTCACGCCGCTCCAGCCTCCCTTCCCGGTGCCAACTGGGCGCCGCGCCAACCTGTGAATGCGCGGGGGACTTCTTCAATGCGCCGGCCCCGACACAACATGGCATGGGGGTTCAGCGGCCAGCCACGTAATAAAATAGGGCCGGGACTGGAGAGGCCGGCCCGCCGATCGGTGGACCCTGATCGCGGGCCAGACCCCATCGGAGGCCCCACCCGGTGAAGAAGCACCTCTTCCCCCCCCCCCCCCCCCCCCCCCCCCCCCCCCACAGGCCGCCACCCGACCCTATGCGCAGAGTTCCCGCCGGCTGCGAGCAGGTGTGAACGGTGCCAGCGGGACTCTGCCGTTTCCGCTCAGCCCATCAAGGCCGGAGAATCGGCTGCCGCGCCAAACACGCTGGCGCAAATGGCGCCGATTCTCCGCGGAGAATCGCCTGCCGGCGTCGGACCAGCGCCGCACGAAAAAATGGCGCGAACGGCGATTCTCCCATACGGCATGGCATGGGAGAATCCCGCCCAGTATCTGTGTCATGAGTCACAATAGTGCTGAACATTGGGTGGTCATCAACAAGCATTTCCATTCTGACCTGTGATAGAGGGAAGGTCATTGGTTGGACCTGCGACATTAGCCTAAGGTACCCTTGCCTTGGTGTCCTGGGACTGAAAGGATTGATCTTCAACAATCATTACCATCTTTCTTTGTGCAGTTAGGTTTCCCCCCTGATTCCCACTGACTTACATTTCACTGGGGCTCCTTTACGTCACATTTCACTGGGGCTCCTTTACGTCACATTTCACTGGGGCTCCTTTACGTCACATTTCACTGGGGCTCCTTTACGTCACACTCGGTCAAATGTTTTCTATATAAATGCAAGTTGTTTGCGATTCAGCTCATGTCAATTCATCATGAAACACCTTGTTTTGTGTAAACATTCATTTAAAGCTGTCATCAGTAAGATTGTCCAAATGCAATAACTTTAAAATTTGGGATTAAGGTGAAATCAGTCACCATATACTCTTACTGTTATCATCTTAGATCAACATTTTCAGCACTACTCTGCTATCTAGAACTGGCAACTGTGAAAATGACAACTTTCATTAAATGATTTTATTCCTCTAATTAACAATAAACCACATTGACCTTTATCCTTGTTTGGGGAAGAGTGGAATGCATCATCTCCAATAATGTCTTGGATGATTTCAGTGCTGCTCTTGGGTGGTACAGGAAGGAATCTCTTGGCAAGCATTTCCATCCTTGATGGGTATTTTGAGATTGGCAAATATATATATTTTTTTAATGTTTAAGGAATTTATAAATAAACATCAAACAAAACCACAACCAGGATGCAAAAAGATAACCCAACAGATAACAAACAGGAGAACAAAGCATAACTCAACAAATAGCCAACAACTGCACCCCACCCTCCCTCTCTGCCTCCACATTTTCTAGTTAACCCTATCTCTCTTTTTTTTTTCTCTCTTTCCCCCCCCCCCCCCCCTTCCCTGCTGACGTAATTGTCCTGGAAGAAGTCATGAATGGTTTCCATCTCCGGACGAACCCTTCCATTGACCCCCTTGAGGTGAATTTAATTTTCTCCAATCTAATGAAATCTGCGAGTTTGCCCGCCCATACCTCTGGCTTCGGAGGCTCCGAGTCCCTCCACCCCAACAAGATCCATCTCCGGGCTACCAGAGAGGCAAAGGCCAGGACATTGGCCTCTCTTCCCCCTGGACTCCTGGGTCTTCTGACACTCCAAACACTGCTAATTCTGGACTCAGAACCACCTTCACCCTCCGAACCTCTGACATCATGTCAGTGAACCCCAGCCAAAATCCCTGCAACTTCGGGCAAGCCCAAAACATGTGACCATGATTTGCGTGCCCACACACTGCCCACACTATCCTACACGCTCTCAAAGAACCTACTCATTCTGGCCACCTTCATGTGCCCTATGAACTACCTTAAATTGAATGAGACTCAGCCTGGCACACGAAGAGGACCCATTCACCCTCGAGGCTTCCTCCCACAATCCAGCCTCCAGCTCTTCCCCCCAGCTCCTCCTCCCACTTTCGCTTAACTACTTCTACGGGATGCCCTCCCAGTCCATCAATTCCTTGTATATCTCTTACACCCTGCCCTCTCCTACCCCCTACTTTCAACAGCACCTTGTCCTGCAACCCCGGGTGCGGCAGGTCAGGAATGGTAAATATACTCTCAAAAAGAGAATGTGTATCATTGTCAAATTGAAATTGGGTTTTTATCCTGCTGTCCAATTTGAGGCTGGTGCACTAAATGTGCATGGCTTCCTTTAAAATTGGAGCCTGCTAAAATGTGAGGAGGCTGCAAAGAAGCAAGATGGAGGTAGTCTGCTCAGAATTTTAGGTTTGTTTGAATTTAAGTTGAGGAACAACAAAAGCACCATTTTTATTTTATTGATAATATTAACTATTTCTTTCTCACATATTTTTATTCCCTTTTTTCACATTTTCATATACGCCCACCAACAAATAACCAACAATAATAAATACAATGGCAATCCCCTGGCCAACAACCCCCAACACCTTAAATACAGAACAAGAAAGAAAAAAAAAAAATCAAAAATCCATAATCCTCCTATACATAATCACCAATAACCTAGACCCCTGGCCATGCTCAGGCAGAGGGCGGAGAAGCCGACTTCCACCCCAACAGGATCCGCCTTCGGGCGATCAGCGAGGTGAAGGCTAAGACATTTGCCTCTGCACCTGCCTCCAACCCTGGCTGATCCGACACTCTGTGCACGAGGTTGAGGTGTTCACTCTCTGCAGCACCTCGCACCACACCACGCAAACATTGGATGAATGTGCGAACTCCACAGGGACGGTGACCCAGAGCCGGGATCGAACCTGGGACCTCGGCGCCGTGAGACTGCAGTGCTCCCACTGCACCACCGTGCTGCCCCGACCTGCATATATCTAAACATCTCCTCTCTATGCCAAGCCATATTGCTCCTCCAGCCTCGCAAACTGGCCCCCCAGAAACAGATTCTTTAATACCCTAACTCCCCTCCCCTCCCATCCCACTTCCCTGGTTCAAACCAGGGATTCCCCCGAATCGGCATCTGCCTTGACCCTGCCGACAACTTAAAGTAATGCCTCCAGATCTTCAACTTCGCCATCACTACCGGACTCCCCGAATATTTTCTCGAGGCCATCGGGAGCGGTGCTGTTGCCAACGCCCTCAGCCCCGACCCCCTGCACGGACTCCTCCGTTCTAATCCACTGGGAGTCTATCTCCCCCTCACCCAGCTCCTCACCTTCAGCAATCGCCACCCAGTAATAATATAGTAAATTCTGCCCTGACTGCTGTCTTCTCTGCAGAAGCACCTTCCTAATCCTCGCCACCTTTTACACCCATCTCCGGGCAGGACACCACTAAATATTCTCTTGTGTCCAAATTGAGCTGATACCCCAAAGGATCCAAACACGATCATTTCAAGTATGCCTCCTATCAATGTACTTCGTTCCATCATGTACAATAACAAATCATCCGCGTATAAAGATACCGTATGTTCCAACTCCTCAATGCGATGGCCAAAGGCTCAATCGCAAATGCAAACAACAGGGGGAACGTAGGACCCCCCTGCCTGGTCCCTCGGTGCAGAGCAAAGTACCCCAAACTCAAAACAATTCAAGCGGAAACTCTCCCTCGGTTCCTTGTATAATAATCGTACCCACTCCACAAATCACAGCCCAATCCCAAACCGCTATAAAATCACCATCAAATCCCCCCCCCCCCCCACTCTACCCGGTTCAATGCCTTCTCGGCATCCAACGCCACCACCACTTCTGTCTCCCTCTCGTCGGCCGGTGCCATAACTACATTCATTACCTTCCTAATATTCAAAGAGCTGCCTCCCTTTCACAAACCCTGTCTGATCTTCCCCTATCACCTTTGGGAGGCACTCCTCCAACCTACCTGCCAATACCTTCGCCAACACCTTCGCATCCACGTTAGAATTGTGATATGGGCCTATAAGACCCACACTTGTCGGATCCTTGCCATTCTTGAGCAACAAAGAGATCGATGCCTGTTCCAAAGTCTGTGGCAACACCCCCTTCCCTATCACCTCCTCAAACATCCCCACCATCAACAGCGCCAACTTATCTTTAAATTTCTTGTAATACTCCACTGGAAACCCATCCGGCCCTGCTACCTTCCCGACTGCATCCTCCCAATCGCATCCTTTATCTCCTGCTCTCCTATCGCCCCCTCCATCCCAGTTAGGGCCATACATGCTTGCCAATGCCACCAACCTCCCCTCCAATGCCAGGTCCTTCTCCCCCAACCTCGGGTATTCCAAACCATCCAGGAATTCCTGCATCTCCCGATCCTCCCTGGTGGCTGTGACCTATACAACTTCTCATAAAACTCCTCAAATGCCCCATTAATCTGGTCCGGGGCCACCACCAACTTCCCCGTCGTATCCTGCACCTGAACAATTTCCCTCGCTGCCGCCTCCCTCCGAAGTTGGCCTGCCAGCATGCACCCTGCCTTCTCCCTGTACTGATGGACTGCTCTCCTCACCCGCCTCAATTGGCGCACTGCCTTCCTTGTGGACAGCCGTTCAAAGCTCACCTGCAACTCCTTCCTCTTTTCCAACAGTGTTAGATCCACATCCTCTGCATACCTCCTATCTATCTCCAACATTTTGTCTATCAACTTTTGCCCCTCCACCCTCCTCTTTTGTCTATCTTTGCCTTAAACGATATCACCTCCTCCCTCACCACCATTTTCAGAGCTACCCATACCACCGCCTGCGAGACCTCACCGTACAATTAAAATGCACGTATTCCTCAATTACTTTTCCAATGTTATCACAAAGCCCTCAGTCCCCCAACAGCCCCAAATCTAATCTCCACCCTGGCCTCTTCACTACCCCCTTCTCCAATACCATGTCCACCCAATGCAGCGCATGATCCGATATTGCAATTGCCGAATATTCCGATCCCTTAACCCCGGCCAACAGCACCAACCCCACCGACTGGGCAAGCACCGTGACCTGTCAAATCTTGGTTCCTGCACCACGTTCGAGTCTCCACTATCAACTCATGTGAATCCAAGATGGGGATGGCCCCACATATCTTCTTCATGAACCCGACATCATTCCAGTTGGGACTGTACACGCTTGCCAATGCCACCAACCTCCCCTCCAATACTCCTGTCACTATCACATACCTCCCTCCCTTATCCGCCACCACTTTCTCCATTTGAAACCTCCCTCTTTTACTAACCAGGACCGCTACCCCGAGCGCCCTGCCTTCAAAACCTGAGTGAAACACCTGACTAACCCAGCCCTTCCTAAGCCTCACCCGATCCTTCACCCTCAAATGAGTCTCCTGCAGCATCAGCCTTCAAACTCTTCAGGGGTGCAAGCACCCTCGACCTCTTCACTGACCCTCCCATAATATTAACTGTTCCATCCATGGATTTTGATTTATTCCTTGTTTTTTATAGCAATTATATCCATGAAAAGCTATTATTGTAACCAACAGTAAGCTTTTGTTATGGTATCCTAGTGTCATGTGAGAGTACCTTTTGTGCAATGGGTGTTTGTAAATGGGTGTGTATATAAATATCTGTAGTGAGAGCACCTTTAAGAAATGGGTGTTTATTACTGCAGTGATGTCAGAGAGTGGGTGGAGCCGGGCTGTCTGTCAGCTTTACTTTCGTTTTTGAGCAGGCTGCAGGGTGTGTTTTAGTTTCATTTTCAGTGTTGGAGCTGAAGCCAGACCAAGCAGGTGCACTGCTGTTCTCTCTGCCATCAAAAGACTATCTCTTGATCATTCAGAATTATAAATGTTTTCAGTAGTGACTTTAACCTGATGTGCTTCTATTAAAGGTTTTGTTTTTAAGTCGTATGGATGGTAAAGGGAAAGCTTAAAGGATCACTTAGTGTTGTAGTCTTTGGGGGTTGTATTTGAATTAATGGTTGCTAAGGTGTTCACTATGTTTTAAAAAGGTTAACTTGAGTTCATAGAATAAACATTGTTTTGCTTAAAAAAAATACTTTTCCATTTCTGCTGTACCACACCTGTAGAGTGGGCCGTGTGCTCCCCATACCACAATCTATTAAAAGTTGTGGGTCAGGTGAACTCCATGATGCACTTTGGGGTTCTCAAAACCCTGGCCCATAACACTAGAACAGATTGAACACCTCTCAGTGAATCTGAGTTTCTAACACTTGTAAAGAAACTCCTCAACGTTGGGCACAGATATTGGGATGTCCTTGTGCAAGAAACACAAACATTCAGGTGAAAGAGTGGGAGAGGAGGACGATCTGGACACAGTTGGCAGCACCTGAAAGAGCCAGTATGTGGTTCTAGAGCAGACTGACCATATTCCGAAGTGTGACATCATAGGGAGACAGGTAATTATTGGTGAGTATTTATCTTTCACAACTCTGGCAACATAAGGTTTCATTAGTTGTGATAATGTTTACTAATGGTAGTAGATCATTAGATTGGCTGGTGAACTTTTAAGTAGAACATTTATGGAAAGAATGCGGGACTAGAGACCTTTTATTTAACATGCAATCAATAAAATATTAATTAAACACCATTAAGATGGCTGGGCAGGTATATATGGCAGTAGTGGGAGCTCCGATATCTCCATAGTCCTAAATCTTTATAGCACTGAAAGAGGCTCTTCGGCCCATCGTGTCTGTGATGGCCATCTATTCTAGTCTCATTTTCCAGCACTTGGTCTGTTGCTTTGTATGCTATGGGGTTTCAAATGCTTCTTAAATGGTTGAGGGTTCCCGCTTCTGCCACTCTTTCAGGCAGTGAGATTCAAAGCAAACATGCTTACATTAAGTGTCTGCGGCTGGGTGAACTGGAAGCCAAGTTACTGAGCAGGAGATGGGGATGCTGCCACTGTGGCACATCCGGGAGCGGGAAGGTTACCCAGAACACTTTGTTGCAAGAGGAAGTAACATAAGATGGGGTTGTCTGATTTGGTTCATGGTCAGGGAAAGGAGGGTGTGGCTGAGCATGAGGCAGGGTTGGGGATAGAGAGGTAGAAGTGGAGAAGACTCTGCCTTTGACATTGTCCAACTGGTTTGAGGTTCTTGCAGCCTGTGAGGGGGAAAGTGGGGCCTATAGGGTGCTGGAGTGAACTGAAGATGATACTGGAATCCATCCAAGTTTTGGGGAGGGGGGGGTTGCTGGGGGAGTTAATAGGATGAAGGTTATTCATGAAGGCCCGCCTCCTCAACCTTGCCCTTGTCTCTGGTTAAATTGCCACCAGTCAGCTCTTCTCTCTCTCCTCCCCTTTCTGCCCCACCCCCAAAAGGGAAAGCAGACAATAGTTATCGTCAAGGAGATGTACAGTTCTCTGCAACTGACAGTACAAGTGCAGAGGGCTTTTACTTGGCCAGTGTCAAGGTTTGGGACATCTTCTTCTCTGGGTGAGAGAAGAATTTGAGGAGGGAGGGAAGGATGGAGGGGGCGGATCCTGTGTCCCCTTGTGTTAATGGCAACGGTAGGACTTGGAAAGAGGTTCTGCTTGAAGAGTATGAGCAGCTGGGGATTAAATTTAAAAACAGAACCTCAAAACATAATATTAACTGAGCCGTGAACAAATTAGAGTAGGCTATTTAAATGCATGGCTCAAAGATTCATGTGCGGCATTGGCACAATGGGAAAAATGGGAGCTGTACTATTGGGACACTGTTCACTTGAACAGTGCTGGGACCTGCTTTCTGGCAAGTTGAATAATTGGGGTAGTAGGAACCCCAGAAATTAAATAGTGCGAGCCAGGGATCAAGTGAGGGAAGATGTGATAAATCGAAGGAGCCCCAAGCAAGAGAGCAAAGTAGCAATTATGGTAATGATAATCAGCGGTGGTAGAAAGGGACCGAGCATGCAAACATGCGTGCCAGCATACAAGACTGGTGGTTGTGAAAATAATTTTTAAGAAACTGGACTAAAGGCACTAGCACTACATTGTGAGGTTGGGATGGCATCAAATAGGAAATTAGAGATGTGTGCAGTAAGGGTAAAGCAGTTATTATGGGTGACTTCAATCTGCATATTGATTGGGCTAATCAAACTGGTAATAATGTGATCGAGGATTTCCTGGAATGTATAAGGTATGGTTTTCCCAATCAATATGTCGAGGAACCAAATAGAGAGCAGGCCATCCTAGAAGGGGTATTGTGCAATAAGATGAGGATTAATTAGCAATGTTGTGGTGCCAAATACTTTCGGAAAGAGTGACCATAATATGGTAGAATTCTTCATTTAAGATGAGTGACATGGTTAAGTCTGAGACTAGGGTCCTGAACTTAAAGACAGATAACTTTGGTGGTATGAGACGTGCATTGGCTAGGATAAGTTGGCAAAGGATACTTAAGGGGTGGACGGTGGATAGGCAGTGGCAGACATTTAAAGAACACCTGGATGATCTTCAATGATTGTGCATCCCTGTTTGGCACAAGACAGGAAGGTGGCTCAACCATGGCTAGCAAGGGAAATCGGAGATGGTGTTAAAGCCAAAGAGGAGGCATGTAAATTGGCCAGAAAAAGCAGCAAGCCTGAGGACTGGGAGAAATTTTAAATTCGACAGAGGAGGACCAAAGGGTTTAATTCGGAAGGGGAAAATAGAACGAGAGCTTGCAGAAAACATAAAAAATTGACTGCACAAGCTTCTATAGATATGTGAAGAGAGTTGTGAACTTGTGGAATTCTCTACCACAGAAGCTGTTGGGACCAGTTTGTTGTATATATTCAAGAAGGGGCTAGATGTGGCCCTTGCTGCTAAAGGGCTCAAGGGGTATGGAGAGAAAGCAGGAGTGGGGTACTGAATTTGCATGATCAGCCATGATCATATTGAATATAGGCTTGAAGGGCCAAATGGCCAATTCCACCTATTTTCTATGTCTAAAAATTAGGAAGGATGGGCGAAAAGGTAGTGGGGTAGCACTGTTAATAAAGGATAAGATCAGTACATTAGTGAGCGAGAATCTTCAATTGAAGGAACAGATGGAATTAGTTTGTATAGAGCGAAGAGCAGCACGGTAACACAGTGGTTAGCATAGTTGCTTCACAGCTCCAGGGTCTCGGGTTCGATTCCTGGCTTGGGTCACTATCTGTGCGGAGTCTGCACGTTCTCCCCGTGTCTGCGTAGATTTCCTCCGGGGGCTCCGGTTTTCCCCCCCCTCAGTCCAAAGATGTGCCGGTTAGGTGGATTGGCCATGATAAATTGCCCTTGGTGTCCAAACAAAAAAATGTTGGGTGGGGTTACGGGGATAGGGTGGGCTTAAGTGGGATGCTCTTTCCAAGGGCTGGTGCAGACTCGATGGGCCGAATGGCCTCCTGCACGTAAATTCTCTGAACAGCAAGGGGCAGCAAACATTTTTTTTTTAAACAAATATTTTTATTCCCCCCCTTTTTCACATTTTCTCCCGCATTTACACCCATCAACAATAAACAATAATCAGCAAGATATGTCAATCCCCATAATAACAACGATCCTATCCGCCCACCAACCCCCAAACATCAGCCCGCATGTTTACATAAACACACAGAACATAGAAAAATACAGCACAGAACAGGCCCTTCGGCCCACGATGTTGTGCCGAACCTTTGTCCTAGATTAATCATAGATTATCATTGAATTTACAGTGCAGAAGGAGGCCATTCGGCCCTTTGAGTCTGCACCAGCTCTTGGAAAGAGCACCCTACCCAAACTCAACACTTCAACCAACACCAAGGGCAATTTATCATTGGCCAATTCACCTAACCCGCACATCTTTGGACTGTGGGAGGAAACCGGAGTACCCGGAGGAAACCCACGCAGACACTGGGAGGACGTGCAGACTCCGCACAGACAGTGACCCAAGCCGGAATCGAACCTGGGACCCTGGAACTGTGAAGCAATTGTGCTATCCACAATGCTACCGTGCTGCCCTTGAGAACAAATAAATCTACACTATCATTTTACTGTAATCCATGTACCTATCCAATAGCTGCTTGAAGGTCCCTAATGTTTCCGACTCAACTACTTCCACAGGCAGTGCATTCCATGCCCCCACTACTCTCTGGGTAAAGAACCTACCTCTGATATCCCTCCTATATCTTCCACCTTTCACCTTAAATTTATGTCCCCTTGTAATGGTTTGTTCCACCCGGGGAAAAAGTCTCTGACTGTCTACTCTATCTATTCCCCTGATCATCTTATAAACCTCTATCAAGTCGCCCCTCATCCTTCTAATGAGAAAAGGCCTAGCACCCTCACCCTTTCCTCGTAAGACCTACTCTCCATTCCAGGCAACATCCTGGTAAATCTTCTTTGCACCTTTTCCAAAGCTTCCACATCCTTCCTAAAATGAGGCGACCTGAACTGTACACAGTACTCCAAATGTGGCCTTACCAAAGTTTTGTACAGCTGCATCATCACCTCACGGCTCTTAAATTCAATCCCTCTGTTAATGAACGCGAGCACACCATAGGCCTTCTTCACAGCTCTATCGACTTGAGTGGCAACTTTCAAAGACGTATGAACATAGACCCCAAGATCTCTCTGCTCCTCCACATTGCCAAGAACTCTACCGTTAACCCTGTATTCCGCATTCATATTTGTCCTTCCAAAATGGACAACCTCACACTTTTCAGGGTTAAACTCTATCTGCCACTTCTCAGCCCAGCTCTGCATCCTATCTATGTCTCTTTGCAGCCGACAACAGCCCTCCTTACTATCCACAACTCCACCAATCTTCGTATCGTCTGCAAATTTACTGACCCACCCTTCAACTCCCTCATCCAAGTCATTAATGAAAATCACAAACAGCAGAGGACCCAGAACTGATCCCTGCGGTACGCCACTGGTAACTGGGATCCAGGCTGAATATTTGCCATCCACCACCACTCTCTGACTCCTATCGGTTAGCCAGTTCGTTATCCAACTGGCCAAATTTCCCACTATCCCATGCCTCCTTACTTTCTGCAGAAGCCTACCATGGGGAACTTTATCAAATGCCTTACTAAAATCCATGTACACTACATCCACTGCTTTACCTTCATCCACATGCTTGGTCACCTCCTCAAAGAATTCAATAAGATTTGTAAGGCAAGACCTACCCCTCACAAATCCGTGCTGACTATCCCTAATCAAGCAGTGTCTTTCCAGATGCTCAGAAATCCTATCCTTCAGTACCCTTTCCATTACTTTGCCTACCACCGAAGTAAGACTAACTGGCCTGTAATACCCAGGGTTATCCCTAGTCCCTTTTTTGAACAGGGGCACGACATTCGCCACTCTCCAATCCCCTGGTACCACCCCTGTTGACAGTGAGGACGAAAAGATCATTGCCAACGGCTCTGCAATTTCATCTCTTGCTTCCCATAGAATCCTTGGATATATCCCGTCAGGCCCGGGGGACTTGTCTATCCTCAAGTTTTTCAAAATGCCCAACACATCTTCCTTCCTAACAAGTATTTCCTCGAGCTTACCAATCTGTTTCACACTGTCCTCTCCAACAATATCGCCCCTCTCATTTGTAAATACAGAAGAAAAGTACTCGTTCAAGACCTCTCCTATCTCTTCAGACTCAATACACAATCTCCCGCTACTGTCCTTGATCGGACCTACCCTCGCTCTAGTCATTCTCATATTTCTCACATATGTGTAAAAGGCCTTGGGGTTTTCCTTGATCCTACCCGCCAAAGATTGTTCATGCCCTCTCTTAGCTCTCCTAATCCCTTTCTTCAGTTCCCTCCTGGCTATCTTGTATCCCTCCAATGCCCTGTCTGAACCTTGTTTCCTCAGCCTTACATAAGTCACCTTTTTCCTCTTAACAAGATATTCAACCTCTCTTGTCAACCATGGTTCCCTCACTCGACCATCTCTTCCCTGCCTGACAGGGACATACATATCAAGGACACGTAGCACCTGTTCCTTGAACAAGTTCCACATTTCACTTGTGTCCTTCCCTGCCAGCCTATGTTCCCAACTTATGCACTTCAATTCTTGTCTGACAACATCGTATTTACCCTTCCCCCAATTGTAAACCTTGCCCTGTTGCACGTTCCTATCCCTCTCCATTACTAAAGTGAAAGTCACAGAATTGTGGTCACTATCTCCAAAATGCTCCCCCACTAACAAATCTATCACTTGCCCTGGCTCATTACCCAGTACTAAATCCAATATTGCCCCTAGACAATGACAAAAAGGAATCCGGGATTACCCATCGTCACCCTTAATCTACACAGCCCGCCTCCCACCCATTCCCCCCCCCCCCCCCCCCAACTAATGTTCGATGTTATCCAGTTCTTGAAAGCGCATAATAAATAGTGCCCATGACTTGTAGAACCCCTCCGAGCTTCCCCTCAGTTCGAACTTAAGCTTCTCAAAGGGCAAGTATTCCAACAGGTCCCCCCGCCACGCCAGAGCACTGGGTGGAGAGGCTGCTCTCCATCCCAGCAGGATCCGCCTTTGGGCGATCAACGAGGCGAAGGCTATGATATCTGCCTCCGCACCCGTTTCCATCACTGGCTGGTCCGACACCCCGAATATGGCCTTCTGGGGACCCGGGTCCAGTTTCACAGGCACCACCTTGGAAATTACCCAAAACACCTCCTTCCAGTATGGGGGCAGCAAACATTGATGGGAATTGTTTGCAGGACGCCAAGCAGTAGATCTAGTGAAGGGCATGGTATAAATCAGGAAATTAGAGGTGCATGAACAAGGGTCATTACAATAATCCATGGGGGACTTCAATCTCTACATTAGCACTGAGGCTGTGGAGCACAAATTCCTGGGATATATACAAGATGGTATTGAATGAAGGGTATTGGGCAATGAGAAACGGCTAATTGGTAATATTGTAAAGTGGCCTTTAGGGAGGAGTGACCATTAGCTGAAAAAAGTTCTTAGTTCAACTTTAGATTTATCAGGAGCAAATTGGGAAACAACATTAAAAGGATTGATGGTAGGCAGACAATGGCTAGCATTTAAAATTAATACATGGTTTACAACAAATTTGTTCCTTTTTTGAGGCACAAATCCCAGCAGGAAAACTGGCTGACATGGTTAACAAGAGAAGTTAAAGATTTTATTCGATCAAGGGAAAAGGCCTATAAAGTTGTCAAGAAAAGCAGCAAGCCTGAGGATTGTGAGCATTTTAGAATCCAGCAGAAAACAACCAAGAAACTGATGAAGAAAGCAAAATTTGAAAGTAAACAGGCAAGAAACAAAGATGTAATGGTTATGTAAAAAGGAAAATATGGCAAAGTCCAATGTAGGCCCATTATATACACAGGAATTTTTAATGGTAGAATTGGGCAAAGTAACATGAATTTGTGAAAAGGAAATACTGCTTGATTGGAAGTTTTCTTTTGAGGATAGCTAAGGGGGAATCGGTGGATGTGGTGTATTTGAATTTCCAGAAGCTTTCGATAAGGTCCCACACAGGAGGTTGATCAGGAGAATTAGAGCCCGTGGATTTAGGGATAATATACTGGCATGGATTGAGAATTTGTTAATGGACAGAAAACAGAGTAGGAAATAGGTCATTCTCGGGTTGGTGGGCTGTGACTAATTGGGTACTACAAGGTACTGGGCCCCAGCTAATCACAATCTATGCAGATGATTTTGGATGTGGGGACCAAATGTAAAAGTTTGCTGATGAGACAAAACTAGCTGGAAATGTGAGCTGTGATGCTTTGAGGGGATTTAAACAGGCTTGTTGAGTGGGTAAGAACATGGCAGATGGCATATAATTGAGAAATGTTGCATTCATGACACTAAATAAATGCCCAAGTCACCCTCCATGTGTTTGGAGGATGTGTGTGTATGTATTCTTGCCCATAGAGTGAGAAGTTCAATTATTAACCCAGCAGCAAAGCCTGTTTTTTAAAAAGTTGTTTATTTCACTGTATTAGCTCTGGATGTTACCTCAATATACACGAGTGACAGATGAGATTTTAAAAATTGGATCAATCCAGTCCCCCTCTCGTTCGGTACAGGTCTGATGCAAGTTCTGTTCCCTGAAGTGTAGGTTGACTAGATAAATTCCTGGGAAGAGAGGGTTGTCTGAGAAATGGGGGTCAAGGTGTCAGAATAATGCCATCTCGGACTGAGATGGGGAGACGTTTCTTGATTTGGGGCTGTGAATCTTTGGAATTCTCTCCTCCATAAGGATTGTGGCTATTTGATTCACTGAGTATGCAAGGTTGAGCTTGATAAATGGGACAGGAAGTTAAGACCAGATCAGGCATAATGCTACAATGGTAGTGCAGGCTTGACGTCTTATCGCTTGCTCATTCTTATGCTCTTGGAGTTTCTGCCTACTGTGAAAGGCAACTATTGGCATACTACCAGACCTTTGTTTAGGCACCAATCTAAGATGTATACAAGGAAGATTGCTCACAAATGCCGTGACGTACACAAAGTATGTTACATTAGTTAAAGGCATGGGGAGTGAATGACAGAGGGTTAGAGGACTGCTTTTTTTGCTTTGTTTTACTCTTTTGCTTGCAAGTCCCAGAGAACCAAGACTGGCCTTTCACAGCCAGTCTCTGCATACTGCAGCCCTGTAGCTGCTTCCAAACTGTCAGAATTTTTCCCAACTCTGTGCTCCCCACCCTGGAATGACAAATGTCAATTCCAGCCACTGAACTGCGTTGTTAAGAAATGTATCCCAGACAGAAGGCCTCTATCATGTTCAGAGACACCATGGAAGAACGACTATGCCAGTGTTTACATGTTAAAAATTTACAAAAGACTTACTAATCTTTTAACCAATCTATATTTAGAATTGCCCCAAGACAAAATGTGGCCAGTTGCACTGGACTTTTGTAAGTTGCTACACTTCAAATGTTCTTTGATTCAATGGTCACCTCTACTATAAGTTCATGTGTAATACTGAAAAAGGGCTGCATTGCCAGATCTGGTGGATTTTGGTAGCGATGTTGAAGTTTTCATCTACCTGAAAATATCCCATCTCACTTAACAAAAATTCTTTGGTAGTTCTTCCAACATGCATCACATAACTGTTTTTTTTTCATTCATCTCAATGCTATTTGTGGGACCCTGTGGTATACAAATTGGCTTTTCATGCAAACAGTTCATAACAACATAGTACGGGGTAGCACGGTGGTTAGCACTGCAGTCTCATGGCGCAGAGGTCCCAGTTCAGTCCTGGCTCTGGGTCACTCTGTGGAGTTTGCACATCCCCCCCCCCCCCCCCCCCCCCCCCCGTGTTTGCGTGGGTTTTGCCCCCACAACACAAAGATGTGCAGGGGAGGTGGATTGGACACGCTAAATTGCTCCTTAATTGGAAAAAATTAATTGGGTACTGTAAATTTAATTTAATCTTTGGTGGAGCTAACTCGCTAATCTCTGCCTTCTGCTGTCTCGAGTCCTCCCAGAAGTATGGTGCTTAAATTGAATATGATACTTAACTCTTTTTTTTTTTTTACTACTTTAAATTTGTTTGTTTGGCATAGGATACAAAAGCAAAGACTGCATATATTTAAGATTTCTCAATTTGTCCTGCCACCTTCAATTATGTATCTCTACCCCCAGGTCTCTTTGCTCCAATACCTTTTTTAGAATTGAGCCTTAAGTTTATGTTGCCTTTCCTCATAATGCCCACAAAAATCCATTATATCGTACTCCTTTTATTTCAATCTGTCCATACCCTCCAGAGGTCTGCAACTATTCACATTGTTTACTTAATTTCTCCATTTTCTGCCATCTGTGTCTTGTAAGTCCAGGTCATTAATATATATCAAAAAGAGGCGTAATCTGGGGAGAACAGCACTGCATATACTTCTCTCCAATTCGGAAAACAACCACTGCTCTCTGATTTCTATCCCCTAGCCAATGTGCTGCTGGTCCTTTCCCAGGGCCTCTAATTTTAAGAACGGGTCTATTAATGTGGTACTTAAACTTTCAAAAGGCGATTTTTAATATATTTATACACCAACCATTTCCTCCCATCAATCCTGTCTGTCACTTCACACAAGTTACTCAAATAGAACTTGCCTTTAACAACTCTTTTTGTAGCCCACGCCCATACATTATCAAGTTTCAATTTTGCTCTGGATTATTGTCAGTAAAAGTTTCTCCAATGCCTGGAACTGCCAAATGTTCCCCTCTTGTTGCAACATTTCCATTCCACTGGCACAACCCCCACATCTAAGATGGAGACTCTGACCAATATTTTCTAATCATCAGTTTCCACCCTAACTTCTCCCACGAACCCAGAATGTCGCTTGACTTTTCTTTCTTTGAGCACCTCCCTTTTTGAAGTGGGAGGAATGTCTGTGATGGTGAAAGCCTTATTTTCAGCAGCCTGTCTTCCTCCTCACTCTGATCACTGTCAAAAAAAGAACAGCAATTTATCTTTTGGTTCGGCACTTTTATGGCTTTCTGAACTCAACATTGATTCAGGGCTTCTGTTCACCAGTATTGCCCTCTTGTCAATGCTTTTTTCCATTTGCACCATCTCTAGACCCATGCTTTCTTTGTGGTTTACATTGCGATCTTCTTTTGCCTTGCACCATCACCCCTTTTATCCGTTAATCTCTCCTGCCTTCCACCCCATCAAATATCTTCATTGTGGTATCCTTTCAGTATGTGACTAACTCTTTGAAGAAGAAAAATTAATGGCAGCTAATCTCTGGTAGAACTCCTCAACCGATCCTCTGATGGTGCACATGGAATTTCTCCAGATGCAGAAAGTCATAAGGTCACCCAATCACACTTGAGGCACTGGGTGGAATATCGAGGACCTCCACCCCAACAGAGCTCCCCTCTGCACTACTGCAAGGCAATGGTGAGGATACCCTCCTTCAGCCCAGACACTCCAAAAATACCACCGAAGGACAAGGCTCCAGATCGATGTTAAGAATCACTGACATGGTGTTAAATAAGGAGATCCAGAAACTTGCCACGACCAGAATGTATGGGTGTGATTAGCCGGCCCTCAAGAACTCCACTCACTCTTATCTTCTACCCTAGAAATAAACCACTCAATCTAGCCTTAATTAGGTGAGCCCTATGTACCACTTTGAGCTGGACCAGACTGAGCCCTGTACAGCAGGACATGGACTTTACCCTGTGAAGGGCTTCACTCATTACTTCCTCATCCAAAATGGGTCCCAATTCCCCCTCCCACTTAGCCTTCACCCCATCCACAGGGGCTGACTCCACTGATGGGATCTGCCGTAGATACCTGAAATGCTCCCACCACTAGATCCTGCTAAAGATAAAATCTTCCTCAGCAGGGACGACTGTGGTTCCATGGGAAATGACAGAAAAGCGTTTTGCACAAATTAACAAACTGTCTGAACACTACAGTTCCAGTGAGTAGTAACTTCATCGACAGCTCCTCCAGACTTGCAAACTGCCCTCCCACAAATAAATCCCTAAATCTCTTCAGACCTTTCCCTCTTCTCTCCCCCCATGACCTAAACATAGAATCCCTACAGTGCAGAAGGAGGCCACTCGGCCCATCGCATCTGACCCATCAAAGGCCATTTTTACCCATGTCCACTCTGCCCTATTCCCATAACCTCATAACCTACCCTGGATATCCCTGGACACTCAAGGGGCAAATTATCATGGCCAATCCACCTAACCCGCACACCTTTGGATTGAGGAAGAAAACCGGATCACCTGGAAGAAACCCACGCAGACATGGGGAGAACATACAAACTCCACGCACACAGTGACCCAAGGTTCTAATTGAACTCGGGTCCATGGTGCTGTGAGGCAGCAGTGCTAACCACAGTGCCACTGTATTGTAAACCTATCAAAGGGGGCAACAATGACATGGATCTAAGCCCCAAATGCTGGAATAGGCAAGAAATTGATGCTTCTCTTCCTGGGGGTAGTTTGGTTGGCAGGCAGGGGGATGATGTGAAATTGGGCAACTTGTTAGCAGTGTCATGTTCACTGCCTACCCAGTCCCCATGGGTATTTTCTGTGGCAGGGAGACATCAGTTGGATTGCTTACCCGTGTGCCAATTGAGGTCCTTGTGGCCAATTAAAGGACACCTCCCACTGGTATCTTGCGGGGGAGTCCATCCCCATGTGCACAGGCCTCCCAGTTAAGTGACGAGCATTGTGGCTAGGTGGTGTCTGGCTGGATTCCAGAGATGGAAGATTCTATTTGCTTGGAAATAGACTTTCTTATCTGAGACTGAACTTCGGATTTCGGCAGGGATCATCTTTAAGAACAACTGGGCTAAGTTGATCTGTTGGTTGGCTTAACCAAAAGAAAGACCTCCATTTGACATCCCGTGATGTTGTGAACGCATTTCATTTCCGCTTAGACTTTCATTTCCCCATCTCCACACTATTTAAAGATTGACTGCAGTGAACATTACTTCTCTGGAGATTAAGTATATATGCCATCCTTTTTTAATTTGCTTAATAAAACAAATAGCTCATTCACTTGTATGTTGCTAACTGTGGAGCTACCATTGTTTTAATTGTATTATGTTTCTGCTCTTCTAATATGATTCACTGTTTTATATTAAATCACAAATGGCTCTTTGTTTTCTCCAAAAATTCTCCCCTTTCCTTAAACCTCCTTTCAGTGCCATACAGTTTGTTTTGGCAGAGGAGCTAGGAGGCAAGCTGCTCTCTTGGTGAGATTTGAGGTGGGGTGCGGAGTCTTATTTTTTTTGCCTTCACCCATCTCCACCATATTACTCCTGAAGCATGTTGTTTAAATAGTATGAAAGACTGGCAAGGGCCGAATTACCACTTACCAAATTATTTTTGATATTCATGTCATGCAAGGAGCTGTTGAGTTCCATCAACTGGGGACAAAAGCACTCATTAAAGACTGGGTTGTTTGTTAGTTTTCCAACTGATCCCGGTTCAGCAAGCACAATTTCATTTTTATTTATTCATCAAATTTTCAACAGTTTTACAAAACAGTAATAACTCCCAAAAATGCATGATGAACAAACCCCAACAATTGTACAACCCATAACTCTCTGCCCTCCAAGCAAACATCACCTTTTACAGGATCAGAAACTCCAGCCGGTCTGACATCCCGAATATGGCTTCTAAGGGAGCAGGCTCCAATCCACCTGTAGAATCATCTAGATGGTGCTGAACACCATCCAAAATCTTTCCTGCTTCCGGCAAGACCAAATCATATGTACATGGTTCGCAGGGCCCTTCCCACATCATTCACAGACATCCTCCACCCCTTTTAACAGCCGGCTCAGCAAAGACTTTGTGAGGTGTGATCTCTACACTACCTTCAGCTGTATCAGCCCAAGCCTCGTGCACAAATATGCCCTCCGCAGCACCACACACCCTCCTCCAACACCATCCCCAACTCTTCCTCCCACTTTGCCTTAACATCCTCCATGGACACCCCGTCCTCCTCCAAGATCCTCCTGTAGATTGCCGAGACAAACCCCTGCCGACAGAACCGCCTCTCAACAACAAGGAGGCAGATGTGGTCGGGAAGACCTTCCTTGTAACGTCCTGCACCTGCATATACCGAAAGCTTTCGCCCTGTTCCCGCCCAACTCCTTCAAACTCTCAAATCATTCTCCCAGAAATAAATCCTTAATTTCCTTAATCCCGATGCCTGAAACCTTGCATCCATACTCCTCGGCTCAAACCCATGATTCCCCCTGATGGCATATTTCCCCAGCTCCCAACCTATAAACTGCTTCCAGATCTTCAATGTGGCCACCACCACCCGACCCGCCATATACTTCTCTGGGCCATTGGCTGTTGTCAGTGTTTGCAACCCTGACCTCCTACAAGAGTCTGCCTCCATCCTCACCCACATAACCCCTCTCTGCTCCAACCCTGAACCTTCTCTGCATTTGCTGGCCAGCAATAATACAACAAATTTGGGAGGCCTAACCCTCTTGCCTGCTGTCCCCTCTGCAGTATCACCTTCCTTATCCTGGACACCTTCCCCACCCAAACAAAAAAGACCAGCCTGTCCACTCCCCCTAAACAATGCCTCGGGCAAAAAGATCGACAGGCTTCGAAACAAGAACAGGAATCGCAGCAAACGTTCATCTTTACTGCCTGCACCTGGCCCATCAATGACACAGGGTGATTGTCCCATCTCAGCAAATCAGCCTTCACACTCCCCAACAAGTTAGTGCAGTTAGACCTCTGAAGCCCTGCCCAATACCAGGCTACCTGCACCCCCAATGACCTAAAATGAGATGCTACCAGGTGAAATGGCAGCCCCCACCCCTGCTCCCACTCCTGGAGGGGAGACCACCAAATATTCAATTTGTACCCCAAAATGTCCCAAATCTCTGGAGCAATCCCTTTATACTCTCCCACTGAAGAGCTCGGCTCCGAAATATACAGCAACAAATCTTCTGCATATAAGGACCCTTATGTTCCACCCTCACTATCCCGTTCCTCAGCACAGTAGTGAAGGGATTGTGCACAGGCCAGGAATTTCCTTGGAGCTACTCCCACCTCATCATGGTCAGTTTATTGACTAATTTACGGTCGCAAAGCAGAAACAGCTCTGAGGAAATTATTTTTTTCATAAATATTTTTATTCTGATTTCATTTGATATAAAACATAGGCCTCTCCCCACCATGCTTCAACTTTATTTTTTTTTGGCTGGTAATAGTGTTGTTACATTAAGTGCTTAAACAAACAAAAAGCAATTATATAAGTAACACTGGATCTATTGAGTGTTTAGTACAAAATATAGTGCAAGCTGGGAGTTAACTTAGTTTGTTGCCAATACCTGGAAAACGCTGTGCAGGTTTGGGCAGGTTTCCTTTGGGGCCCCTGGTGGTCGGGTACCCGATCACTGTTCTATTTATTTGTGACACCCTGATATTGAAACATACCAGTGGCATGCTTATGGTCCCCCTTCCTGTTGCTATTCCAGGTTTTCTTCCCGGGCTGTCTTTCCTGTGCTCTTTTGGCCCCTCTGCCCTACGTCCCCGGTTTACTGGGTTGTTTCCTTCTCTCTTTCTTTCTCTTTCCCCAACCCCCCCCCCCCACCGCTCCCTTCTCTTTTTCTTCTCCCCCCCCCCCCCCCCCCCCACCCCTTCCCTCATTGGTTACTAGTTTCAAACATGCCCTCGAACAGGTTGGTAAATTGCTTCCATGTTTTGTGGAAGCCCTCTTCCAATCCTTTTTTAATTTTTTCCAATTTGAGGAATTTGGCTAGGTAGAACAGCCAGTCTGCAGTCTTGGGTGGTGCTGCTGATCTAGAGCTGAGCAGGATTCTCCTGTGGGAGGCTAGGTCATCTGCCCCTCTCCCTGTGAAGAGTTCTGATATCCTGAAGACTGCCACTTTAGGGCACAGCTCCACAACCCTGGACATGGTCTCAAAAGGTGGTCCAGTACCCAACAAGTCTGGGACATGACCAGAACATGTGGGTGTGGTTGGCCGGCTTCCCTGGTACTGTTCGCATTTGTCCTCCCTCCTCGGGGAAGAACTCGCTTGTGCATGTTTTTGTCAAGTGCACCACCTTTAGCTGCATTAGGCTCAGCCCTGTGCATGAGGAGATGAGGTTTGCCTTGTGAAGTACCTCGATCCAGATTCCTCCCCCTATTTCTGTGCCTAGTTCTTCCTCCCATTTTCCCCTTTTTCTTTTCAGTAGTCATCTGTACATGTCAGCACAATTACTGTCCCCCAGTTCACCTGCAGTTAGGAGCCTGTTCAGTAGGCTGTGTCCTGGTCGTTGGGGGAACGTTGCTGTCTCCTTGCGGAGGAAGTTCCTCACATGCATTTATCATAGCTCACTGTCTTTTGGGAGCTGTAGCTGGTCATTCCGTTCCCCCTGGGTCGCTAGCCTACCATATATTTACAGGACTGTCCTAGCCTGCCATATATTTACAGGACTGTCCATGTCCCCTCGTCCTGTCTCCAGCTTCTGAAAGTGGCGTAGTCCAGTGTCGCCAGGGTGAATTTGGGTTCTTGCAGACTGGGGCCATGGTCAGCATTGCTACCAATCTGTCGTGTTGTCTTGTTTGGTTCCACACAGCGTGGCCGCTACCACTGAATTTATTTTGAGTATTTGGCTGGGTGAATGGGAATGCGTGCTTGGTGGGCTGTCTCTGTGAAGGAGCTTTTTCATTTTTACCCATTCTGCTTCTGGGCCTTTGACCCAGCCTTGTACTCTCTCTGGTAGCTTCCCAGTGGTAGATCTGGAAGTTCGGGACGTTCTAGCCCAGTCTATAACAGTCTTCATCACTGTAACGGTAAAGTTCATGCTCCTTATTGAGCAATATTGACCCCCCTCGCCCTCATCCCATAGCACACTTGGTAGGTCTGCCCTGTTCATCCCTTCCTTACCCTAGGTTGGTCCTTCTCCCTCAGGTGTGTCTCTTGGAGGAAGATTGCATTGGCCTTCAGACATTTCAGATGGGCAATACACTGGTAAAATTTGAATGAAGAAAGCTCTTCAGACCATTTGGTATCTCCATTCTACCTATACCAATATTTCTTCAGATACAAGGCCTGCTCTGGGGCTGATGCCTACCTCTAACTGGAGTGCGGACGCTCCTGCCTGAGTACGCCTCGACCAGCGGCCACATGTCTAACACTGGCAATCTCCTTCAACCAAGTCCGGTGATGTCACACGTCTCAGAGGCCAGAGTTACTGGGTGTTCGGTCCGGACCATGGGGATACCATGCAAGGGACGATGCCCTATAACCTCCTGGACTTCTCTACTGAATTAATACCATTAAACCAATTATCTGGCATAAGCTGGTTGAACAATTGTCCGGCACCACCGGGTGGGTATGTGAGATTCCAGATCATCCCAAACTTGCACTCTCTGCAGGCCAGCATGAGTATGACCCATTTGGTGCTTGTTTTTAGTGATGTTGCCCTGGAAGAAATACTACATCCTTTCTGCATATTGGTTCCAGTCTTCAACACTGGTGTCAAATGCATTTTACTGCCAAAACTGAGGCATTGCGAAGTGGGTACAGAAAATCATAGGCGAGTAGGTCGGAGCAGGTCCAGAAAATCACGCCAAGTAGGTCACAGTATTGACAGCAAACCCGTTTACTTCTCATCGCCAGTTAAGGACACTGGGAATCTACAGCGTAAAATAAAGAAACTTGGCTTTATTTGCAACATGTGTGTGTGTCTGGCAACATGTGTGTGAGTGACAGGCTGATCTTTTATACGAAGGTTAACGAAGTTCCCAGCGGGGGAGCTTGTACTCCAAGGACCAGAGGGGAGATGATCATTCCCACCCCATGTGGGCTATTACATAAAGGTTACTTATGAACCTCGTTCCATCTCTGCTGTCATCAGACCTTCTCTGGTGTGTCTCCTGGACCCCTGGGGAGTATTCCAACCACCCAACCCCTTCGCTAGGGGCCCTGATCCCTGCTATGACCAAAAACCCTGCAATTAACTTGGAAGGCTGGCATCTATGTTCATCTTCTGGAGATTCCCTAACACCGTTCTAGCACTGGCCACTACTGCTTTCTGGTGCTGCTCTGTTACTGTCCATGAAGGGCAAAATCCCATTCTCTCATTGTTGAGGCTGCCCCTAGCATATGGTAGGGCAGCGCCAGGTTGTCCCTGCCACATCCCCATTCACCACTTTTTTGATAATCCATAATTTGAACAGCCTTGCTAGTTGTTGGCAAGATGGGTAGTGTGAAAAACAAAACTTGAGAATGATTCTGACTCCTGAGCATTGTTTTCATGTTTGGGCTCAAACCTGGCAGGAATCATATGCAGGTTGAGTTTTGTTGGAGATGCCCATTTTGAGGTGACTGTGCTTTCCACCTGGGAGTAGTGAGCAACAAGTTTCTTCTTTTTGGAGAAAGTTACACTCGAGGCCAATAAGTGAATATTTGTAATTACATTGGTTAATAGGGACATCAAGCATAGATTTATTGAGAGCAAGTGGTTTTATCTGCATAGATGAAGTTGTGCATCAGGGACATTCCAGAAAGAATTCATTAAAATGACTGAAGCATTGTGTTAGTGTAATAGTCGAGTCGAGACCAAAAGATGATTGTTTAATCAGTACGTGGGGAGTTGAGATAAATTAATATGAATACAGTCTACCCACCATGTCCCACCCAAATCTGGGTGCAACGTGGCCAGGAGAGGCTGCTCCCAGGATTTACCCGGCTTGCCATGCCTCGTGAGATCTAACCGGATCTCTCGAGAGGTCGTGATTTAGATCCTGCACATTGGAGTGCGGGATCAGTATTTGGCAAATCGGCATATTAGAGTGAACAGCTAGTCTCACGCTATGCTCTCACCTGATCTACCCGGGGCTTTAGGATCTAACCCCTTTGCCTCGGAGACCTTGGGCGAGCACCGTTCACTGCTGGTTCCTGCAAACTGGAATTGCACACCAGGTGGGTGGCACCAGGGTATGCTGGTGCCACCCACTCACCTTGTCCCTAGCAGTGCTACCAGGGTACTAGCCTGACACGAAGTGTGCCCAGGTGACACTTGTAGGGGAATTAGGGTACCATGCTGGCATTTTGTCTGCACCTTGGATTGGGCTCGGGGGTGCCCTGCCTATGGGTGTAAGGTGGCCTGAGGACCCCCTTTATAGATGTTGGGACATTGGGGGGGATCCGGGGGTCACTTCAGGAGTCTAAAGATCGTTGCACCACATAATGACGACGTCTCAATCACCTTCTCACTGAGCGTTCCAGAGAGCGGAGATTCTCAGTGCAGGAAATGTGACTGCAGTCTCTGGGGGGGCTGTCTCACTGGGCCACAGAATGCCAATAGATAGTGGGGTCATTCCCGCCACTACAAGCGCCCAGAACAACCCTCGATTGCTGCTCAGAAAGGACTTTTTTTGTTAGATCGCACTTTATTCCATGATAGTTGATAAGGGAGAAATGTGTTTAAAATTTGATGCCGAAACAAGATCTAGTAAGCAGTTAGGACTAAGCAGCTTTTAGTGTTTCCCATAAGAGCAGAGAATACAGGAGTAAATAAGTCATGAAAAATCGCTAGAAAACCTTGACTTTAAGCTGTAAGTTGTTACTGATACTTGCAGCATTCTGGGACAGAGCCTTCATGCCAGCTGACCAGCGGGTGCATTGCAAGTAGCTGTTGGCTGTCGAGCGGGCTATCACTTACAGCCCTCTGCTTACCGCCTCTTGCTGGAGTGAGCCTTCGGCCCATCGTCTATGTTGGTCAAAAACAACCACCTAACTCTCTTCTAATCTATTTTCCAACATTTGGCCCATAACCTTGTATACCTTGGCACCGCAAGTGCGCATCTAAATACTTCCTAAATGTGTCTGCCTCCAACACTCTGCCTCTAACACCCTTTCAGGCAGTGAGTTCCAAACTCCCACCACCCTCTGGGTGAAAAAACAGTTCCTCACATCCCCTTAGCTTAAATCAATGCCTCCTGGTCATTGATTGCTCCATCAAGAGGCGATTTCTTCCTGTCCGAGTATGTCCTTATTTTATACATCTCAAATCGTGGCCTCCCTCCCCTCCGTCTCCTCTGCTCCAAAGAGCGAGTTCTGCTTGCTCTCCTGTAATGAAAGAAAGCAGAGAGTTGTGACAAAGGGACTGTGCAGAATGACTGATGTTTAAGACGATCACTGTGAACATGGGTGCAAGATGACACCAACAATGAGTGCATGTGCCTGTTAGTTGTTTAGGTGGGGATGTGAGATTACTGGCAAGAGAGGAATGTACCAGCCTGCCGATCTGAACCCAGCTGGACTCTCCAGGGCCTCTTAATCCAGCTGGTGCTGTAGTTGAGCCACTGCCAGCTTTCTCGCAGCATGAAGGCCTGTCCAAAATAAAATTTAAGCCTATGAAGCACATAAAGAATGAACAATCGAAATTGAAAGGAAAGGACAAAATTCTGTAATTTTTACTGGATGAAAAAAGTTTATTTGAGCTCTGTTACTGAATAGGGAAAGACTATTTCCTCTGGTTGAGATATCAGTGATAATGGGCGTGATTCTCCCAGCCCCGGGATGGAGAATCGCCGCAACCACGCCACGCAGCCCCAACGCCAGCGCGCAATTCTCCGAGGTGCGGAGAATCGGTGCCATTTGCGGCGGTGTGTTTGGCGCGGCGCCGGTCGTGGGCTGCTGTATGAGGCTGGGCCGCTGATTCTCCGGCCCGGGTGGGCGGAGCGTCCATGCGGAAAAACAGAGTCCCGCCGGCGCCGTCCACACCTGGTCGCTGCCGGCGGGAACTCTGTGCGAAGGGTCGGGGGGTGGCCTGTGGAGGGGGGCTCCGTCCCCGGGGTGGGCCACCGATGGGGTCTGGCCCACTGATCGACGGGCCGCCCCCCCCCCCCCCCCCCTCCAGGCCTACTTTATTGACGTCTGGCCCCAGAACCCCCGCGCCATGTTGCGTCGGGGCAGGCACTTTCCTTAAAGCCACCGCGCATGCTCAGGTTGGCGCATTGCCACTGCACATGCACGGGTTGGCGCATCGCCACTGCACATGCATGGGTTAGCGCCGCCCTCAGTGCGTGCCAGGAAGTGAGGCTGGAGCGCCGTGAACCATTCCAGCGCCATGCTGACCCCCTATGGGGGACCGAATCGCCCGTTCACGACGGCGCAGACACTCTGTCCCGCGATCGGAGAATCGCGCCCAATGAGTCATTCATTTACAATCAACACCCTAGTGCAAGCCCAGTTAACTCTCATTTCAGCTCATTATGTTCTCCATCCACAGTGCATTCCATTCTCACAGAATGTTCTGTCATGTTAGGACAGGAAAAGTCCCAGAGTAACTTGATCCCTCTAGCATACATTGTCTTACTGTTTCCTTTCACTTGGCTATTTATTAAACTGTATTTGCGTTGTTAACCGCAGGCCTTGATTTGTAATGGAGTCTTCCATATAATATTTTCAAAAACCATTTTGGAAAGTCTAAAAATGCTGTCATGTGGCTCTCCTTTATGCCATAAGACTTCCCTAGGTCTATGTGAAATATCATTTCCTCAAAATAAAATCCACGATCGTGTCTGCGTGGGGTTCAGCCCCACAACCCAAAGATGCACAGGGTAGGTGGGTTGGCCACGCTAAATTGCCCCTTAATTGGGGAGGGAAAAACCGAATTGGGCACCTAAATTTACATTTAAAAAAAAAATAAAATAATAAAAAATCTAATTAGTCAAACTAGAGTTGAAGCTTTTTTTTCACTGATTACATCGCTAACAAAATGCCATTTAAACAGAGGTTATGGCTGGAATTCAAAAGGTATGTGTTCTTGCCGACCCCCACAAGCAGATGACAGCACCCAGTGTAGGGCAACTTGCAGCGGCCAATAAGCAGGTCACTGCCTGAGCCACCATCCAGTTGAGGACAACTGACCAGCTCCTAATCAGTGATCAAGTAGTTTAGATTGCATAATCAATAGAGGTGAATCATAGAATTTACAGTGCAGAAGGAGGCCATTCAGCCCATTGAGCCTGCACCGGCCTTTGGAAAGAGCACCCTACCCAAGCCCATGTCTCCACCCTATCCCTGTAACCCAGTAACCCCAAATAACCACTGGTTTGGACAGTAGGGGCAATTTAGCACGGCCAATCTGCCTAACCTGCCCATCTTTGGACTGTGGGAGGAAACCAGAGCACCCGGAGGAAACCCACGCAGACTCAGCACAGACAGTGACCTAAGCCGGGACTCGAACCTGGGACCCTGGAGCTGTGAAGCAACAGTGCTAACCACTGTACTACTGTGCTGCAGGTGGCTACTGCTAAGGCTGCAAGAAGAAGTGGGGGGGAGGTGCAGTTTATTTTGTATCTAATGTGGGGGGGGGGGGCTGCTGTACACCCTCCAATGGCAATGCAGTCGGAAGATGTGCCCCCTCTCCTTCGGGAACCAGCTTGGAGGCTGCCAGGGTTTGCCTTGTGGTCTCTCCATTCGGTGGCAGCCCTTCTCAATGCTAGTAAAATGCTGATGGGGGTCAAAAAGAGATTTTAATTGATTTAATTAGCCTTCCACCTCCAGTCAGCAGGTGAAACTTCTCAGTCTCTCAATATTAGTCTCCTTCATGAAAATCCAACTTCCTCCAGGAGTTCGACATTCCTCCAATTCTGGCTTATGACCAACATCTTTCACCCCGGCATAAGTGGCCATGTCGAGGTTCCCACCACTGTGAATTATCCAAGGTGACAGGAAGATGTTTGACTCTCCAACTGCAACCTTCTGCCACTATTTAGAGGCCTCTAAATGGCTGGTAAAATCAAGCCCAATAACTTAATTTTAAATGTACCTGGTTAAATAATTGAATCTGAAGAAGACAAAGATGGAATAGATATGAAATAACACCACCTGAAGAGATCTCATTGGTACCGCAAAAAGAGTTGGGGTTTTAGTCATGATTCCTGATGGACTCCCATGACCTGAGTCCAGAGATCCCAAATGTAAGCTGCTTCAGTATATCCTGAAGCTAATCTGTATTGCCGAATGATTGCTAGAAAATTAAACCAAACGATGTCTGCATTAAGTCTTTCCATTCTTTCTTTTAATTTTTGTTATAGCTCTGATCCGTCGCAACTTAATGTTTTGGCACTATTGGCTTCATGACAGCAATTTGCATTTTTATGTAGCATCTGTAATACAACCACTTCCCAAGGTGTATTTCAGGAATATCATCAGATTAGATTTGACACTGAACCAACTTTTGAGGAGATGTTAGAATGGGTGACCGGCAGCTTGTTCAAATATGTACATTTTGAACAGGAAGTTAGGGGATTAGAGACTAGTTATAATATGGAGAGGTTTTGGGGAGTGAATTCCAATGCCTGAGGCCTAGAAACCTGATGGCATGGTCACTTATGCTGGGGTGAAAGAGATTGGTCATAAGCCAGAATTGGAGGAATGTAGAACTCCTGGAGGAGGTTCGCAATGAAGGATTTGGATTTTCATGAAGGAGACCAATATTGGGAAACTGGAAAGTTTCAGAATTCACAAACCCTCTCTGCTAAGGAAGCCCTGCCAACCATTTTTCATATCAGGGGGATGGTATGGAATCAAGGCGGCCACCTCTGGGGAAAGGCCCGAAGTCGCAGTGGCGGTGAGCAGATGGTGCGGCCAGAAGGCTGGAACATCTGCCTCCATTTACTGGGACATCAGCTCAATCGCAAGTTGCATTTCTTTCTCTCTTTGTCCCCAATCATCCAACCTTCATGAGCCATTAATATTCCCTATGCCCCATCAGCAAGGGTTATGGGGGGCGGGGGCAAAGTGGAGTTGAGACCACAATCTGGTCAGCTATGAATTAAATGACGAAGCAGATTAGAGGGACAAAATGGATCACTCCTGCTCTTAATTATTGTGTTCTTGTGAAATGATCCTGAAACTGGCACAATCAAAGGCTTTGAAAATAGATTTTTTTGGGGGGGGGAAGAAATGTCCCAGTTGTAGAGCGGGAACATTCTTTCATGTCTCTTCTTACCTTTTAAGCTGTGGTCTGCTTATTCACTGCTTGTGTTTCGTTGCACAAGATTGAGGTCTGAAATAGATTTGTAAAACCCTGACATTGTTTGTGATCGCTTGATGTGAAGGCAAGAGGCCCAAGGTATTTCAATGGGAATGCAGAACAGCTGCTTTTTATTGGGTTATTCACTCAGGACTTGGGGTTCTCTATGGTTCACATCTCCTTCTGAAAGGAGTTCTTCTCTGTTAAGAGTTTGATGGCCTTTGAACAACAGCCTACCCCACAATAAAGGCAGCATTGCTGTGTGTGAATTTGTCCCTTATCCCCAGGAATCTGGTCATGCGTGCCATTTTTAAATGACTCCTGAGTTGTCCTGACTCAGCAGAAATTTGGGCTGGGGAGGCCATGGAGGAATTTGTGCATAAGAATGAGAATTTCAGAACTGCAGTGTTGCTGGTCCAGAATGCAGTGAGCACTGGGGTAACAGGAGAACTTTGGGGATGTAGATCAGGGTTTTTCAAGGTGCGGGGTGCAACTCGTGGGTGGGTGTCAGAAGGTCTGGGAGCTGAAGGTGTTCTGACTACATCAGCCGCTGAGTTTCCCAACATCCGCATTCGGAAGCCTGCAGAGAAAATGCTCCCTAAAATGTCTCATGTAAGCCTCCTGGTTCCACCCCAACCCATCTGCCGGCGGCTCCGCTTTGAAAATCATGTGCCACACAATTTTAGCATATTCCTGTGGCCCAAGAGTTCACCCAGGCGTGGTCCTTCTACACTTCCGGCCCCTGGACATGGATCCCATGTGTTCTGCCCCAATGCAGAACAGTAGCCAGGTGGACAACATCAAGGGACTGATGCACTCACTCAGAGCTTGGGGTGTGTGGACCGTGAACTTTTATAGATGGGAGGACATCACAAGGCATATATGATCCTAACCTCACTCGATGTTGACATAAATTCAATACACCAGAGGCTAGTGGATAGTGAATAAAGAACAGGAAAACCAGATTTATTTTCCCTCTCTTGCCTGGGACAAGTGTCTCAAACACTATCTTGAATAAGGATAGACTGGGTTAGCAAACATGGCGTGGGTCTTCGAAAAAAGTTGAAAAACACTAGGTGATCGTGTGATGCGGGGACAGGAATAGCTGCTTTTCCTTAGGATCTGGCGCTACTCATTGTTTAATTCTTTTATCCTGCTTTACGTGGCGCATAGTTATTATGGAGTATTAATTCCCTAATCCTATGTCCCTAGAAGACTTGGCTGGGCGTTGGAAGAAAGAAATACTGAGGAATCCTAAGAGAGTTGATTTAAAAGGGAGCACACTGATGCAACTGGGGTGAAGCTGACTCCTCCAATGGTGACTGAAACTCGTGATTGGGATCTCAACCCGACGTGCTTGAAGGCACTGCAGACGACTTGGCATGCTGATGGGAATATTCGTGCTCCTGAGATAGAGCTGCATAATACTAATTAAAGGCTCTGACACTTCGAGGAAAGAATCCTGAACATAAAAATGTTGTGTCCTGTGCTGAGGCCCACATTCAGTCTTCAGAAAACCAGTTACGTGATATGTCATAAATCCTGGAGAACGAAGGCCAGAAGTAAAATGTCTTGAGGTTGGTTTGCCAGAAGGAGTGGAGGGTAAGATCTCTTTTTTAGAGCTGTCTACAATGCTTTCTTAAGCTGGATGCGAAGACTGGGCATAAGTTGGAAAGGGCCTCAGGACTAATTTCATGGATTGCCAGAAAATACTAGAGACAGCAAGGTGTGGTTGGACCTGGCTCCACGAGGGGGCAAGGGTCTAATTTTTCCAAGATTTCTCAGCAGTGACACAACAGATGTGCAAGAGGCTTCGATCAAGTTTGAAAATGGCTAAAGGCACCTGGAGTGAATTGTGCCTCTTTATCCTGCTACTGAAGGTGATATCCGAAAACTCGACATTCAATAATATGGCTAGAGCTTTGGCTTTTGAAAGTCCATAGAAGGCAATAATTTAGTGTAACAGTCTGCAACTCATTGAAATATCTGGACTTTCTCCCTGTCATAATGCCTCCTTGTCTGACCTTTGTTGCTATTTATCATGTTTGCCTGGAGGTGTTAAAAATTCAGCTCTTTACTGAATGTTTCATCGTTTTGGGGGACCTCCATTTACTGAATGGAAAATGCTCTTCAGCGTGCTTCTTCTAGCTAAGGCGTGGGCTGTGTATGGTAATTGGACCGCGTGATAGAAATCCGTCTCTTCACCTTATCATGTGTTTTATCATGTGCTTATGATAGTAATACTGGTTGTTTATCTTTACTTTATTGGTGTGGGTGAGAAGTTGAATCTTAATGTGACGGTTGGCTCCCATTCTCTTTCTGGCTGATCTTTTCTCTTTTTATGGAGTCTCTGGTGCGACTGGAGATGCGGGAAGTATGTTTTTGTGCACAGCAATAGCGGTTGCTAATTTAAAACTATGTTCCTGGAAAGTGCAGTGAGTTTTTCCTATTGAAAAGAAAAAAAGATCCTCCTTTCCTTTAATAAGCGGACTGGGTGGGGCAGTTTTTATTTTGTCTAGTTCTCCATCAATAGTGGAGTGGTGGGGAGGGTGGTGTAGCAATGTTCCTTTTTCAAAGTAGAGAAGCGCAAGGGGTTGATGTGATTTGCGAAGGGACTTTTAGAGTCTCTCTCTCTGTAACCTAAAGACTGTAAATCGATCCTGGTGATTTAAAACTAATAACAGTAGTGACTTTAACCTGATGTACTTCTGGTAAAAGGTGTTTTAAGTCTTATGGATGTTAAAAGGAAAGCTTAAAGGATCACTTAGTGTTGTATTATTTGGGGGTTGTATTTTAATTAATGGTTTCTAAGATGTTCACTGTATGTTTTAAAAAGGTTAACTTGAGTTCATAGAATAAACATTGTTTTGCTTTAAAAAATACATTTCCATTTCTGCTGTACCACACCTGTAGAGTGGGCCTTGTGCTCCTCATACCACAATCTATTAAAGGTTGTGGGTCAGGTGAACTCCATGATACACTTTGGGGTTCTCTAAACCCTGGCCCATAACAATGTAAACCATGCCTTTTTCCAGTGGTTCAAAGTGGATGTGGAGATCTTGTACTATTTGAAGGCCAGCCAATTCTCTTAATGGCCTCGCCTGATTATTTCTTCACCCAGCCCCACTGGCTAACTGTTCATGCTTTTCCCTACAATTTATTGGAACCTGTGTACAAAATCTATGGTATTGTTCATGATAACTTTGACTTTGAAGGGAATTGAATTGAGAAAATATTCCATTGCCCGGTCAGAAGGGTAAATTGAAGTTCTCAAGACAACTTGGAAACATTGTAAGTGCAGAAACCCATGCGATGTGACCTTGGGCAGAATTGGTGACTTGGGTTTTGCCTGCTAATTGGAGAAACAACAGGAGCCCTGCATTTCCTACATTGGGGATGGTCCACTGGAATGAAGAGCCCATCATGCACTTAACTGGTCCTTTGCCCGCATTTAGGACGGTTCTTCACTGGCAATTGGAGGCTGCTTCCAGCAATGCACTCACCAGAGCCCTTGTATCAATGAGGGACCCAGGTCATCGGCGCATGGATGGGGAGATTTCAGTGGCTTAGGGGTCAAAAGAAATGGAAGGGAGGTGGCTCTCGGTGGCTTCCCCTTTCCAAATGCCAGGTCCTTGATCAGGCACTGCCTGACAAATGAGGGACAGCACTACTCCCCACCCTTGGGAGCCAAGCAAAGTTAGTTTCTTTGGGTTCCCTTGACGACCCCTGATTGAATATCAGCAGGAAAGACCCTTAAGTGAACACGAGTGTCCTGTTTAAGGGCCTCAATTAGCATCTGGCCAAAAGTCAGATTACAAAATTGTTGGGGCACAGGAGAGGGCCATTCAGCCTGTCAAATCTGCACTGACTCTCCTAATGGGTTATTAGTGCCATTCCCCTGCCTTCTCCCTATAACCTTGCACTTTCTTCCTTTTTAGAACATGGGAATGTAAGAATCGGGCATAGGCCTTAGGGTTGCTCCCCCCTTTATCTCTATTTTTAACTGACTAATCATCTACCTCAATGCCCTACTATACCCATATCGCTTGACAGCTTTAAGATCTATCTGGCTGACCCTTCATAGCTTTCTGGGACAATTTACCCGAGTACAGAATTCCCCATCATCTCAGTCTCCGAATAAGAGGTAGGCCATTCAGGACTGTCCCCTGGTTCTAGGAGATGCAAAACTATACTAAATACTCCCAAGTGCAATATCACCGAGGTTCCATATAATTGCAGTAAGACTTCTTTATTCCTATACTTTAATCTTATTGCAATAAAGGCCAACTTGCCATTAGCTTTACTAATTGCTGCTGTCCCTGAATGTTGGCTTTCAGTGATTCATGAACAAGGCCCCCCTTGTCCCTTTGGACATCACTTGTCAATCTCTCGCCATTTAAGAAATGCTCTGTAGTTGTTTGTTATCAGAGTGGATAACTTCACATTTTTCCACAATATACTCCATCTTGTGTGCAGAAAGGGGCTATTTTAAAAAAAATAATGTTTGGTCTACTGTAGTATTCTCTGAAGTAGGCTTGTGGGGGCTGTGTGTGCATGACTAATATAATTAAGCTGGGGACTGAATATCTATAAAGCTAGGTAGGAAAGGCAGGCACTTGGAAGCGAATATGGGCAATGTAAATGTTCTGCAGGTAAATAAGACATGGATAGGAATTTGTATTGGATGATAAAAAGAACCTTTTAATATATAAAGGGGTTTATAAGTTTTGTGGGATGTGGGCACTGCTGGAAGGGGCAGCATTTGCTGCCCATGAACTGCTTACTAGGCTATTTCATAGTGGGTGTAGAGTCACCAGGCCAGGGTGCCAGATATCCTTCACTGAAGGGTATCATTAAACCAGAATAGTTTTTGCAACAATCTATGTTGGCTTCATAGATTACACCAGCTGCCCTGATCCCCGGAGCATTACCCTTGGCCTGTGGATTACTAGTCCAGTCACAATACCTCGCGACCCAGAACTTTGGGCGGGATTCTCCCGTACCCGGGGGGGTTTTAGGGGCTAGGCCTGCCCCGGAGTGGTTGGCACCCCACCGCCTGGTGGAAGGCCTTTGGCGCCACGCCAGCCGGGCCGAAGGGACTCCGCCAGCTGCCGCGGGTCCACGCATGCGCGGGAGCGTCAGCGGTTGCTGTCATCATCCCCGTACATGCGCAGGGGGGTGTTCACCTAAGCGTCGGCCATGGCGGAGGCGGACTGTCGACGCGTAGGAAAAGAGTGCCCCCACGGAATAAGCCCGTCCACTGATCGGTGGGCCCCGATCGCAGGCGAGGCCACGTGGGTGCACCCCCCCCCCCCCCCCCCCCCCCGGGAGCCAGATCGCCCCACGCCCCCCCCCCCCCCCCCCGGAGCCCGCCCGCGCCGCCGGTGGGACTAGCATAGAACCAGTGGGACTTCGGCCCATCGCGGGCCGGAATCGCCGGGGGGGGGGTTTCCGCCCCCGCCGAATCTCGGTGCTGGAGAATTCGGCAGGGGGCGGGATTCGCCCCCCCCCCCCCCCCCCCCCCCCCGATTCTCCGCCCATAACCTCTCCCAGGGGGAGAAGTAATCAGAACATTTCGGAAATACTCTACACCAGGCTTCATCTGTGGGGAGAAAAACATAGTTAAATGGCCCTCTGTCTTCTGTTCATTTAAACAATTCTCAATCCATGCCATACTACCAAAGTCTCATGAGTGTCCTGCTTCATAATAAGTTTATACTTTTAAAATGAATTCTAGCATTTCCCTGTTACTGATGTCCAGCTAACCAGCCTGTAGTTCCCTATTTTCTCTCTCAACACTACAATCGGGTCGAAGGGATTTATTAACTTCCAGATCCATTAATTAATTCAGTATTTCTTTTTTTTTGTTTTGTTAATTTATTTCAGTTCTAAATCTCGCTATCTCTTGGGTCTTTTAGTCTTTTGGGGAGCTTTTTTGTATCTTCCTCTCATGAAGACAGACAGAAATGTTTCTCTGTCATTCCTTCCCCATTATAAATTCCCCTGTCTTGTGTGCAATGGGCCCAAATTGTGCTTGCTTATTCTATTTTCTCTTCCTTAATTTTCATGCCCCCACCTCCCACTGTGGCCATGGTCCCCCTTTAGTTGACATATCTGTTACATTCTCTGGCCGCACTGGGGATTATATGTACAAGTGTCTACTTACGGTTTAATTTGGGCTTAAGCTTGCCCTCGGACCAGTCCCCGATGGCTTTGTTCCCACCCCCTTTCTTCCAACCCCCAGATGGCAAATGGTATTTTCTCCAACCTGAAATTCTTCCAGGTCAGGCAGCCAGTCTGCAGCTTTGGGGGTGATGCTGATCACCAGCCAAGCAGGAATCTGCAGGTGATCAGGGAGGTTAAGTCATTGCCCCCCCCCCATGAAGAGATCTGGTTGTTCTGATACCATGAACACCACCACTTTGGGCATAGCTCCACTCTCACTCCCAGGGGAGAGCATACCACCTCTAACACCAACTCCTTGATTAGCAATGTTCTGGTATCTGGGGGTATAGGAAGTTTTAATCTGGATTTGTCTTGGTTTGTTTCCTATTGGTAATTGGACGGTTATGATAGTGTCCCCTCGTCCTGTCTCTACCTTTTTGAGAAGCGGTGCCCATTATTGCAGGAGTAAACTTGGGTTGTTGCCCCGCCCCCCCCCCCCCCCCCCCCCCCCCGTGGGTTCACCGGGAAGAAGATGTCACTTTTGATTGAGTTTGTAGCCCGAGAAGGCTCCAAACTCCTCCTAGGAGTTGGCTTGAGGTTCAAGAGATAGAGGAGCAGATCATCCTCATAGAGTGAAACTCTTATGCTCTCTGTCCCCACTCTGGATAAATCTCCACCCTTTCGCCATTCTGAGAGTGATTGCCAGTGGCTCAATTGTCAGAGCAAATATCTGCATCCCTGTCTCGTGCCTCTGTGCAGCTGTAAGTATTTGGATCTGGTGGTGTTTGTCCGTACACATGCCATGGGACCACTGTACAGTAGTTTCACCCAGGAGGTGAAACCTGGCCCTAACCCAAACTGTTCCAGTACCTCCTTGAAGTACTTCCACTCCACTCTGTCAAAGGACTTTTCTGCATTCAGGGAGATGATCACTTCTTCTGGTTCTCTCCCTGGATGGGGTCATTATGTTCAGCAGGTGCCTGATGTTCAATGTTTGCTGCCTGCACTTGACAATGCCCATCTGGTCTTCCGCGACTGCTCTCGGGTGTTTTGACAGGATCATTGTGTCTACGTTGAACAGCAAGAAGTGCCTCTAGGATCCGCACTCAGTCGGATCTTTGTCGTTTTGGGGTATCAGTGATATTGAGGCTTGTGACAGGGAGCCCCTTGCTGGGGAGGGGGGTGGTGAAAGAGGAGAAGCGATGCAGGCATTCTGCCCGGCATGTCTCCAACCTCGGTGTGAAGTATGTTCGGAGATTATGATTGCAGAATACTCCCTGGAAGCATGGTTTTCCCCACTATGATGAAGTTGATCCTGGTGTAGACCCGGTCTACCTTGGGGAAGGAGAACTCCTCCTCCCCTGGGTGTGTGAACCTCCGTTGGTCCACTGCCCCCATCTGTTCTATGAACATGTGCAGTTCCTTTGCCATATTTACTCTTTCTCCTCCCGGCCACCTCCCCAGCCCTCGTCCTGTAACACTAATGGGGAGTCTGTCCCACCTACAAACTAAACTGCCTCCCATCATTGACTCTGTCTGCACCTCCCGCTGCCTTGAGAAAGCATAATCAAAGTTTCTTTCTCTCTCCTCTTCCCCCCCCCCCCCCCCAAAAAAAAAACTTATTCTCTCTTCCAGCCTCCATTGGGCACCAGATACAAAAGTCTGAGAACACTGCTTCACCACTGCTGTTACCAGAATTCAAAAGGACTCTCTTATGGACTGAACTGATCTTCTCTTCTGAGTGGTACAAAGCTCTGTTTCACCCTATGGCTATGTGTTTACATTGTGTATTTATGTATGTACTATGTTTCATGTCTGGACTGTACGCAGAACAATACTTTTCACTGTACCACCGTACACTTATCCATCCATCAATGTTGGTCCTTCTCCCCCGGTGGGTCTCTTGGAGGAAAACTGTCGGCTTTGATACTTTTCAGGATCAACCATACTTGCCATGTAGATGTGCCCCTGCACTCTTGGGGGAGGGGGGCTCTCCAAAGTGGCTGTGTTGCTTGCCACCATATATAATCTGTTGCCAACTTAGCACCCTCCCCTCCTCCTCCGCCCCGGTGACTGGTTCCTCCTTCGCACAGTCTCCCCCACACCTGCTCGTACCTCCTTGTGTTAGCTTACCCACTAGTGTGGGTCTCTTTTTTTTGCCCTCCAAAGGATCAATCTATACTTCCAACCAGTTTGCCTGGTACCTGGGCCATATACTAAGAGTTCCTGTCCTTGGTTCCCTCCGGTAGGCCCACAATTTGGAGGTTCTGGCGGTGCGATCAATTTTCTTTGTCCTCGACCTTCCCCTTGTGTCAGCACCAACCTTGCCATCTGTCTCTTGTGAAGCAATCCGATCGCTTCGGTCCAGCTCTTTGATCGTTGCTTCCTGCGTCTCTAGCTGCCTTTCTGTCCTTTCTAACGCCTCTTGCAGGGTGACTGGCGCCTCCGCTACTACAACTTTCACACTTCCAGTTTGATGGCATCCTTGGGCTCCTGAGTTAGGAATTAGCCTGCCGATTAATGGCCTTTTGCAAAAGCTGCTGCTCGGCTCCAAGCTCCCAGCAAAACGAAACTGCCTGCTACAGACATGGCTCCTCCCATTAATTACATCATCTTTATCCCACTCCGATCTGCTGACCTGCTTACACCAATCTAAACACGTCAAATTATCTACTCACCAGGGAATCTTCAATCATAACAGAACTCCATTGAGCCTCTTTTTGCAAACACGTACTTGGTTGGAATGAATGACGATCTCACTTTTGACCACTTAATTGCACCTTCTGCACCCACAGTGTCTGGAAACTGTAACCTAGTTTCTTTTAATGATAACACTGCAACAGGTATATGTAAGAAAATCTTCCATTCATCACAGCTGTCAATTCCTCTATCTTATTAATGCTGTGTGCTTTCAGATAGTGACTTTAGTTCTGTCTTTTTATTATTGCCACTACCCCTCTAGCCTCATCTTCTGCCATATGTTAGTAAGCTCTGTCCATGCACTGATTTATGATTACTCTTACTGTTGCCTTGCTGAAGGTACAGTGAACAGTACAGCTCCTACTTTCCCCAGTACTCGTGCCAGTGTCTCCTGAGGCAAAACCCATTTCTCCCACACCAATCTTCGAGTCATGCTCGGATCTTATTCAACCTACGTCATCCATAAATATTCACTCCTCCCATCATCGATGCATTGTAGCAGCAATGTCCCACCTACAAGATGCACTGCAGGAACTCCCCAAAGCTTCGGAGACGACGACACTTTCCAAACCCACGACCGGTAACATCAAGAAGGACAACGGCAGCAGATACATTGGAACACCACCACTGGAAGTTACTCTCCATGCCAGCCACCATCGTAACTTGGAAATATTTTGCCATTCCTTCACAGTCACTTCACCAAATCCTGGAACTCCTTCCTTAATAGTGGAGGGACCTACACCATGTGGATTGCAGTGGCTCAAGTTGCTCTCGCTCTTCTAGTCGAGTTAACTCGTCCACCCTTCAGTTTTCATCCATACAGGCTGCAAGAAGCTCAGACCTGTTGGACAATTGGAAAGGTTGAAGCTCCTCCACTTCTTCTACTTTCCCAATCCCCTTACCAGCCTCGCACTCCGTCACTGATCAAACTAGCTGTGAAGAGGCATTAAATTCAGCCCTTTGAGAAGAAAAGTCCTGATCTCCTTTCTGGGCTCTCTACTGTTCAGCAAACTGTTGCCAGATGACTCCAATCTTTGAATAATACTATTTAAGTTCAATGAATTCCTTTTGCTGTTCTTGTGCCTCAGGACTTCCATTTTCCTGCCTGCAAGTAAGGATCTGCGAAAATTTAGGCAAAATATTTGTGGCACTCGCATGGAAAATATTTTATGGACATTAAAAGGATTTGTCTTTAACATTTAAATTTATAAAATACATACGACTTTAAATCAAAAAGTATAAAGCCACTAATCATTAAAAGGATAAAATACTTCAGTCTAAGTGATCAAGACATGTTGCATGTCTTTAGTCTCTATTTTAGGGGCTGTTTAGCACAGGGCTAAATCGCTGGCTTTGAAAGCAGACCAAGGCAGGCCAGCAGCACGGTTCAATTCCCGTAACAGCCTCCCCGAATAGGCGCCAGAATGTGGTGACTAGGGGCTTTTCACAGTAACTTCATTGAAGCCTACTTGTGACAATAAGCGATTTTCATTTCATTTCATTTGAATATGGCCACAAAGATTGAGAAAGAAACAGATTTTGTATTTTGCTCAAAAGACCTTTTTTGGAATTTAGTGAGTATTGTTGGATAGCTTTTCGTTTTCAAAATTAGACTATTCCACTCCATATGTATGAGCTAAAGAATTTGAGGTCCTAAATCAGATATTTTAAGCCATTTGCGATTATCTACGATCTCTACTATTTCAGTCTCCAACAGAACAAACTTGAGGAATTAGGAACTGTATGTACATTGTTAAAGTAGAGCAAGGAGAATTCTGTTATACAAATTTGTATTATGTGTCTACAAGGTTGCTCGACAGCAAGAGTTAATGTGGGAATGAAGATCAACAATGCCTATGATATATGGAGTCACATTTGAGAGCAGCCTACCTGGATGGTGTCAGCACCATGCAAGCCAGTAACTTATGATCTGTGGATAGTCAAAGACCAACAATAAACTGTTCATGCTTAAAGTTTCCAGATCCCGTCGTTGAGACATCTTTTTTTTTAAAAAAAACTTATTACAACATGGTTGACAGTGCAACATGGTGATCAGCAATGATAAAGATGGCATTTGAAACGATGAGTCCAGAACAATGCCCCAAGGTATGAAACACTGAAGCTGGACTCGACATGTACATCTAAGAAGAAAAACTTAAGGCAAAATTTACAGACTTGAAATTAAGAAATTCATCAGTGAGTGGCCATCTATTGTGAGGCCACCGAGTGACAGGAGCAAGAAAACTGGTCCGATTGCAAGATGGGTGAGTAAAATGAGACCCCGAGTGAAGGTACTTGGTTAGATCACGAGATGCTGAACAAAAATTGCAAAACTCTGGGTGATGTAGTGCGAAGAATATTGAACAGTTCACAAGATAGTAAACAAATTCCCCAAAACTGTGCTTGTATATAGAATACTTGGCATCTCCAGGCTTAACATATCTACAGAGAAGCTGGAAGACACCTGCAAGTTCTTTTAAAAAAAAAAAAAAAAAACTAAAAATTGGTGAGCAGAATCATAAAGTTTAAGAATCTGCAGACACAGACTTTTTAAAGTGAAAAGTGCTGTACTTTTTAAAGGCCCCTGGCCTCCAAGATCTCTATCATTGAGACGTCTCAATATGGTTTGGTAGGTGAGCCTGCCAAAATAGTCATGCACGGGGAGAAAAAAAACACGGCAATGGCTTTCTTTTTTTTTAAACGGCTAATTGCTGGACAGTCTGATGAAACCAGTGAGCCCAGCAAAATATTAAAATCATGGGCAACTTGCGACAAAAAAAGCTGACAGCCTGAGTGTGGGAGGAAAAATGGTTACTGCACTCACCATCCTGGAGGCAACAATATTAAAAGCTGTAATTGCAAGTCCAAAAAAGCCATGGATTGAAATTAAAAAGAGGGCAACTTCCGAAAGTCCAAAAAAGCCATGGATTGAAATTAAAAAGAGGGCAACTTCCGAAGGGTAACATGAGACGCTCGACAGAGCCAAGCAACTCCAGAGGGAGCTATGATCCATGTAAACACAATGGCTGCCATCGGTGCCAGTGTAATGAAATTTACAATTCAAACCATTTGGTGTAGAAGCAACGGCGGAGAAGCAGCTGGGAACGGCAATGTGGAGTGTTGCAGATGGCTATGAATGAAGGAACGTTATCTGAGGCAACTCTGAAGGAACAGATAATCAAATGCTGTTTCACAAGAAAATTCACATCCATGCTGAATTCTAAGATTCTAAACACAATTAAAGTGAGTGAGAGGATGCGCTGAAATCCAGTGACTTGCCAAGAGATCAAGAACGGGTTTCCTTCAGGATCGAAAACAAAAGAATGATGACCATTGCTGACATTGAGACACTTTTTATATAAAAGCAGAAGAAATCTGAGGGCTAAACTACAGGATAATTCTGTTTCCAAAAGAAAAACCTGTTGACACCTTCAAATGCTATAAGAATACCCCAGGTCAAAGTTTCTTCCTCTGGAAAATGACAGAGAAACCAATTGAATTTAGCATAACGCTTAACAAACTGAAGTGCAGAGCAGACTATAGGTGTTCAAAATTCCAGGAATAAATTTTAAAGCACAGAGAAGAGATTATGAAGCAGTTGAATGGAAGAGGGAAAAGTTCAAAGCTTTCCAATCTGCGAGCGAATAATGAAGCCATGAGTAGCGCCTACAGTGAATCCAAAATGGAAGGACAAAGACTAGAGATTGAGGAGGAAAAGATGGAAAGGAGATGGGGCAAATGCAAATCCAACACTGAACCCAAGGCATTAGAAGGAGGGGGGAGGAGGAGGGGGGGGGGGGGGGGGGGTGGCGAGAGAGAGAGAGAGAAAGAAAGCTGTGCTGAATGAAATTTGTAAGTTTACAAACTGACCTGAGAATATATTTGACTGAAATTGTGAAATGAAGGTTCCACTTGTCAACGTCCAAGAACATGGTGGACACAACAGATAAAGAAACTTTTCAAGTCCACTCTAGGAATGAACCTTCGGAAGGGATGGAGCATACCCACAGTATCTTAAGAGAAACTCTGCTCTCAATTTGATCCGCAGAGTGCCACAAACCAGACAGACCAAAATGCTGACGAACTGTCGAGCCTCCACTCTGTCTGAAGTCTGATTTTGAGATGAAGAAGTAAGGATAGCAAAGCAAGATTGTATTTGTGGTGTTGGGTGTTCTAACACACAGAAGAGCCAACACAGTTGCATATGGTACAACACTTGTTTATTTAAACTTGCTATTTACAACTTGGTCTTTGCACTCTGCACGTGGGGGGCTCCCTGCTTGTGGTGTTTCAACAGCTCTTTCATGCTTCCTTCTCCCCAGACCTACTGACCTCCAGGTGTCGTGCTCGTGCTTTTTATGTGGTTGGTGTTCTTGTCTGTGATTGGTTGTGGTGTTGTGTACTCTGATTTGCCTGTTAGTGTGTCCATCATGATGTGTGTGTTTGAATATCATGACATCCCCCCTTTTTACAAAGATATGTGCCTACGTGGTAATAAATATGATCGTGACGTGAGTGCATCTAAGAGTGTGTGTGTGTCGTGTGCAGCATGTGTCTATGACGGAACTATGTACATGGGGCGATGTCGAGTGCGTCACATGAATCCAGTTGTACCATAACATAACAGAAATGCGAACGAGAGAAGAAGAAAAAAAATTTTGAACAGTTGTCCAGTCAGACGACATCTGGAACGATAAACAACAACAGGTTATCATGTAAAATTGTCCAACTTATTAAACATATGAACTGTATTATAAGTCCATTCTAATGGGTTTGCGATGAATTCGGGTTGACCGCCTTAAGGGTGGATCAAGAACCACCGGCTGCTGTGCAGGCATGGCCATGGGTGGCGATGGAAAGGGCGTGATGTGCGGCAGCTCCACAAAGTCATCCTCGGAAGCCTGTTGAGGATCTGGCGTGTTGTGTGGCTGTGAACGTGGAAGTCGGCGAAGGGCGCGCCGATTGCGGCGACGCACGGAACCATCCGGCATGCGAACCAGGAACGAGCGGGGAGCCACTTGTCGGAGGACTTCGGCCGGTGCTGACCAGCCACCATACGGTTGATGGACGCGTACTTTGTCTCCGGAGGACAGGGGGGGCAGGTCCGTCGCTCGTGTGTCGTACCGACCTTTCTGGCGATCACGCTGCAGTTGCATGTCCCGAAGAACCGCCTCATGGTCTGTTGTCGGTGCCAGGACGGAAGGTACCGTCGTCCTGAGGGAGCGACCCATTAGTAGCTGCGCTGGCGAGAGGCCCGTGGATAACGGGGCCGATCGATAGGCCAGCAAGGCAAGGTTAAAGTCCGATCCGGCATCAGCCGCCTTGCACAGGAGCCGCTTTGCGATGTGGACACCCTTTTCAGCCTTCCCGTTCGATTGTGGATGCAGAGGGCTGGATGTCACATGAGTGAAACCATATGCTGCGGCAAAGGACGACCATTCACGGCTGGCAAAACAAGGTCCATTGTCTGACATGACAGTCCTTGGAATGCCATGGCGAGCAAACGTTTCCTTGCAGGCCCCAATGACTGCGGACGACGTCAGATCATGGAGAGGCATGACTTCCGGGTAGTTTGAGAAGTAGTCTATAATAACAATGTAATCTCTGCCGAGCGCGTGAAATAGGTCAACACCCACCTTCGCCCAGGGGGACGTCACCATCTCGTGTGGTAGAAGTGTTTCCGGAGGTTGCGCCGGCTGAAACCTCTGACAGGTTGTGCAGTTGAGCACCATGTTGGCTATGTCTTCATTAATACCCGGCCAATATACCGCCGCCCGGGCCCTTCGTCTGCATTTTTCGACACCCAAGTGGCCTTCGTGTAGTTGACGAAGAATCATCTGGCGCACACTGTGTGGAATGACGATCCTATGCGATTTCATAAGGACCCCGTCTATATTGGTGAGATCATCTCGCACATTGTAAAACTGGGGGCACTGCCCTTTTAGCCACCCTTCCGTCATGTGGCGCATCACTCGCTGCAGCAGAGGGTCAGTCGCCGTCTCTGCGCGTATGTGGGCCAGACAAGGATCATCAGCTGGCATATTTGCTGCTGTCAGAGTCACGTGTGCCTCAATTTGACGCACGAACCCCTCCGCATCTGGTGGTGTGCTCACTGCTCGGGAAAGAGTGTCCGCCACTATGAGTTCCTTCCCCGGAGTGTAGATCAGTTCAAAATCGTACCTCCTGAGTTTGAGTAAGATGCGCTGGAGGCGAGGAGTCATGTCGTTCAGGTCTTTGTTAATGATGTTGACCAGGGGGCGGTGGTCAGTTTCGACCGTGAATCGTGGCAGGCCATACACATAGTCGTGGAACTTGTCCAGTCCAGTTAACAAGCCCAGGCATTCTTTTTCGATTTGCGCGTAGCGCTGTTCGGTAGGGGTCATGGCTCGTGAGGCATACGCAACCGGGGCCCATGATGACGTGCTGTCTTTTTGCAGGAGTACCGCTCCAATACCAGATTGGCTGGCGTCTGTTGAGATCTTTGTAGGGCGAGTCGCGTCAAAGAAGGCCAGCACTGGTGCCGTGACCAGTTTGTGCTTGAGCTCCTCCCATTCCTGCTGATGCGACTGGTGCCAGTTGAATTCCGTCGATTTTTTTACGAGATGGCGCATGTTTGTTGTATGAGAAGCCAGGTTGGGAATGAACTTCCCAAGGAAGTTGACCATGCCCAGGAATCTTAAGACAGCCTTCTTGTCAGCCGGTCGTGGCATGGCTGTGATGGCGCTAACCTTGTCTGCATCGGGACGGACCCCGGACCTTGAGATGTGGTCCCCGAGGAATTTCAGCTCCGTCTGGCCGAAAGCACACTTCGCACGGTTGAGACGCAGGCCATTTTGCCGTATGCGGGTGAAGACACGTCGAAGACGATGCATGTGTTCCTGCGGAGTGGTGGACCAAATGATGATATCGTCCACATATACACGTACCCCTTCGATGCCTTCCATCATCTGCTCCATAATGCGGTGGAATACTTCAGATGCCGAAATGATGCCGAATGGCATCCGGTTGTAGCAGAATCTGCCAAAAGGGGTGTTGAATGTGCATAGTCTTCGGCTGGCCGGGTCCAGTTGGATCTGCCAGAATCCTTTGGACGCATCCAATTTAGTGAATATGTTGGCTCGCGCCATCTCGCTGGTGAGGTCTTCTCGTTTTGGGATGGGATAGTGTTCCCGCATGATGTTGTTGTTCAGATCTTTTGGATCTATACATATACGGAGCTCGCCAGAGGGCTTCTTTACACAGACCATGGAGCTGACCCATGGCGTGGGCTCCGTGACCTTGGATAGGACCCCTTGGTCCTGAAGAATCTGCAGTTGTGCCTTGAGGCGGTCTTTGAGAGGCGCAGGAACCCTGCGAGGTGCGTGAACGACAGGGATGGCGTCCGGTCTGAGTCGAATCTTGTACGTGTGTGGCAATGTCCCCATGCCTTCAAAAACCTCCTGGTTGTGAGCGAGGAGGGAATGGAGATTCGCGTGGAACTCAGCATCCGGGAAGTCGGATATCTCATCTGGAGAGAGAGACATGATGCGCTGTACCAGGTGAAGGACCTTACACGCTTGTGCGCCCAGTAACGAGTCCTTTGATGAGCCCACAACTTCGAAGGGGAGTGTGGCCGTGTACCTCTTGTGAGTCACCTGTAGCTGGCAAGATCCTACGGACGGGATAACGTTCCCGTTATAGTCAACCATCTTAAGCCGGGATGGTGTGATGAGTGGTTTGACCTTCATGGCCTGGACTGCAGAGTAAGCAATCAGGTTGGCGGATGCGCCGGTGTCCAGACGGAAGGCGACGCGCGATCGGTTGACCGTCAGGGTGGCACACCACTCATCGTCTGGATTGATGGCATTGACCTTGTTGACATCAATGACGGCAACTCTGAAGTCATCCTGGTCATCTGCATCACTTAACTGGAAGTCTTGATGCGTGGGCTGGACGGTCCTGACTCGTGTGCGAGGTTGTCGAGGATGCGCCGGATCCATGGGTTGAGCCGCACGACAGCGGGCTGCGTAGTGGCCTATCATGGCACATCTGTTGCACTGTTGGTATTTTGCAGGACATTGCCCTTTTAAGTGTAGACCTCCACACTTGCTGCACGTCATGACGTCACGGCGTTCGTTGCGCCACTGCGCATGCGCAGTGCGATCTTGCGGTGGGCGCGCCTGCGCAGTGCGTCCCTCGTTGTGGCCGTTATTCTTGGCGCGCACCTGCGCGGGAGACCGCGAAAAGCGCGGGAAGCGGCCGCTGTCGTCCGGGCCGTGGGGCGGGAAGAAATCGACGGCCTGGATGCGTTCAACGTCGTGGGCGGCCTGGCTTGCCGATTCGACGGCTGGGGACCCCCTCCGTGCCAACTCGGACGCCTGAAATCGGGCAAAACGGCAGGTCGCATTTTCATGGAGGACACAGGCTTCCACAGCAGACGCTAAGGTGAGGCTCTTTATTTTAAGAAGCTGCTGGCGTAGGCCACTGGAGGCAACGCCAAAAACAATCTGGTCCCTGATCATGGACTCTGTGGTGGTGCCGTAACCGCAGGACTGCGCTAGAATCCGGAGGTGCGTCAAAAAGGGTTGAAAAAGCTCCTCCTTACCTTGCAGGCGTTGCTGAAAGATGTATCTTTCGAAAGTTTCGTTTACTTCAGTTTGAAAGTGCTGGTCCATTTTGAGGATGACCGTGTCATATTTGGCCTGGTTTTCGCCTTCCTCGAACACCAGTGAATTAAAGACATCATTTGGGTGGGGGCCTGCGTAGAAGAGGAGCATTGCAATCTTCGAATCATCCGAGACATTCTGTTTTTCGGTGGCACGGATGTACAGGTCAAATCGCTGCCTGTAGAGCTTCCAGTTGGTGCCTAGGTTCCCCGTGACTTGCATCGGCTGCGGTTTGCCGGTGTGGTCCATGTCCAGAATGGCAGGTTGGTAGGCAGGTATCGATCCACTCCTGTACCATGTGGTGTTGGGTGTTCTAACACACAGAAGAGCCAACACAGTTGCATATGGTACAACACTTGTTTATTTAAACTTGCTATTTACAACTTGGTCTTTGCACTCTGCACGTGGGGGGCTCCCTGCTTGTGGTGTTTCAACAGCTCTTTCATGCTTCCTTCTCCCCAGACCTACTGACCTCCAGGTGTCGTGCTCGTGCTTTTTATGTGGTTGGTGTTCTTGTCTGTGATTGGTTGTGGTGTTGTGTACTCTGATTTGCCTGTTAGTGTGTCCATCATGATGTGTGTGTTTGAATATCATGACAGTATTGAAAATAATTAGACCGATCCCTTTTTGGAAAAGAAAGGGGATGTTGCATTGTGTGCCTGCATGCCATTGTAATGCAAAGGTGCTCAGCAAAGCAAGGCTAACATGGGACTGGAGATTAGTGCATCCATGGTATGATGTGGAGTTCCATGAAATAGATTGGCAGAGCAGTCTAGTAAGGACACATGGAAGTTGTCTACCTGCATGGCAGCAGAACTATGCATGCCAGTACCTGCATGTCTACACTGGCTTGCCAAGCATTGGTGACACTACCTTGCCTTTTCCCTGTACCCCTGAACAGATTTATATTCATGTAATCATTAAATACCCTTATTGCCTCAATTGAACCTGCCTCCACCACACTTCCAGGTAGTGCATTCCAGACCCAAACCACTAGTTTGAAAAGTTTTATCGCCCATCAGATTTGCTTCTTTTGCACATACTCTATCCAGCCTCCTCATACTTTTGAGCGTTTCTATATCAAATCTCCTTTTAGCCATCTTCTCTCCAAAGAGACAGTCCCAATGTCTCTAATCTGCGGTTTCTCACCCACCCATTCTTGTAAACCTCTCTGCGCTCCATTTCCCACATGCAATCAAATCCTTCCTGTAGTGTGACACCCATAACTGTACCACATCATATTCCAACATACAAGGCTCAAGATCACATCATTGAAACATCAAAAGAACTCCTATCAAAATAGGTTCAGGTGAGATCATGTTAATTATTTGATTTTGTTAGGTGTTGATCAATTGAACTTTCAGAAATGGTTTAACAAAGCTTCAGATTATATAATTCATGGTTCAGTAAAGGAAAGGTGAACAGGCCAATTATTTCAGTGGTTGATTATTGTATAGAAAGACTAGCTAAATACTGTTGGCAAATTCAAGTGATGGATTATTCAGCAAAAGGAAAACAATTGTCTTGTGAAAAGTAGTTTAGTCATTTGCTAGATGGGATGAAATTGCTAACTGGCCTGAGTGATTGCTGAAGAATAGAATGAATTGAACAAATTAGTGCATGCTGAGGCAATTGTCAAACAACAGTTTGTGGTCACATCTGCAAACTGTTCTTCATGAGGGACTCTCAAATGTCTGAAGGAGTTATTTTTGAACCTATTTGGTTGTGGCACCATTCACTTCTCTCTTAGTCTTTTCCGCTCAAACACACTCCACAAAAGCATAGCACAGTAAATGTTCATTTGATACTTGCATCACTGAACCACATGTCTCCCCTCAATAACAAGACTTTTTGAGTTGCAACCCAGGCACAACCCCGACGACCGAACAGCAATTCTGGGTCGGACACAGATTTTAAACTCTTCTTTTTCCCCCATCAACCATTGTGATAAATGTCTAATCCTGCAACAAAAAAAAAATTTGGCAGGCTGCATTCATCAACTTAACTTGCAACTGTGCCATATTTATAAGAGATGTACATGAGGCTCCAGATTATGCATGTTAATTAATTACACTTTGCCAGATTGGAAGGTCACAGAGTCATAGATGTTTACAGCATGGAAACAGGACATTCGGCCCAGCTTGTCCATGCCGCCCAGTTCACTAAGCTAGTCTCACTTGCCCACATTTGACCCATATCCCTCTATACTCATGCTGCCCATGTAACTGTCTAACTGTTTCTAAAGGAAAAAATTGTACACACCTCTTATCACTGCTTCTGGCAGCTCATTCCAGATGCTCACCACTCTCTGACAAAAATTCCCCTCTGGTCTCTCTTGTATCTCTCCCCTCTCACCTTAAACCAATGCCTTCTAGTTCTAGACTCCTCTACCCTTGAAAAAAGATGTCGACTATCTACCTTATCTATGCTCATTATTTTATAGACTAAATGTTTGCCGGTAATACTTGGCTTGTCTCGTAGATATATGCAAACTAACTTGAAATTCCTCAATAATATCACACTTAACTTTCAATCTCTTCCAAAGATAGTGGGCTGCATTCTCCGTAGCCCCGCGCCAAAATCGCGTTCGATGAGGGGGCGGAGAATTGATGTTCCCGACCGAATCGGGCCTGGCGCCACAGAATCGCCCGTCCGCGAAATACGCCACGCGGCTGGGGGGCCATTGCCAGAGGCCCTCCCAGCGATACAACGATCCCGACCAGCCGAGTTCCCAACGGCGTGGAACTAATGTGGTATGGCTGGTCGGGACTCAGTCCGCGGCCACCCTGGTGGGGGGGGATCAATCACCGGGGGGGCCTTGTGGGCGGCCGGGGCAGCGATCGGGCCGGTCCGATGCAGCAGCGCACGGCCGATCCGGGGTGGGGGGGGGGGTGGGGGGAGGGAGGGGAAGAGTCTTGTTTGTTGGTCTTGGTCGGCGATCAGAGTCCGCCATTGCGCTCGCCGTGGCCGCTGGATGCCGCCGTCATGTGCATGCGCGGACTCTGAACCGGAAGTGCGGGGGCTCGTATCCGCAGCAAAAGCTCCGTGAAGGTCCCCGGGTCCCTGCTAGCCCCCAGAAGGTAAGTGAATTGACCTTTGGAAACTGGGGAGTGAAACGCCAGCGGTTTTATGCCGGAGTGGGGACATAGCTCCATTTTTGGAGAATCCAGCCCAGTGTCTCAGCATACCTTGCCAATAATCGCTTGGTTAGTGGATCACCACGTGTAATGGTTTACACTTGACAAAGGTTCTCCAATATTGTACTTTAGCACATGGAATTAAACTGAATTTTGTCTTTGGGATTTTAATTGAGTTCACGTGGCAATAAATTGCTTGCGTCCAGTTATATTCTGTTTCTTAATTTTCAAAATATTTGTTCATGGGATGTGGGTGTCACTGGATAGACCAGCATTTATTGCCCTTGAAGGTGATGGTGAGCTGCCTCCTTGAACTGTCCATGCTACACAAGTGTCAGACAATGACCATCCCCGAGAGAATCGAACCATCTCCCTTGACATTGAATGGCATTACCACTGCTGAAACCCCCATTCTGGGGTCACCATTGACCAGAAACCGAACTGGACAAAAAGTACTGCCTAGGAACTTCTGATGGGGTAAAAGTAGAGATAAAGGTGCACAAGGTGTGTCCCGCTAGTGTACTGCACTTTTTGCCCTTTTCTCCGTTTCGGGGGTATTTTCTTTTGAAAACCCACATAATGGGATAATGATCATATATGATTGATATCTCAAAAGTCAGAAAAGAAGGTGGACAGCGGAAGTTTGTCGATAGAATCTGAGACTTCTTGAGTTCTTCGGCAGATAAAATGGCCAAGGCAACCTCTGAGGCACTGGAAGCTCCACTGCAGCCAAAGTGCTTTTGAGTACCTTGGCAAAGGACTTTGATAAACGCTGGCTGGTTGTGTTGGAGGACCTCCGAGAATCAATGGAGGAGACCTAGGCCCTCATCCGAGCGGCTCTAGAGAAGACCAATGAAACTGTAAAAGCTCATGGAGCCACGATAAAGATATGGAGGTGGCCCTTTTGAGACTGATCAGATTGCCTCACTGGAAGAGATTACTTTGGTGGCTGAAACAAATAAATCATTTGAAGGCCAAGGGTGAAGGAGCATCGAGATGCCAAATGGGAAGGCCAAGACATGAGCGCAGAACTGTGAAGAAGATGGCTGCGTTCAAAAAGCCATGGCCACCCTGTGCAAAAGTACTGTCTGGTTCGGTGTGGTCTGCTCAGCAGAGTGACTTTTGATGGAATATTTATTTGATGTGCTGAGAGAGGTAGACCCCTTTGTTAAGAAGCACTGGGCCGTGTGATCGGGTTTTATTGGTGTTTGGGACGGGTATGTTGAATTGCTGCATTGGTGAGGTGACATGTTTGTTCTTGCATTTTCCTATTCTTGCAGTGGTTGAATTTTCAGAGGTTCTGTTTGGGGTTTAGGTTTTTTGGTGTTCTGTTCTGTTTCGTTATGAAAATATATAGCTCCCTGTTGGAGCCCAATGTTTTATGGCATTTTAGTATTTTGTTTAGAACTATATTTATTAAGCTAGCATGAGAGCTAATGGGAGCGGTTTTGTGACTTTGTTTTGTTTAGGTTTGTTAAAAGTTTTTGTTTGTCTTGCGTCTGCGTATGGGTATTTGGGTGTGGTATTATTTGATGGCGAGGTGGGGGCGGGGTATACCTGGTGGTGCCTGCAGGTTTTTCTTTGCTTAGTCTTGTGATTTGATCTGGTAGCCACCTTGGATGGGCCTGGTTGCTGTATCCTTTGGGTAACCTCTCTTGGTGGAAGTGGCTGACTCCAGTTTGAGGGGGGTGTGAGACCCCCAACTCATTTGGTCAGCTGGAAGGTTGCGGGTTGAATAGCTCAGCAAAAAGGTAGAGAGTATTTGCTCGAGTTAGCGTGTTTTTGTGAGAGAATCACTTGCGTGTCAGGGAAAAGGCTGTGAAAGGGGTGGGTAGGACTAGTCTTTATTGGGGTTTTGATGGTCCGGCCAGGGTGTGTCAATATTAATTAATAAAAGGGTTCAGGTTTTTTTGGGGGCTCCTATCTCTTGGCAGACATGTTAATCTCCCTGGTAGACACTCGGTGGTTCTGTTTAACATCTATGTCCCAAACTGCGACGATAGAATTTTATTAATTATCTGCTGGCCTTCCTCCCTGATTTTAGATTCACATCAGCTCATTTTGGGTGGGGACCTAAACTGTGATCTGAACTCTAGTCTGTATGTGTCCAAGCCTAAAGCTTTAACTCCATCAGGGGTGGCCAAAGCTTTGTTGTTTGTCATGGAGCAGATTGGAGGGGGGTGGGGGGTGCTGGATCCTTTGGCTCGTTTTGCACCCAGGTGAGAGGTAAGAATCCGATATCATCGGCAGCATGATTCTTCCCTCCCACAGGATCTCCACCTGGCGATGCCATTCATTGAGGCACCATCAGGTTGGCTAAAGACGAAAGTTAAATCCAAACTGAGGCTTTATTGGTATCCGATGTGTGGCCTCCCACAGCAACTGGCGAAATGGCTGTGAGCTGGAGGACATGCATATTTATACCCCGCCACCTGGGCGGAGCCAGCAGCGGGGGCCACAGGTGAACCGGTCGTGCAGGTTCTACCGTACATCCTCTAATATAAGTACAACAGTGGTTTACCACATTCACCCCCTGTTAAAATTGAGTCCGGCGGGGGTGGTGGATAACTATATACAATCATGATTTGAATATTTACAGAGCAAAACAAATGTCTCTCGGCGTCCGGTGGGCCGGTCAGAGGTTCAGCCCGTCCGGGGCCTTGATGGTCCTTTTGTGAGCGATTGAAGTGGTGACGGCGATGTTGGTGCTGGTCGATGGTGACTCCGGGAGCGTGCCGAAATCCTCTTCATCGACGGGCGTGGACAGGGGGAGGACAGACGGTCCTCGGGGGAGGGGGTGATGTTGTGAGCGACAGGGGAGGGGAGGGTGGTGCCGAGGGTGACGGGGGTGGTGTGGGGGTGGAACCTGCTGGTGCCAGGTCCCTGAGGAAGACCGTATCCTGGCGGCCGTCGGGGAACGCCACATAGGCGTACTGTGGGTTTGCGTGGAGCAAGTGTACCCTCTCCACCAACGGGTCCGCCTTGTGGAGTCGCACATGTTTACAGGGAAGCACTGTTCCCGGAGCTGTGAGCCAAGTCGGGAGCGACACCCCGGATGTGGACTTCCTGGGGAAGGCAAAAAGACCGTTCATGTGGTGTATTATTAGTGGCAGTGCAGAGTAACGAGCGAATGGAATGTAGTGCATCAGGGAGGACCTCTTGCTAGCGGGAGGCCGGGAGATTTCTGGACCGTAGGGCCAGCTGGACAGCACTCCATACCGTCCATTCTCCCTTTCTACCTGTCCGTTTCCCCGGGGGTTGTAGCTTGTCGTTCTTCTGGAGGTGATGCCCCTGCTGAGCAGGAACTGACGTAGCTCATCACTCATGAATGAGGATCCCCTGTCGCTGTGGATGTAGGCGGGGAAACCGAACAGAGTGAAGATCGAATTGAGGGCTTTAATGACGGTGGCAGACGTCATGTCGGGGCAAGGGATGGCGAAGGGGAACTGGGAGTATTCGTCGATCACACAGGAAATATGTGTGAAGATCAGTGGAGTGGAGGGGGCCTTTGAAGTCCATGCTGAGGTGTTCAAAGGGGCGAGAGGCCTTCACCAGGCGTGCGCGGTCCGGCCCTTAGAAGTGCAGCTTGTACTCCGCACAGACCTGGCAGCCCCTGGTGATTGTCCTTCCTCGACGGAGTAGGGTAAATTTCATGCCTTAATGAAGTGGTACAACCGTGTGACCCCTGGGTGACAAAGGCTGTCGTGTAGGGTCCGGAGTTGGTCTACCTGTCTGTTTACCGGTCTACATGCTGGCACATGTACCTCGGGATAAGACATCTGGGGGCTCATTGAGTTTGCCAGGGCAATACCTAATCTCGTAATTTATAGGTGGACAGCTCGATTCTCCACCGCAAGATTGTATCATTTGTGATCTTGCCCCGTTGTATGTTGTTGATCATAAAGGCTACCGACCGTTGGCCAGTGAGGAGAGTGAATCTCTTGCCGGCCAGGTAATTCCTCCAATGCCGCACAGCTTCATCGATAGCTTGGGCCTCTTTTTCGACAGATGCATACCGAATTTCAGAGGCATGAAGGGTGCGGGAATAGAATGCCACAGGCCTGCCTGCCTGATTGAGGGTGGCGGCAAGGGCGACGTCTGATGCATCGCTTTCTACTTGGAAGGGCAGTGTGTTATCTACAGCGTGCATTGTGGCCTTGGCAATATCAGCTCTGATCCAGGCGAAGGCCTGTTGGTCCTCGGCCGTCAGGGGAAACTGGGTGGACTGTATGAGTGGGCGGGCCTTGACCGCATAGTTTGGGACCCACTGCGCATAATATGAAAAGAATCCCAGGCAGCGTTTGAGGGATTTGGGGCAGTGAGGGAGGGGGAGCTTCATGAGGGGGCGCATGCGGTCGGGATCGGGCCCCAGAACTCCGTTCTGGACCACATAGCCGAGGATGGCTAAGCGGTTTGTGCTGAACACCGACTTCTCCTTGTTGTAAGTGAGGTTTAGGAAAGTAGCGGTGCGGAGAAATTTAGCAAGGTTGACATCGTGGTCCTGCTGATCATGGCCGCAGATAGTGACATTGTCTAGGTACAGAAACGTGGCCCGCAAACCGTACCGGTCGACCATTCGGTCCATCTGCCTTTGGAAGACCGAGACCCCATTAGTGACGCCGAAGGGGACTCTTAAGGAAATGACATAGACGGCCGTCTGCCTCGAAGGCGGTGTATGGACGGTCCGATTTACGGATGGGGAGCTGGTGTTAGGCAGATTTTAGGTCCACTGTTGAGAAGACCCGGTACTGTGCAATCTGGTTAACCATGTCAGAAATGCGTGGGAGCGGGTACGCGTCGAGCTGCGTGTACCTGTTGATGGTCTGGCTGTAGTCCACGACCATTCTGTGTTTCTCCCCAGATTTAACCACTGCCACTTGAGCTCTCCAGGGGCTGTTGCTGGCCTCGATGATGCCTTCCCGAAGCAGTCGCTGGACTTCGGACCTGATGAAGGTCTTATCCTGGGTGCTGTACAGTCTGCTCCTGGTGGCAACGGGTTTGCAATCTGAAGTTCGATTAGCAAAGAGGGAAGGTGGGTCGACCTTTAGGGTCGCGAGACCGCACACCGTAAGGGGTGGTAAGGGTCCGCCGAATTTAGGGTTAGGCTTTGGAGGTTGCACCGGAAATCCAGGCCGAGGATAAGTGCAGCGCAGAGGTTGGGGAGAACGTAGAGGCGGAAGCCGGGGAATTCTACGCCCTGGACCGTGAGCGTGACCGTACAGTACCCCCTGATCGCTACGTAATGGGATCCGGAGGCCAGGGAGATTTTTTGATTGGAGGGGTGTAGCATGAGGGAGCAGCGCCTTACCGTATCCGGGTGTATAAACCTCTCGGTGCTCCCGGAGTCCAGCAGGCAAGAGGTCACATGGCCGTCAACTTTCACGCTTGTGGATGCGTTGGTCAGGTTATGCGGGCGAGACTGGTCGAGTGACATGGAGGCGAGCCTCGGTTGGTCGTCGGGTAATGGGGCGGCCGTTGAGTTCGGATCTTGGAACGCTGGTGGTGTCCATGTGCTGAGGGGTAGACAAGATGGCGACGCCCGGCGATCTTGGGGGTTCCAAAATGGCGGCGCCCATGGAACGCACGTTGCGGGGGTGGAGCAAGATGGCGCCAATGAAACGCACAAATTGCACGGAGGGGAAGATGGCGCACACTGATTGCACATGGTCTGGGGGGGGAGGAGAAGATGGCGGTGCCCATTGTCCGTGACTGGGGCGGTTGGGGGCGATCACTGCCACTGAGCGGGCCTGGCACACCGCGGTGAAGTGGCCCTTCTTCCCGCAGGCTTTACAAAGGGCAGCGCAGGCAGGGCAGCGTTGGCGGGGTTGCTTTTGCTGGCCGGAAAAGTAGCATCGGGTTTGCTCGCTGGCGTATAGTGCAGGCGTATTGGGTGGGCGGCTGCCTGTGAGGTCCATGAAGCGTAGGAGGGGTGGGCAGCGTGGTTGGGGGCGTAGGACTGGACATTGCGCAGGGCGACCATCGTGGAGAGCGCTAGCGTTTTAGTCTCTGCGAGGTCGCGCAAGGCCCCTTCTAGGAGCCGCTGACATATGAATATCTGACCCAATTCCAGTCACCAAGGCGTCCCTCATAAGGAGGTCTGAGTGTTCCTTCGCTGTAACTTCCTGGCAATCACAGTCCCGGACTAGTGGGATTAGGGCCCTCCAGAAGTCCTCGATTGACTCACCAGGTAGTTGAGAACGAGTTGCGAGCGCGTGTCTGGCTTCTGCTCGTAATTGTCCTTGAGTCGAGTCATGGCTTCGGCGTAGTTTGGCGCATCCTGGATCAGCAGGAAGACTTTGGAGCTGAGCCTGGAATATAAGATCTGGATCTTTGAGCCTCTGGAACAGGGATCGGGGCCGTGTTGATGTATGCTTCAAAGCAAGCTAGCCAGTGCTGGAAGTCCTTTCTGGCGTCGCTTGAGTGCGGATCCAGCTGCAGGCGATCTGGTTTAATACGGAGGTCCATCCTTCAAAATTGATACCAATAAATTGAGGCACGATCAATTTGACTAAAGACTAAGTTGAATCCAAACTAAGGCTTTATTGGTATCAGATGTGTGGCCTCCCACAGCAGCTGGCGAAATGGCTGCGAGCTGGAGGACATGCATATTTATACCCCGCCTCCTGGGCGGAGCCAGCAGGCAGGGGCCCCAGGTGAACCTGTAGTGCAGGTTCTACCGTCCATCCTCTAATATAAGTACAACAGTGGTTTACCACACCCATCAGGCATGCCACCTACCTAAGAGAACACCTTGCAGGAGAACTCAGCGGATGCCACTGTCTGCCATGGCTGTCAACCCACCCTCCATTTTATAGATGCAGTCCCGATCTCCCGACCCTCTTCCCCCAAACAATTGCCGCCTCCACACCCACGCAGGGCATCCTCGGGCCTGATCCTCATTGTGTGAAAAATGCCAGCTTAGTGGCACCTTGGCAGTACCAGGGTTCCACCCTGCACAGAGGGCATGCACCTGGGGGGCCTCTGGTACCCTGGGAGACCCCACAAATACTGTGCCATCTGGTCCCTGTTTTTGGTGACCAGCACTGAATGGCACTCGCCCAAGGTATCCAAGGCAAGGGGGTTAGATCCCATGCCTTGGTTAGATTGATCCCAGAAGGGGGATCTCCTGGCATCTATCTGCCGTGGCGCTTTTTAGGTGCAACACAGCCGGTAGATCTGGGTATCCTGTTGGTGGTTAACTCCCCTTCTGACTTCCCAAAGCCTGTCCACTATTTGCAAGGCACAAGTCAACTGCCAGGCTCTGTTTGGCAGTTGAGTGCAGCTCCCGACAATGCAAGAAGCTCAACACCATCCAGGACAAAGACTGCTTGATTGGCACCCAATTTAAAATCTTTTAAACATCACTGTCTCCACCACCAAATGCAAAGTGGCAGCAGTGTGCATCATCTACACGATATACTACAGTAACTCACCAAGGCTCCTTCAGTAGCAACTTCCAACTTTACTGTGGTCAATCCACCTACCCCGCTTGTTTGGTCATGGGGGTGAGGGAGAGTGCGCAAACTCCACACAGGGCTGGGATTGAAGTTCTCGATGCTGTGAGGCAGCAGTGCTAACCACCACCACCGTGATGCCCTCGTTTCCACTTGTTAAGGGGAAGTCCCGCCCCCAATTACCAGGGGAGTTCATACTCAGCTGTGTAAGGGGGGACATTTATGGTCCCCATTGCGGTTGTAACATCTCTTTCCTCTTAATTTTGACAGTGGACAATGGTCCAACAAAGATGGGATGGGTCCGGCAGTGTGTAATGCACTTATGACTGGTTTTCGGGCAGAATGCCGAGGCAGGAGCGGTGTGGCTGGCTACGGTATCGGCCCAGAGGGGTGGCTGGAGGACTACGGCAGGCGAGCCTGTGGCCATGTCCGAATTGGTGTTGGAGCCTTCTGATGAGGTGCCTGGCCCCCTCGCTTCCTGGGCTTCGGGTGGAGGTGACGGTGATCGGTGTGGTGACCCAAGTGGGGACCACGGGTGCACCTGGGCTGGCATATCCAGAGTCTGTTATGGAGACTCCTGTGTACGGCGGTGGATGTGGCCCAGGTGGCTGCTGGCTTCACGTCGTGTGAGGGGACCGAAAATGAAACTGGCCCAGATGCCCAGAGCATTGAGCACGGGACCAGTGTGGCGCCGGCGCTGAAATTGCACAAGTATACAGCGCCCCTGGTTTGAAGTCGGGCATCTGCATGGTTGACGTGTCCGTCTTGGAGCGGTTCTATCGCTGGTGGAACCGAGCACTAATGTCTGGGCTGATGCGGCGGGTCCGAAGTCAATGTCCCATCAGCAACTCTGTTGGTGCCATACCTGTGGTAGCAAGAGGGGCCATCTGGTAGCTGAAGAGGAACCGGGCCAGTCGCTTCTACCAAGATCCTGTGGTAAGTTTCTTCATTGCCCTTTTTTTTTTTTTTTTTTTTTTTTGAAGGCTTGGACCGCCGGCTCAGCCAAACCGTTCTGAGGCTGGGTGATACTGGGTGGTCCTTGCATGCAGAACATTTTGTTCTGAGGCCATTCAAACTCATTGCTAGTGAACGCGCCACCATTAACTGACTCCAACACTTTGGGTATTCCATGGGTGCTGAAGCCTATCCACTTGTCAGTATTAAGGAAGCCGGGGGGCTGCAGAAGGACTTGGAAAGGCTAGGAGAGTGGGCAAATAAGTGGCAGATGGAATACAATGTGAAAAAGTGAGGTGTGAAGAATGGAGGCAGAGACTATTTTCTAAATGGGAAAATGCTTAGGAAATCAGAAGCACAAAGGGACTTGAGTCCTTGTTCACGATTCTCTTTAACGTGCAGGTTCTGTCAGCAGTTAGGAAGGCAAATGCAATGTTAGCATTCATGTCGAGAGTATCGAGAGGGCTAGAATACAAGAGCAGGGGGGTGTACTTCTGGGGCTGTATAAGACTCTGGTCAGACCTATTTGGAGTATTGTGAGCAGTTTTCAATTACTGATTTTTTTTCAAGGGGCAATTTTGCGTGGCCAATCCACCCAACTTGCACATCTCTGGGCCGTGGGGGCTAAACCCACGGGGAGAATGTGCAAACTGCACACTGACAGTGACCCGGGGCCGGGATTTGAATCCCGGTCCTCAGCGCCACAGTCCCAGTGCTAACCACTGCGCCACATGCCGTTTTGAGCGCCGTATCTAAGGAAGAATGTGCTGGCCTTGGAAAGTGTCCAGAGGAGGTTCACCAGAATGATCGCTGGAGTAAAGAGCTTGTCATGCGAGGATCATGTGGATAGCACAATGGGTGGCATGATAGCACAGCACAGTTGCTTTACAGCTCCAGGGTCCCAGGTTCGATTCCCAGCTTGGGTCATTGTCTGTGCGGAGTCTGCACGGTCTCCCCGTGTCTGCGTAGGTTTCCTCCAGGTGTCGAACCTGGGACCCTGGCGCTGTGAAGCAACAGTGCTACCCACTTGCCTCGTACATCTACTCTATAAACCTTGCCCCTCTCACCTTAAACCTATGCCCCCTAGTTATTGACCCCTCTACCCTGGGGAAAAGCCTCTGACTATCCACTCTGTCTATGCCCCTCAATTTTGTCGACCTCTATCGGGTCACCCCTCAACCTCCGTCGTTCCAGTGAGAACAAACCGAGTTTATTCAACCGCTCCTCATAGCTAATGCCCTCCATACCAGGCAACATTCTGGTAAATCTCTTCTGCACCCTCTCTAAAGCCTCCACATCCTTCTGGTAGTGTGGCGACCAGAATTGAATTGCCAATTTAAGTGGCATGTCAATCGCAGCCCAGTAAGCTGGGGGAACCTCTCTGTGGACAATCACAAGGGCAAACATGTCGACTCGTCCCTGTGTGCATGGTCACTGAATGGCCAAAGGTTCTCTGGTATAAGTCAGCAATCGGACATCTGTGGCCCAAAGTCTGGAGGTCAGACTCTCTCTATCGTAGCGAATGTCCAGTGGCTGATCACAAGACTGCCGCTTTGGTATCGAACTCTATTTCTGCGGACGGCCATTAACGATTAATGCAATCCTGAAGGGTGTGACCCTGGGGGCTGTTACATAGTGCGACTGTGGTACTGCTCCTTCTGATCTTCCACATAGTATGCCTGGCCTGTGGTTATGTGTGGGAGTTTGGCAGGGAATGGCACCCTCACTAGCTTGTCCAGCGTCCTGGTCCTATTCACGTGTCCAGCCTGCGGTCACCATCTTGGTGTTCCGTTTTGGGGGAATTATCAAGGTTGCGCCAGTGTGCATCATAGCGATATCCTTGGGTCCAGTGGTCTGTCCCACTTGACGGAAGCTTGTGCTATTCGGGCCTGAGAGCGTTGGTCAATGATCGCTTCGTCGACCAAAGGTCAGGAGCGACAAACCCTGCAACTCCTGGCTTCCATGCTCTCCCGGGAGGTGATGTCCACCACCCGCTGGAGGGTTAAGTGGGCCTCCATAAGGAATTTTCTCCAGTCATCCATTGTTCCAGTTTCCCATTTCCCAATGTGTGGCATCCGCCGTTCGGAGTGGAGGCCTCTGAGCCTGGACGAAGTGGGTTGGCGGTATAACGCACGACGGCTGCGGCAGCCCCACTTCACCCTCATCGCCAGTGTAGTACCCCAACTGGACAGAAAACAGGGAATCACGGTAGGGTAGAATCAGCAGGTTTATTATAGTATACACTCGTCTCCTCGAAGGGCCGCCCTCCCTAACATGTACCCAGATCAGGAATTTTATACAGGATAGTTTCCCCTTGTTTTTTTTTTAATAAACATTTTATTGAGGTATTTTTTGGCATTGTAACAGCAGCAATATAAACAATGTACATAAAAATATACACATAGTGCAAATGCCGGCATCCTCTCCCACCGGTCCCACCATTACTTTACCCCCTAATCTACGCAAACCTACCCGCCCCCCCCTTTCTGCTGACGGTTAATTCTCTGCGAAGAAGTCGATGAAAGGGTTCGCCTGGAGGTGGCAACCAAACAATGACCCTCTCATGGCGAACTTAATTTTCTCCAGGCAGAGAAAGCCAGCCATGTCCGTTAGCCAGGTCTCTGCCTCCAGGCTACCAGGGAAGCAAAGGCCAGAACATCTGCCTCTTTCTCCTCCTGGATTCCTGGATCCTGCGACACCCCGAAAATCGCCACCTCTGTACTCAATGCCTCCTTTGTATTTAACACCTTGGACATGACGACAGCAAACCCCTGCCACAATCCCCTCCACTTTGGACATGCCCAGAACATGTGGACATGGTTCGCTGGTCCTCCCGCACATTTTGCGCACCTGTCCTCCACCCCAAAGAATCTGCTCATCCGGGCCACTGTCATGTGAGCCCAGTGCACGACCTTGAATTAAATCAGGCTGAGCCTGGCACATGTTGCGGTCGCGTTGACTCTACTCAACGCGTCCGCCCAAAGGCCCTCCTCTATCTCTCCCCTCAGCTCCTCCTCCTAATTCCTCGGTCTGCATCTCCTCTGATCCCATAAGCTCCATATATATGTCCGAGATGCTCCCCTCTCCTATCCATCCTCTAGAAACCACCCTATCCTGAATCCCCCTTAGTGGCAGGAGTGGGAAGGTTGGTACGTGTCTACGCAGAAAGTCCCGCACCTGAAGGTACTGAAATGTGTTTCCCCCCGCCAATGCAAACTTCCAGCGCCCTCATGCTCGGAAAGCTCCCCTCTAAACAAGTCCCCCATCCTCTCAATCTCCGCCAAATTCGGAACCCCCCGACCATCTTCCCTGGGGCAAACCGGTGATTATCGCAGATTGGGGACCAGACCGACGCTCTCACATATCTCCTCCATTGCCCCCAGACTCTCCCTCCTCACTCGTGGGGACTTGCCCCCCCCCCCCCCCCCCCCCATAGGAAGACCACTATAACTTTATTGACCTGCTTAAAGAAGGACCGTGGGATGAAGATGGGGAGGCATTGGAAAACAATTGGGAATCTCGGGAGGACCGTCATTTTCACCGTTTGAACTCTGCCCACCAGAGACAACGGGAGTGCATCCCATCACCGGAAATCCGCCTTCATCTGATCCACCAACCGGGCCAAGTTCAATTTATGTAGCCGGGCCCAATCCCGCGCCACGTGGATACCTAGGTACCTGAAACTGTCCCCTACCAATCTAAACGGCAGTTCCCCCAGTTGCCTCTCCTGATCCCTCGCCTGGACCACAAACATCTCACTCTTTCCCCATATTAGGCTTATACCCCGAAAACTGGCCGAATTCCCATAATTTCTTCCATCCCCTCCATTGGATCTGAAACATACAAAAGTAGGTCGTCCCCATACAGCGAGACTCTCTGCTCCACCCCCCCCCCCCCCCCCCCCCCAGACCAGCCCTACCAGCCCCTCGAGGCCCTCTGAGCAATTGCCAGCGGCTCTATAGACAGCGCAAACAGCAATGGGGAGAGGGGGCATCCCTGTCTCGTCCCCCGGTGCAGTCTAAATAGTCCGAAGGCCTTTCATCTGTACACTTGCCACAGGAGCCTGGTACAGTAACCTGACCCAGTCCGTAAAGCCCCTCCCAAATCCGAACCGCTCCAGAACCTCCGATAAATAATCCCACTCAACCCGGTCAAAAGCTTTCTCCGCATCCATCTGCCACCACTGCCTCCACCTCCCTACTCTCCGGGGGCATCATGATCATGTTTAACAGCCTTCTTACATTGCCCACCAGCTATCTGCCACTAACGAATCCCTTCTGATCCTCCACAATAACGTCCAGTACAATTTTGGCCAACAGTTTGCCATCCACATTCAACAGGGAAATCGGCCTGTAGGACCCACATAGCTCCGGATCCTTGTCCCGTTTCGGGATAAGCGAAATCGTGGCCTGTGACATCATCTGGGGCAGAACCCCTCTTTCCCTTGCCTCATTAAACACCTTCATCAGCACCAGTCCCAATATCCCGGCGAACATTTTATAGAACTCAACCGGGTACCCATCTGGTCCCGGGGCCTTGCCCGACTGCATGGCCTTCAAGCCCTCTACTATCTCTTCCAACCCGATCGGGGCCCCCAGCCCTACTACCAGCTCCCCGTCCACCTTCGGGAAAGTCAGCCCCTCCAGGAAGTGCCTCATCCCCTCCGGCCCCGCAGGGGGTTCCAACCTGTACAACCTGCTGTAAAAATCCCGAAATACCTTACTCACCCCTGCCGAGTCCCCCACTAAGTTCCCAATCCCCATCAATAACTTTCCCTATTTCCCTAGCTGTCTCCCTCTTTCTGAGCTGCTGTGCAAGCATCCTGCTAGCCTTCTCCCCAAGCTCGTATATCGCCCCCCCCCTTGCCTTTCTGAACTGTTCCACTACCCTCCCTGCAGTTAACAAGCCAAACTCCGCCTGTAGCCTCCGCCGTTCCCTTAAAAGCCCTGCCTCTGGAGTCTCCGCGTACCTCCTGTCGACTTGTAGAATCTCTTTTACCAGTCAGTCCATCTCTGCCCTATCCATCCTGTGAGCCCGGATCGAGATCAGCTCTCCTCTCACCACTGCTTTCCACCCAGACCACCGCTGCTGAGACCTCCCCGTATCATTTACTTGCAGGTAATTCAGCATGCATCTCCTCAGCCTCTCTCACACTGCTTCGTCTGCCAATAGCCCTACATCCAACCTCCATTGCGGGCACTGATTGCTATCCGTACTAACCTGCAGGTCAACCCAGTGTGGAGCATGGTCTGAGATCGTAATCGCCGAATAGCCCATGTCCACCAACCCTGCCAGCAGGGCCTTAGCCAAAACAGAAGTCAATCCGAGACTACGCCTCATGTACGTGGGAGTAGAAAGAAAATTCCTTCACCCGCGGCTGCCTAAATCTCCATGGTTCCAACCCCCCCTATCTGCTCCATGAACGCTTTCAGTTCCTTTCCATTGCTGGCACCCTGCCCGTTCTCGAGCATGACCGATCCAGGCCCAGGATCAATAACTGTATTGAAGTCTGTCCCCCCCCTCCCCATGATCAACTTGTGAGAGTCCATCCCCTTTCTTGGGCCCGCCTCCAGCCCCTGCGCCGCACCTTCTCCGGCCCACCCCCCGGCAGCCCCTGCTACTGACCTCCTCGCTGTCCCTCCACCGAAGTCCCTCCCTCATCAGCAGAACCACCCCCCACCCCCACACTAGCAACACTACTCTAAAACCTAACCCATCTAGTAAACTAAACATATGCACCCTGCCCCCCCCACTGCGCTTCCGTGTGCTAGCTCACCCAGCTAGCTTGGTGGCCCCCACCCCTGGCGCCAACCAGTCTCCCACCTATTGTTCCCTCGCACCCCCTCCCCGCTCGTACAATCAAATTCCCTCATCTAACAATCCCCACACAAACACCCAGCAGCATGAAATAACACCACCCACCGAAACTCAAACAAGCACGTCTCCACCCCCTAAAAGTGCACAACAACGAAAAAGACATTGCCAACATCGACCGAACAGAGAACCCGAAAACGAAAAAAAGACAGTTTCCCCCCCCCCCCCCTCTTAAACAGAACTCAAAAGCAGAAACGAAATAATAAGAGGAGACAAAACCAGTTTAAAACTGAGAAAAGGGCCCAATATAGACCAACAAGTTGCCTCAAAGTTTGACAGTTCTCAGCCCCCCACCAGTCCCTTTCTTTTAGCGAAGTCCAGCATATCTTTGGGCGACTGAAAATAATGATGCTGGTCCTCATATGTGACCCAATGACGAGCCGGATACAGCAGTCCTTACTTCACCTGCTTCTTACTTCACCTGCTTCTTGAAGAAGATTGACTTGACTTGGTTGAAGCCTGCCCTTTTCCTGGCCACCTCCACACACAGGTCCTGGTACACCCACAGAATACTGTTGTCCCACTTACAGCTCCGCATTCGCTTGGCCCACTGAAGAATACATTCCTTGTCCAGGAACCTGTGGAATCTCACCACCATTGCCCTCGGAGGGTCTCCACTCGCGGCTTCCTCGCAAGCGCTCTATATGCCCTGTCCACCTCCAAGAGTCAGGAGAATGCCCCCTCCCACAGCAGCTTTTCGAACATGCCCGCTACGTATGCCCCAGCATCCGCTCCCTCAGCCCCGTCTGGGAGCCCGACAATTCTTTCAGTTCTACCGGCGGAACCGATTCTCTAGGTCCTCCACCTTCTCCAGAAGCCTTTTCTGCTGGTCCCGAAACATCTCCAGCTCCACCGCTGTTTGATGCTCCTCCTGCTCAGCCAGCGCCTTCTCAACCTTCTGGATTCCCCGATCCTGGGTGTCCAATCTGTGCTCCAGCCGATCAATCGATTCTTTAATCGGGTCCAAACAGTCCCGTTTCTGCTTGGCAAAACCCGTTCTGGATGACCTGCATCAACTGCTCCGTTGATTGCTGCACCGCCACCCCAGGGGTCCGGTCCTCGGCCTTTCTGTCTCCTGCTGCAGCTTCAGCACAGCTCTTGCCTATCTTCTTATTTCTGCCTTTTCGTGCGCTTCTTGTTCTTTTCTCCATACGTGGAAACGGTGCCCAATTGCCTCCGCCTTCGAATTCACAGTTTAAAACCGGAAAAAAGTCCGGGGGAAAGGTCCAGTCCGACCAGAGCGGGAGCCACCAAATGTGCGATTTACTCCTTCATAGCCGCCACCGGAAGTCCCTAGTTTCCCCTTGTTTAGGGGAAGCCCTGCCGCCTGATGTGACCATCAATTCATTGAGCGACACGTTGAGAAGTAAACCGTGGCTTTAATCCGCTTACAACTGAGCCTGCCTGTGACCGGTACAACAATGAATGCGGCCCCACAGCTGCCTTTATGCTTTCTGTAAGGGGTGGAGCCATGGGCGAGCCCGTACATTCCCCGACATATCCCCCTGTGGGTGAAGACGTACAATGGCCCATAGGTGGAACCCACAGGATTAAACACACAACGTAACACGATACAGCAGTAACATGATATCACAGTGCACTGGTGAATTCGCAGTAGTTCCCTTCGCCACATTCACCCCCTGTTTAAAAAATGAAGTCTGGCGGGGGTGACGGGTTTACAGATTCAGTCGGTCTGGTGCCTGGATTGTACGTTGCGACTGCCGAAGCACTGGTGTTGCAGCCGTTTCGGGTGGCTGTGGCGCTAGTCCCGGAGTAGGCACAGGCGTGGACTCCTGAAGCGGCTCTTCCGGAGCTTCATTCCTGTGGACCGGTGCGGCGGGTGGGAGGGAGCACGAGAACCATATCTGGGTAGGGGTGCTGAAAATGGGAGGTTGGATAGGGGTAGGAGCGCTGAACATGGGAGGTTGGACTGGACCTACTGTGGGGGATGCAGTGGTGGTCGTGGTGTTGGAGCCTGCGGGCGCCAGGTCCCGGAGGGAGACGATATCCTGCCGGCCATCGGGGTGTCTGATATACGCATAGTGTGGGTTGGAGTGCAGGAGCTGGACCCTCTCTACCAGGGGGTCGGTCTTATGGCTCTGAACATGTTTTCGGAGGAGGACTGGACCCGGTGTCATCAGCCAGGGCCGAAGCAAGGCCCCTGAGGTAGCTCCCCTAGGGAAAACAAGCAAGCGATCATGAGGAGTCTGGTTTGTGGCTGTGCAAAGGAGGGACCTAATAGTGGAGCGCATCGGGGAGGACTTCCTGCCAGTAAGAAACCGGGAGATTCCTGGACCGTAGGGTCAGTAGGACGGTCTTCCAGACCGTCGCGTTCTCCCTCTCCACCTGCCTGTTTCCCCTGGGGTTATAACTGGTAATCCTGCTCGAGGCGATGCCCTTACTGAGCAGGTACTGACGCAGTTCGTCGCTCATGAACGACGAGCCCCTGTCGCTGTGGACATAGCTGGGGAAACCGAACAGGGTGAAGACACTATGCAGGGCTTTGATGACTGTGGGAGTGGTCATATCGGGGCAGGGAATGGCGAACGGAAAACGGGAGAACTCGTCTATGATGTTCAGGAAGTACGTGTTGTGATTGTTGGAAGGGAGGGGCCCTTTGAAATCGATACGAAGGCGTTCAAAGGGCCGGGATGCCTTTACCAGGTAGGCCTTATCTGGTCGATAGAAGTGCGGTTTACACTCCACACACATTTGGATTTTTAACCTCCTCGGTGGAGTAGAGCAGGTTGCGGGCCTTGATGTAGTGGGCGAGCCGGGTGACCCCTGGGTGGCAGAGGTCATCGTGGATAGCATCGGTCATCTTGCGTGCTGGCGCACGTACCGCAGGACAGGGCATCTGGAGGCTCGTTGAGCTTCCCAGGACGATATACTATATCGTAGTTATAGGTGGAGAGTTTGATCCTCCACCTCAAGATCTTGTCATTCTTGATCTTGCCCCGCTGCGTATTGTCAAACATAAAGGCAACCAATCGTTGGTCGGTAATGAAGGTAAACCTCCTACCAGCGACGTAGTGCCTCCCAGTGCCGCATGGCTTCCACGATGGCTTGGGCTTCTTTTTCGACCAAGGAGTGTCGAATTTTTGGTGAGGGTGCGTGAAAAAAATGCTACCGGTCTGCCTGCTTGGTTGAGGGTGGCGGCGAGAGCGACCTCTGAGGCATCGCTCTCCACCTGGGAGGGGGCGGACTCGTCCACCACGCGCACTGCAGCTTTGGCGATATCCGCCTTGATGCAGCTGAAGGCCTGGCGAGCCTCGGCTGCCAGTGGAAAAATGGTGGCCTTAAATAGTGGGCAGGCTTTGTCCGCATACTGGGGGACCCACTGGGCGTAATCGGAGAAAAATCCAAGGCACTTCTTCAGGGCCTTGGGGCAGTGAGGGAGAGGGAATTGGAGGAGGGGGCGCATACGGTCAGGGTCGGGCCCTAGGACCCCGTTTTCCACGACGTAGCCGAGGGTGGCTAGCCTGGTTGTGCGGACAATGCATTTCTCCTTGTTATAGGTGAGGTTGAGTTTTTGGGCGGTTTGGAGAAATCGGTGGAGGTTGGCGTCGTGGTCCTGCTGATCATGGCCGCAGATGGTTACATTGTCCAAGTACGGAAACATGGCCTGCAGCCCGTACTGGGCCACCATTCGGTCCATTGCTTGTTGGAACACCGAAACCCCGTTTGTGATGCCAGAGGGGACCCAGAGGAAATGGAAAAGGCGGCCATCTGCCTCAAACGCCGTGTAGTGGCGGTCCTCCGGGCGGATTGGGAGCTGATGATATGCAGACTTCAGATCTACCGTAGAGAACACGCGGTAATGCGCGATCTGATTTACCATGTCTGCAATCCAGGGAAGGGGGTTCGCATCGAATTGCGTAAAGCGGTTAATGGTCTGGCTATAATCAACCACCATCCGGAACTTTTCCCCGGTCTTGACGACCACCACCTGAGCTCTCCAGGGGCTGTTGCTGGCTTCTATGAACCCTTCCCGCAAGAGACGCTGGACCTCGGACCTAATGAACGTCCTGTCCTGCATACTATACCGCCTGCTTCTGGTGGCTATTGGCTTGCAATCGGCGGTGATGTTCGCAAAGAGGGGGGGGGGGGTCGATTTTTAGGGTCGCGAGGCTGCATATGGTGAGCGGGGGCAGATGCCCCCCGAATTTAAGAGTTGGGCTCCTAAGGTTGCACTGAAAATCGAGTCCTAAGAGGAGAGGAGCGCAGAGGTCTGGCAGCACATATAGTTTAAAATTGGCGTCCTCCGCGCCCTGGATCACTAGGGTTGCAGTAGTGCACACTTGGATTTGCACCGAGTGCGACCCAGAGGCGAGGGAGATCGTTTGTCGCGTCGGGAATATTGGGAGCGAACAACATCTTCCCATGTCCGGGTGAATGAAGCTCTCTGTGCTCCCAGAAAAGGCAAGATGTCTCGTACCCGTTTACCCGACGGCCATCATGGAGCTCTGGAGGTGTTTCAGTCGCGACTGGTCCAGGGTGACCGCGCTGAGCTGTGGGTAGCCAGCGGCATGATCGGAGGTGCTGGGGCGGCCCCACGAAGGCTGCTGTCCATGTCGTTCGTACATCTCGGGTAGTGAAGATGTGTTGCGGGTAGACCTCGTTCACGGGCCGTACATATATGCGTTCGAGTAGTGCGAGGGCCTCTGTATAGGACGCGGCGCCGTCGAGCTGAACAGAAATACGATGGCTCACCCGTGCCTGGAGAAGACTCGTCCGTGACTGATGGCGTAGACGACGCGGCGAGATGGGCCTTGAAGCATCGAAGCCAGTGCGAAAAAAATTATCTTTCCTCCGGGGCCTGTGGATCGAGTTCCAGTCTATCAGGTTTGAGGGCTGATTCCATAGTAGTATTTTAAGCTGATTAATTTGATGCAATCATCAATTCACTGAGAGACACGTTGAGAAGTAAACCGTGGTTTTAATCAGCTTACAACTGAGCCTGCCTGTGACCGGTACAACAATGAATGCGGCCCCGCAGGCCAGCTGCCTTTATACTTCCTGTAAGGGGTGGAGCCATGGGCGAGCCCGTACATGCCCCGACATATACCCCTGTGGGTGAAGCCGTACAATGGCCCATAGGTGGAGCCCACAGGGTTAAACACATAACGTAACACGATACAGCAGTGACATGATATCACAGTGCACTGATGAATTAACAGTAGTTCCATTCACCACACCCCCAATTACCAGGGAGTTCATACTCCGCTATGTAAGGAGGAAATGTATGGAGCACAGTCCTTGGCCCCTGAAGGAGTTGTAACACTACACCACATGGACTACAGTGGTTCAAGATGCCTGCTGCTCACTACGCCCTCAAGGACAGTTGGGAATGGACAATAAATGCTGGCCGAGGCAACAATGCCCACACTGTGCATAGAATCATAGAATTTACAGTGCAGAAGGAGGCCATTCGGCCCATCGAGTCTGCCCGGCTCTTGGAAAGAGCACCCTATCCAAGCCCAGACCCCCACCCTTTCCCCATAACCCCACCCAACACTAAGGGCAACTTTTGGACACTAAGGGCAATTTAGCCCGGCCAATCCACCTAACCTGCACATCTTTGGACTGTGGGAGGAAACCGGAGCACCCGGAGGAAACCCACGCACTCACAGGGAGGACGTGCAGACTCCGCACAGACAGTGACCCAAGCCAGGAATCGAACCTGGGACCCTGGAGCTGTGAAGCAATTGTGCTAACCACTATGCTACCGTGCTGCCCGCAAGAATACATTTAAAAGAAAATGTCTGAATTTGAGCGGAATAGTTATTTCTGAGAGTTGGAGGAGATTGCACCGAGGCTTTTGGGAAAAAATGGATGAGCATTTCATTTTAAAATCACAAAACAAAATTGATTAACCAAGTTTTTTAAAAAACAGTGGATAATATTTAATGAACCTGAGGAGACATGGTACAACTGTATGTTCCATTAGCTGGAAGTTAGATTTTTGAATATCTTTAGTGCACTTGAAAATCACACATTTTCACAGCCAGTTTATCAATTAATAATTAGGACCAATGCTTTCCATCAGGGTTCGGCAACCTTTTCAAACCAAAGACCTAATTACATCAAAATTCAGAAGAAGTGGTCAACAAAGAAGCCAGTATAGGAATACCCATTTACATGACTGAAAATATACAACTTGTATTGGGATCTCTCTCTTTTCTCGCTCGCTCGCTCGCTCGCTCGCTCTCTCTCTCTCTCTCTCTCTCTCTCTCTCTCTCTCTCTCTCTCTCTCTCTCTCTCTCTCTCTCTCTCTCTCTCTCTCTCTCTCTCTTCCCCCCCTCCCCCCCCCCCCCCCCCCCCCCCCTCCTCCTCCTTCTCCTCTCATTTTTTGAGCTCTCTCTCCTCTTGCCCTGTTTTTAATAAAATGTTGTGTGTATTTTGGGAATGAGAGCCATATTTGGTTCCATACTGAGACTTGTTAGGCTTGCGATCCATCGGTAGTGGACCCCTGCTTTACAAAGGCAATATTCTATGATCCCATGAGAAGTCTGATCCAAATAATAATTTAGCTGACACTGTTTACTTGCTAACATTCAAAGCAAGTTTCATTTCCTTAGCCCGATCTCTCCTCTCCTCAAACATGGAAAAGGAAGTAAACCACATGCCCTGTCACAATTGTGGGCTGACTTGCCTATTTTTTTGGTGCTATATATTTTTTTCACACTTCACTGTCCTAACACACTTCACTGTCCTAGATCAGTTGGCTTTGTGCTCCAAGCACCAGGCTGTTTGCCAAAGTCTGTTGTTTAAAACCCCTCTGTCCATGTTGACCTTTGTGTCTCCAGCAGCGCGACGAGTGTGATGTTGATTTCCTTTGCGTAATGATTTTCCGGCTGGCCTGTGAATAAAAGCTCCAACCTCTCCTCCTCCTCCTTCCTTGGGCTGTGATTTATTGAGAAGCCATCTCCTGTTGAGGGGCCTGGACTGAGATTGTTGACTGTTGCGTCAATTTGAAGTGGCCGATGATTCACAACATTTAGCAAACTGCAATATATCTTTTTTTTAAAACATTTTATATTGAGGTATAGTAACAACAACAAAATAAACAATATACATGAAGCCATAAACATAGTGTAAAAGCCATTTACCTCCTGTACAGGTCCCACCCTTATTGACTCTAATCTAAACTACCCCCCGGGGCCCGGTCTGCTGCTGATTAATTTCCCGCAAAGCAGTCGACGAACGGTTGCCACCTCCGGGAATTTTATTTTCTCCAAACAGAGAAAGCTAGCCATGTCCGATAGCCAGGTCTCCGACTTCGGGGGCTTTGAGTCCCTCCAAGCTAATAGTATCCGTCTCTAGGCTACCAGGGAAGCAAAGGCCAGAACGTCTGCCATTTTCTCCTCCTGGATTCCCGGGTCTTCTGACACCCCGGAAACCGCCACCTCTGGACTCATTGCCACCCTTGTTTTTAACACCGTGGGCATGACGTCTGCAAACCCCTTCTCCTACCCATCCTTTGGAAACTACCCCGTCCTGAATCCCCCTTAGCGGTAGAAGTGGGAAGGTTGACACCTGTTTACGAAGGAAGTCCCGCACCTACAGATACCTGAATTTATTTCCACTCGCCAACCCAAACTTTTCCTCCAGCGCCCTCATACTCTGAAAGCTCCTCTCTATAAACATCTCCCCATCCTCTCAATCCCGCTCTCCGCCATAACCGGAACCCCCATCCATACTCCCCGGGGCAAGCCGGTGATTATCACAGATTGGAGACCAGGCCGATGCTCCCACTGGCCCCAAACTCTCAGGGCCACCACTGGGCTGGTGGAGTACCGTGCTGGCAGGAACGGCAGAGGCGCAGTTATCAACGCCCCCAAACTGGTGCCCTTACATGAAGCCGCCTCCATACGCTCCCATGTCGATCCCTCCCCCACCACCCACTTCCTGATCATGGCTATATTAACCGCCCAGTAATAGTTGCTAAAATTTGGCAGCGCCAGCCTGCCCTCTCCCCGGCTCCGCTCGAGCATTACCTAGCTTACCCACAGGGTCTTGCCCGCCCAGACGAAGCCCGTGATCACTTTGTTGACCCGCTTAAAAAAGGACTGCGGAATAAAGATGGGGAGACACTGAAATACAAATAGGAATCTCGGGAGGACCGTCATCTTCACTGTAAGCACCCTCCCAGCCAGAGACAACGGAAGCGCATCCCATCTCCGAAAACCGCCCTTCATTTGGTCCACCAGCCGGGCCAGATTCAATTTATGTAGCCGGTCCTATTCGCGCGCCACTTGGATGCCTAGGTACCTAAAGCTTCCCTCTACTAACCTAAATGGCAGCTCTCCCAATTGCCTCTCCTGTCCCCTCGCCTGGACCACAAACATCTCACTCTTTCCCATATTAAGCTTATACCCCGAAAACCGGCCAAATGCCCCTAGAGTCCTCATGATTTTTTCCATCTCCTCTATTGGGTCCGAAATGTACACAAGCAGGTCATCTGCATAGAGCGAAACCCTGTGCTTCACCCGGACCAGTCATCTCCAGCCCCTTGAGGCTCTCTGAGCAATTGCCAACGGCTCTATAGCCAACGCAAACAACAGTGGGGAGAGGGATCATCCCTGTCTCGTCCCCCGGTGCAGTCTAAAATAGTCCAATGTTGTCCTACTCATCCGTACACTTGCCACAGGAGCCTGATACAGTAACCTGACCCATTCAATAAAGCCCCGCCCGAATCAGAACCGTCCCAGTATCTCCCACAGATAGTCCCATTCTACCCGATCAAAAGCCTTTTCTGCATCCATTGCGATCAGTACCTCCACCTCCCTACCTTCCGGGGGCACCATGATCACATTTAACAGCCTTCTTACATTGGCCACTAACTGCCTGCCCTTCACAAACCCAGTCTGGTCATCCCCAATAACGTCCGGAACACAATCCTCAATCCTGGAGGACAAGATTTTGGCCAGCAACTTGGCATCTACATTCAACAGGGATATCGGCCTGTAGGCCCACATAGCACCGGGTTCTTGTCCCGCTTAAGAATCAGCAAAATCGTTGCCTGTGACATCACCGGGGGCAACACCCCTCTTTCTCTTGCCTCATTGAACATCCTCAACAACACCGGCCCCAATATCCCCAAGAACGTTTTGTAAAATGCCACTCCGGACCCGGGGCCTTACCTGCCTGCATGGCCTTCAGACCCTCCACTATCTCGCCCAGCCCGATTGGGGCCCCCGGCCCTTCTACTCGCTCCCCGTCCACCATTGGGAAATTCAGCCCCTCTAAGAAGTGCCTCATCCCCTCCGGCCCCGTAGGGGGTTCCGACCTGTACAGCCTGCTGTTGAAATCCCTAAACGCCTTATTCACCCCTACTGAATCACCAACCAGGTTCCCATCTCCGTCCTTTACTTTTCCTATCTCCCTAGCTGCCTCCCTCTTTCTAAGCTGCTATGTAAGCATTCTGCTGGCCTTCTCTCCATGTTCATAGATCGCCCCCCCTGGCCTTTCTAAGGTGCTCCACCGCCCTCCCTGTGGTCAGCAAGCTAAACTCTGCCTATAACCTCCGCCGTTCCCTTAAAAGCCCTGCCTCTGGGGTGTCCGCATACCTCCTATCAATCTGTAGTATCTTCTTTACCAGTCTGTCCATCTCTGCCCTGTCCGCCACCTCCCTATGGGCCCGAATCGAGATCAGCTCCCCCCCTGACCACTGCTTTCAGTGCTTCCCACACCACCGCTGCTGAAATTTCCCCCGTGTCATTGACCTGCAGGTAGTTCTGAATGCATTTCCTCAGCCGCTCGTACACCCCTTCGTCAGCCAAAAGTCCCACATCCAACCTCCAGTGCGGGCGCTGGTTAACCCAGTGTGGAGCATGTTCTGAGATTGTGATCGTTGAGTACCCAGTGTCCACCACCCCTGCCAGTAAGGCTCTGCTCAAAATGAAGAAATCGATCCGGGAGAACACTTTATGCACATGTGAGTAGAAGGAGAACTCCTTCACCCTCGGCTGCCCAAATCTCCATGGACCCACCCCTCCCCCCATCAGCTCCATGAACCCTCTTAGTTCCTTTGCCATTGCTGGCACCCTGCCCGTTTTCCAGCTTGACCGGTCTAAGCCCGGGTCCATAACTGTATTGAAGTCCCCTCCCATGACCAACCTGTGCGAGTCCAGGTCCGGTATCTTTCCCAGCATCCTCTTTATAAACTGCACATCATCCCAATTTGGCGCATACACATTTACTAATACCACCTGCACCCCCTCTAGCTTTCCACTGACCATAATGTACCGACCTCCCACGTCTGAGACTATTCTACCCGCCTCAAACACCACCCTCTTATTGATCAGGATCTCGACCCCTCTAGTCTTTGAACCCAGTCCCGAGTGAAAGACCTGACTGACCCAGCCTTTCCTCCGTCTAACCTGGTCCGTTACTCTAAGGTGTGTCTCCTGCAACATTACCACGTCCGCCTTCAGTCCCCTAAGATGCGCAAACACACGTGCCCTTTTGCCCGGCCCATTTAACCCTCTAACATTCCAGGTGATCAATCTAGTTGGAGGGGCTCATTGCCACCCCCCCCCCCCCCCTTCCACCGATCAGCCATCCCCTTTTTTAGGCCCGCCTCCAGCCCGTGCTCCGCGCCTCCACCGGTCCATGCCCAAGCAGTCCCACCTCTCTGTCCCTTAGCCCAAGTCTCTCCCTCGTCAGCAGAACATTAACCCCCCCGCCCCAACCCCTTTACTAAACCAAGCATATGCACCCCCCCCCCCCCTACGCTTTCAAGAGTTAGGCTTGCCCAGCTAGCTTGTTGGCCCCCATCCCCGGTGCCAGATAGTTCCCCCCCCACCCCCCCCCCCGCTCTCACAAACAAACACCAACATCAAATAATCAATTGCCCAACAGAAAATCACCAAGATCAAAACAAGCAAACCTCCATCCCCCAACAGTGCAAATTAAAACCTTAACTCACTCAGCTCTACTGCTGGTTCCAAATCAATGCAAACGGCATCACAAACCTCTTCCATGAAACGCGAAACGAGAAACTTATTACAAAAACAGAGAAACAAAAAGAAAAAACAATAACATGAACGTTGCAGCCAAGTTCAAAAGCTCTCAATCCATCACCAGCCCTTTTTCGCAAAACCAATGTGTCCTCCGGCGACTCGAAGTAGAAGTGCTGATCCTCATGCGTGACCCAGCGATGGGCTGAGTATAACAGTCCAAACTTCACCTGTTTCTTAAAAAGCATCGACCTGATCGGGTTGAAGCCTGCTCTCCTCCTGGCCACCTCTACACTCGGGTCCTGGTAAGCCCACAGGTCCTGATAAGCCCACAGGATGCTATTGTCCCATTTACAGCTCCGTGTCTGCTTGGCCCACTGTAGAATATGCTCCTTATCCGAGAACCTGTGGAATCTCACCACCATTGCCCTGGGGGGGTGGGTGGGGTGAGGGGGGGTCTCCCATTCGCGGCTTCCTCGCGAGTGAGTCCTGTCCACCTCCAAAGGGCCGGGAGAATGCCCCATCCCCCAGCAGCTTCACAAACATGTCTGCGATGTATGCCCCAGCGTCTGCTCCTTTGGATCCCTCCAGGAGCCCGCCAATTCTTGGGTTCTGCCGGTGAGACCCATTTCCTAGGTCCTCCACCTTCTCCAGGGGCTTCCTCTGTTGGTCCCTCAGCATCCCCACCTCCAGCTCCACCACAGTCTGATGTTCCTCCTGCTCAGCCAGCGCCTTCTCCACCTTCTGGATCGCCCAATCCTGGGAGTCCAATTTATGCTCCAACCGCTCAATCAACTCTTTTATCGGGTCCAAGCAGTCCCGTTTCTGCATAGCAAAACCTTCCTGAATGACTTGCATCAGCTGCTCCATAGACTGCTGGGTCGACAAGCCAGAGGTCCGAACCTCCGCCATGCTGTCTCCTGCTGCAGCTTCAGCTCAAGCCTTCTCTATCTTTTTGTTTCTGCCCTTACGAGCACTTCTAGTTCTTCTCTCCATGCATTGAAGTGGGAATTCAGTAAACAATTGCCACTAACATCCGTTTTACAAATCACGTCCAGTAGAAAAACGGTGGAAAGGTCCAAAGGTCTGACCAGAGCGGGAGCCACCAAATGTGCGACTTACTCCTTCATAGCCGCCACCGGAAGCAACTGCAATATATCTAATTCAATGGACATCTTTAACACACGCTCCCTGTGACTTCCATATTTTAAAAGTTTTTGAAATTCACTCTTCTTTCTAAACCATGTTTAAACAACAGGCGGGATTCTCTGGTCCTGAGTGTTGACGCTGTTGGAAATGCCATTGCGTTTCTCGACGGCGTCAACACTGCCTCCGGATCAGCAATTCTGACCCCTACAGGGGGCCAGCATGGCCCACGCCGCTCCAGCTGCTGATCCCGGGGGTGAACTTGAGTCTGCGCATGCGCAGTGGCACTGGTGCCAACGCGCGCATGCGCGGCATCTCCCTTCTCTGCGCCGGCCCCGACGCAACATGGCATAGGGCTACAGGGGCCGGCGCGGAAGAAAGGATGCCACTCTACGGGGCCCCCCCCCCCCCAGCCAGAGAGGCCGGCCCGCCGATCGGTGGGCCCCGATCACGGGCCAGGCTACATCGGAGGCCCCCACAGGCCACCCCCAGACCCTTCCACGCCGGGTACCCGCCGGCTGAGAGCAGGTGTGAACGGCGCCGGCGGGACTCGGGTTTGTTACAGCTGCTTGGCCCATCCCGGGCTGAGAAGCTGGGGGGGGCGCCGTAGAGCAGCATCCGACCGCGCGGTGCTGACCAAGCCAGCGCCAATGGTGCCGATTCTCCCCTCGGCGGAGAATCGCATCCCGACACCGGTCGCGGGGATTCTTCAGTCGGGCCCTGGGCTGAGAGAATCCCGCCCACTATGTCCTGTGGAGAATACATCATCTGTTCTGCAGAGAAAATCTAATTCCAAATGTAAGGACGTACAAAAAGACAGGAATGAATGGGACCTGTTGTGCCATCTAACCTGCTCTGAACAGTTGCAATGCCATGTGGCTCGGGATCCAAATCTTTCCCTGCCGTGTTAAGCACACTGAGAAAACACTGGCTGCAACTGGATGCAGCTATAAGAAGTAGACTCCAGACCTTGAGGTTAGTTCAATTTGATTTATTGAACCTGTCACAGTTAGCACAGTTCTCTGAGTTCGACTCTCTGCTAACCCAAGTGTGATTTCTCTATCTGACTGAACCAGACAAGCTCTTAGCCACGTGCTGTATGCGTTACGTGATATGTACACTGGACTCACTCTGTAGATGTCCCTAGTAGAAAGAGGCGGAGTGTGAGTGCCTCATGCCTTTTATAGTGGGAAACTACCCCCAGGTGTTCTGCCTGCTGATTGGTTATGTCCTGTTCCTTGTGCTCATTAGCTGCGTGTCTGTATCTCATTAAGTACATGTCTGCATAACCCCTTTTTGGAAAAGTTTTTCTGTAGCCGATGTGAAAGTATTTACATGTGTAGGCCGAAAAACTAACTTATTTACATGAGATGGCAGATGGGAACATATGTACATATGAAAACAGGTGTCTAATGTGCAAAAACAGAACATAGCAAACAAAACAAATGTTTATAAGTCAAATCTCTGGGGCTTGCGTCTGATCCTGGTCGACCGCCGGAGAGGTGGTGGGGACGACGGCGCCTTGATGGGCGGGATTGCAGCCAGACTGGTGGCCTCATGGTTCGAGGTGTCAGGAGGTGGCACAATAACAGATGGAAACAACAAAGAATGTGGTTGCGAGCGGGCAACTGCGCGCAGGGCCTGTCTGTTGCGCTGCACAACAGAGCCATCAGCCATATGCACAACGTACGATCGAGGAACAGCCTGTCAAACAATAACCGCTGGAGCTGACCAGCCTCCATCAGGCAGCTGGATCCGAACAGCATCAGCCGGGGATAGCACAGGCAAATCGGTGGCATGAGCATCATAGCCCTGCTTTTGCCGGTCCCTGAGTTTCTGCACCTTCTGCAGCACCGGAAGGTGATCCAGATTAGGCAAGTGGACGGCTGGAAGAGTCGTCCGCAGATCCCTGTTCATCAGGAGTTGAGCCGGTGACATGCCGGTAGACAGAGGTGGGGTCGTCCTGTATGCGAGCAGCGCAATGTTGACGTCGGAAGAAGAATCCGCAGCCTTGCAGATGAGCTGCTTCACTCTGTGCACCCCTGTGCACCCCTTTCTCAACCTTCCCGTTGGACTGCGGGTAATGTGGGCTGAAAGTGACGTGATGAAACTGATATGCCTGGGCAAATCGCGACCACTCTTGGCTGCTGTAGCAAGGACTGTTGTCACTCATGACAGTGAGGGGAATGCCATGCCTGGCGAACGTCTCCTTGCAGGCCTTGATGACGGTCCTGGACGTGAGGTCCAAGAGCTTCACAACCTCTGGGTAGTTGGAAAAATAATCGATGATGAGTACATATTCACGACCATTGGCGTGAAAGGGGTCGATGCCCACCTTGGACCGTGGGGAGGTCATCATTTTGTGCTGCTGAAGCGTCTCCTTGCCCTGTGCTGGCTGGAAGTGTTGACAGGTCGGACAGTTGAGGACCATATTTGAGATGCCCTGACTAATCCCAGGCCAGTAGACCGCTTGCTGGGCTCTGCGCCTGCGCTTCTCGACACCCAGATGCCCCTCGTGTTTTTGCCGGAGCACCAAGCTCTGGCGACTGTGTGGAATGACTATGCAATCCAGCTTGAGGAGGATGGCATCAACCACCGTCAGGTCATCCTTCACATTGAAGCACTGCCCTTTTTGCCTGCCATTGGTGAGGTGGTGCATGACATGCTGTGGAAGCGGATCCTTGGCTGTCTCATCACTAATCTAAGCGATCACAATATGGTGGAATGTAAAATACAGATGGAGGGTGAGAAGGTAAAATCAAACACTCGTGTTTTGTGTGTAAACAAAGGAGATTACAATGGGATGAGAGAAGAACTAGCTAAGGTAGACTGGGAGCAAAGACTTTATGGTGAAGCAGTTGAGGAACAGTGGAGAACCTTCCAAGCGATTTTTCACAGTGCTCAGCAAAGGTTTATACCAACAAAAAGGAAGGACAGTAGAAAGAGGGAAAATCGACCGTGGATATCTAAGGAAATAAGGGAGAGCATCAAATTGAAGGAAAAAGCATACAAAGTAGTAAAGATTAGTGGGAGACGAGAGGACTGGGAAATCTTTAGGGGGCAACAGAAAGCTACTAAAAAAAGCTATAAAGAAAAGTAAGATCGATTTGAGTAAATAAGAATATAAAAACAGATAGTAAAAGTTTCTACAAATATATAAAACAAAAAAGAGTGGCTAAGGTAAATATTGGTTCTTTAGAGGATGAGAAGGGATATTTAATAATGGAAGATGAGGAAATGGCTGAGGAACTGAACAGGTTTTTGGGTCGGTCTTCACAGTGGAAGACACAAATAACATGCCAGAGACTGATGGAAATGAGGCTATGACAGGTGAGGACCTTGAGAGGATTGTTATCACTAAGGAGGTAGTGATGGGCAAGCTAATGGGGCTAAAGGTAGACCAGTCTCCTGGCCCTGATGGAATGCATCCCAGAGTGTTAAAAGAGATGGCTAGGGAAATTACAAATGCACTAGTGATAATTTACCAAAATTCACTAGACTCTGGGGTGGCCCCGGCAGATTGGAAATTAGCAAACGTGACATCACTGTTTTAAAAAAGGAGGTAGGCAGAAAGCGGGTAATTATAGGCCAGTGAGCTTAATTTCGGTAGTAGGGAAGATGCTGGAATCTATCATCAAGGAAGAAATAGCGAGGCATCTGGATGGAAATTGTCCCATTGGGCAGACGCAGCATGGGTTCATAAAGGGCAGGTCGTGCCTAACTAATTTAGTGGAATTATTTGAGGACATTATCATTGCGGTAGATAACGGGGAGCCAAATGTGGTATATCTGGATTTCCAGAAAGCCTTTGACAAGGTGCCACACAAAAGGTTGCTGCATAAGATAAAGATGCATGGCATTAAGGGGAAAGTTGAAGCATGGATAGAGGATTGGTTAATTAATAGAAAGCAAAGAGTGGGGATTAATGGGTGTTTCTCTGGTTGGCAATCAGTAGCTAGTGGTGTCCCTCAGGGATCAGTGTTGGGCCCACAACTGTTCACAATTTACATAGATGATTTGGAGTTGGGGACCAAGGGCAATGTGTCCAAGTTTGCAGACGACACTAAGATGAGTGGTAAAGCAAAAAGTGCAGAGGATACTGGAAGTCTGCAGAGGGATTTGAATAGGCTAAGTGAATGGGCTAGGGTCTGGCAGATGGAATACAATGTTGACAAATGTGAGGTTATCCATTTTGGTAGGAATAACAGCAAAAGGGATTATTATTTAAATGATAAAATATTAAAACATGCTGCTGTGCAGAGAGACCTGGGTGTGTTAGTGCATGAGTCGCAAAAAGTTGGTTTACAGGTGATTAAGAAGGCAAATGGAGTTTTTGTCCTTCATTGCTAGAGGGATGGAGATTAAGACCAGGGAGGTTATGCTGCAATTGTATAAGATGTTAGTGAGGCCACACTTGGAGTATTGTGTTCAATTTTGGTCTCCTTACCTGAGAAAGGATGTACTGGCGCTGGAGGGTGTGCAGAGGAGATTCATTTGGTTAATCCCATAGCTGAGGAGGTTGGATTACAGGGAGAGGTTGAGTAGACTGGGACTGTACTCGTTGGAATTTAGAAGGATGAGGTGTGATCTTATTGAAACATATAAAATTATGAAGGGAATAAATAGGATAGATGCGGGCAGGTTGTTTCCACTGGCGGGTGAAAGCAGAACTAGGGGGCATAGCCTCAAAATAAGGGGAAATAGATTTAGGACTGAGTTTAGGAGGAACTTCTTCACCCAAAGGGTTGTGAATCTATGGAATTCCTTGCCCATTGAAGCAGTAGAGGCTCCTTCATTAAATGTTTTTAAGATAAAGATAGTTTTTTGAAGAATAAAGGGATTAAGGGTTATGGTGTTCGGGCCGGAAAGTGGAGCTGAGTCCACAAAAGATCAGCCATGATCTCATTGAATGGCGGAGCAGGCGCGAGGGGCCAGATGGCCTACTCCTGCTCCTAGCTCTTGTGTTCTTATAATGCGGATCACCTATTCATCCAATGCCGGGAGGTTGCTGGCCCACAGCTGCACGTGTGATTCGATCTGTTGGACGAATGCCGGCGGATCAGCAGGCAAGGTTATTGAGTGGGGCAAGGCATCCGCAATAATGAGCTGCTTGCCCGGATGTACACTCGCTCAAAGTCATACCGTCTTAGCCTGAGTAGAATGCGCTGCAGCCGGGGTGTCATGTCATTTAGGTGAATAATGTGGACCAGAGGCCTGTCGTCTGTCTCGACGGTGAATGTCGGCAGGCCGTAGACTTAATTGTGGAACTTGAGAATTCCAGTAAGCATGCCCAGGCATTCCTTTTCGATTTGGGCATACCGCTGCTCGGTGGGTGTCATCGCCTGTGATGCGTAGGCATCAGCACAGGATGAGGTGTCATCGCGCTGGAGCAACACCGCGCCCATGCCGCCCTGGCTCACATCTGTCGAGATTTTTGTTTCCCTGTCAGGATCAAAAAAAGCCAATGCAGGTGCAGTGGTGAGCTTGGCTTTCAGCTCCAACCACTCTGCTTGATGAGCTGCCTGCCACTCAAAGGCAGTAGACTTTTTTACCAGGTGTCTGAGGGCCGTGGTGTGTGAGGCCAGGTTTGGGATAAAGTTGGCCAAGAAGTTCACCATTCCTAGGAAGCGCAGCACCGCCTTCTTGTCTTCAGGGGTCTTCATGGCTTCAATGGCCTTGACCTTGTCTGTGTCCGGGCGCACACCCTGCTGAGATATCTGGTCACCCAAGAACTTCAGTGTTGACATGCCAAAAGAACACTTGGCTCTATTCAGCTTGAGGCCATTGGCATGGACACGGCGGAATACCTGTTGGAGACGAGAGATGTGCTCTTCGGGGTTGTAGACAAATAATACCGTCGTCCACATACATGTGAACCCCTTCTATGGAAGATCTCTGAGGCCGAGACAATGCCGAATGGCAGACGATTGTAGCAGTACCTGCCAAACGGTGTGTTGAAGGTGCAGAGCCTTCTGCTGGACTCATCCAGCAGGATTTGCCAGAACCCGTGTGATGCATCCAAATTTGTGAAAAAACCGGCGTGTGCCATCTCACTTGTCAGTTCCTCCCACTTCGGGATGGGGTAGTGTTCCCGCATGATATTCTGGTTTAGATCCTTGGGATCAATACAGATGCGCAGCTCCCCCGACGTTTTTTTCATACAGACCATCGAGTTGACCCAGTCAGTCGGTTCTGTGAGTTTGAAGATGATGCCCTGGTCCTGAAGACCCTTGTTCAGTGGAGCCGGAACTCGGCGTGGAGCGTGGACCACAGGCGTGGCATCAGGCTGCAGCAGGATCTTGTACCGATATGGCAGAGTGCCCATCCCGTCAAATACATCCGGATTCTGAGCGAGGATGTTGTCAATGCCGGCTTGAAGATCCACATTGGGGGAGGTCATTGTGTAGACCCGCTGTACCAGGTTTAACTGCTTGCATGCCTGTGCACCGAGCAGGGAGGCCTGTGGCTTGACTATTTCAAACCTTAGCTTTGCGTGAACGCTTCTGGTGGAGACGAGCAGGTGGCAGGATCCCAGTGCCATGTTGGCATTGTCGTTATCGTCCAGGAGCTGGCAGGCTGCTGGACGGAGCTTGGGTGGCTTTGTGATGCAGTTGAAATCGGCCTGTGAAAGGAGATTGGCAGAAGCACCTGTGTCCAGCTTGAACTGGATAGAGCATTGATTTACTTGCATCACGCAGGCCATTCGTTCGCAGAATCCACAGTGAGGATGGGCAGGCTCCGTGATGATGTTGGTGAGGCATGTTCACGTGTGGTGATGATGCCCACCTGGTAGGGGGACTCCAGGCAATCGTCCTCGGGATCCGTGATGCTGCCAGGATCAGAATCCTGCAAACCGTGCTGGACACTCCAAATGCGCCTGCGTTGGAGTTGGGTGTGCTGGCCCTTAACTGGTGGTGCAGACCTGCACAAGACTGCATGGTGTCCAGGCTTCCCGCAATTTCAACAGCCCCTGTCTCTTGCAGGGCAGTGTTTCTTTGAATGGGTGGTGCCACAGTTTGGGCACGTCGTTACGCTCCGTGCGTCTCGCACATGCGCAGTGTGGTGATCGGCCGCTTCGTCATCCCAGTTGCATCGCGCATGCGTGGGGCTCCGGGAAGTGCGTGCAAAATGGTCGCTTTCATCAAGGCTGAGGCGCTGCATCATGGCGATGGCCTGCACACACACTGCCTCGTGGGAGGCAAGTTTCTCCGTTTCATCCGATTTTGTGTTGGGAATACCGATTTTTGGCGTGCTCATGCACTGTACATGTTTCGATCACGACTGACAGGGTCATATGCTTGATTTTTAAAAGCTGCTCTCTCAGCGGATCAGCGTGAACGCCAAAAACGATCTTATCCCTGATCATGGGAGTCCGCAATGTCGCCAAAATTGCAGGATAGCGCTAATAGACGGAGATTAGTGAGGAAGGAGTTGAAAGATTCATCTTTACCTTGTAGGCGTTGCTTAAAGATATGGCACTCAAAGATTTTATTGGTGTCCACTTCACAATGACTGTCAAACTTGTCCAGGATGGTCTGAAACTTCGTCTTTTCCTGGCCTTTGGTGAGGTTAAACGAGTTAAAGATTTGGATGGCTTGATCCCCCGCAGTTGAGAGGAGAAGCACGATCTTTCTTGTATCAGACGCACCCTCGAGGTCTGAGGCTTTGATGTATTGCAGAAACCTTTGCTTGAAAGTCCGCCAGTTGACACTGAGTTTACTCCCTGACTGCATAGTGCAAAAAATAACCAAGAGATACTTGGCATCTATATTTCTTGATTTGAATACCCTGTTGTGAGTAGATTCATTCTTATTTATCATAGAATTTACAGTGCAGAAGGAGGCCATTCGGCCCATCGAGTCTGCGCCGGCTCTTGGAAAGAGCACCCTACCCAAGGTCGACACCTCCACCCTATCCCCATAACCCAGTAACCCCACCCAACAGTAAGGGCAATTTAGGACTCTTAAGGACAATTTTGCATGGCCAATCCACCTAACCGGCACATCTTTAGACTGTGGGAGGAAACCGGGCAGAGGAAACCCACGCGCACACTGGGAGGATGTGCAGACTCCGCACAGACAGTGACCCAAGCCGGAATTGAACCTGGGACCCTGGAGCTCTGAAGCAATTGTGCTATCCTCAATGCTACCATGCTTATTGAGGAGTACGGAGTAGGAACAACTTGTTCCCGATAAAAATGGGCTCAAAAGTTGGGGACACAAGGCTAGCAAGGCGTGAGGGGATGCTTTGATTTTGCAGAATTTAAATTGCCACTTACACAAGATCTGTTGCTGAACTAGCTTGAATAATAGCATTTCAATTGCTGTATCTTTTAACAGTAATTTTGAGGTTGGGGAAATGCAAGCATATAGTATTGATTCGAAATTTTGTTTGAGCAAATATGGTAGCATGCACTCTTAAAAACGAATGCAAAACTTTGAATTATTGTAACTGGTAAATCTTTGCTTCTTCGCATATTAGTAAAGCGTCTTTAATATACCAAGATGGTGAAGTTGATCCTCGATAGTAGCACAAAATAATAATCTTTATTCGTGTCACAAGTGGGCTTACATTAACACCGCAATGTGAAAAGGCCCAAGTCACCCCACACCGGCGCCTGATTTGGTACACTAGGAGAATTCAGAATGTCCAATTCACCTAACCAGCACGCCTTTCGGGACTTGTGGGAGGAAACTGGAGTACCTGGAGGAAACCCACACAGACACCATGTGCAGACTCCGCACAGCCAGTGACCCAAGCCGGGAATCGAACACTGATCCCTGGCGCTGCGAAGCAACAGTGCTACCACTGTGCTACCGTGCCATAGGCAATAGCGAGCCAATAGATTATTTAACATCCAATCTGATGAGTTCCATTACTGACCAAGGCTAACATCACTTCCAGAATGTTTGGCAAAGAGTGACCATGGGCTTTGAAATAAATATGCACCTTTTAGAATCATTGTTGAATGCATAACCACATGTGCATAGCGGTTTGTTTTGTAGAATTTTACCACTGTATTCTCTTACAGAAAATATGGGATGTATAAAGTCAAAGAGCTTCACTGAAGAACCAAAAGAATTGAAGGAAAAACCAGTACGTAAATCTGAACCAACTATTTATGTGCGAGATCCCACATCCAATACACATGGGCCAGTAAGTAGTGAAGGGAAAACCTCATGGCACAAAGCTGGTTAGCTGCATGACTGACCTATTGAAAAATCCGTTGTCCTGATCTCAATATGAACTAAAACTCTGACTCGTCTAACTTACTTTATTTACCAATCATCTTTTCATCACTAATAACTGGTGGTGTATTTTAAACCAACATCATGAATGTTAATGCATTAAAACAATCTAGATATTAAAATATTCCTCTCCTCCGAGGGCTCCCTTTTGTGCTAGACTCCAACATCAAACATACATCTTTCTCCATTTCTCTTCATGCCCCATTCTAAGCTCATCAAATCCACGAGACCCATTTTTTTGTTCCATTGCCCCTTTGCTAACTAAAATGGTTCACTCACCTTGGATTTTGACACTGCCATTTCTCTCCCTGTTCTTAAATAATCCAACCTCCACCTGCCTTTTGTGTTTGAAAATGAAACTCCCCATTGCTAATTTCCCTTTGGTCTACAATTGCTTTTATCACCTAATCCGTGACTTCAGACTTTACTTGCTCTACTCTGGGTTCTGCCTCTACCGTTATAATAATGAATTAAATGGGACTAACCATGGACCGGTGCACTATTCTTTCTACAGCCTTCAAGACAGTTGACTGCACCACTCGCTTCAGTGTTTGGCCTAGTGAGAATGTTTTTGCTTAAGTTTTCCTTTTCGTTATTGTAGTAATCTGTACATCTGCACATACACCAGGGACTACAGCACAGATGTAACAGCCACAGCATTACTGGGGGCAGCATCAGAGACGGGTATAAAGGGTCGAGCCCAAGGCAGGATCTGCCTCTTTCAGAAGCACAGGGCTTGGGGGCAGCAGCACACAAAGACAGCTCAGCATAGGCAGTTTACCTTAGTTTCACTGGTGATACCTCTTGACTGTATTACATCTAGTTAAGCTCTGGAAACAGAACAAACCCTCTGAATAAAGTATTTGTGTTAACTAGAAGTCTACAATCTTTATTCAGACTTAAGAGAATAACATAGTTATCTGATTAGTTTTCCTTTTAAGTTATCTATTAGGGGCTGGTTTAGCACAGGGCTAAATAGCTGGCTTTTAAAGCAGACCAAGGCAGGCCAGCAGCACGGTTCAATTCCTGTACCAGCCTCCCCGAACAGGCGCCGGAATATGGCGACTAGTGGCTTTTCACAGTAACTTCATTTGAAGCCTACTTGTGACAATAAGCGATTTTCTTTTCATTTCATTAATTGTAAAACTGAAGTGGGTAATACAATGCCTCCAGATTGCTCTGCCATTTAGTTAGGTCATGGCTGCTCTGTACCTCAACTTCATTTGACACCCCTTGAAACCCTTAAGCAGCTGAAACTCTGTTAAACTCTAACTCTTCCAACATCAACAGGTTTTTGGTGATATTTCTATATCTTGTGTAATATATAATATAGCTTCCGGAATTCCCCCCTAAATGCCCTGGCTCTAATTTTAAAATGATGTCTCTGTGTTCTTGATTCTTTCAACCGAGCAATCAGAATTGCTGTGATGTAGAAGGAGACCACTTGGTTTATTGTGTTTATACCAGCTCTCCAAATGAACATGACCGAGAGTCATTCCCCTGCCTTTTCCCCATACCCCTGCACATTGATCCTATGCAAGTAATCGTAGAATGCCTCTTGAATGGCACTATCTAACCTGCCTCCATGGCAATTCTAGACAGTACATTCCAGACCCAAAACCACTCACCTGCAGGTCTTTTTTTCCCTCTCTCATTATATTTGCTCCTTTATCACTAAATCTCCTTTTCTATCCATTGAGTAGCGAGCTTCTCCCCATCTACTCTTCCCAGCCTCCGCATTAATTTGAGCTTGAAAATCTCCTGACCGCCTTCTCTCCAGGGAAAACCATCCCAATCTTCCACGGAGAAAGCAATGGCATAGTGGTATTATCACTAGATGCAGAAACCCAGGGTAATGCTCCTTGGCAGATGTTGAAATTTGATTCAATAAAAATCTGGAATTAAAAGTCTAATGACGGCCATAAAACCTGGTGTGAGCTACATGTGACTCCAGACCTACAGCAATGTAGTTCACTCTTTAATGTTCTCTGGCCTAACCAGTCACTCGGTTCAAGGACAATTAGTGATGGGTAATATATGTTGGCTCAACCAGCAATGCCCACATCCCCTGAACAAATTTTTAAAAATATCCTCATGACTATGATTTCTCATCCCTGAAATCATTTTTATAAACCTCCTCTACGGGTTGGATTCACTGCTTCAGAGACTAACGGCTGAATTCTCCGAATCTGTGGCTCTGTCTGCAGGATCCGTCTGGTCTTGTGACCAAAACGTCATCGTCACCTCCACACTGATGCTCCGCTCGGTGAAGGGCTAGCAGCTGCGTCATGTAAAGCCCCGCCTGTCTATACAAACGCAGAATGGTCAGGTCCGTGACCGTGCATGGCGGCGGCATGTGGCAGCCGCGTGCCGTACAACATGGCTCCGGCTGCGCACGGACTCGTCCTGCCAAAAACTGTCCCCCTGTAACCCCCCCCCCCCCCCACCGCAACTGTGGCGGCACTGGACACCCTCCGGAACCGCCACACTCCAGGTTTACGGATAGTGAGGGGATACGCTACCGACGAAGTTGAAGCATTGGGGGAGGGTCTCGGGTGATGTCTTGAGGCCGTCCCAACAGCATGCAGTGTACACCTCGAGTACGCCGTTTTTGAGTGGCATTCTTACCCCCCCCCGCCCCCGCCCCCGACCCCACCTTCCACACCATGCATGAGGGTGACCTGACCCGCCCCTCTGGCATTGCCAATGGTGCACAGTCCCTGGCATCATGGCACTGACACCCTGGCATGGCACGATTGACCTGACGTGGGGGGGGGGGGGGGGGAGGGAGAGAGATTAAGCCCTGCTGCTGCAGAGGGAGAGTCCCCCAAGGGTTCTGAAGTTGGGTGGGCTCAGTTCATAAGGGGTTGTCCCCAGAACCCTTCCCTGGGAATGGGGGTCCTGTGTCTGTACTATCCCTCCCATCCCTAGGCATGGTTATCTCAGGCAGCCCTCTGTTTAAAATCATTATCCTTGTCTGGCCATTTTAAACTCCGAATTGTCCTTCTCACTCTGAATTGAATTGTTTGCTCTGCCTGACAACTGGTGAACAGATCCGACGGTCCATTACATCTGTTCCCTCTGCACTATGTTTTTAAAACTGCTGTTTTGAGAAGTGTCAGTGCCTTCCTAGAGCAGTGTTCTTCAAACTTATTTTCCGGCAACCCATTTTCATCAACTGGCCAACCTTCGGGACCCAACTCTGACGACTTTCGCGACCCACAATGGCCGACCTGCGTGACCCACCATTTTCTCTTGCCTTGTTTGCTGCTGACAAAAATGGAGGAAATGGTTTTGGGTCCCTTTGGCCCTCGTACACAATCCTACAGGTTCCATTGGAGGAGCAAGGTGAAGCCTTTTCCGGTGTCGGAAAGTATGGAGTCTCCAACTGTCCAAAGTTCAGCATTTTTTTCCTATAAAATGTTATCAAATAAACCCCCCCCCCCATTTGTAAAAAAAATAAAAACAAAATGAATAAAATAAATGGAAAAATGAATAAACTCCCCCCCCCCCCCCCCCCCCCCGAACGTGTAAAACGAAAAGCTGCAACCGTTTATTTAAAAAAAAAAAAAAAAGCGACCGCATGCAGTGCGGCCGCATTTTCTTTACATGTTCGCGGCCATTTTGAAGGCCGCTTGCAGCCAGCGTTATTAACAGCGGCTGCTGCACGCAGATTTGTGTGATCAGGAACGCCACGACAGACGGCTCTGCGATCCTCCCGACCCACCCACGGGTCGCGCCCCCGAGTTTAACAATGCCTGTCCCAGAGAACCCACATCACTTAAGATGTAATCCTTTGAAATGCTCATCATTGTTAGGATTCCAGATGAGCCCCCAATTTTAGACAGACATAAACATAGAATTTACAGTGCAGAAGGAGGACATTCGGCTCATTGAGCCTGCACTGGCCCTTGGAAAGAGCACCCTACCTAAGCCCACACATTCACCCTATCCCCAGTAACCCCACCTAACCCAAGAGCAATTGATCCTGGCCAATCCACCTAACCTGCACATCTTTGGACTGTGGGAGGAAACCGGAGCACCCGAAGGAAACTCAGACATTGGGAAACCCATGCAGACACTGGTAGAAAGTGCAGACTCCACACAGACAGTGAACCAAGCTGGGAATCTAATCTGGGACCCTGGAGCTATAAAGCAACCGTGCGACCATGCTGCCCCAAGACGATCCTAGACACAAACCCAACTATTTGCAATTTGTAAAACTTGAGGAAATGTTCTGCACCACAGGAATGATGACACTGAACAATTGGTATCTTTTATGTTAAATCAAACTTTAAATTAATCACAAAATTAACCACATTAGCAACAAGAAATAGCTTTACAATTAGCAGTTACAACCGTTCTCGAGTAAAAGAAGAAACCTTATTTAACTTCCTAAACCTGCCACTATGTTCCAATAAGCAGACCAAAATATTTAATACCACTTTATTAAAGACGGAAACCAGGGTTTTACTTTTCTCTGTGCAAAATCCTTAAGAGAGAGGACCCTTTTCAGGACCAAACTGAAGCACCTCGGATGAGTTCTAGGACCTACTGACTCTTCAGACAGACTTTGCTCCTCCCATTAACTATTATACCCAAAGCAGAAGGCATTCTCTTGTCATCTCTTACAAGGTGTCTGTTGATTTATTTAGCCAGAAACAAACACCATACCCTATTATCAAACCTAAACTATATTCCATTAGTTAGCTATCTGTAAAGCAGCAAATAGTTCTCCAGATCCATTAGCAGAAGACTTCACCACCTGCAAATCAATGATTATCTCACTTTTACCACACCTTAACCGCTGCTCTTGCAGGTTTGTATTCGTCTTAACCTAGGTTTTAATAACATTACTCCAAAAAATATACATAAAATGACAATTTGCTACATTCATCACAGCATCCATTCAATTTCAAAGTGTGAACGGGCCGACCCGGCGACTAATTCTGCCCCGCAAAAGGGGCTACCATGGCACTGGAGCTGTTGACGCCGCTTCAACTGCTGATCCAGGAACGAACTGGGCGCCGTGGGATCCGCGCATGCGCAGTGGCACTGGCGCCAATGCGACATGCGCAGTGGCATCCTTCAGTGTGTCGGCCCCGATGCAACATGGTGCAGGATTACAGGTGCCGGCACGTGGGAAAGGAGGCCCCCAGCAAGAGAGGCCTGCCCGTCAGTCGGTGGAACCCGACCACATTGGAGACCCCCGACCGACGCCGCGCCAACCACGCCAGCGCCAATGGCGCGATTCGCGCCGGTCGCGTGGATTCTCCGGCCTGGCCCCGGGCTGAGAGAATCCCGCCCCTCATCTTTCGGGACTTGTGGGAAGAAACCTGAGCACCCGGAGGAAATTCACGCAGAAACAGGGAGAACATGCAGACACCGCACAGACAGTGGCCCAAATCAAACCTGGGACCCTGGCACTGTGAACCCACTGTGCTACCGTGCTACTCTTGAAAGACCCAAAGCGAGAATAATACCCCGAATCCAATGAGCCGCCTTCTATTGGCAAAACTGAATATAACGCACTTTCTTCAACTTTTACTTGCTGCTTCGCTTATACCTCAAACTATTTACGAATGATTTTTCACATGAGACTTCTTACTGCTCAGGAAAAAAGCTTCTAGTGCTCCCGTGAAGGTTTCATTGATTATTGGAATTTCAGATAATATATAACAATTTGCTTTCTGTTTAAGTGTTGATCACTTATATGCTAATAGATGATGAGCAGTCTTTTTTTATTCTTTAGTTCAGAGATTTCTCCTGGTAATCTTTTGAGCTGATACAGTGAGATGATTACAGCATCAGTTCATCCACATTACCCATGATTTGATCATCGATCCAGAGTCAAGTATGCTGTGGGGAAAAAAATTGCCTCAAATTTTCGACATTTCAGTTATTCTCTGGGGAACTTGGACGAGAAATTTATCAGATCTACAGCAATTGAAACACAATCAATTAATGCAGTGAAAAGTACCTTTTTCTAAAGAATAAAATGAAGGCATTTAGAGGTATATAAAAGCCTACTTTCATGTTCTTCCAATGCATCTGTGATATATCCCTTTTAATGTTTATTATGGATAAAATGATTGAGCTTGTGCAACTGTGAAGCCATGTACTTTAATTCTTCCTTTTTAATTCTCACTCGTGTTTGAGGGCAGGTTGTTACTTTTTGCACCTCTATTGAAACCAATAAACATACTGCACATTTGGTTGCATTATTTTTCTCAAAGCAACATACACAGCGTTCATTGTTTTAGATTAGGGAGGGGATAATGATCTATATAAAATATATTTTTACGTTTACAATGCTGAGTTATTTTCAATACTTGTCTTGTTTCAGAATCCAAACCAGGATTCTCATCTTTTACCCGGCCAGAAGTTTCAGAAGTTTGAAGGTAACTTCATTTGCAGTTTTGTAAGCCTTCGGATTCATTCTTTCTTTTCTGTTTTGATTTTGCAATCCCATTAATATGCCTTCTGTTGTACGTGACAGAGACTGATGGCAAAATAGTCATTGCCTTGTATCCATACGATGGAAACCATACAGATGACCTGAACTTTAAGAAAGGGGAAAGGCTGAAAGTGCTTGAAGAGTAAGTGCTAAATATTTATCTCGCTCATTAAAAATATAAGTGCAATGTTGGCATTAAATTAGTCACACTTCAGTGAAATTGTCTTATACCTACTTGCAGCAGCTGATGGTAGACAGGTGTTCAAATTACCTTTGCAACATGAGGGGGAAAAAATGCTCTGATTGCACAGGGATACAAATGGAAGCTGTTGTTAGTAATGCTTGGGACCAATCGTTTCCTGGGAAGGGCTCCATGCAAGAAGCGCAAGACCGTTCTTGCCTTCCCAATAAATTTGAAGTATCAATGACTCAAATCCGCTCCGGATGTGGTTCCTGTCCAATCAAAGATACTTCAAAAGATCAGTGATGTGGAATCTGCTCTGCAGACAATATTGAGATTGAAAGTTGCCCAAGGCAGGGGAGGCCTATCCTGACCCTTTTTTGGTCCTCTCGGAAATCAGCAAAACGTACCTTCACAACCTCCTATGATCACATCCCTGCTTGCTCCCAGATTTCTCGGGTGAGTTTGGTATTCCGTGTGACGCACGTGATCTGGGATTAAATCATGTTGGGGTCCTATTGCAGTGTAGAACCCTGACACTTGCACAATTTATGAGGTCCTTGCCAGACTGTGGCTAGTGTTCCCAATGCCTCCTGAGGCTTCTCTGCTAAAAATGACAGTGAGGGTAGCTTAGGTCTAACTGCAAGGTAAGTATTCTGTCCCTATTTTAATCACTTGCCCGCTCTGTTCCCACTCGTTGTTTTGTTCCAGCAACTTTCCTCCGTCTGTTAATTCTGGCTCTCTGAAATTGCTGCAGATCACCATTCATATCCCGACTGAGCTTTTCCCTGAACTGTTCAGCATTGTCTTTTGGCCGAGCCCATTCTGAATAGTTGATCTGCTAGGCATTCCCTCAGGATCGAGGGTGAATTGCTGCCACTCTGATTTGATTAGTTCTAAAATGGCTGCTTAAGTTAAATGCTGAATTTGCAGACTCTCCTGCATATGAGGGAGGTGCGCTCCCTTCAATTTGCCTCTGCTATTTTAGGACTGAGATGAGGAGATACTTTTTTCACTCAAAGGATTGTGCCTCTTTGGAATTCTTTAACCCAGAAAGTTGTGGATGCTCCAGTATTTACTACATTTAAGACTGATAGACATATTTCTGATGTCTCAGGGAATCGAGTGATAGGGAAAGCAGGCAGGAGAGTGGAGTTGGAGACCAAGATCGACCATGCCCATGTTAAATGGTAGAGCAGGCTGGATATGGCCACATGGTTGTCTGGTGTTCCTATTTCTTATGTTCTTCATATTCGTTGTGTGAACCTTACAAAATTTCTTGATGTTTCGTGCCTTCCTGAATTAACCTTTTCCATTTTGGTTGCTCACAAACCAGGGGCTCCCTCGAGGGGATGTTTGACCTCTTCAGAGATGCTTTGAAGACTTCCTAAAGTGTTTCTGCTGCTCCTGGAAGCCTTCTGCCATGACTGGGTTTTGAGTAGAACAGCTAGTTTGGTAGTCTGGTATCAGGCATATGATCATCATGTCCTGCCCAGCACAATTCTGAATAGTACGATTCCTAAAATCCCTCATCTTCCCTGATATCAGGAGAGTGGTTGCTGAAGGAGAGTTGTCCTATTGGTCCTGAAGTTCAGGGTTCTGAAACAAGAAATGCTGGAAAAACACCTGTGGAGAGAGAAATAAGAGTTAATGTTTTCAGTCCCTCCAGCCCAATTCCGCTTTGGAATGGGAGAAAGATCGAAATAGAAGAATTTATGCTGTTGAAAAAGGGAGGCGGGGACAGGTGGAGCAAAAGAAATAAGCTAGAGGGCAGGAGAGAGAAATGACAAATGTGTCATGGAATACAAGATAAAAGAGAGTGTAATGATAGTATTTTAAAATATGATAACTGAGACTTTCCAGCCCTGCCATAGTGGGTTTTCCCATGGCAGATGCGATGATCCATTTAAACCCCTGGGAAATCCCGTCCTAAATCTTTGGACTAGAGTAAGGTTTTGTGCTATCTGAAAGCAAAAATATGGCACCCAGTTCATGATCCGAAGTTGTTGAACTCCCCAAGTTGAGTCCAGAAGACTGTAGTATCTGAGGCACTGTTCCTCCTGCAGCGTTGGACTTTCCTGGACCACTGTAGCCAGTCAAGTACAGTAATGTAAGCAGGAGAACAAAATGGTGAGTTGAAATGGCAAGTGGCAGGAAGGTTGGGGTCATGCTTGTGGACCGAGCAAGCAAGTTTCTGAAACTGGATTGATTGACATCCTGTGATGACTGACTTATCTTACTCCATAGCCATTGAAAATTCCCTTTTCGACTATGTCTAAAATGATACTAGTGTCTCATTGGGTGCCTATATTTCCAATGTTCATGCTGTTAAACTTGGTCATTCCTTTTTGATTTGTACTTTGGACATTGCACTCAATTACCGACTGCAGTCAACTCTATATTATCCTTGTGCTACCTTGATTTGGATTTGAGTTATGCTGCACCTCCTTAGTGGTTCTATTTCGGTGACACGCATAACTGTTTCCATTTAGCAACAGGAATTAGTTTTCACATATTGCTACATGTCCTCCATAACACCTGTAATTAGAGTTTGTGTCCTGTGTTTGATCAGGAAAGGCATGCTACTTTTGTATGTACTACATCACAAAGATTGAATAATTAGATTTTACAATTTGATATTATTACAACACCCTGGGCTAGTCCACAGAATTCCAGCACCATTTGACCTGGAGTCCTAAACAGTGAAACTTGTTTATTTAAATACCCAAGTCAATTATTATGAACACAATCTTTAATTAAACAGACAAAAAATGTAGCTGTCTATCTACTACCTATTTCCCTAACCCATTCTTTTCTAATTATTCCCCACTTTTTTTTTTCAATATACCGACAGACAAACCAACACAGACAAACCAACACAGACAAACCAACACAAACACTGAGACAGAGGGGAACGGGGGTTTAAAGGGAAAGAAAATATTAATAGAATAAAAGGATAGGGATCTTTGATTCACAGGGATGACTTTCGGTCAATGTCTTTCTGAAGTCCAGGCTTTCAGTTTGGTACTTTCTCCCAGACTAGACCTGATCTGGCAGATTTTACATCATTTCAGGTTCACAGCAAGGATATGCTCAACGCACACTGCTTTCAAAACAATAGATCAGTTCTTTTACTTCAGTCCCTAAAGAGAAACAAGCTACTGGTTTTGATACACTTAAGATCTTGTTTCCACCTACAGAAAGAGAAAACGGCTCCCTTCACTTCTGAGGTCTAATCATTTTTGTGGAAAATTTTCTCGGAAACCTCACCCAGCAAAAACTAATCACTGGCTGTTGTTGGGCAGAACACTGTTAAGGCACATCCCAATTATTGATCCACAGACCAAAACAATAAAATAAATGGGAATGAAGGAAATAGGCAGGAACGACTCTTGTGCTACTTATTTTTCATTTGAAGTCATCTTACCAATGGTCTTTACTGTATAAATGGAAAAATACTGCCCAACTTGTGGAAAGCCCAGGGAATTGCTATTTCATTTTCATTTATAAAATCCATAAACTTGATTGTCAGTGCTGCTCAAGATGGAAACGGGCTAATAAACGTGTTGGTTTCCTGCTTCCACCCGCTCACCCCAGCTCATTTTCCTGGAGGTCGGATGGGGGTGTTGGTAGGACTACCTGCCTACCAATGGTGGTGAGGGGAGGCAATTAAACCAATTAAGTCTATTCACGGAGGCCAATCAGGAATTTCATTGACCTCCAGACTGCTGTTCTCGCATGGTGGAGATCAGTTTAGCTGCCTGGGAGGTGGCAGAATAGCGAGTGGGGTGGAAGGGGGGAGGCAAAGCTCCAGGCTTGTCCTCCCTGTGTGGGTGCATGAGCAGCTGCAGGGCATTGTTGCAGAGGGGCCCATGCCTCACAATTATGGCCAGCTGGATACTCTGGCTCTCCAGTTTTGAGATCACACCGCAGTCCTTAACTGAACGGTGAGCCCATGAATTGGCCTGTCCAGGGAAGATTATGTTTGCAATTTCCCACAAAGTTCAGAATTCTGGCCAGCGTTTGTGCCTGACCGTGGGGTTCAGCGCCTCAGGAAAAATTCTGCCCCATGTTTGGGTGAGATTACTGTCCTCAAACCCAGCTTTGGGAAAGGAGAAAAGAATTGTTGAGTGCAGGAACAAGCTAACCTCTCTTCTCTCGCAAATTTACAGAATGCCTTGACCAACCACTATTCTTTGACTGAGCAAAACCTCACCAGTTAATCACTTCTGGCTGCTATAAAGATACTGCATTGGTTATATTTCAACATCACAGCAGATTTTCACTTGCTTTAAAGTGCTTTCAGGATTTATTTTCCTTTCAGCTGTATAAACTTTGTATTAACCTTAAGCTTTCCAGTTATTTCATTTTAGGGCTGGTGCAACTTTTCTATATGTCACCTAGTTGAGACATGTAGGCCAGAGAGTTCACAGTCTTGATCACCTCCCCATCAGATTCTCCTGGGTAAAATATAGAGGTGATATCCCCAATATTTAGTCCACTTTCTGAGAAGAGCATTTCATAAAGCCACCTTTCCCCCAACAGTTGGATGGCAGACAGCTTAACAATCTGGACTGTAAACAGCCCTGTTTTAGTGCAGGAGAGGAAGTCCAAGAGGAAATGACTCCCTTCACAGTGCAAGGTCATCTATCTCTGACACATTAAACTAAACTAATTGTGCCACATTGGCTTGGAAGCAGACCAGAAATGTGCATTAGTATACACACACACACACACACACACACACACACGTTAAGTTAATCGGGTAGATTGTCATTCTGTCATCTGGGCTTAAAATTACTACTGCTAATCAACCACTGTTAGTTTTTAAAAACAAAATGCAATTACTTCAATTTGCTTGGAAAAATCCACCATTTCTGTGTTCCGCCATAGCATGTGTGCATTTCTGGGAAGCGAGTTTCAACCGAAGCTATTTTAAGAACGATAGTATCATTGACATTTATCCTACTTCCCTCCGTGCGTTTCGAAAGCTGATAATTCCCACCATAATTCTTTGTCACTTCTCCTAATTCTCCTGTGAGCGATTGGTCAATGCTCTCCTATGTGATGTGCGTTTGGACATTTTACTATGCTATAAATACCAGACAAATAGAAACGCTTTCTGGTTTGGCATTTTCGCACATAGTTTTCAGTTCATCAGTTGCCTCACTCGTTCCAGTGGTGAAATGTGTATTTGCACATACGTACATTTTTTTGTTTCCTGAGATGTCAAACATCCTGAAGAACATTGTTCTTTCCGGCACCAGTTGACTTTGGCAGACGTCACTACATGACGAAGAATTTGCATCTACTAGCCATTCAAATTCTGTGCTGAATCATGCCCTTCTCTCTTTTTAATCATTTTTATCATATATACACCCACATTTTCATCATGTATGCACCCACCAACAAATAATCAGCAATAACAAATACGATGGCAATCCCCTGGCCAACTATCCAACCCACTCCCAAATGGCCCCCAACATTTTAAATACAGAACAAGAAAGAAAAAGAATCAAGAATCCAAAATCATCTGGTACATAATCACCAATAACCTATACATTCTAAACCCTCTGTTTCTCTCTCTTTCCCCCCCCCCCCCCCCCCCCCCCACCCCCAATGTTTTGTGTCATCCAATTCTTGAAAATACATGATATAAAATGCCCACGAGTTGTAGGACCCTTCCATTCTTCCCCTCGACTCCAACTTCACTTTCTTGAGCATTGAAAACTCCCAACAGGTCCCCCACCATGCCAAGGCACAGGGCGGAGAAGCTGACCTCCACCC